>NW_027518696.1:19180000-19862500 GCF_043159265.1 Tasmannia lanceolata | reverse complement strand
CCAACCCTTCAAACTGTTGAGGTGAAAGAGGGGAAAATGGGCGGGTATAAATTTGCCCACTTACCCGTCCATTTTCCCCTCTTTCACCTCAACAGTACAAAGGGTTGGAATGATCCTATGGAGCTGATTTTTTGGACACCGCTTATCTACGTCAGGGCCTATCAAATGACCGGTTCAGATCACCCAAAAAATGTGGGCCCACCATGTTTTTAGCGGTCACCTCATATAAGCTTATATGAGGGGCCGCTGACAATCACTTTCCCCTATATATATATATATGGGGGGGGGGGGGGAGGGGGGCGGGTTTGAGCCTTGCTCCGTCGTTGGTCAAGCCCCAAACCGTATACACACCCTAGGACATGGCAACGCCTGCAAAGAAATACCGACAAGTATACAAGGCTGAACAAAGCTAACAAGAAACCAACTATGGAAGTAATTCTATACTATAATAAAGGTCATACATGAATCAGATAATCAACCTCTTATTCTCTTTCCCACTCTACCCAAAATAAATAATTAAACGTAGTTTATTACAATTGTTCAATCATACATGGAGAATTGCCTGAGCTTTCATTTCATTTGAGTCTTTTGTACCGATTGGACTCGAGAAAGCCCAAACCATAGATCTTTCATCTTTTCTCAGAAGGCCCACAATGCCTCCAATCTAGGGTTACCAAAGCTTGAACCATCAAAGTTCAACTTTAGTTTTTTTGGACGGGGAGGCTCTTGCCTGGGAATGGGGACTTCCTTTAAGTATCGACTTTTCATAGTTTTCTCTAAAGTTTTGTTGAAAGAAGGAATGAATATTTGATGCCCACTTTACTTTGATTCATGGATATTGGAACCTCCATATGACAACTTCTAGTTATAATTTCATGCTTGAAGGAGGACTTATTTCTTATAAAAGCATAAAACAGATAATGACGACTTCATCCACTGTGCTGAGTATATGAATTGACTATTTTGGACCACGTTTACATTTAATGTATGCTTATTTAGGAGAGGTTACTAGTAATATAACCACGGAGTAGGGTATTGGATCGAACAAGTGACCTAATGATTATATGATTTGATATTGTGATTTTTATTGAACTAAATATTAAAATGAGATGAATGAATAGATACCTAAAGTAGTGATCCATATGTTAAGCCTAATAAGATCTCTACCGGCCAAGTGAGAGGATGGTAAGAAATAATCCTAATCGTGAATGTAGTCTTAGAAGGACAAAAATGGTTAAAAGATTAATTTTATATGGTTTACTAAAAAAACCAAATAATCATTTTTCGTTTTCTAAGAGGAAACTAAACGGATTGGAGAAGCGGACTGAGGAGAGAAAGTTCAACTGGAGTCTCTCTCTCTCTCTCTCTCTCTCTCTCTCTCTCTCTCTCTCTCTCTCTCATTTTCTATATATTGCTCCTTAGGGTCCTTGGTCGTGCATGTTGCATTATCAGGTTTTTTTGCATGCAGCAAAAGAATTTGGGAATCAAATGAGGAGATTGACCAAAGGAAGAGTTTGTCCGTGATTCTAAAGCTCGGAGTGTTCATTAACGGCAGCAAATACACGTGGACGACAATCAAATATCGAAATGACTGCCCGTAAGCATGTAGACACCCTCATTTTGCTTCAATTTAACTTACAATATTCCACAAATGATCCATGGAATTTCACTAATTTTCACTCTCCCAGAGTCCAAAATGTCTAAGATTGGCAATATAATTTACCCAATAAGCTAGTTTGAACCGAAAATTGGTAAAAGTCTCTATTTGCTATGCAAAATCATATGAGAGGCCCATAATCATGAAACTATGTACTCTTTGTCATCTAACTGTACCAATCATTAATCGATTCAAAATTAGCTAGGGACACTTTACAATCCGAGCCCTAATTCCATTTCGAGACCCGATTTTTAGAAAATCACCAAATCAAGGCCTGAGATTAATTTGAGTGTTTTTTATAAATAATATGGTGTCATTTGGTTAAGGTTTAATCAATCAGGGTTGACCCCAACTCGGATTAAATGTTGAATCACTCAATTGAGGAAGAACCCTGCGAAAACTATTAGATCAATGCGGATAAATGTGGACCGCCGAAATTATTAAATCTAATAATTAACCACAAAGATTTTAATACTTTAATTGGTGTCTAATAATTAACCAATGGTTGGAACCACCGATCGAAAGTTGATTGAGTTGGTTGGCCAAATCAGGTCACCAATTTGATCGACTATTGGAAAGATGGATGGCCGTTAAAAATCAACAGTTTTCATTACTCGAAAAAATTAAATTAGATATTTCTATGGCAATATTGGGCTTAAAAGAACAAGAAAAAAAATCAGGGTTTCACAATTGGAAAAAATTACTGAAAAATAGAGACAAAATCTCACAAAAATATCGAATTTTCAATTTTGCCTCTTTCTCTCCCCTCCCCTCACGTCTTCCCAAGCATCGGAAAACGTCCCTTGCTAGTTTTCCTCCTATTTTTTATGATTTTGGGTTATTTTATGAGATTTTGGGAGAATATTTACAAATTAACATGTGTTGCAAGCTCATTGGTTCATAGAATTGCCTATAACTAAAAGGACACTTGTCCTCATTCTATTGGAAATAAATGTTGCTAAAATTTCAGCAAAGAAGAGTTTGACGTTTCTATGTGTTCTCTAATTATTTTCAATTTTCAAGATTCCTTTGGGACACTTGGCATCATCTCAAGCATTAATTGGTTTCCTAACTTTTGCAAATAATCCATATCATCCAAACTCTTTCTATGTTTTACAAAGCCACCCCAATATGCACGTTTCTTATTGCCTTTAAGATGCTTCCAAGTTAAACAGACATAATATTTTCAAGATGCTTTCAATCCCCTTCATCTAATTGTTTCCTTCAAATCTCTACTCGATTTCCACTGTACACCATACAAGTCAACAAAATTAGCAATCTTTGCTTACCCAACCCTATAAATACCTCTATATCCCTCCCCAAGAGGGACACATTTTCAAAGACATCCCTTCTGAAGAAAAATTCGTGCATCTCTCCCTCTTTCTCTCTTCCAAAATTCGGTCACCCTTTGTGGAACCAAATTTCCTACTTCTTTATCTTCCCTCCCACAATCCTCATCCTTTATTTCTTAGATCAAACCCACTCCATCTTAGCCCACCTCCATAGCCAATTTGCTCACTTTCGGGTTGGAATAGTTTATTAATATTATATGTATTTGGATCTAGAAGAAAGTTTCTACAACTTTCATGATGGACTTTCTGGCCAATTTTGTCCCTAATGTTACGCAACACGAAAATCAAATACAAAATTAAGAAAATTCAAGATTTCCTTTCTTACCTTAGCTTTTCTCCCAAAATTTTCTTCTGCACATCAAATCCTTCACTAAAACTTTGCAGAAGCTTTTTATTACAGCAAAGATTTGATCTCCCAAATCTCACAGTTTTTTCTCTCTATTTTTTCTTTTTTCATCAAATTTTCTTAATTTTTCTTTTTGATTTTTAAGTCTAATTGAATTAGGCTTAACATGGCTGCTACAATCCTCTCTCTTACTTATCTAAAGGCTTAGAATTTTTCATAAAAATTCTTTCTCCTCATTTTTCTATAAATCCCCTTGGACATTAATTATACTTACAAGTTTGCCATTTGTTTGAATTCACCAATTTACCCTAGTATACATTATTAGTTAAAACTCAAATTCAGGGTATTTTAATTTGATTTCCAAACACATAGAAATCCCTTGTTTTGAACTTGCAATCCATATTTAGGAAATACTCACTCTCACCATCTCTATGCCTTGATCTTGCTATGACTTTGAGAGATTGGTTTAGGAAACACATGTAATCTATATCGAGAGTGTCTTAGAGAGCCTTATTGTGCATTCAAGCATCAAGGAAGGCTAAGTTATTATTATTCTTCTTCTTGATTCAAAGCTTTTAACGTGGAGAGGGCACTGTAATTAAATCCCTCATAAAATTTGTAAGGAGCCTTTGAGCCGGGTGTGGTGCGTGCTTCAAATAGTGGATATCCTCAAGTACGACCTTGAGAAGAGTAGAGTAGGCCTTAGGTTTGAAAGCCGGACCACTTATAAATGTCGGTGTTTATTTGTCTTTTGGGACACGCCTCTCCTACTCCTTATTGTGTTTGAACTCTCATTTCTTTATTTGAAAGAGTAGTTAGCATAAAACCTAATTGAATATCTATTCATTCCTAATATCTTCCTCATCTAATTAACAAGCTTGCAAAGTTAAATGTGTTTGGACTTAACCTACTCTCATTACTCAACACAAACTTGATTAATTACACTAAACAACCTTGGTGAATTGGGGAAGAATTAAAAAGGGAAAAAGTTTTATAAGACAACCAATTCACCCCCCTCTTGATCACAAAAAGCTTAAGGAGAGTAGGAGAATAATGTATATCTCTGTATACTTGTGTTTTGGGCATTAGCGTTCTTCCCTCTTTTATAGAGAAGAACATTTTCCTTAAAAAGAAAATACGGCTCTTTTCAGTAGTCACTTCTCGTGGCTATTTGGAGAAGACTAACCTCAATGGTTACAAAATGGTAATTAGTGTAAATGACGCTTAATTAGTGTCTGTTTAGAGATCAAAACCGTAAGATTTATGTTTAATATGTAACTAATGATTTAGAACCGTTGGGAAATACACAAATAATTTTTTATTTAAACTAGAAGATTTAGAACCGTTGAATCTTCCCTCCAAATTTTGAAGTCAAATATTCTGACATATATTCATTCCACCAATGCCACTGCACATTGCATGGGTATTTACTGAATTACTTGGGGTGGAACTCGGGTTTTGAGAGTTCGGGTTGAGTATTTACCATAAAATCAGGTCGGGTTCGGATTGATTCCAATTCATTTTTAGTAAAATCTCAAAGAGGAATTGTTTGGCGTGGGATTTTTGGAATTTAGGTATACCTATCCTGATCGTCTCCCTTATCTCCGCCAGTTTCAAGGTCATGCAATGAGGGTGGAGAGGATATTGAAATCTAGTCTGGCCTCGGTGAAAGCACTAAACAAGGCTTGATAGATAAAGGGGGTTATATCATCTTATCAACGTACCTGGGGTCGATACAGCTATGAGCCCGACTATTGGTAGGCATTCAGCTCAATCTAAATCGATCCGATCACGTCCAATTGGCACACACGGGCCCACGAGGCCCAAAAAGTGGCTCCCTTCTGATGCAAGCCTCTCCTAGGCTTCTTGGACTAAGGATCGGGAGAGTGACAAAGAAAGACACTCAATTGCACAATGACTTGGATACAAGAAAAACAAATTCATGCGAGTTCAGTAAAATGGGCGTATCCCCTTCAATATAGGTCGAAATGACCTGATTCCAAAACTAACATTTTAAGGACTCAATGATCTAGAACTTTGATGAAGAAAAGTTTCTCAGAAAAATACTGTAAGGCACTCAAAAATAAGATGGAAGTGCGCGGTCCAGCAAAGACTAAAATCTGGGTAAAGGTAACAACTTCAATGGCTACTCTTCTAGGTTGCCAAGGAAGGTGGATAACATCAATTATTCAAGATTGATGGTTTGCAACTCTTCAAGGATGCAAACAATAGATGAAAGCTCATACTCTTCAAGGAAGGAGTGAAACTCTTCTAGGTTTTAATGATGAACTCTTCAAGGTTCAAGGGAAAATGCAATAAGCAAATTTTCATTCAATATTCACTAAAAACTTGATTACATATGTTTGATACTGTTCAAATAGAGAAATACATGAGAAAATTTGTTCAAACTAGTCCACTAACTAGTTTAGGGACTCACATACATCATTAATAGCTTAGGAACTCTAAACACATTAACTACTCAAAGCTACCAAACAAAGTCTACCAAAATAGCCATAACTCTTCAATCGCTAAGCCAAATTAAGACCATGAATATCCATTGGAAAGATCACTCAAAGACCTACAACTTCTTAGTTAATTATTTTCTTTGATTCGCCCATCTAGAGGTAAAAAAATGTGCATCAAAATTGACTAAGTTCATTATGATGAAAATACAACTGGGTCAGGCCTGAATTGGCGTGCCCATGATCTTGGGCTGGAGGTGGCCTTTATGCTTTGTGGATTCAATTTGGGCTTGGGCCTTGTGTTGGGCTTGAATACGGGCTGATCTTCTCACTTGCTTGGGATAGGCTTCAAATTTGTCAGCCACATGAGTTGGGGTTGCATCATTCCCCTCTTGTTTGAAAAAATTCGTCTCTGAATTCGAGGTATCATCATCAGTGGAATCTCCCATATAAGGTGTCAAATGGCGGATGTTAAACACATCATGTATCTTCATATGGGAAGGAAGCATGAGACGATACACATTGGGATTGATGCATTCAAGTACTTCAAGTGGACCAAGCTTTCTATCACTAAGCTTGTTGTAGCTTCCAACGGGGTGACGTTCCGGTGGCAAGTAAGCCCAAATAAAATCTCCGGGATCAAATATGACTTCAGGACGCCTCTTATCAACAGCCTTCTTATAGGTCTCAGATTTACTTTCCAGCTTACGATGAACATCTTCATGTATAAGCTTCATTTGAGATACAAAATCTTCAACTTGGGCAATGGCCTTTTCAGCAAATGGAATAGGTGCAAGATCTAGTGCTGACTTGGGTTGTCGCCCATAGATAACCAAGAAAGGGCTGCAACCTGTAGAACGGTTCACCGAACTGTTGTAAGCAAATTCTCCAAGTGATAGGCGGTCTTCCCAAGAACGGGGATTGTCATCAATCAAGGTTCTCAACAAATTTCCCAATGATCAGTTTACAACTTCGGTTTGCCCATCAGTTTGAGGGTGGAACACAATACTATGCTGCAGTGTGGTCCCAATACTCTTCCATAATTGACTCCAAAAGTGACTATGGAACTTCGTGTCTCGGTCGGAAGTCATGGTATTTGGTACTCCATGCATTCTGAAGATTTCTTTAAAAAATAAGCTAGCAATGCGTGAGGCATCCATAGTCTTTCGACAAGGTATGAAATGTGCCATTTTGAAAAATCTATCAACGACCACAAATATGGAATCCATTCCTCGGTGTGTCTGTGGCAATCCAAGGATAAAATCCATGGATATATCCTCCCATGGTGCATGTGGTATAAGCAAAGGCAAATAGAGACCGGCATTTGTAGCTTGTCCTTTACCAATTTGACAATTTCGGCATCTCATAACATAACGTTGTACATCCCGTTTATGATGTGGCCAAAAGTACTTTGCTGAAACGAGTTGGAGAGTTTTGTCACGATCGAAATGACCTTCATTATGTATCTCACCAATCACCTTTTGTAGAAGAGAGCAATCTGGCACACATAGGCAATTTCCTTTGAAGAGAAAATCATCACATAAGGTGAAATCGGCAAGCTTCTCATCTTGAGCATCTTATATGAGTTTGGAAAAATATTCATCATCCATGTACAGTTGTTGGAAGGAGTCAAAGCCGAGCACAGTAGTACGTATGGTATTGAGCAAGCTTTTCTTTCGGCTAAGAGCATCGGCAACCTGATTTTGTACACCTGCTTTGTGCTTGATGTTGAAGGTGAAATCTTGAAGATATTCCGCCCATTTTGTACGCCGAGAATTGAGCTTTTGTTGACCATTCAATTTCTCACTGAAGAATGCAATGGGACGTCCTCCTTGAATTAGAACTCCTTCTATGCCGGTTCCGAATGCATCACAATGAACCTCAAAAATGAGATCGAAGTTGGGAAGCGCAAGGACAGGGGCTGTACATAACTTTTCCTTAAGCTCTTCAAAGCTTCTTTGGGCTTCAATGGTCCACTCAAAAACACATTTCTTCATACAAGAAGTGACTGGGGCAGCAATAGAACTGAAGTGTGCAATGAATCGTCGGTAGAAGGAAGCTAGGCCATGGAAACTTCAAACTTCATGCACATTTGTTGGGGTTGGCCATTCTTGGATCACCTTGATCTTGGCATCATCAACTGAAATCCCTTCTCTTGAAATGTTAAATCTAAGGAATAGGATTTGTGGCACCATGAAGTAACACTTTTCAGGGGCTGCAAATAAGAGTGCTTGCCTTAGCAAGCGTAACACATCTTGAAGGTGTCCAAATGCTCATTAGTAGTCTTACTAAAAATCAAAATATCATCAAAATAAACAACCACAAAACGTCCAAGATACGGCTTTAGAACCTGTGTCATGAACCTCATAAAGGTGGAAGGTGCATTAGACAATCCAAATGGCATGACTAGCCACTCAAATAGTCCATCTTTGGTCTTGAACCTCGTCTTCCATTCATCTTCGGGCTTGATTCGGATTTGATGATATCCACTCTTTAAGTCTAACTTTGAGAAGATGGTAGCACCGGAAAGTTGGTCCAAAAGAGCATCAAGACGAGGGATCGGAAAGCTGTATTTGATGGTGATTTGTTCATGGCTCTACTATCAACACACATTCTCCAAGTTCCATTTTTCTTCAGCACCAAAAGGGCTGGAAAGGCACATGGGCCGAGGCTCTCCCTTATGAAACCTTTGTTCAATAATTTCATGATTTGCCGTTGAAGTTCTTCATGTTCCACCGAACTCATCCGATAGTGAGCTAGGTTGGGTAAAGATGCACCGGGCAGCAAGTCAATTTGGTGCTGAATGTCTCTCATGGGGGGGGAAGGCCAGAGGGAAGGTCTAATGGAAATACATCTTTAAATTCTTTCAAAATAGGCTTGACTTGGTTCGGAATGATTGGTGTAACCACATCTCCAATATCGGACTTGTTAAGTAAGATGTATATAACACAAACCGCTTCCATAGCACTCTTTACATCTTTCATCACAAGAAAATTAGAGGATAGGGATTTTTCAACCAAAGGAGTTTGAATTGGCTCTTTACTAGGTGCTAAAGTAATCTTCTTTCCTCCATAGTCAAAAGAGTAAGTGTTGCGATACCCGTCATGGATTGTTTTCTTATCAAATTGCCATGGACGGCTAAGGATGATATGACTACAATCCATAGGTATAACATCACACTATATCTTGTCAAAGTAGATAGAAGCAATAGAAATATTGACAAGACAACGTTTGGAAACGGTTACCTCCATACCTCGGTTTAACCAAGACATCTTGTAATGGGTTGGATGTTCTTTCAACTCCAATTTCAACTTGTTTGCTGCCGCCTCAGAAATTACATTTTCACAACATCCGGAATCAATGATTAATCGACATACCTTTCTAAAAACGGTGCATGCCTAGCAAAAAATATTGTTGCGAAGCCAACGATTTCCAGCTTCTTGTTTTGGAGTTAGAAAAAATTTTCGCATCATAAGGAGCTCACCGGTATCGGCATTAAGCACTTGCTCATCCTCTGAGTTACTTTCATTATCCTTTGGGTCAATATCAGCGTCTTCCTCACCGGGATCATCATATTCATTTTTCACAAGTAATGCTTTACCCGCTTGTCGCTTTCGACAATTGCTAGCACGATCTCCTATCTCACCACATAAATAACAACGTATACCGGTTGTAGAGCTTTGACCGGTAGGAGAGGGATGATTAAAAACCTTAGGGTGAGTAGGGGCTTTGTTGATGCTAGTGGGGTGTGCACTTGTGTTGCCGGCTTTGGTGGTGACAACCGAACCTTGAACTGTTCGGTTTGTGAAAGATGTGGATTGTGGCTTCCGAGAGCGCGAACGGTCCACCTTGAGAGCTCTTTGGTGTGCATCTCCCAAATCCCAAATGTCAAGAACATCAAGGATGTCTTGGATATGAAGTTGAAGGCCTCCCAAATACTTGTTCACGAGCATCTCCTCCGGGTCTTGAATATTATTGCGAATTACCAACTCATTGAATTCATTGGTGTATTGGTCTACCGTTCATGTACCTTGCCTCAAATTTTGGTACCGTTGGTACAGATCCCTCTTATAACCTTTGGGAAGGAAGTACTTGCGGATCTTGTCCTCCATCTTCTCCATCGAGTGATAGGATCTTTGCCGGCGGAGTGACGGGTTTGCTTCTCACGTCTCCACTAAGCTATGGCCTTGCCTCAGAATCTCATGGCAATGATGCCAACACGACGCTCTTCCAGGACATTTCTATGCTAAAAAACCTCATTCACAAGGGTTAACCAATCAATGATTTCATCAGGGGAATCAGTTCCTAGAAATTCTGAAATGTCTCTTGTTGAGAAAATCCACCGGGCAATCCGATCTGATCGTGCACAAATATAACGGAAAAGTAAAATAAACAAGCAAATCAAGCCACATAATGAACACCAAGATTTTACGTGGTTCGGCAAAGCCTACTCCACGGGTGAGAAACACGATCTTCCACTATGAGAAAAAACAATATACAAGGATTACAATGGATTAATCACAAACCCACAAACCCGCAACCCTTTCCTTGCTTCTCAAAATTAAGATTGTACCCAAGAGAAAACCCGAGAGAAAACCCCAAGAGAAACCCAAGAGAATACCCCAAGAAGAAAACCCAAATAGAAAACCCTCTATTCTTCTTCTTCTCCCTCTCTCTCTCTCTCTCTCTCTCTCTCTCTCTCTCTCTCTTCACTTCTCTTTTTCTTTTTTTCTCGTTCCCTCTCTTGATTTTTTCACACTCCAAAGAAGAAAGCCACTTCCTCTTTTTAGTTGTTTCCAAGAAATCCAAATAAGAGGGTTTCTATCTTTGCCTCTTGCCTTCCCACCCAAGCCACCTACGGTGGGTGGGCAATAAGGCAACTTTCCAACAATCTCCACCTTGGCTTATTTCCCAGCCACTTGAAGATTTTTCGTTGATGTCTCCACCGGTTCACTATTGCCGCAAACCACCATTGATCTTCTAAACTACCAGCTACACACCCTCGAATCACCTTGGTTCTGACTCCTCCCGATTCGATCAACACGGCCAATGCACATGTGTAGCTGGCAACCCGTTGACTCACCTAGTCAACCTTCGAGAGGGATCTCGATCCATCCTCCCCAACGTAGGTACTGTCATCCTCTCACCATTGTCTGCAACATGAAAACCTGTCTCTGCACCAACTACGAAAGAGACCCTATGCGTGCGCACGCCATTACCCTGTTTTCATCTAGCCATCGAGATCTTAGGAACACTAGTCACCGTGTCCCCAATCAGACGATATAATCCACCACACTTCTCTCCTTTCATCAGAACCATACAGCCGCGTGTGATTTTCATGGCTCCACCTGCAGCTGAAACCTACAACCCCTGGAGTCCAACCGGCCAAGCGATACTAAATTCTTTCGTAGCTTTGGGACATACGCCACACCACCCAAAGTACAAACCACTCCATCGAACATCTTGATCTTCACCATCCTAACTCCCGTGACGTCACAAGTGAACCCGTCACCCAATGACACTACACCAGCCCTTGTCTCCTTGAACGTATCAAAATATTCCCTCCTGGAGCATACATGAACAGAGCAACCTGAGTCTAGAATCCACTCATCATGAGAAGTGTGATTACCTGAGGAGACTATGAGAACATCTCCAAACACTTCGTTATGTTCTCCCGCCACCACAGCATTCGTAGCGCCATTGTCCACCCTGTCAGCTCGCTTTGGACAATCCCGCTTAATGTGACCATATTCCTTGCAATGGTAACATTGCACACTCTTTCCGCCGACCCTGGATCTTGACCTGCCTTTTCTTGATCCCCTGTCAGACGACCTTCCTCTTTGATTCCCACCATGAACAACCAACCCTTGTTCTTCACTTACACCAAGAACATGTTTCTTCCGCATCTCATTCGATAAGAGCAATGCCGTGACTTCCTCAAACTTTATCGTATCCTTACCATACAATAAAGTCGTAACCAAGTTGTCATACGAATCAGGAAGAGAAATAAGAAGCAAAAGGGCCTTGTCTTCTTCCTTCAACTTTTCTTCTACCTTGTGGAGCTGATCAGCAAGCCCGTTGAACACCGTAATGTGTTCCAGAAGATCCCCACCTTCCTGCATCTTTAGCCCGTACAATTGCCACATCAGATACAACCGGTTGGCCAAGCTTTTTGACATATAAAGCTTTTCCAACTTATCCCATAATTTAGGCGCATCTTCTTCTTCCATAATGTTAAACATAACGCTATCTGCCAGACATAGTCGAATCATGCTGACCGCCTTCGACTCAATGTCTTCCCACTCGGCATCCGTCATCTTCTCCAGCTTCCCATCCTTTCCCTTCAACGCCTTAGACAAGCCCTGTTGAGCTAGGATGTCCTTCACCCTCATCTGCCATAGGGTGAAACTTCCCTTTCCGTCAAATCTGTTGATGTTGAACTGAGTAGAACTTGATTTTACCGCCATCTCAGATTACTCTGCTCTTCACGGTGTAGCGCTCCACCTCGAATGAGAATCTTTCTTGGACAATCTTTTCTACTCCAAAAGATCACTCTAATCGCGATCCAACCACAACACCCACGATCACTCCACCGGGCCTCGACGATCGCTCCACTTGAGCTTTGATACCACTTGTTGAGAAAATCTGCAGGGCAATCCGATCCGATCGTGCACAAATATAACAGAAAAGTAAAATAAACAAGCAAATCAACCCACAAGATGAACACCAAGATTTTATGTGGCTCGGCAAAGCCTACTCCACGGGCGAGAAACACGATCTTCCACTATGAGAAAAAACAATATACAAGGATTACAATGGATTAATCACAAACCCACAAACCCGCAACCCTTTCTTTGCTTCTCAAACCTAAGATCGTACCCGAGAGAAAACCCGAGAGAAAACCCCAAGAGAATACCCCAAGAAGAAAACCCAGATAGAAAACCCTCTATTCTTCTTCTTCTCCCTTTGTCTCTCTCTCTCTCTTCACTTCTCATTTTTCTTTTTCTCTCTTTCCCTCTCTTGATTTTTTCACACTCCAAAGAAGAAAGCCACTTCCTCTTTTTAGTTGTTTCCAAGAAATCCAAATAAGAGGGTTTCTATCTTTGCCTCTTGCCTTCCCACCCAAGCCACCTACGGTGGGTGGAAAATAAGGCAACTTTCCAACATCTCTCTTAATTTCCTTTTCCCAATCCGGTTCTCGAACACCTTATGTGTGGAGTTGAGGGCGCCTTCCCTGTCGCACAAATTAAACACTTTCTGAAGAAGAGGAATCATCATTAGTTCTTCCGGATCTGGAATGGGGTGGAGGATTGTTTGCTTCAGCACGAAGACATTCAACTCTCAAGTCTAATCATTGATTTGTTGTTGCATATGCTGCTGCAAGTTTTCAGCAAGTATGTGTACTTCATCCAAGGGAATTGTTCTACCACCTCGACGTCGGGCTTGTTTTGGAGGCATTGTCCTCTCCTTCAAAGCTCTGAAACCAAAATGATGCAAGCCTCTCCTAGGCTTCTTAGACTAAGGATCGGGAGAGTGACAAAGAAAGAAACTCAATTGCACAATGACTTGAATACAAGAAAAACATATTCATGCGAGCTCGGTAAGATGGGTGTATCTCCTTCAATATAGGTCGGAATGACCTGATTCCAAAACTAAAATTTCAAGGACTCAATGATCTATAACTTTGATGAAGAATTTTTTCTCAGAAAAATACTGTAAGGCACTCAAAAATAAGATGGAAGTGGATGGTCCAGCAAAGACTAAAATCTGGGTAAAGGTAACAACTTCAATAGCTACTCTTCTAGGTTGCCAAGGAAGGTGGATAACATCAATTCTTCAAGATTGATGGTTTGCAACTCTTCAAGGATGCAAACAATAGAGGAAAGCTCCTACTCTTCAAGGAAGGAGTGAAACTCTTCTAGGTTTCAAGGATGAACTCTTCAAGGTTCAAGGGAAAATGCAATAAGCAAATTTTCATTCAATATTCACTAAAAACTTCATTACATATGTTTGATACTGTTAAAATAGAGAAATACATGAGAAAATTCGTTCAAACTAGTCCACTAACTAGTTTAAGGACTCGCATACATCATTAATAGCTTAAGAACTCTAAACACATTAACTAGTTAAAGCTAGCGAACAAAGTCTACCAAAATAGCCATCTTCGTTCATCCATCTAGAGGTCCAAAAACATGCATCAAAATTGACCAGGTTCATTATGACGAAAATGCAACTGGGTCAGGCCTGAATTGGAGTGCCCATGATCTTGGGCTGGAGCTGACCTTTATGCTTTGTGGATTCAATTTGGGCTTGGGCCTTGTGTTGGGCTTGAATACGGGCTGATCTTCTCACTTGCTTGTCTCTAGGGCTGGTAATCCAAGATATACACTTTGACCAGCCCTTAATACACCTTAGAAAATCCGAAGATCGAAGAATTATAACCCCAAATTGAAGTATGATGAAGAGGAGAAGAAGATATCCAAGTATGCTTCAATGGAACCCACTTGAAAGTGATGAATTATGGCCCAAATAGTGTGGGACAAATTTTTTTGAAAGGGGGGATCAATTACACATAAAATTAGTTAAAAATATACTCAGAAATAGAATTTGTTAAAAATAAAAAATATACTCAAAAATAGAAAATATATTAAACATAAAATTTGTTAAAAATATTATTTCCAACAACTTTTATGTTAGACCTCCGACCAAATCTCGTCGGGGATGGCAGGAAAAGTAACTTTTCCAATTTGATTCTTGAAAGAGGGTTTGAAGCTAAACCGAAATCTTTAATTCAATATAACTTCTTATATCCTCAAAATTAGGAAATGAACAAAGCATAAAAGTTGTTACAAATATTATTTCTAACAATTTTTATGTTTAGACCTCCTGCCAAATCTTGCTGGAGATGGACAGAAAATAGAAAATCATCATTTTAAATCCTATTTTAAACTGAAATTTTAAAATCAACATAACTTACTCAATTCTCAACCAAAGCTTATTAATCTTATATGTATTTGGATCTAGAGAAAAGTTTCTACAACTTTCATGTTGGACTTTCTGGCCAATTTTGTCCCTAGAGTTACAGAACACGAAAATCAAATACAAAAATTAAGAAAATTCAAGATTTCCTTTCTTACCTTAGCTTTTCTCCCAAAATTTTCTCCTGCACATCAAATCCTTCACTAAAACTTTGCAAAAGCTTTTCATTAAAGCAAAGATTTGTGTTAGAAATATTAAATAACCGCAAGTGCACGGATCGTGTAAATACGGGTCGAACTCAGGGAAGAGAAATCTAGTTGTCAATCCTATTCTTGTACCGATTAGAATACTAGCTATGATATAATGTTGCCTGGCAAAATCTTAGGATTTCCTTGGAATTGACCTCGGAGCCAACACTATATATAAGCGTATATTCTATTCAATCTAAGAATCAAATTCAACTAAGATCTTTTTTATTTAAAATCCTAATTTAGGCAAAGTGTACCAAATTTTAATGATCTCTATTGACTACTTATCTAATTTAATTAGAAAATCAAATTCTAAGGGCTTAAGTAAATTGAAAAATTGTAAAAGTAATTTGGAATATTGTAAAAACCTTAATTCAATATAAAAGAGTACTTAGGGTTAGAATCCACCATGGGCTTGGATTAGATTAATTAATTAAAATAATTTTTGTGTATTGAATTGTATATTTGATAATTAGTCTATGGGAAATAAGATCAATGGATGTCATTGCCCATGAGTAATTTAACAAAGACGCACTCCAATTTTAAAGGCTATTTAAATATTTATAATGTTCATAACAATCACTTATACGAAAGGGGAAATCCAATGGCATGAATGATTGGTATGCAACAATTATAAACCATTAATTCCATACCATTAAATTTAATTAAAAACCTTTCTCCTTCCCCATGGTTTCATCTAAACCCTAAGTATATAGGATTTAGTTACTCATGAAGAAAGTCAAAGAAACAAAAATAAAAAGTAGAAAGAAGAGAATTGCCATTAAGAACTTGAGAAGGAAAAAGAAAACAAAAAGAACTCTTCTTTAATTGAAATTGAAAGCAAAAATACATCAAATTGTAATTTAAAATAAAGAGCAAAATAAGAAAAACTTATTCTTTTTCTCCTTCAATGGTTGAATCATTGTCCTCCTTCAAGCCTTTATCGCATTCCTCTCGTCGATACGAGTCCAACGGATCCGACCACACGCGAATCGGAGCTAAAACGAAGAACTTATGGTCCGTTGAAGTTTTAGAAAAAAAATTTAAAAAAACTGCTGAAGACGCGACGAGACGAGATGAGACTAAAAATTCAAGAAGATGGGAGAGAGTTCGAGAGAGTTCAAGAGAGATTGATATATAGATTTTGGGTGAGAAAGGTTGCTAAATTAAGGGATTGAAAAATATGTAAGGTAGAGATTAAAAAGCTAATCTTAGGAAACAAATGAAAGGACAAGATTAAGGCTTGAATGGGCTTTCTATATCTCTTCTAAAAAACACATGGGTTACTTTCCTATTTTTTTTCTTTCCAAAGGTTTGTCTAAAACCTTCTAATTATTTTGTCAAGCAACTTTCTAAATGGTAGAAAAATAATGGAAAGTTTCCAAGTTGAGGAATATGTGCATGAAAGGACCAAATTGTCCCTATCTTTCGAATGAATTGCAACCATGCCATATGTTAGAGTAATTAGGTCAAGCAAGAGGTTGCTTGAAGCATTACACCCAAGGTATCTAATTTGGAATACCAAGTTTGTTGCCTCCAGCCCCTATATATATTAGATACACTAGGGTTTTAATAGGTTAGTGGGCTCTAGCCCAAATAGGCCCACTACACCGGTCCATTATCTTATTGGGCTTATATTAGAACATACATGGGTTATATTATATACCCAACAATCTCCTCCTATGTTCTACATATAGCACAATCCAAAAGATAGATAGTGTAATGTTCAAAATAAAATATTGAATCATCCACATCACCATATGGTCTATATCATAAAAGATTTGTAATCCAACTGAAAACATGAATCATTTTATGACAAACCAAGAATTTTAGATATACAACAAGCTAAACTCAACCAAAAGATAGTTTCACATATAAGTGAACCCCACTGATCTTAGATGAATTCATTCATGGGGTATGATTCTCATCGAGATCCAAAATAAAGTTCCACAAAAAAAATGAACTCTATGCATACTGAAATGAAAGCATAGTCTTTATGACTTTAGAAGATTTACTCATCAAGTAAGTTATCTTCATCAAAGTCCAAATAAAGACAAGCTCCTCCTTTTTCGCCAATCCCTGTAAATTATCAAAATATGGATTTCATGAAAATGAATCAAATCAGTTGTGTAAAACATGAATTACACATGAAAATATCTAGTTCTACCTTAAGAAGAACTTAGGACAATCCCATAATTCACCAAAGTATCTAGTTCTATCATAAGAACATAGTACAATTTCTTAAATGGCTAAAAAAGTGTCAGTATCACTCTCACCATAGGCATCATTGTCAAGTTTCAATAAAGAACAAGACCTAAATAGCTTCTTTTGCAAAGAACCATTCCTAATTGTCAAGTTTCAATAAAGAATAAGACCAAATAGTTTCTTTTGCAAAGAACCATTTCATGTTTCTTTTTGGAATGTTACAGTCATCTTATCCATATTTGAGTTAAGCTGTATCATCAAGTTTGGAATGTACAACCTTTCTCAAAAAGGACATGTCATCAAATGTGGAATGACACACAACAACTGTAAATATTATCGAAACATATCAAGTGCCTATCTTGGCCAAAAAGGGAGATTCGAAGATTCAAAATAATATGGATGTAAGTTAAGTCTTGTCTATACAGACTTTAACCCCATCTCCCCCACAGTTTTGAATATTCGATCTTTGTTCAGTCCCTTTGCGAGACCTTCAGCCTATTATCCTTCGATTTCGTATCAATCAAAGTGATAATCCCGTGTTCTTGAGATAATTCAGTCTATGGCATGTTTCAGCCTAAGATGTCTCCTCTTACCATTAAAGAGTGAGTTCTTCACAACCATTGTTGTAGCTTGATTACCACAGAAGACACATAAGGAACTAATCCTTAACTGGGTCAGTGGAATGTCCATAACCATAATCAGAATCTTTATCTCCTCTGCTTTCATTTGCAACGAAGCTAGAGCATAAAGTTCCAATTCGACTTCCACACAATATCAGTAGAGTTGTTGTCCCTGAATTCTGATCCCCATGATGCATCAGAATATTCTTCCACGATAAGTGGATGGCCACCATAGTTATGAGCATACTCTTGAGTACACGAAAGGTATCTCATCAGCCTCATAAGGGCATTTATATGCTCATGGCCAGGATTGCTAGTAAAACGATTCAGCATGCCAACTATAAAGGCTATGTCTAGCCTAGTGCAACACAAATCATACATGAGACTACCAATCAGTTTAGAATAATCTAACTGACTCACACTGGCTCTTCCTTAGAGATCAGCTTTTTGGTATAATTAAAATGGTGTCTCAATCGGTTTGCACTCACTGCATCCTCAAAAGGAAAGTAGTTTTTCATATAATGGGCTAGGCCAAGGGTGATTCCTTGCCTTTCAAAAACTTACTTGCATACTAAGAATGGTGTTAACAACACCCAGGTCTTTTCATGTCGAATTCTGTACCCAAGGTTAGTTTCACATTACTCATCACAGAGAGAGATTGGAAACAAGAATCAACATCTACATACAAGTAAATAATCATGATCTTATTCGACACAAAACGATAAGAAAGGCATTTATTCTAGTAATTTGTCAGAAACCCAAAGCTCTTTACTACGTTGTCAAATTTCTGATGTCACAATTTAGGTGCTTGATTAAGACCATAATAAACTTTGTATAATCACATACATATATCTACTTACAGCCTATAGTCTTAAGCCCCTTTTGGAGCTCATTTCCTCATGAATGGCTTATGCCCACAATATAGAGTCCCTAGATCTCATCACGTCCTGATAGGATGATGGATCATTCTCCAATTGGTAGGTCACAAAGTCCTCACCAAATTCTTGGGTACTCTATCACATGGAGGAGCATATAGAGATTTAGGATTAAACCCACGTGTAAATAGCAACCACCGCATCGACCAAGAATCCCCAACGTCTCGGTGTGTAGAATTCAACGGCTCTTATATCCCCTCAAAGCAAGAATTGATGTTATGAGGAAAAGAAGTAGAAGCCGAAACTTTGATGTGAGAAAGAACCCTTACCAAATATTTCCTCCTTGATCCCAACGATGGGAAAAATTAACAACCACGAGAGAGAGAGAGAGAGAGAGAGAGATCCAATGGCAGCAATCTCTTCTTGTTCAATCGAGTTTTCCCAAAAGTTTTCAACCAAGAGGGATTAACATCAGGAATTTGGCCCAACTAATATGGGTTACAACTTACAACCACCAAAAAGGGTGTTCGGCTAATTCCAACAAGAAAGAGAGTCTCTGGTGATTATTCAAACCACCAAATATCCATCTCCAAAATTTTGGCCTGGGTGAGAGAGAGGGCTATCAACCGATGGGAGGAAAGCCACGGCCAAAAAATCAATTTTGAGGAAGTGTCTCACGCCCAAATCGAGTTTTTAGGAGTAGAAATCCACGCTCAAATATCGCCCTGCTCCAAAGAGAAAGTTCGTTAAAGAGAGAGCCCCGATCTTGAAAAATACCCGTTCCAGATAGTGAGAGGCAAACCTCCTCTTTAGAGCGAGATAGTGAATACCAAACACGCCCAAAAATTTGTTTTTCCGGTATGGGTTTTTCTGGTTTCAACTACACACGAAGCCCGAGAGAACAAAAACAAAAAAAAACCGAGATCCCTCCCTTGCAAACGTGAATCCGAGATCCCCACCACAAAAAACGATGGAAAATTAGGGTTGACATGAATGCTTCAAGATTGTTAGAGTAATTAGGTCAAGCAAGAGGTTGCTTGAAGCATTACACACAAGGTATCTAATTTGGAATACCAAGTTTGTTGCCTCCAGCCCCTATATATTTTAGATACACTAGGGTTTTAATAGGTTAGTGGGCTCTAGCCCAAATAGGCCCACTACACCGGTCCATTATCTTATTGGGCTTATATTAGAACACATATGGGTTATATTATATACCCAACACCATATACTTTCGCAAATGGCAAATCTACCCTTCCTTTGTAATGCACATAAACAGCTAATAATTCCCTTCTCCTCTCTTGATAATTTCAATCTCAACCATTGGAATTAAGATCCTTTCTCTTCTCTTGTTTTTCATCATCCATCCTTGAAATTTCATCTTTCAAAGCAAAATAAGGGGGTGTGGCATTATCAATTTGATCCTACTAAAGCATCATGCCAATTCGGCCAACTAAGACATCTTAAAACTTTGGATTCTCATGGCAATTGGTCATTTCTTCACTATTTTCATATGTTAAGCTCAATTTCCTTCATAATTCCAATAAAAATCCTGAAACAACAAAAATATCTTAGTAGCACCGCTTAAAACATAAAATATGCATGCAACCTACCACTACCATTCACACATAAATGTGTTCATCAAATTCTCCCATACTTGAGCTTTGCTTGTCCTCAAGCAAACAAGAAAAAATAACAAAATCGAAACAATAAAAATAAAATCCTAACTCATTTTCGTAGGAATCATGATTGCACTTAGTATGTGCAACAAGCCTTTAAACCCTTAGGTTATCCTAGTGGACGAGTTTTGTCTCGTGAGTGTTTGCACTGAATATACACACAAAATTCTAAAAACAAACTTTTCTTTCCAAATCTCACTATAGAATAAAGCCAAAAATTTCTAATCATTTTTCTTTGATAAATTACTCAAAATAGAAGAATAAGAATACCCCCATACTTGAACCTTGCATCCTATCCCAAGTTGGAAAAATTAGAAAAATATTTTAAGTAAGGAATCCTCTTTTGAATTTGTCCTACTCTTCTCCCTTAAATTTGTTTCTAGTGTAATCGTACCATAAAAGAAATTTGATTCTGAAACTTCGTAGAAAATTTACAAATTTATATGGTCCACCACACTTTCCACTATACTTTCTAATAATAGAACTCACTTTTTTGTAATCCTCTACTGCTTTTGGCGTGAATGACATGCAGGGCATGCACCAGACACCCAGGCTACTAAGCAGTGTCCGACTAATCTTTGATTTGCATATGTCATAGACATTGATGCATATGAGTTCAAGCTTTACCTTTGATTATGTGCAATGCTTTAATTTATTAAGCTTTCTAATTGACCCATGTATGGAGTTTTCAGTCAGTTGCTCTCAAGCCAGTTGGCTTTAAGGAACTAGGCATAAAAACCCTTCAGACTTAATAGCTCAAGTAAAAAAGGCTACAAATCAAAACTATAATAAAGAGGCAAACTTTCTAAATATAATTCTTTCTTTCTTTTGTTTCAACATTTCTTCCCTTTTTAACCATACCATATAAAAAGTAAGTTTCTATTTCTATTTCTTATTCAAATCATTTTAAAAGAAAGATTCCAAAAGAAAACAAAACTAAGAAAGGAAAGTATTCTTTCTAATTTTCAAATTCCAAAATTAAAATATCTACTTTCTTTCTTAAAATAGGAAAACAACTTTCCTTTTAAGAATACCAAGTTCTTTCTAATTTGAAAAATTACCAAAAACAAAACGACAAGAAAATTTCTAACTTTAACTCATAGAAAAGACAAGAAAAGGAAAGTTTCTAAAAGCTACCCCCCCATACTTGAATTATGCATTGTCCTCAATGCATGCAAAAATAGAAACAAAAATATGATGACTAAAAATAGAAAGGAGGGTACGTACCGTATCTGTTTAGTCATGACTAGAATAGGAAGGTTCATGGAGATCCATGACCTCTTCCATATCCGGCTTTGACGACTCAATAAATGGCTTTAATCTTTGACCATTAACTTTAAAAATCTCACCATTGCTTGGATTTAGAACCTCGATCGCACCATGGGAGAAAACTTTGTTAACCACATATGGTCCATCCCAACAGGATCTTAACTTACCTGGAAAGATATGCAATCGTGAATTGTAAAGAAGCACTTTTTCGCCCTCTGGAAATGATTTTCTCAAAATAT
Organism: Tasmannia lanceolata; assembly: GCF_043159265.1. Lineage (NCBI taxonomy): Eukaryota > Viridiplantae > Streptophyta > Magnoliopsida > Canellales > Winteraceae > Tasmannia > Tasmannia lanceolata. Next base: position 19,840,569 of record NW_027518696.1, on the reverse strand, counting down.
GTTCGTCATGAAAAGCTTTTGTCTTTTCTTTATAGATCTTTGCATTCTCGTACGCTTCATTGCGCAACTCCTCCAATTCAGAAAGTTGTAATCGCCTTTGAACACCTGCAGAAGACAAATCAAAGTTTAGTTTCTTAATAGCCCAAAAAGCTTTATGTTCTAATTCAACCGGGAGGTGACAAGCTTTGCCATACACAAGGCGGTAAGGAGACTGACCAAGATCAGTCTTGAATGCCGTCCTATGAGCCCACAAGGCATCCACTCATCTAATGGACCAATCCTTGCGGTTTGGATTCACTGTCTTCTCCAAAATTTGCTTAATTTGCCTATTTGATACCTCCACTTGTCCACTCGTTTGAGGATGATAAGGGGTGGCCAACTTATGAGTAATACCATATTTCTTCATAAGTGCTTCAAACGGTCTATTACAAAAGTGCTTACCCCTATCACTAATGATGGCACGAGGTGTACCGAAGCGCGAAAAAATGGTTTCTTGAAGAAACTTGACCACCACCTTGTGGTCATTGGATTTGCAAGCAATGGCTTCAATCCATTTTGACACGTAATCTACACCTAACAAAATATACAAGTTTCCAAAAGATTTGGGAAACGGACCCATAAAATCAATACCCCACACATCGAAGATTTCTACCACTAAGATCGGGTTGAGGAGCATCATATTTTGCTTTGAACTCTTCCTAACGATTGACAAGATCTACATGCCTTACAAAAATCAAAAGCATTCCTAAAAATACTTGGCCAATAGAAACCACATTGTAAAACTTTGTACGCGGTTTTCTTTGCACTAAAGTGGCCACCACAGGCTTGATCATGGCAAAAAGATAGAATCGATTGGTGCTCATGATCGGGCACACATCGTCGGACAGTCTGATCCGAACAAGTTTTGAACAAATAGGGATCATCCCAAAAGAAATACTTTACCTGTGAGTGAAATCGGTATTTGTCTTGGTTGGACCAATGATCTGGTGTAGCACCTGTAACAAAGTAATTCACAATATCTGCATACCATGGCTCACTAAAAATAGCAAACAATTGCTCATCAGGGAAGTTTTCATTAATTGGACCTTCGTCATTCTTTGCATTAGGAAGTCTAGACAAGTGATCGGCAACCAAGTTTTTCGTACCTTTCTTATCTCTAATTTCCAAATCAAACTCTTGAAGAAATAAAACCCACCTAATGAGGCGAGCTTTAGCATCCTTCTTTCCAACAAGATACTTGATTGCCGAATGGTCGGTATAAATTATCACATGCGATTCAATCAAGTAGGACCAAAACTTCTCTAATGCAAACACAACCGCTAAGAATTCTTTTTCCGTAGTGGTGTAGTTGAGTTGTGCATCATTGAGAGTCCTACTTGCATAATAGATTACATGCGGTAATTTATTAAATCGTTGACCCAACACGGCTCATATTGCAAAGTCGGAAGCATCACACATAATTTCAAACGGTCCGGTCCAATTAGGTGCTCGAATGATTGGAGCCGTAGTTAGCTCCTTTTTCAAACACTCAAAAGAATCAAAGCATTCTTTGAAAAACTCAAATTTTTTATCTTTTGCTAACAAGTTGGTTAGAGGCCTAGCAATTTTAGAAAAATCTTTTATAAAACGCCGGTAAAAGCCCGCATGGCCCAAAAATGATCGAATATTCTTCACACTTTTGGGCGGTGGAAGATGGACAATGAGATCCACCTTGGCTTTATCAACCTTAATTCCCTCTTTAGAAATCACATTACCTAAAACTATGCCCTCTTTTACCATAAAATGACACTTTTCCCAATTGAGGACAAGGTTCTTTTCTCTACTCCTTTTTAAGACCAATTTTAAGTGATGTAAACATTCAGCATAGGTGGAGCCATGAATAGAAAAATCATCCATAAAAATCTCTAAGAAGGTCTCCACCATGTCAGAAAAGATATTCATCATGCATCTTTGGAAAGTTACCGGTGCATTGCATAACCCAAAAGGCATACACCTATAAGCAAAGGTTCCAAAGGGGCATGTAAATGTCGTTTTCTCTTGATCTTCAGGAGCTATGGGAATTTGGTTGTAACCGGAATATCCATCAAGAAAGCAATAATACTCATGACCCGCTAACCTTTCTAACATTTGATCAATAAAAGGCAAAGGAAAGTGATCCTTCCAAATAGCGGCATTAAGCTTTCGGTAGTCAATACAAACCCGCCACCCCGTTTGAATGCGAGTTGGAATAAACTCATTGGTGGCGGATTGTATAACCGTGACTCCCGACTTCTTAGGCACTACTTGGACAGGACTCATCCCTTGGCTATCCGAGATGGGATAAATGATCCCATTATCTAACCATTTTAAAATCTCTTTTTGGATGGCTTCCTCTATCACAGGATTAGCCCTTCTTTGACGTTCCCTTGAAGGTTTGGCACTCTCAATGAGATGGATGTGATGTTGCACAATTGAAGGGCTAATTCCTTTGATGTCGGCCATTGTCCAACCTATGACTTCCTTGTTATCTTTTAGCAATTTAATGAGTTCCTCCTCTTGAGGGAAGGTTAGGTCCGCAGCAATTATTACAGGCAAAGTACAATTATCACCCAAAACTGCATAACGTAAATGAGAAGGCAAGGGCTTCAACTCCAACTGTGGCGCTTCTTCGATTGATGTCTTTGGGAGAGATGTTGCGAGTGGTCCAACGGGCTCCACATTTTGAATGGCAAAAGCTTTAGAAAAGAAGTCATCTCCTCCATCATCTCCTATTGTATCCTAGCATTCTTGGAATCCTGGATCTTTATACTTAGCCACCATTTGTTGAGACAAGATGGAACTTATATTTGCGGCCAAGAAAGCTTTCTTGGGCACATTAGTTGTGCGCTTTTGTGTGCACAAATCTTTCAGCACTTTGGCATAAGTAGGAACCTGAGAAATCACATCTAATAAAGGAATGTTAATTTGCACTTGTTTAAACACATTTAAAATTTTATCCATGGCATCCACCTTCATATTATTAGCAAGTCTCCTTGGAAAAGGAGCTTTAGGCACATACTCATTTTCAGGTGGAGAAACAGCCTGCTCTTCACTTACCTGTTTGGGTTCAGTAATCGAGCCTGTTGGAGGGGAGTCTTTTCTTACCTCTTTGGATGTATCTTGTATATCTATAGAAGGTTCAGATCTGACCTCCTCCTTGCGGTAATCTCTACCACTCCTTAAAGCATATACGGCATTACATTCGTTGGAGGGCTCTTGCGGCGGCAAAATTGGTTGAATGGCATTCAACTGATTTGGCGGTCCCTGTTGATTCACATTCATATTCACGTTCCTTGGATTAGGAACGGGTTGACTTGGCATCTTCCCATTTTCCCTCTCATGCAACGCCATGGTAAGTTGGGAGATTTGCTTCTCCATGTTGTGTTGGCTTGTCATGAAAGTGCTAGTGAGAAGTTCTATGCTTTTTTCTAAGGAAGCTATGCGTGCCGACTCTCCTTGTTTTTGAAAACTCAGCGGTTGCTGATTTGAAACATTATTAATCATGGGGTTTTGAAAAGTAGGAGGGGAAGGGGATGGCCGAACAAAAGTGGGAGGGAAGGTGGGCCTAAGTTGACCGAATTAGCCTTGGCCTTGGAAATTAGATGGTCCACTTAACTCCATGAAAAGTTGGGATGATTTCTCCATCCCGGATTATAAGTGCTAGAATAAGGATTATTAGAATACAAAGCACTTACATTCTCATTAGAATTACCAAATTTAGCAAGAGTTGGGCACTCTTCCATGACATGGTCCGTGGCTTGACACCAACTACACATAGGAACACTATGTGCAATTTGATTGACTTGTGAAGGTCCTTTGACAACTATTGCTTCTAGCCTTTTGATTAAGCTATCAAGGTGGGCCTCTTTTGCCATGCCACCCTCTATTAGAAATCCATTACTTGAAGTGGCTCTCTCACCGTCTTGAGTGGATTCCCACTCTCTTGTTTTTTCCGCCAAATCAAGTAAGAAGTTCCATGCCGCGGCCTCATCCGTGAAAGATGTAAAACTGTTAGGACACATGGACTCAAGAAGTTGCTTTGTTTGGTAATCTATGCCCTCATAAACAATTTGGCATAAGTGCCACAAATCAATTCCATGGTGAGGACACTCTTGGAGTAGGTCTTTGAACCTCTCCATAAACTTAGAAAATGACTCTACTGACTTTTGTTTGAATTGTAAAATATCGTTCCTAAACTTATTAGTTATATGTAATGGAAAAAACTTTTTTAGGAAAGCGACGGCAAACTCGTCCCAAGTGGTGATGGAGTTCGTTGGTAAGCCATAGAGCCACTTTTTGGCTCCATCCTTGAGTGAAAATGTAATAAACCGCAACTTTACCGCATCATCGGTAAGTTGTTGCAACTTAATCAAAGCACATACATCTTCAAACTCACGCAAAAATAAATAAGCATCCTCCGAAGGGAGGCCATGAAAATGAGGAAGCAAAGAGATAAATTGTGATTTTAGCTCAAAATTATTGCCCTGTGCAATCGGTAATCTAATGAAAGAAGGTTGCGCGGTTCAGGCCGGATAGAAGCGATCGCGCAAACTCTTGGGCGGCGCTTGTTCTTCCGCCATGACTACTTGATTTGGATTTGGTGCGATGTCTTCCGCCGTCTCTAACCGGTTTGCTCTTTCTAGTCGATTGGCCGAGTTCCGCACCCAACCTACGATCATAAACACAAGAAAACCAAGTAAGAGAGATGGATAGGCAAGAAACAAAAAATATAACTAAACTAAAAATAACTACTAATCTAACACTTCGAATAATTAAGATTCTAGTGCAACTCTCTTCCCCGGCAACGGCGCCAAAAACTTGTTAGAAATATTAAATAACCGCAAGTGCACGGATCGTGTAAATACGGGTCGAACTCAGGGAAGAGAAATCTAGTTATCAATCCTATTCTTGTACCGATTAGAATACTAGCTATGATATAATGTTGCCTGGCAAAATCTTAGGATTTCCGTGGACTTGACCTCGGAGCCAACACTATATATAAGCGTATATTCTATTCAATCTAAGAATCAAATTCAACTAAGATCTTTTTTATTTAAAATCCTAATTTAGGCAAAGTGTACCAAATTTTAATGATCTCTATTGACTACTTATCTAATTTAATTAGAAAATCAAATTCTAAGGGCTTAAGTAAATTGGAAAATTGTAAAAGTAATTTGAAATATTGTAAAAACCTTAATTCAATATAAAAGAGTACTTAGGGTTAGAATCCACCATGGGCTTGGATTAGATTAATTAATTAAAATAATTTTTGTGCATTGAATTGTATATTTGATAATTAGTCTATGGGAAATAAGATCAATGGATGTCATTGCCCATGAGTAATTTATCAAAGACAGACTCCAATTTTAAAGGCTATTTAAATATTTATAATGTTCATAAAAGTCACTCATACGAAAGGGGAAATCCAATGACATGAATGATTGGTATGCAACAATTATAAACCATTAATTCCATACTATTAAATTTAATTAAAAACCTTTCTCCTTCCCCATTGTTTCATCTAAACCCTAAGTATATATGATTTAGTTACTAATGAAGAAAGTCAAAGAAACAAAAATAAAAAGTAGAAAGAAGAGAATTGCCATTAAGAACTTGAGAAGGAAAAAATAAATAAAAAGAACTCTTCTTTAATTGAAATTGAAAGCAAAAATACATCAAATTGTAATTTAAAATAAAGAGCAAAATAAGAAAAACTTATTCTTTTTCTCCTTCAATGGTTGAATCATTGTCCTCCTTCAAGCCTTTATTGGATTCCTCTCGTCGATACGAGTCCAACGGATCCGACCACGCGCGAATCGGAGCTAAAACGAAGAAGTTATGGTCCGTTGAAGTTTTAGGAAAAAAATAAAAAAAAAACTGCTGAAGACGCGATGAGACGAGACGAGACTAAAAATTCAAGAAGATGGGAGAGAGTTCAAGAGAGATTGATATATAGATTCTGGGTGAGAAATGTTGCTAAATTAAGGGATTGAAAAAGATGTAAGGTGGAGATTAAAAAGCTAATCTTAGGAAACAAATGAAAGGACAAGATTAAGGCTTGAATGGGCTTTCTATATCTCTTCTAAAAAACACATGGGTTACTTTCCTTCTTTTTTTTTTTCTTTCCAAAGGTTTGTCTAAAACCTTCTAATTATTTTGTCAAGCAACTTTCTAAATGGTAGAAAAATAATGGAAAGTTTCCAAGTTGAGGAATATGTGCATGAAAGGACCAAATTGTCCCTATCTTTCGAATGAATTGCAACCATGCCATATACTTTCGCAAATGGCAAATCTACCCTTCCTTTGTAATGCACATAAACAGCTAATAATTCCCTTCTCCTCTCTTGATCATTTCAATCTCAACCATTGGAATTAAGATCCTTTCTCTTCTCTTGTTTTTCATCATCCATCCTTGAAATTTCATCTTTCAAGCAAAATAAGGGGGTGTGGCATTATCAATTTGATCCTACTAAAGCATCATGCCAATTCGGCCAACTAAGACATCTTGAAACTTTGGATTCTCATGGCAATTGGTCATTTCTTCACTATTTTCATATGTTAAGCTCAATTTCCTTCATAATTCCAATAAAAATCCTGAAACAACAAAAATACCTTAGTAGCACCGCTTAAAACATAAAATATGCATGCATCCTACCACTACCATTCACACATAAATGTGTTCATCAGTTTGATCTCCCAAATCTCACAGTTTTTCTCTCTATTTTTCCTTTTTTGATCAAATTTTCTTAATTTTTCTTTTTGATTTTTAAGTCTAATTGAATTAGGCTTAGCATGCCACTTGACATCTGGATTTCCAGATGTCAAGGCTGCTACAATCCTCTCTCTTACTTAGCTAAAGGCTTAGAATTTTTCATAAAAATTCTTTCTCTTCATTTTTCTATAAATCCCCTTGGACATTAATTATACTTACAAGTTTGCCATTTATTTGAATTCACCAATTTACCCTTGTATACATTGTTAGTTAAAACTCAAATTCATGTTATTTTAATTTGGTTTCCAAACACAGAAATCCCTTGTTTTGGACTTGCAATCCATATTTAGGAAATACTCGCTCTCACCATCTCTATGCCTTGATCTTGCTATGACTTTGAGAGATTGGTTTAGGAAACACATGTAATCTATATCAAGAGTGTCTTAGAGAGCCTTATTGTGCATTCAAGCATCAAGGAAGACTAAGCTATTATTATTATTCTTCTTGATCGTCTCCCTCATCTCTGCCAGTTTCAAGGTCATACAATGAGGGTGGAGAGGATATTGAAATCTAGTCTGGCCTCGGCGAAAGCACTAAACAAGGCTTGATAAATCAAGGGGGTTAGATCATCTTATCAAGGTACGTGGGGTCAATACAGCTATGAACCCGACTATTGGTCGGCATTCAGCTCAATCTAAATCGATCCGATCACGTCCAATTGGCACACACGGGCCCACGAGGCCCAAAAAGTGGCTCCCTTCCCATTTTCCCTTAAAGAAATTGCCATGTATAGATGCTCTTATCGTAGAAAAAGAAAAAAAGGAAAAGAGTTAACTATATTTCTATAATAGACATACCCTGCATATTTCCTCAGATTTGACCCTATCCAAAACCTTCTGCCCTCTACCTATATATATATCTAAACAAATCCAATTCATTGTACAAAAAGAAGAAGAGAAGAGAAAGAGATGGTAGTATTGAGTATTCGTAGCTTGGTTGTGGCCATTTTGGTGAGTGGGATCGTTGTTTCGCTTGGAAATGGAGTTTGGGGGCAAGGATGTGATGTGGGGGCACTGGTGTCACAATGCGGCAAGTTCGTTCAGATCCCTGGACCACCAACCACTCCTTCTCCTGAGTGTTGTGCTCAAGTGCAGAAGACCGACTTCCCGTGCGCTTGCAAGTCCGTAACCAAAGCAGTGGAGCTGGTCATTAGCATGCCTAAAGTCGTCGGCATCGCCAAATCTTGTGGACGCCCACTTGCCTCGGGTACCAAATGCGGCAGTAAGAAACCTAACCCTAACCATAACTCTCTCTCTCTCTCTCTCTCTCTCTCTCTCTCTCTCTCTCTCTCTCTCTCTCTCTCTCTCTCTCTCTCTCTCTCTCTCTGCATATTTAGGGTTGTCAATGGACCCGATGGACCCAATGGATCTGACTGTTAATGGACAGGATTTGGGCAATGCAGTTGGGTCCAGTTGAGTCTGTTGGATCCATAACCTAAGGCCCGAAATTATTTCTGGTCGTAACCTAGATGTAGCTACAAAATCCGATGGAACATCCTTGTTCTGAATGGAGGATGCCAATGCTTGAAAATATCCATCAAATTTTCGTTCACTTATTTATATTCGTGAGGGGTATTTTTGTCATATTTAAAACTGTAGTCAAAACAAAAAATAGTATTCTAGGACACCCTGATGGATGGTCCGATTCGAAATGGATCATGACTCAAACATAGAAACTATCATTACAAGCACAATGATCTAAGGAGTAGTTAAATCTTGCAACTTAGACTTGTATTGCTCGAACCACATTTTCTTACTTGAGCTGGTTGACTCAATGAATTGCAACCAATCTTTTCCCGCATGTATACTGATTTAAAATTAATAATGAGTTAAGAGATGCATCCTAATTTTTTGATCGCCGTTTAAAATTGTTTCTAGCAATTTTCTTGTCAACGAATTTATAGTGAATAGTTAATTGAAAATACTTCTTCTATTATGATATCTCATTTCTCCTATTTGTTAACATTTTCTATTTTCTTGATAATGTGTATTTTCAGGTTATACGGTTCCAATGGCATGATTTGGGGCTAGAGATAGGAATAAAGGCAGCACTGTTTTGGTAATGACTAAAGTGGGAGATAGAAAGTTCATATAAACTAATAAGAACTTGTTCTTTCGTATTTGAGCTATTCGATTAGCACAATATGTATGCAGTTTGGCTGTAACTGTTGCCTATAATATAATCTATCTATTAAACATGCGTCTCTCCTTTGTCATTTGCTGTGTTTCCATGTAAATTTTTTATTGGAAAACGTTTTCCAATAAATTTTTTTACTGGAAATTTTCCTTTGGCAGGCGAATTTTTTACACCTCATGCATATCATGAGCGGGGCCATCATTTTATAGTGTGAGTTAATTTTGATATATAAGCATGTATAAAATATATCGGGGCCACCATTTACATCTCGTTTTTAATATGATAGTGCCCACGACCATCTCTATCCGAACCATGTATATGCCAGGGCCATTGATTTCCACCCAAATCCATACGTAGGTGGGGCCAACCATTTTGCAACATGTTTTGATAAGGTGGATCCTACCAACTCCGCTCAACCCACGCATCGAGTGGGGCCAGACATTTTGTATCATGTTGTGATAAGTGGGTCAGGGGGCGGAGCCAGGAATTTACACTTGGGGGTGGGTGGGTGGGGTTGGAATGGCCACTAAGAAGGCATGTAAAGCCACTAAACGAAACTAGCTAAGCATGCGTGTAAGGCCATATAATATAAAAAGGATTTTGCAATTCATTGAGGAGCCATGGCCCCCTCATGCTATATGTGCCTCCGCGCCTGAGTCGATCCCACGATCTCCACCACAGGTCCACAACCCATGTGGTAGGGCCATTACCCAAGCATAGCATGAGAGTAGAGCAAAAAGGACAGGTTTTGGAGATTTGAGTGAGCAAGTTCCTGAATTTGCTGGTTGAAATGCTAACCAGCCTCCCTCTCTCTCTCCCTCTCCCTCTCTCTCTCTCTCTCTCTCTGGTGCTCTATTGTTTCACATCAAAATCAAAATTGGGAAATAAATATAAGGGAAGCATATCTAAAATACCATCTGCTTGGAATTAAACAAAAAAAAAACCTAGGACACAAACAGAGAGAATATGAATTGACCAAAGTGACTGTATGGCTCTGAAAAAATGGGTGGAATTCTCATTCTCGATCATACTTCTGTAGTCATTTGAAAAAATGAGTGTTGTATGTCAAGTTTGCAGAACCACATCAAGGGCGGAGCTACTTGTAGCATAAGGGGGGCAGCTGCCCCTGTTGAGTTGGGCCAAACTCCTTAATAGGCCCAACAAAATTGGGCCCAGCCTTATGTATAACCTTCCCCCCTTATGTATAATGCCCACCTTAGGTATAACCTGCCCCCATTTTGTATAAATCCTCGCTCCGCCACTGACCACATCCTTCTAATTCTTTCATTGGTAAATTCTTTTGCCAAAACATAATATTTTTTCACTGGTTTGCCTATTGTTGTTAATATACCAACGGTTTATTCTTAGAATGCCTGTGCTTGTCTCTATTTAGGGGCAGTCATGACTGCCCGCCCCTCAATACTATTGCCTTTTGTCAGTATTGTACGGACGGGCGATTTTATTGGCTGCCGGTAAAACCGACTTCCTTGCAGTGAAAAGTGCCATTTCCAGGGAATTAAACCTTATCTGAGTGTTAGATCACGTCAGATTGCAATTCTATAGTTCAGATCAACTCTGGGCGTAGGACATGACAGCGTCGTAGACCTGCAAGACAAGTCCCACAAATGTACAAGGCTACAAAGCAAATAACAGAAATAACCTGGCATTCCATAACTAAAATATCAAAGTTCAATTAATGCGGACCCATCAAAGTCAAATCAAATCTCATCTCTCCCCAAAGACAAAGTAAAATAAAATTAAAGTCTTTACATCTTATTCAAAGTACTCACTTCCTAATAAACTGAAAACAACTAAACAATTTTATATGTGAAAGTCCAATCTTAAAGCCAAGCATCATGTTCCTCGTTAACCTCACGAGAGTCAAGACCTGAAAAATATTATATAACCACAGTTAGCTGAAAAGCTCAATACATAATAAAGCACTACTCTAAGTACAGTCTAATCATAACAAGGCTCAACAGAGTCGGATAACAAAGTCAGAATTGAATACTGAAGTCTCAACTGAACAGTAGGCACAAAGTAGATGTAGTGAATGTCAAATAAGGTTCTGAATTCAAGGTGCAATAAAGCAACTCAATGTCTAAGTTCAGATCAAAGTCAAAGGTTCTCAGAATTCAAATACACTTCGGAGTCATCGGCATGGTTCGAAGACATGTTATTGCTTATACAACAACAGTCCACGGTGTTGGAACTAGATCCTCATAGTTCAGATACAAGTCGACAGGGTCAGCGTTTTATCCCACTAACGTGCCAGAAGTTCTAGTGTACTACCCCCACGGTGGGTCCAGAGTTACCAATTATTTTACCACCATATGGCAGGGTCCAGAAATATAGGACAGACCCAACTACAACACACATGGAGCAATGTGACTCCACATGAGTGTACTTATCATATGTGACGCACATCACACATCATATGATAAGGTGGATGGACAGACATTGAGCATGTATAGCTCTCCCTTTGCAAGTGACTCATACAATGTATGAATCCAAAGGGTTGTCCAACCACATAGACACCAAGGGATTTAAAGGTGAATGATTTTCAAACCACCATTGGGCCACTAAAGCATGATTGCTATAGGTAGTCATATGATACCACAAGAGGTGACAACCTAGCAAACCATGCTCCCCTAAATATGTGCAAATAATATATGTATATATAACACACAATGCACATATGGCTTGTTATGGTTAAGATGTTGGCTAAAAGCCAAAGAAATTAGTGTTTTAATTAAAAGTGAGTGTACACTCTCCATCTTACTAGGTAAGAGGATTAAGAGTACCAATTGAGTGATATTTAAATTTAAGTTTACCATCTTTACCATGTGCCAGTAGCATACAAGGGAAAAACTATAGAATATATATATATATATATATATATATATATATATATCAATTAAGCATAATTCTATAGGACTTAAACATTACAAGAGGGATCAATAGAATCCCATGTCTAAGAGAGACATACATGGCTCATTCAATGAGAGCATTCATGGATAGTCTATCATGTTTGGACACACGAATCATAGTCCAAACATCTATGCCTATATCCACAAACCACCATATAGAAATAGGGCATTTAAGCACAAAGTGCAAAAGGCCCATGAAAAACCAAGATGTGTAGGAAACAAGTGTTCCCAACACAATGTGTTACATGATAACCATAACAATGAGAAACTACCCAACAATGGTACTAAATTTCTATGATATTTTCAATTTTACTCAATTAAGTTTCCTACATTGAATCTAGACACATTTTCAATTCTCTACACAAACAAAGATATTCATGCATGACTGTAGAGAATAATCCAAGGACTTCTAAAGAATGTCAAGTGATGGACACCTTGGACATATGCATTCCAAAATGAACTACTACGACCAGATAGTTTTATCATGAGAGGATATTCATTTTAAGATTTCTTATGCATTTAATGATCATCATCAAGCACATAAGAATGGGTTAGAAGGACAATTAGGTGCATAGTAAGAAACATACTTACTCACCTAGGGCAAATGAGATGTCTAAGAAAGAATTTGAGCGGATTTCCTTAGACATGGCTTTTAACACTCAATTTTGCTAGAAATGCTATTCTACCTAAGTTGAATATACCAAGATCTAGCAAATTCCAAAATTATCTTAAAAAGAGTTCAATGATGCAAGGAATGAACTTGAAAGATCAATTTGAACTCAAGGGCAAAAAGGATGGTTAATTTTCATAAAAGCACACATATGGTTCTCACATTTGATTTTCTATTGTGGATTTGCTATGTGGATGCTAAGTGCACAAGTGATGTGATTTGCACTTAGGTAGGCTTTTCTAAAAGATATTCAATAATGCACAAAACTATAATCTAAGACAAAATATATCATTAAATTATACTTAGATTATAGAAATAAAAAGAAGTGATCATTTAAGCTCAAATGAATATAGATGCATCGCAAGTTAAAAGCATCACACATATGAGATCTATATTCATGGATAAAAGAATATGACAATTAAGCTCAAATAATCTAGATACAAAGAATGAATCAATGAATTGAAGTATCTAGAATGAATGTGAATGATGTGACAATTTGGCATAGCCCCTAAACTAACTCATTCAATAATTAGAATAGAGGGACTCTTTTGGAACCCAAATCCCTTTAGTTCCATCCAAGTTTGTTTGAGGGAGTGTACCTTTTCTTATCCAAACAAAATTGTTAGATTTCACAATTCCAAGCTTACACTCAGAATTGTGATGCTCAACTCTACCACAAAAATTATGATTGGTATATGAGGAGCAATTAGAATCATAAGACTTAGGAATGTGTTTATATTTTTCTTCTTGAAGTCTTTGATTCTTATTAGAGAGTTTTTTATTTAATTGTTCTTCATTTTCATAAACATGTTTATATTTTTCAACAAGTTCAATGTTTGTGATTTCAAGGCTTTTAATTTCTTTCTCAAAGGCATTGCATCTTTGAAATAAGTCAACATTTTTATTTATCAAAAATATGCTCAATTGACTTAATTTTTCATTTCTTTTCAAACATTCATTTTTTTCCAATTTCAAATTTTCAATTTGAATTTTCAAATCTGAAATTAAATGTTTGAAAGAAACTTCATTTGTAAAAGATTTTTCTGAGATCTCTTTTTGTCTAAAAATTTTATCATTTGAAAAGAGACAAACATTTTTCTCAAAAGTGTTTTCTAATGAAGTCCAAATATCTTTTGCATTAATGCAATTTGAAATATTGTTAAAAATGTTTGGAGTTAAACCACAACACAATAAAATCATAGCTTTTGAGTTCAAGGAAAACAATTTCATATCACCTTCAGTGCATTTTTTTGAAAAAGAAATTCCCTCTTTAATGACATCTAAAATGTCATTATCTATGGATTTGAGATAGGCTTGCATTTGTGCTTTCCAAGCTCCACAATTCGTTCCATCAAGGAATGGAGGAATTAGGGTGGATCGGCCTTTCTCAAAATCCATACGGATTGTCACAGATCTTTTCTCTTGTAGATTTTAAAATTAAAAATCTCTTTAAGAGCCTAAACTCTGATACCAAATGAAATACAGGTGTGACAATCCAAGAGGGGGTGAATTGGTCAATTAGAAATTTTAGGCTTAATTAAAATAGGTATATCAATAAACTTTAGGGATTAAACTTTCTAATCATGCACATTTAGTTAACTCTTGTTCAAATAGATATTATAATGCAATTTAGGGTTTAGACATTTATCACAAGTGTATTCACTAACCCTTGTTCAATTAAAGCATAAACATAAGTAAGGTTAGAGATTACCAATTACCACACGTGAGAGAAAGAGAAAGAAAAGAGCAAGTATCCACAAGGCACAAGATTTATAGTGGTTCGGTCACAACTTGACCTACTCCACTCTTCCAAGTTTACCTCCTTGTGATCTCCACTAAAATGATGAAGCCGTACACCCGACTCCTTCATCTCCAAAGGGAACAAATCTTTACTTTTCCATTCTCAAGGGCCAAAGCGAAGCCCTTCACACGAAGCCTTGATAAGATAGTCAAACCCTTGCACATGATTCACCTTTCTTCACGGGCCGAATAGGAAACCCTTTTCTTCACCTTTTTTTACGGGCCGAAGAGGAGACCCTCACATGAAGAACAAATAAAGAGAAAAACTCTCTTGCCTCTTAATAAGCGGATTACAACATCGATAGCTCACATTCACTCCAAAAATATACAAATGTAAAGCCCTATGGAGTGCCTCTTGATAACATGTAGAAATGGAAGATCAAAGAGGTCTTTAGCTTTTGAAATAAAATGTTGAAGCTCAAAGAGAAATGGGATTTGATCTTTCACTAATGTTCAAAAGCTTGTAGAGATAGGTTTTAATGATGTAAATATAGTGTATTTGAAAATATGACCATTTGGGGTAAAACTGTAAATAAATGACTTGAAAAAGACAAGCAGAAAACGCCCCAACGGCTAGTTTGATCGACCGCGGCGATCGACCGAGCTACAGTGGTCGCTCGTCCCTATCGAGCGCCCTATTCTATTTTTAAATTTCTTATCGTCGCGGTCGACCGGCCACATGACGGTCGCCCGGCGAGGGCTAACTGTTTGCTCAAAAAATTTGGCCCAAAAACATATCTAGGTCGACCGACCCATGGCAGTCGCCCGCCCTAGACCAAATTGGATTGTTCGGATTGAAACAAAAGCACATCCATGGTCGCCCAGCTTAACCCGGTCGACCGGCCTGATAAAATTCGAGATGGCCTGGATTTCCAAGTTCCATCCCGCGGTCGCCTGGCATAGCCCGGTCGACTGGCCCTGAGTGAAATTCCATTTTAACTTTAAAATCCAGGGGCTTTTGGGCAATGGGCTTTGGGCTTAAGTCCAAGGTTTTCAAACACATTTTTGGGTGTGTGTATAGTTTTCAAAGATGTAAAAAGCTAAGTATGAAAACCATTTTGAAAACCTTTTGAAAGTGCATTTAAACATAAAATCAGGCGGACTCCAAATACATTCTTAAAATAAGAACCTTGAGTCTTCTTAGAATGTCTTGGATCCTTTGCACTTTCTTGAACTTCTTCGGCTTGAGAGAACATCTTGAACTTTGTCTTGGCTCTTGTGACATGTCCTCCAATCTTCAATGCGTGTTGAGGTACATGAGGTGTCACCATGGCATGTTCAACTCCAAGCTCCTTCTTGACACTTGCTTAGGAACTTGTGGGATCTTCATGTTGAGCTTCTTTACTTGACCATCTTCAAATGATGATGACTCCAATGTAGGTGCAAGCTCTTGATTCCTTTGATCCTTGATCCACAAATCATGTGTTGTGAAGAGTTGTGTAATGGAGATTATGACATGAAAATCCTGTATTCAACACAACACCTCAAAGCAACACATCAGTCCATAAATGCTAATCAATTTGGTTTGCTAGCATCAAAACAAGAAGGTAAGATGAATGATTAACCCATGGGAACCCTTGGGCTTACAATATTGCATTTTGAATCCAGTTCTAGCAGTTTACTTGTGAATTCTTGTTTTAATCTAGGAGGTTTAAATGAGTTGGAGTTTTGTCTCATCTTTTAGGTTGAACGTCTACCTCTCTGCGCCAAAAAGGCTTGGGTCGTCCGATTGCCGCCTTGCGATAGACGTTCCTCGCGCTGGTAGTTCTGCAAGCTATCTGAGAGCATGTTGTGAACTCAATCTTCTTTTAAATTTGCCAATTCATTGGTCTGTTTGTAGAAAAGTTAGAGGGTAGCTTGGACCCTGTGTAGTGATATGGAATAAGGATGGATGGAAAATTAATGAAAGCAAGTCAAACGTATTTGTGTAAATGAAAGTTAGTATATTGATAATTGTGCTAAATGTGTTGAGTTTTCTTTTATGCTAATGGCAGCAGGTATAAGGTTACTTGTTGATATCCATGTGTTCAGGTAGCTTGCATTTTTAACTGAAAGAGTGGAAGAGTCTATTAGATGTTATTTTTCTCATGCATTGATTAGCAAAATCAATTTTTAACCGATGCAACCTTTTAGTCTTTGTTCTGGTTTATAATAAACGTTTATTTGGTTTTCTTCCTGGGCAGATTCTTGGGGACTTACTGGATTTGTTGTTGTTCGCACCTCTAGTAGAGATGTTAGTGTTAGGTACAATAATAATCATGTCATAATAGTAGCTTCGTTAGATTACATGCATACATCAGTTCAAGTGCATTAGTATGTTTTTTGTGTTCAAATAAATAACTTGAAATCAGTGTTTTCTATAACTAAATATAAATGAGAAGATAAAGATGTGATAATATGGTTGTTGGAGATAGAGTTCTCTTGGTTATTTATGCTTGATTATAAGATGGGTGAGTTGTAATAACAACTTCAGCTTAATTTTTTGAAATTCACTATCGTTTTCCATTATACCTGTGACACGGTTATATGTCTCATTCCTTGCTCTTTATTATACTAGTTGCCTAATTCTCTAATTTGACATACAGCAATATGTAATAGTCCTACTTTCATGTTGATAAGTCCTTATAGCTGTTCTTAGTTCATTGCTTGTTTCATTCTTACGCCGTCTAATCATACAGGTTGTGTGAATGAATGTATTGTATTCTTAGATTTTTTATATACTAAATAATTTAAAATTTTGAATTGGAATATTCATGTGAGAAAAGCTCAAGTCATCATTAGTTTATTATTTTAAGTCTTCTTCTTCAAGTCTCTATCGCTTGTATCTATATAGCATAAAGGTGAGATCATATTATCATTTTTAATCATGTTTTGAGGCACAATGGAAGAATTCTAGCTAGAACTATCTGTGGATTCTAGCCCTTTTCTTGGATTATTTCTAGTTTGTGTAATCATAGTAATTAGGAAATTGATTATTGAGTACTTCAATATTTGTAATAGCTTATTGTATTAAATATTTCTCAATATCTGTCACCTTGAGTTTAGGGCGATGAAGGCGTTAGCCCAAGCCCATCTTTAGGGGACTTGCTCTGTCCTAGTAGCACTCCCCTATTTTGTTTAATAGGCTTGTCCAGCCTTTTAGATGTTTTTAATTATTTTTAGAACCCCTCTCATTGCAAGGGCAATGAAAGAGTCATCTAGAGCTCCTACTAGGAGACACGCTCTGTCTCATTGAGGCGATTTTTCTGTGGAGACAAGTCTCATTTAGAACCTACTCTTAGGGAGTTTACCTTAGATGCATTAGAGAGTTTACCTATATGAGGCATGCCTTGCCTCTTATAGAATCCTCTCTAAGTTGTACACCAACTTGTACCCCCTTCTAGTTGAAGACCAACTGGTTTGTTAATTGTCTTGTCCCTATTTATCGTTGCAAGGATAATGATAAGGTTACTTGGAGCTCACCTTTGTGTCTATGAGACTTGCCCAGTCTCACTATTACCCTTGTTTATTTTCTTTTAGTAGAGAGTCTTTGACTTATTTGCCCCCATTTTGGTAGCGTTATTAAAGAGTCTTTGACTTATTTACCCCCCTCTTAGAGGTGCTAGACATGTTTTGATCTACTTGTACCCCTTCCTAGTGTTATTAGTTAGGAGTTTTTCCTTTTTACCTTGGTTAGAGACTAACTCAGTCTTATTAGAACTTACTTATTTGGGATTTTAACTTTCTTAGAGGGACACTAGTTTACTCGTTTAGGGATCATTTCACTTTTAATGTGTTTGTTTGTTTGGGATTTCCTCTTTACCCTAAGAGTTTTGCCCTAGAGTGTTGCTTTGTGTGTTCCCTTTGGCCTTTGAGCAAAAGGGTTAAAACATTTTAAAAATATAAAAAAGGTTAAAACATTTTTAAAAATAAAAAAAATATTGAAACATTTTTAAAAAATCTAAAAAAATATTGAAACATTTAAAAATTCAAAAAAAACTTTAAAACTTTAAAATCCAAAAATATTAGAAATTTGAAACTCAAAAACATTTGAAAACTTTAAAAATATCAAAAAAATTTAAAAGATTTTACGAGCGTAGTAGGAGAGTTTGTTTCTGAACTACATTGGCTTGATCCTCTTCCACGAGGTACTTAGGCAGCATTGGGATCTTTATCCCAAGTCCAGCCAAACTTTGTAAATAAAAACTTTTCAAACCTTTTAAAAACATTTAAACCTTTTCCAAAATATTATTTTTTCAAAAAGCTTTTCCTCTAGAGTTAGGAGTTTGTCTTAGATATAGTGTTCTGGTTGTCGTGTGTTGTGTTAGAGTTAAGAGTTTGTCCTAGCTAGAAGCTTGTTACGCCTCCGTTCGGTTAGTTGGCAATCCACATCGCCGACTGATGACTAGAATATGATGCGTTAGTCTGTCAATTGCTTTCCTTAGGACATACATACACATATGATATAGGAACCACTTGCATTAGCTTAGGGTAAAAAAACTTACATTTAGTTAGGGCATATAGGGGGCCCAAAAATTCGCAAGTCACTTAAATTTGAATATCGCTCAAGAAGCTTTAAAAACCAGTCTGGTCTTTAAATTTGGCCTATTTTTAATAAATATCAAAAGGTTTTGAAAATTAATGAAACTTTTTAGAATTAAAGTTAAATATTAAGTGAATTTTTCCTTAAAACAAATTTCGAAAAAGATGTTTTCTTTGCTATTTTCCAATCGGTTCTCCGTTTTACGTGCCGTAATTCCTCTTTGTATTAAAATGAGTGAATTTTAAAAAAATTTCTTTACATACCAGTAACCTAACAGTAACTTAGGTTACTGGAATGTTATAGAAAAATTTTAAATTAGTTTTGCAAAGTTTTAATATGGTTTTGTAATTTATTTTAATAAACGGGTTTCAATTCCTAGGAAACGAATTCACTTTTCTATTTACAAATCGATTTTATGGAGGAGTTTTAATTTTTAGGTTTTAAAATTTTGATAGAAAATTTTATAATCTATTATATATCTACTGGAATTTTTCTTTGATTTTAGGATACCATTAGGTTTTCCTTTTAATTAATTCTTTGATTTCATCCGATTTTTTTGTGGTTTTAATTGGCATCAAATCATTATAAAAATCTTTGAACTTTTTACAGTAGCCTAATATCATGATCAACTTTATACTGTAAAATTTTAAGCTAATTTGAAAGCCATATGCTATAAGTTGCTTTGTTAATCCATAATCTGACTTGAATTTTAAAAAAATTGAAAATTGATAGTTAAACTTAGTTAAAATTCATGAAACGCTTTTAGTAAATTACAATCATCCATATCTTGTTACTGAAAAAGTTTCAACGGATTTGGAATTCAATTGCGTGGGTTTCTGTGTAATCCTATCAATCTGGTCTTAATGTTAATAAATCACAACTTAATAGCAAATCAACACAAAAGTAAGTAAAAATCTCCAAAAAATCTTAACTTTTTATCATGAATTCAATCCCTAACTTATTTGAAACAGAAACCTTAGGGTTCATAGATCTCCCATGTAAATTCGTTATATCGCGATAGTTCAACTGCCGAGATCACATCCATAATCGTAAACAAATTGCGATCGATCCTGCATAATTTGAACATGTAAATTATAGTATGTTGTTGGCTCCGAGGTCCACTGTCCATGGAAATCCTGAGAAACATGCCAGGTAATAATATACTATAACTTATGTGTTAAATTACAAAAGGGTTGAGAGCACTATTCCCTTCCATGGATGCAATCCAAGGCTAAAACTAATCAAGACCTAGAGCCTTGGTCTTCCATAGATCTTAGGAATCGAAAACTTTTAAAGAATTGAAAATCATTAACTTCGGCAAACTGAAGATTTAATCATTGTCCTTGGGACCGTTAGATTACGGTTTTCCATCGTAAGAACCTTTAGGGCCCCTTAGAAACACTTACGTCACGTTGTGTCCTAAGTTTTAGAGAGTCCTAGAGTTAGGAGTCCAGCCTCATCACTGCTGTTTGCTATGGATAGCAACCGTGCCATAGATCTAGTTACACTAGTAACCCAATTTTCCCATAAGACATGCCTAGTTACCTAGGATGTAGGTTCACCTGCATTAGTCTAAGGGATGTCTTGTACTTAGATAAGACCATATAGCATCTTAGATAATGTCCTAGGATAATAAAATCTTCAACTTAAACTAAATAATCTTTCTTAAACTGTTGAAACAGTCAATCCAGTCTAGATCGATGTCCTAGATGAGTTAGGCATAAGTAGCTTAGTTTAGGTGCACCGAACTACGATCGACTCTGATTCCAGTGAGGCTGGGATATGTAGGCAACTTGGATACTTGAGTGGCATACCAAGGCCGAGTCGGCCCACCACAAATGGTGGGGTTTTGTATATTAGTTTTTTGTGAATTCTTAACTAAATTAATTAAAATACCTAGGATTTTCCATGAAACTAGATTTTAGGAAAACATTCACTTAGATTGAATTCAAACAAATAAAGAAAATCAAGATACACATTTAGGAATTATATTGAAATTGGATTTTAGGATGCATGTCACGTAGTTCGCATACTGATATAGAGTTAATTGAGCCATTTAAAAGAAATTCAAGAGAGTTAACTTTTGAAATCGAATACAGGTTTATCGGGGGAGAACGGTGCTTGTGGTGGTCACTCCCCATACCTTCCAATCTCATAACCAGGTAACGAGTCTAGATTTCTGGTCAATTATGGGTCCTAGATCCCTCATCTAGGTGGCGACTCTGTCATTCTCTTTTGCGTGGAATTCAGATCGCTTTAGTGGTCCCAAGTTCACAGAAAAGATGAATTAAATCAATAATAAACGGCACACACCAACCGCGTGGGTACGAGAGACCAAGAAAGAGGGAGGCGGCTCGCGGGCCATTCCCCTCTTGTGGGATCGAGTCCCACACCACCAGAACTTAGACACCCATTAGCCATGACACTAATAACTTAACTATGCTTAGGTGACATTTCTTTTATTTATTTTGCATGTGCTTATTATCCCCAGGTCATGCATGTTTAGGTAGACATTTTTCTTTGGGATATTTGTTCTCATTTCACATGATTTTCACCCAAAACTCTTCAAAGTTGATAATAAATGGCATAAGAGACCAAGTGCTTGCACTCGGGCAGATGAGGTGCTCTTCGGACCTTCCTCATTAGTAATCAGGCACGGACCCACATATATTTCTAGTTCTCCATTGCACAGAGGATTTATTTTTATGGGTTCCAGGGCTGACTTCCCTGGATGGTGACTCTGAGTTATTTTAGGTACGTCTTGGTTTCGAGCCTTGGCTCCGGATCAAGAGATATATCATTCATTTTTATCGCCACTCGTGCTATGCTATGGGAGTGGCACCCGTTTTGAGAGTTCCTTGGTAGAGCTCTTCTTCATGTGGTGATCCAAAGGACCGACGGGGGACTCGTTCCTCGCCGCCTCCTCGGAATCGGGGTCCACAGGTTGGCGACTCTACTGGGGAGTTCTTGAAACATTGCCTAACTCTGTAAAAATGCCATTTTTACTAATTTTGAAAAAAATTGGGCCAAAATCAAGTTAAATGGGAACTTTTTCACTTAGAATCTAGGGGCACCAAATAGGTGCGTAAATAAAACGAGGGATTCACACATTACACAGCATGCATTATCATATTCTTTATTTCTTTTATTATTTTCATTATTATTTGCTCCACGGTATAGGTACAGTACGTGCCCGACTAGGAGGTCATTACCCTGATGGCCAACTGGATCTATTTCCAAGCTGAGCGCCAGTGATGCGGCCTTAAACATTCGGTGTACCTGTGTTTACAACAGCCGATGAGCAATGAAGCATACTATGTATAACATTCGGTGTACTTGTGTTATACATATTAAGTATGGATCATATGTGTAGGGCCTGATAGATTGAGTCCGGAGTCCTACTTTGTTTTATATATTATAAGTATATATTTACTAACTTAGTGAAATCCAATTAGAAGGTGCATGTTTATATATATATATATATATATATATATATATATATATATTGCATTCATATAGGGACGAACATGTGTTGCTTACACATGTAGAGCATAGAGTTAGAAGCCTTGTCCCATTTTTTAGACGAGGGTAGCTTATTTTACGTGGCTATAATGCAGACCTAGTTAGAGCTGGTGCCCCTGGTTAGGATATACGTATATGTATATATATCTATATATACTGATTATTAGAATAGAGACCTCTTCTTAGTTAGGGTTCCTTATCTAATTCAATCAAATATATTCATTCGTTATTCAGATCTGAATCTGGTTTGTGGCTTTTACTTGCCGTTACCATGGCCATGATTTATCCTTCGATCTTCCGGTCATCGGATCTGACCCATTGTCATATATTCTCATTTATGGACAATCCTTCATTTGATTACTTTTTTTTGTAACCATATTCCATTTACTGACTGTCCATTTACTTTTTGCCACCATTATTCGAGTATTGGCATCCATGCTGAGAGTCTTATATTACTGAGTTTATTCATATGCCTTTGTGTTGAGTTTTGGGATCCCTTTTGTAGCGCTGTCATGCTGCCAGATTTTTCCTAGAACATTTTGAGCATGACCGCTCCTCTTTAGAGTTACTTAAACCATGAGTTTATCTTGCTTTGACCTTCTTGTATAGCTGTTATGCTGTCGAATTTTACCCGGTCAGGGATAAACCATCAGTTTGCTTTATCCTGATCCTTTTGTTTATTCATATTTATCTATTTCGTAGATTGTTCATCAAATTACTTTAATTATTAAATTAGTGGCCTACACATGTCGTTCTCATGGTCACGGTTTATTTGTTACCCTTTGATAGTATATCCATTCTTTTGTTGTATCATAGGTTTATATTGTGTATCTATTACTTATTAGATTATTTCTTTGTCTGTATACTAGTTTGTTTTAGATCTGGCCGATGGTTTGTTTGCTGTCCCTATGGCCATGATCTATCTTTTTTATCCTCTTGATCATATAGTTGTTGATATTCATCACTAGCTTAAGACCCGGTCTATGACCTACTTCTGTCATTCTGTGGTCGTGGTATATTTTCTGATTTGCTAATCATCTTTGATCATCGATGAAAAATTCAGTGTCGCAGATCGTATCCGTCCCATATAGTTAATTGTTGAAAAATAAGGTGATAATCCAAGAAGGGGGTGAATTGGCTAATTAAAAATTTGGGGCTTAATTAAGTGGATTATTAAAATCAATTTACCCATTAAGCTTTAACAAGTCTAACCCTTTATCAATTAATAAATATAATGTAGGATAAGGATTAGATATGACTTTATGCTTATATACTCTAACCCTTGTTCAATGAAACATAAACATAAAATAAAGGGTAGAGATTACAAACTACCAAAGTGCAAAGAGAATGAGATAAGAGAGCATCCACAAGGCACAAGTTTTATAGTGGTTCGGTCACAACTTGACCTACTCCACTCTTCCAAGTTTTCCTCCTTGGGATCTCCACTAAACCAATAAGATTCTTCAACGGGCGAATCTCAAAGTCGTACACCAACTTCTCCTTCAAAAGGATCATACCCTTTTCACACAAAGCCTTGCGAGGGCACCTCCCTCTTACAATGATTCTCCTTTCTTAATGGGCCGAATCGGAGACCCTCACAAACAAATGAAGAAATAAAAATAAGAACTTTCTTTGCCTCTTAGATGGGTTGATTACAACTTTAAAAGCTCATAAACACTCCAAGGAAGATAAAATGTAAAGCCTATGGAATACCTCTTGATAGAATGTACAAATACAAGTTCAAAAAGGTTTTAACCTTTCATATAAAAGTTTAGGTTCAAGAAGATAGGATTTAATCTTGTCAAAATGTTGTTTTGAAAGGTTTACATAGTGTATATATAGCCCACAAGAAAATATGACCATTTGAGGGTAAAACTATAAAATACAGGGTTGAAAAAGTCAACCTGCGCAAGCCCCAACGGATCTATTTTCATGTCGCGGAGGTCGACCGAGGCACAGCGGTCGCCCGCCCTTATCAGACTCTCAGTTTGAATTTTAAATTTCATACTGGCGAGGTCGACCGGCCCTAGGGCAGTCTCCTGGTGAGGGCTACCTGTTTGAAATAAATTTTTGGCTAAAAAACACTATCACGGTCGACCGGACCTATGGCGGTCGACCTCCAAGCCCAACCTGGATGTTTTCTGGATTTCCAGAAAACATATCCTCGGTCGCCCGGCTTACCCCGGTCGATCGGCCCGAAAATTTACGAGATGCCCTGGAATTCCAGTTAGCATCCCGCGGTCGCCCGGCATAGCCCGGTCGACCGGCCCTAAGTAAAATTCCATTTTTAACTTTTAAAATCCAGGGGCTTTTGGCTTTGGTCTTGGGCTTAAGTCCTAGGTTTTCAAACACATATTTGGGTGTGTGTATGGTTTCTAAAGATGTAAAAAGTTAAGTATGAAAACCATTTGAAAACCTTTTGAAAGTGCATTCAAACATAAAATCAAGAGGACTCCAAATATATTCTAAAAATAAGAACCTTGAGTCATCTTGGAATGGCTTGACTCCTTTTCACTTTCTTGTACTTCTTCGGCTTGAGTGAACATCTTGAACTTTATCTTGGCTCTTGTGACTTGTCCTCCAATCTTCAATGCATGTTGAGGTACATGAGGTGTCACCATGGCATGTTCAACTCCAAGCTCCTTCTTGACACTTGCTAGAAAACTTGTGGGATCTTCATGTTGAGGTCCTTGACTTGATCATCTCCAAATGGTGATGACTCCAATGTAGGTGCAAGGTCTTTGCTCCTTGCTTTCTTGATCGACAAGCTATGTGTTGAGTTCAGTTGTGTAATGGCGAATATGACATGAAATTCCTGTATATGACACAACACCTCAGGGCTACACATTAGTCCATAAAAGCTAATCAATTTAGTTTGCTAGTATCGAAACAAGAAGGTAAGGTGAATGATTAACCCATGGGAATCCTTGGGCTTACATTCTCTCTCGTTTTGATGATGGCAAACAAATTGATTAGAGAGGAAGGAGATATCAACCAAATAGATGAGTATGCAAGATATGATATACATAATAGAGCATAGCTCCCCCTCACTATATGCACAAATATAATTCATGACTACAAAGCATCTGGTGCATATACATATGGACTACCTACTCAATTTCCAAAATTCTCCCGCTTTTGGCAACAATAAAAAGGTATGGATCTACAAGTAAAAGTGCAAGTGGGGTGTCAAGATGAATAATAGCTTGTCTAAGCTATGTGCCTTGATATGATTGTGGGACCCGATCCCGCGAGAGGGGCGGCGTGGCCCGCCTCCCTCTCTCTTGGTCTCTCTTACTCACGCGGTTGGCGCATGCCTTTTATTATTCATTTAAATCGTCCTTTCCGTGAACTTGGGATCACTAAAGCAATTTGAACTTCACGCAAAAGAGAATGACAAAGTCGCCACCTAAATGAGAGATCTAGGACCCGTAAATGACCAGAAATCTAGATTCGTTACCTGATTACGAGAATGGAAGGTATGGGGAGTTACCACCACACGCATCATTCTTGCCCGATAATCCAGTCTTCAATTTCAAAAGTTAACTCTCTTGAATTTCTTTTAAATGGCTCATTTAACTCTATTAATGTGTGAACTATGTGACATGCATCCTAAAATCTAATTTCAATGTATTCCATAATGTGTATCTTGATTTTCTTAATTTGTTTGGATTCAATCTAAATGAATGATCTCCTAAAATTCTAATTTGAGGAAAATCGTATATATTTTAATTAATTTAGTTAAGCATTTAGAAAAAACTAATTTACAAAACCCCACCATTTTTGGTGGGCCGAATCGTGCTCGGTATGCCTTTCATAGCATCCAAAGCAGCCTACGTATCTAAGCCTCACTGGAATCAGAGTCGATCGTAGTTCGGTGCCTGAACTAAGGTACATGTCTAAGACATCTAGTACACCAATCTAAACTGGAAGGATTGTTTCAACAGTTTAAGAGAGATTATTTAGTTCAAGTAGAGTAGATTTTATTATCCTAGTACTCCATCTAAGATGCTATATGGTCCTATCTAAGTGCAAGACATCCCTTAAACTAATGCAAATGAACCTACATCCTAGGTAACTAGGCTTGTCCTATGAAAAAAAATGGGTAACTATTGTAACTAGATCCATGACTCAATTGCTAAGAATAGTAATCGGTCGTGATGAGGCTGAACTCCCTAACTTTAGGACATCCTAAAACCTAGAACATGACGTAAGTGTTCCTAATTGGTTCTAAAGGTCCTTACGAAGAGATACCGTTATCCAACGGTTCCAAAAGCATGGATCAAATGATCTTAATTTATTAAGTTAATAATTTTTAATTTTTTAAAGATTTTCGATTCCTAACATCTAAAGAATACGAAAGGCTCTAGGGCTTAACGAATTTCAGCCTTGAGTTGCATTCATGAAAGGGAATCGTGTTTCCACCCTTGCATAATTTAAAAAGTAAGTTATAGTATATTATTGGCTGGCATATTTCTCAGGATTTTCGTGGATAGTGGACCTCGGAGCCAACAACATATTATAATTTAAATGCTCAAATTATTAAGGATTGATCGGACTTAAGATAGGATTATGAACGCAATCTTGGAGATTAAACTATCATAGCATTGCAAATTAGCAAAGGAAATCAATGACTCCTAAAGTTCCTATTTCAATAGTTTAAAGATTGAATACATTATAGAGCATTAGAATTTTTTTTGAGAAATTTTGATAACGAATTTATTTTGATTTTCTCAAGTATTTTAAAGAAATTGAGTTCAGATTAGAGATTTACACAAACTCATAGCAAATCCATTCGGATTAAGCTAAAATATTTACAGTAGCTTTCTCTTGACCAGATAAGATTACTGTAAAATTTTCATGGATTATAAATATATTTTGCTATCAGTTTTCCAATGTTGAAGAGTTCTGTCCAGATTATAGATTTACACAGTAACTCATAGCAAATCTAATCTAAATAGGTTCTAATTTTTACAGTAACTTTTACTTGACCAAAGAAGGTTATCATATAATTTTCATGAATTGTGAACGTGATTTACTATCAGTTTGCCCATATTAGAGATTTATGTCCAGATTATAAATTTTCACATAAACTTATAGAAAATCTAATTGAAATAAGATGAAATTTTTACAATAGCTTTCTATTGACCAAAAAAATTACTGTAAAATTGGTATGAATTGTAAAGATGATTTACTATCAATTGTTGATTTTAAAAGTATCTGTCCAGATTATGAATTTACAAAGAAACACATAGTAAATCTAATCCAAATCAATCCAAACTTTATGAAAACATGTAATTCTAGCAGTGACTTACAATAAAATATTACCAGAATTTTTCATTGCAATTTACTATTTTTCTGATTTAATATGGCATGCTTGATTTGGCATAGAAAATCACAAAAAAAAAATCTAACAGCAACCAAAAATCCTGAAACATTTATAGGAGATTAGATTAAGTCTTAATTACTTCTCATCCAAATTTTATCTCTAGAAACTCTATATTTTTCAAAATTGGTTTTTTCCAAAAATACCCTTAGAATTAAATAAATTTTTAAACCCCTTAAATAAAATCCAAAATTCTTCAAAACATTCGTACTGTTTCAAAACCTTAAAAGTCTGTTATGTTTAAATTTTTATTTATTTTTGATCTGTTTTGACATCTTTTTAAAATCGATCTTTCGAATTTCAGCCCTTTGAGGGTAAAGTTCAAAAGGCCAAATCGTGGTCAAAACGAAGTCATAATTTCTGAAAATTCCAGATTTCTATGCTTTTTAATACACAAAAGAATCAGAGATTGAAAATTTTAAGAAATTTCAAAGGCTTATTAAAGTTGCTTTGTAAAGTGAATTTAAACCCTCTTAATTTTAAAAATTGGATTTTAATATTAAAAAATAGATTTTCCAAGAAAAATTTTAGATTATGAAATAAGCTAAACTTAATCTCATCTCCTCAAAATTTTACATGCAAACAATTTCATCTTCTTAGCTTTTCAAAGAAAATCACAAATTCAATCATAGCATGCTTCTAATTTAAATTACATGAAAGAGGGTTTTGAAAGACCAACCTTGCTAGCTCTCCTTATTTCTAGGGTAAGTAATCCTTGGATATACGCTTTGACTTACTCGTTTAATCGCAAAAGAAATCCCAAAGAATCATAAACTAGCCTCCAATGTTGAATATGTTGAATATATGAAAGCACTTTATGTAGAACTAAGTGATAGAGATGAACACCAAAGCACACAAAACAATGGAACAAATTCCAAGATGGAGGAGAGAAAGAGGTATGCAAATTTTTAGAGAGCAGCAAAGGTTGTGCTTACTTTGTTTTTATAGAAAAACTTAGGGTTAGATTGGATTTAGAAGTTTCCAATGTGAGGACTCCTACCTTTAGTTAGTTTTCAATTTGTGCTTTGACTTTCTCATTCTTTGATTTCCATATTGAACTTATTTCTAAATCTTGTTTCTTGCAAGCTAAGCAATGCTAAATTACACAATGGAGATCCTTCAAGATCAATCTATAAGCCTTCTCACATAGGAAACTAGCTTTTATGAATGATTTTCGTCCAAAAGGGATTGCCCGATGTTTAAGCTCATTTTTGACCAATTTAGAGGCTGATTCAGAAAAAGTCATAAACTAAAAAGTTGTAGATATTTTCTAGACGTTTGAAAAAGTATAACAGCAAATTTTTTGGACTAGAAGGTAAAAATTTATGGCCATTTTAGTAACCTGATCATACAAGCCCTCTCTAATTATAACTCGTCCTTTCTTTATTATTTTTTTAAAATAAATATGATGTCACCAACCACCTCATCCCATGTTGGACGCTTTTGCATCTGGCCTCCTCATGTGGAGCGCCCACTTCTGTGGCCGACCCACATGGGTGGGTCCACATGGACCGCCACATTGTGAGCTTTAGCCCAATGGGCCTTATGACATGTATTTTGGGTTCTTTTCTAATGAAAATTTAATAAAATCCTTTAAATTTAAAATTTTTATTGATGAACCCAACCCATATGACATTTATGGTACACCATTGACATATGGTCGAACTATCCCCTTTAGAAAAAATAATTTTCCAGACCAAAATACCCCTATTCAACCATTACACATCCAAATGCGACCAAAATACCCTCAAATTAGTTCACCCCTTAAAGGGGAAAGTTAAAAATGGAAAGTCTTTGTGGTCAAACTTCAAAAATAGAAACTTTTAAAATTGAGTCCTTTTGGTGGGTGTAGACACCCCAATTTTGCTCCGCTTTAATCAACAAAGAAGTTAGTGTTTTTCTATCGGTTTTCCAGTGTTTTCTATTTCCGTGTCCGTCTCTTATATTTTCTCGACCTTTTCGGTTATTTCCGCCATGCTTTGCATTTTTCCGCCAGGTGTTGGTAAGGGTAATTCATGAGAATCCAAGCAAGAAAGAATTTTGACCCATTTACTAGGCCCGCATTGAGCATTTTGATTAAATTTGGATCGAGCAAGTTAGCCCATGTAAGAAACACTCAAGTCATCTATGGAGCTTACTATGGTTTTTAACGATCAAATTTTATGAGAAGAATAAGTTTGCCTAACATGGAATGGGGACCACATTATGATGATCTAAGTCATTCCTCGATAATCCATAAGTTGATCGGTTCGGATCGGCCTATGGATATGATTTAGGGGGCACGAATAATTTAAATTGTAGACCGTCAATTGGATGCTGTGGATCAGCCCATGGAGGGGATTCTTTGGAACACAACCAATTTGAGTTGCGGTCCTCCAATTGGATGGGTTGGGTCAACCTACAAGGATGATGAGGGGGCGCACGGCTAAATTGGCATTGTGGCCTATAAGTTGGACGGTTCGGATCACCCTTTGGAAATGGTTCAGAGGGGGGCGCCCAACTTGTGTTGCGGCTCATCAAATGAACAGTTTTGATCATCTAATTAGAATGATTTTGGGTTGTAATTTATTGTTCCCATTGCAACTTAATCCAATGTAACAGTGAGGGTCCTCTTGTAGAGAAGGTTATTGGGCGTAACTTATCTACTTTTGGTCTCAACAAATGAGGATTTCGGATCAGTTTTTGGAGAGGTCATTTGCAATGCGGTGTATTAAATGGCAATAAGAAAAATCTTTTGGAATTATTTGTTCATGATATGACTTTCCAAATGAACGGTTTAGATCATCCCATGGAGGTGATATTTGGAGGATACAACTTGTCTATGTCGAAGCTTTCTAAATGGACAGTTTGGATCATTTTATGGAAGAGGTTGGCGGGGCACGACCTCCCGTGTTATGACCCACCAATAACTATTTGGATTGCCTTATAAGGAATGATTTAATGGGCATATCTCATTTAAATTAATGACTCGCTAATCGGATGGTTTAGATTATCCTATGGAGTGGGCCCCACCAATTTTTAAAATTATGAGGCAAGATGTAGAATTCGGCCATGCAACATGGGACCCACTTAGACTTATTCCAAAATGGATGAAAGCCCATGGAATGCTTCTATTTGGGCTCGGTATAGCAAAAAGGGAAGTTGACTCTAAAGAGGAATCTTTTAATGCCTTTCATGAAAAGTTATTACTATTTCATACTCTTAAAAGGGTAAGTGATGTATAGTCTTTTATTACTAAAAGAGGACCAGGCTACGTTTATGTTTTGGGCAACATCTAAAAATAAAAGAGGGCACTTTGGAAATAATATTGGCAGCCCTTTATATTCTTAGTGTTTAAAAAAGGCAAGACAACCCTCTTTCTTGTATTTTGGAAAAGGATGTCATACCTTGGCAACTTTTAGAAAAAAGGAGTCGGCATTTTTTTTGGCAATCCATATCAATTGGGCAACTTTCTCCCATACTCTTTGATTTTTTTTAGAAAGTTGTTTATAGGGACACTTGCTCTTGGATTGAGAAAAGGCAACATCTCTCTCAAAGCATATATACCATGCAACCCTTTCCCCCCGCAAAAAAAAAGAAGAAAAAACGAGGGTGGAAAGAGAGGGATGTCCATCTCTTTGTGGCTACCACTCCCTCTCTCACCTTCCTCCAAATTCTACTACCACTCTCTCTCTCTCTCTTTCTCTCTCTCTCTCTCTTTCCCACTCTCTCTCTCTCTCTCTCTCTCTCTCTCTCTCATCTTGAATCCTCTCATTAATGCAACCTTCTCTATTATTTGGTGGATAAAGGAAAAATATATTCACTCACCCTCTCTTAGAGGTGTTATCTCTTCATTGTGCCAAGTCAGCCATCTTTCTGCGGATCTTAGTACATAGCTTCGGTTCGCAACTTCATCAAAGGTTTTTTTTAGAGCGAATAAAAGGGTACGACAAAGCGTATACCTTGGATTTACGCACCATAGAGACAAGGAGCGCGATCAACGGTAGGTTCCTCCATTTTTTATAATATCAAAGGTAGAAAAAGCATGCTTAGGGGCGTTTATTCTTTGTTTTCTTCATGATTTTCGTAAAATCTACCATGGATGATCTAATATGATTTTGGTGGGTCAGTTTATTTGATTATCGATTTTTGTAAAAAATGAACCATTATATGAGAAAATTGGGTGTTTAACCGATTTGGATGTCTAGTGGTTTTTTGAATCGTTTTTACAAAGTGAGTGTTTTAAAACCAAGGGTTTTTCGTGAAACTATATTTTTTGAGATTTAATGTGGTTAAAATAGCACCAAAAATCTAAAAATTCTGGTAGATTTCATTTGTCTTGTTGGCTTAAAAATTCGTTCAAAAAATATCCGGAAATATGATTTTCATGGTTCTAAAAATCGTTTGTATAACAACACAATTCAAAGCTGATTGAAATTTGGTCCCCAGTAGATTTTTTATGTTTAAATATCATACAAAATTTTTCAAAAGATTTGGAGTTGATTTATTATTTCTACTATAAATGTTTTGATAAAATCATTGATTTTCATGTATATGAAGGATATATCATTAAACGAACTCCTTACAAGCTGAAATTTGGTAGTCAGATGAACTGACCTATCAGAAGTATATTGTAAATTTCTCGAAAATTTTGGGCATATTTTAATATTTTATATTGATTTTTAATTACTCTGACCAGAACATGAATATATCTGTTAAAAATAGATAATTATCGAAATAATGTCTGAATATCTTCTCATAATTTTGTATCTGTCCGAAACTGGTCTAGTAAAAGTTTGGTTAGATTTTGAATTAATTTGCTATATTTGTTGGTGTAATGTCACCAATCTGACCCGAAAGTGGAAAATCAATTAAAAATCGAATTTCAATCTTTAAAATCATGAAAAATTAAAGCAGAATATATTTTTCAAAAAAAACATCATATCCTAAATTTTTTGGAACAAATAACTTAATTAGCTATAGACTTCTTTGTAAAATCATTAATCTGATCTAATTGTGATAAATTCATTTAAAAATCCAAATTAATTCAAAGCACCTTGAAAATTTTCAAAGAACTCTAACTTTTCATAATGTATTCAATCACTAAGCTATCTAAAACAGAAATCTTAGGAGTCTTAAATTTCTTTTGTAAAATGGCCATGCTAGGATAATTTAGATACCAAAATCGTAACCATAATCGTATATTACAATTGGAGTGGGTAAATTATAGTATGTTATTGGCTCCGAGGTCCACTGTCCACGGAAATCCTGAGAAATATGCCAGGCAATAACATACTACAACTTACGTGCTAAATTATATAAGGGTCAAGAGCACGATTCCTTTCCATGGTTGCGATTCAAGGCCGAACTTGCGAACCATAGAGCTTTTGGTATTCCTTAGATGTTTAGGAACCGAAAATCTTTGAAATCTGAAAATCATTAACTTCAACAAATAGAATCAATTTACCTCATGTCTTTCGGAACCGTTGGATTGCGGTTTCCATCGTAAGAACCATTAGAGTCATATTCATGAACACTTACGTCATGTCGTGTCCTAGATTTTAGGGAGTCCTAGAGTTATGAGTCCAGCCTCATCACGGGCGTTTGCTATGGATAGCAACCGTGTCATAGATCTAGTTACACTAGTCACCCAATTTTTCCCTAGGACAAGCCTAGTTACCTAGGATGTAGGTTAACCTGCATTAGTCTAAGGGACAACTTGCACTTAGATAGGATCATATAGCATCTTAGATGAAGTCCTAGGATAATAAAATCTTCAACTTGAAATTAAATAACTTCTCTTAAACTGTTAAAACAGTTCATCCAGTCTAGATAGGTGTTCTAGATGAGTTAGGCATAAGTAGCTTAGTTTAGGTGCACCGAACTACGTCGACTCTGATCCCAGTGAAGCTTGGGTACGTAGGCAGCTTGGATGCTTGATGGCATACCAATCACGAGTCGGCTCCACACATAAGTGGTGGGGTTTTGTACATTAATCCTTAAATCAAAAGTAATTAAATTACTTAGGACTTTCCATAAAATTAGAATTTTAGGATAACTTTCACTTAGATTTAATTTCAAACAAATTAAGAAAATCAAGTTACACATTTAGGAATTACACTGAAATTAGATCTTAGGATGCATGTCACATAGTTCGCACATTAATATAGAGTTAAATGGGCCATTTAAAAGAAATTCAAAAGAGTTAACTTTTGGAATTGAAGACCGATTATCGGGCAGGAATGGTGCATGTGGTGGTAACTCCCCATACCTTCCATTCTCGTAATCAGGTAACGAGTCTAGATTTCTGGTCAATTACGGGTCCTAGATCTCTCATCTAGGTGGCGACTCTGTCACTCTCTTTTGCGTGGAATTCGGATTGCAATAATGATCCCAAGTTCACGGAAAAGATGAATTAAATCACACCTTGCTAGGCTCGACGGCTTACCCCTGCCCTTATTGGTACTGGGTTGCACGTTTGTTTGCACTCTATGGCTTGGTTGTTGCCTGCTTGGTTGGGTAATTAAAATTAATAATAAAAAGCACACGCCATTCGCGTGGGTATGAGAGACCAATAGAGAGCGTGGCGCCTCGCGCGCTCGCGACTCTCTCGCGAGATCGGGTCCCACAGTGGGCAATATCAAACAGAATCATTTGGTTCCTCCTGAAATACCCAAAATGCCCTTGACACATAAAATTTCCAAGTCAAGCGAAACCCCTGAGAAACTCTAAATTTAGCAGGCTTTTCAAAATTCATGAAATGATCTAAGATTTCTTAGACACACCCTAGAGGTCAAATAAAATATATTGAAAATGACCAAAATACCCCTGTAGTGCAAAAATGGGCAAAAATTAGGGTAACCCTGAAAATTCTAAAAATAGCAAGTTTTTTCACTTGCTTGGAAACTTGAACTTTCATCTTCCAGATACCATTGGAACACCCCAGAAACCTTTAGGATGGTGAATCAACTTCCAAACACCTAAAATGAGATGAAATCTACCCTAGAATGCATTGATGCCCAATCTATTGCGAAATATGGACTCGAGACTTGACAAACTACCGAATCTTTTACTTTTCAAAGTGTAGCGAAATGGGGGTGTCTACAATGATATACAAGCTCTAGGAATGCTTATCAAAGAGAGAACAAAAGTAAAATGCATGACAAGCCCTTTTTCGTTTTCTTTTTTATCAAATGATTCGAAAGCTAAGCATAAGAATAGGGGCAATAGACCTTGTGAGCGCATCACAATGATCTATAGAAGCATGAAGATATAACCATTTGGCTCACCCCCTATGAATTTGTCATTATTCCTAGGTGAAACCTATGTTATAGGCATGACATGGCAGAATGATTTGAATACTTGGGCTTCATTTGCAACTTTTTGAAGCCAATAAGTATCTACCTGAGCAAGGATATGCTCAGATCTATAACTTAACATTTCAAGTTCACAAGTTGCATTATGTAGGGGTTTTCTTGTCATATGGCAGACACCCTATTCGTGAGCATGAACATGCTTAAACTTATACAATAACTTTTGAGTTTCAGTTGTTTGGCCCTAGATAGTTATACATTTGCAAGTGAAAGCTCCCACTGACTATGTGCATCTAGTCTAACTGTAAAAGATCCAAGCACATAGGCCCATGATTTAAATTACCTTAATCATTCTAATTTTTGCTCCATTCAAATGAGAAGTACAATTTGAATTAGAATGGATGATTATTAGACATAGGATTATAAAGTTGAGGTAAGTACAGTCTAATAACCACATGGATACCAAAATAATGAACAAGTAGGGAATACACATCCATGGAAAAAAAGCATGTATATATAAAGATAAGATGAAATAAGGTTCCATATACATGAATAAAAGATGAAAGGGACACACCCCCTTCACATCCTGTCAACATGTCAGAGATACACATATGATGGGTGTAAGGAACAAGAACTCATCACCACTTACAGATACAGTCATACAATCTCTGAGACATGAACCAAAATAAAACATAAAAAACCCTTTACTGGGCACCGAACATCCATCACAACCCATAAAGCCCACACTGGGCATCTAACCAACAATATCCATAAGCCCATCTAGGGCAACATCCACCCGGTCATAAAGCCCATACTGGGCATATACATCATCCATGAGAGAATAAAAACATAGTCTGAAAGCCTATACTGGTCAAGAGAAAGCTAAACAAAACAAGATAATCAGCAGCAAGATGTGATCGTCTGTGTCTGCTGCAAGGAAGGTGCTGGCCATCGATCAGTCCTGAGGTGGAGGCTGGTGCTCCTCATCAGTGACCTGACTCTGCTGATAAGCTTGCAAGATCTCCCTATGCTGCCTTGCCATAAGCTCCATAAGTCTCTCATAATCAGAGCCTCTCTGGCTCTCAGCAGTCATAAAGGCAGTAGAGAGGGTATCAAACCCAGTAGTGAGAGTTTCTATGCCAGACTTCAATGATGAGATATCTCTGGCAAGAATCTCATATGAACCAGTGGTAGGGGGCTGACGCTGCTGAGCCTGTGCCCACTCATGTGCTCTACTCTGCTCCTGCATCAGTGCCACTCGTTTAGCCTCATCCACTGCCTCTTCTATGTCATCTTGTGTAACCCCACTAGGACCACCTACTCCTGATATAGGAATTCTCATAAGAGTAATGGTGGAGTGGTTGAGTGGAGGATCAGGGTTTCTTGAGAAGGCTTTTTCCATATTGATCTTATGGAGCCTTATGAGCTTAGTAATTTGCATCCCATACGGTAGGCCACCATGTCCTCTCTTGACTGCTTCATCCATATACCCCAACATGATGAAGCCTAAATGTAATTGGATCTTTTTCAGAATGCAATGGATTATGAGGGCTTTAAAAGGCTTCACTGCATCAAAATTTCCTGCTCTAGGGGTGATATTGTATGCTACAATTTTATGAATCACCCTAGCCGCATCATTCATTTTACTAGCCTGGATATTTAACTTATCCTTTGGAGGAGAAACACCTAATGTCCCATATACCTCTTCTCTTGCAAAGTGATTTTCTATTTCATCTTTCCCCCAAAAGAAAATCTTTTTCCCTGCATTAGGTATATCAAGCCAAGCACAGAAGTTCTTCAAATTTAACCCAAATTTGTCTCCTTGAAGATGGGTATTCATTACTACTCCTTCATAGGAAATATCCAAATTGGCATAAAATACCTAACTATCTCAAGATAGATTAAAGCGCTATAGACTAGAAAGAAGGACCAACCTTGGAATTCAAAAAGTGATAGAAGATCAAATTTGTTAAAATCTTGGAAAATAACTTTTCACCCTGAGATGACAACTCGATCTATGAAGGCCTTGTAACCCTCCTTGGCTTGTTTGTTGAAGAAGTGTTCGGTGGGGAACACATCTTCTTCTGGTTCCGTTCTTGCTTGCTTCCCTTTTTTAGCTAAGGTTTTCCTTGACGTTTTAGTTTCTAGGGGAATGGATGAAAAGGATGGGAACAAATAGAAAATGAACTATGTGGGAGAAAATGGCGAGACAAAAAGAGAGAAAATGGAATGGAAAGATTATATGAATGAAAACAAGGAAGAAGATGAGAAATAGAGGAGGAAGAACGGATTTATGGACCCCGATCTGAGAGAATCGTGCTGAAGAACGAGTCCCTGCAATCCTCCGAGATCTCCACATGTGAGGAGGAGAGCTCTACCAAGAAACTCTCGAAACAAATGCCACTCCTAGTAGCATAGCACGAGTGGCGATATAAATGAGATACCTCTCGATTCGAGAACAAGTCCAGATTCGAGACGTACCTAAATAAACTCAGAGTCGCCATCCATGGTATACGTCCATGGATCCATAAACAAATATGCTCAGTATACCATGGATAACCAGAAATGAATGGGTTCGTGCCTGATTACGATTTGGGAAGAGTTTAGGCACCCATCTCGCCCAAGTGCTAGCACATGGTCTCTTATGCCATTTATTATTAACCTTGAAGAGTTTTTGGTGAAAATCATGTGAAAGGAACAAATATTCCTGAGTGGACGTCTATCTAAACATGCATGACCCGGGGACAAAATAATAAGCATGCACAAAACAATAAAAGATAAGTGTCACCTAAGCATTACTAGGTTATGAGTGACATGCCTAAGGGGTGTCTAAGTTCTGGTGGACAAACACATACATGCTACAGCTAAAGGTATAAGGTCTACACAGAAAAGTAAGAAAATATAACAGAACATATAACACAACTCGACATCACATATGACAAATCCTAAACTCTAAATGTACTCCTCGACTCTTGGATGGTCCAAGCCGCCTACGTATCCCCACCTCCACGAGAATCAGAGTCACGTAATTCTTCGCACCTATTCTAAGCTATGATACCTAAGACATCTAGACCTCTATCCTAGACTCGACCTAAAAGACCGGACTAGTTATTAAAGCTTCTTGTGCGATTATTTAAATTCCAGTGGATTGTGAATTTTAGGACACCCTATATGACCTAACTAAATGCAAGTTAGCCCTACCAGGTGTTCCTACAACCTACGTGTAACTAGGCTGTGTGTCCTAAGAAAAAAATAATGGGATCACTAACGCATCCTAGATCTAGTCATCAGCCGGCGATGTGAATTGCCAATTGACCGGACGGAGGCGTTCCTAGCTAGGACAAACTCCTAACTCTAACACAAACATACAACAAACACACAACAAATCAACGACAAACTCCTAACTCTAAAACTCTCTATCTAGAACAAACTCCTAACTCTAAAGGAAGAGATTTATGAAAATAAGGTTTTAAAGCTGTTTATTCAAAAAAGATTTAAAATGTTATTTTTAAAAGTTTGGTTGGACTTAGGATAAAGATCCCAAGCTGCACTACGTACCTCGTGAAAGAGGATCAAGCCAACGTAGTTCAAAAATAAACTCTCCTACTACGCTCATAAAACTTTTAATTTTTCCAATGCTTTTTGAATTTTTTAAAGTTTTCAAATGTTTTTTGTATTTTAAACATGTTTTAATATTTATGGAGTTTAAAGTTTTCCAATGTTTTTGGATTTTAAAATGATTTCAATATTTTTTTTATCTTAAAAAGTTTTCACTCTTAAAGAGAACACGTAAATACAACCACAAACTAGGGCAAAGCCCTAAAGCTAAAGGGAAAATCCCGAACAAGCAACTAGTGTCTTAAAGAGACAATCTGCAACAAGTAAACTAGTGTCCCAAGAACAGTGAAAAATGATCCAAGATTCCAAGCAAGCAATGCTCCAATAAGACTACCCGAGTCTCAAACGAAGAAGAATGACAACAATTCTAAAGAAGAAACTCCTAACTAAAACACTAAAACAAAAAAAAGGTGCAAATGAGTCAGGGACTCTCTAATAACACTACTAAAAGTAAGGGTAAAATAAGTCAAAGACTGGCCATAGAAGAAGATGCTACTCTAACATGAGGCTGGGTAAGTCTCCTAAAGGGGAAACTCTCTCAATGAGACAAGGCTTGTCTCCAAGGGAGAAACACCTTAATGAGACAAAGCATGTCTCCTAGTGTGAGCGTGACTCACTAATGAGACCATAATGGTCTCCTAAATGAGGGCTCTAGATGACTCTTTCATTGCCCTTGCAATGAAGGGAGGAACTAACATCTAGGGTATACGTCTAAAAGACTAAGAAAGTCTTCTAAATGAGAGGGGAAATGCTACT
Source organism: Tasmannia lanceolata (assembly GCF_043159265.1). Classification (NCBI taxonomy): domain Eukaryota; kingdom Viridiplantae; phylum Streptophyta; class Magnoliopsida; order Canellales; family Winteraceae; genus Tasmannia; species Tasmannia lanceolata. Next base: position 19,801,147 of record NW_027518696.1, on the reverse strand, counting down.
GGGACTTGGCAAGTCCCCTAAATGATAGGCTTGGGCTAACACCTTCATCGCCCTCAATAATATCATTCTCAAATCCCCAAATCCTCATTAACAACATAACCAGCCTCTTTCATGTGCTTGTCTAGATTCCCCAACAACAGATAAACCTCTTATGCTTGTGGGCTTGATCTATCCCCCACCAGAAAAGGATTGAACCCATTTCCCACATCTATCCAAGCACAACAAGGAGCCTTTTCAAACCTATATCCCTCATTAATGTCCTCACATCTGCTAACTTGCTCCAACATCCCAACATCTGCATACATATTAGCAATCATCACATAGTAGACTGGATGTGCAGGCCTCATTTCTAACAATTTATCAGCTGCCCACCCCCAATTTCTATGCTTTGATGGTCCCAACAAGCATCGAGGAGTGCAGCCCACATGACAAGACTATGCCTAAAGGGCATCCTTACAATAATCTCCTCTGCCTTTACAACATATACTTTAAGCCTATCAATTTCAGTGAAGAGGTTGCCCCCCCCTTTTTTTCAAGGATTTTCATTCAGCTATAAACTAATGACCTACACCAATTCATTATGCTAACAGGCCACAACACTCATAATCATTCAATTAAACCAAAAGGAAAACAACACTATGAAAAATCAATAAAATTCATGAAGCAATCAACTATAGCTGTGCTAGTATCCTTTTCTAGAAATAAGAGCAACTAATACAAATTAGAAGCAGAATTAAAGCTGGACAACACACAGATGAACTGATGAAAAGATCTTCTTTGTAAAAATCAACTGAAGCTAAAATTTATATGAAGGAACCCTCACAGAAAAATGAGCACCGAAAGAAAATATCATTCTAAATTCTAAGCATCGAGCATAGGCATTCCAAATTGAAAATGATATAATAAGGAAGTTAGTGTCACCTTCTTTGAATGCTTTGTTCTTTTCAGACCTTGGAAGTTCAATGCACAATCTAGTGGCTTCCAAATGCCGAGCAAGAGAGTTGAAAGGAAGATGAGCTTGAAATTCAAGCTCTAGGCCTCCTTCCTCTTCTCCTTTCTCTCTTTGGGAGTTAAGACCCTAAAATGGCATTCTGAAATTCCTAAAATGGGGTACTAACCTCTCTTTTCAGATCCAAGAGATAGGGATTAATCTCAGCCCTCCTTCTTCTTCTTTTTTAGACAACCGCAAACCTTAACAAATCAGCCCCCTTCTTTTCACTGAAACCCTAGCTTCTAACATCTAAAACTTGAAAAATTGGAGACTAATTGGACAGGTAGATCTTAGAGCGGCAGGGATTGATGCGAGATTTGTGGAGGATGAACCAGAGGATGGAAACGAAAGAGGGTTTGATGTTTAGATTTCGATGGGGTTTGCCGGAGGATATAGCCATAGCAATGGTGATGAGGGTGGAATCTGTTAGGACAAGAACAAGGGGATGGCCGAAATTAATGGAGGTTGTGGCCGGATTCCGGTGAGATTCTCGGAATCGGAGAAGGTTGATGGTGGGTTTGATGGAGATGGGGTTAGCTTATAGTGGTGTTGGTGGCTGAGAAGGTGGAGAAGGGAAGGGAAGAAGGGGTTGGATTTGGATGGTAGTTGGTTGGATGAAATGGCCGGAAGTAATGGTGGATGGCTGGATTCCGGTGGGTTGGTGTTAATGAGATGGGCTAGAGATGGTTGTAGAGGGGTTTTGGGAGCGGTGGTGATGTTGTTGGGAACGGATTCCGGTCGGAGTTGGTGGTGATGTGTGGGCGAATGGTGGTTGGCCGGAGAGAGGAGGGAGATGGCCGGAGGTGGGCCGGATCTCTCTCACCCTCTCTCCTTCTGTGTTCGGTTGTCTAAAAATGAGAGACCCCCTCTCTAAGGGAAATGATATTTTCTTCCTCCCCCCACATTACTTGGACAACCCCTTCTATTATATAATAACTTCTCTTTTCACACCATAAGGGTGTCCCAACTAATCCATTTCTAGAAAAATAATAATGACATATTTCATACCCTCTTCTCTCTCGGGACAACCCCCCACTAGTGTATTTTATGAGCAACTTTCATCTATGGACAGCCCTCCTAAGTATAATTAGCTCCCCCTTTAGTGTATTGTATTACACTTTATGTTGCAAAGAACCCCACCTATAAATGATATATTCACTCCTTTTCTTTTCAGACCCCTCAATATATTTGAATTACTTTTTATCCTTCAAAGGGCGAATTTATCATTTCTATAACTTCAGCCCACTGGGTTTTAAAAAATCAGCCGTTCATTTGTTTGACCTTGCCCAGAAAATCTTCTCCATTGGATAAAAGACATGGTAACCTCTTAGAAATGCTCCATACCTCACATAGTTGTCCTTATCCTTGATCCATCTTAACCGTTAGGTAGTAGAAAAAAACTATGTATATTGCATGATAATGTTATCCACTCTCTTTCTCACTCTTTTCTAACAGAGATAAAATAAACACCCATAAAGGATCCAACTGATGGGTTTTTATATAGAAAAATTCATGTTGATATCAACACCCCTTCGATTTGGTCATCACACACCCACCAGTTATCTCACTTCCTTTAGTTAGCTTAAAGGCACTCCTACTTTGCTAATTCACACCCCTTTCATACCTTATACATATAAGATGGTATATTTACCTCCCCCAAAATTTCACCTGAACAACTCCTTATTTTATGATATTTATGGCTATTTTCAACTCTACAAGGGTGATCTCAAGTAAGAAACAAGGCTGAATTTGGCTTTCTTCTTTAGGCCCACAATTGGTAATGACACACTTCTGTTGGATAACCCACTCTCCTATTTCTAAACTATGATAAAATATACTACAAATTACGCTTGTTTGCTAAGCAAACCCCTACGGATTTCGGCAAAATTTTGCAGGGTCCTAATTGGGAATCTAAACTACTTTAGGGATAAATTTAGGACTCTAGATCACCTATTTAAAGGGGTTTTATTTAAAACAAGATGAAAAGGGTTCGGTCAAAATGGGGTGTCTACAGGATCAGAACTCACTTGAATGCCTTAAACTTGATTATCTTCCATCAAAAATGGCTTGGGAACAAGGAGGGAAGAAAATCCTAGGAGAGAAAGAAATGGCGGAAGTGAAGAAATCGATTCGCGGACGCCCTTTAAAACATAGTTTTCGACTGTCGCAGTCGACCAGGCTATTGCGGTCGCCCGCCGCGACCCGCCTGTCTCTTTTTATTTTTCCTATTCGATCATCCGCAGTCGACTGGGTTCACGCGGTCGTCCGCCGCTTCTAGCCTGTTTCGATTTTATTTGTTCAGGTTGCCTTCCGCGGTCGCCCGCCAAGGCTCGGCCGACCGCCACACCCCTGTTTTCAATTTCTTGATATTTTCCAAGGGATTTTGTGGACAAATCGATTTTCTCCTATTTTTTCTCCCTTTTATAGGATTCTAATGAACATGTAAACTCGATCCCTAGGCTATGTGAGGACATCTAAAAATTTATTTCTATTTTTCTAACATTTAAGCTCACGAGAATGAATGGACATATGTTTTCAATGAAGTTCTTTGTAGATGTGTTTTTGATGAATTTTGCTAGATACAAATTGGGACACTTGTTAGATCTATGTCTAGCAATATTTGACATGTTAGCTCATCTAAATGTGGATGTTAAGTGCCTATGTGTGTGTTTTGGAACTTAGATGAATTTTACTTAAAGGATTTTCAATAAACCACAACATATAGTCTAAAGAGGTAATTTCTTGTTTTCTTTATACACTATAAGTGATATATGATGTGATCATGAAGCTCAATAGGCAAAGATACATGCTATTAAAAACATGACTAATGATATGTATCTATACTTAATTATAAAATAATATACCATTAAAGCACATGTGATCTAGATACATTGAATGCAATATTGAAATGGTATCTACAGAGAAAATTCATAAAATATATCAATTAAAGCACAACCCATTTAACCAAAGTGTTCAATAAAGAGTTTGAATGGGTGATTTTAGAACCCAAATTACTTTGGTTCCAACCAAGTATGTGTGTGGAAGTGTATCTTTTATTATCCACACAAACTTGTTTGATTTCACAAATCTAAGCCTATACCTAGATTTGTGATGTCATAATCTACCACAATATGAACATGAATATGTATGGGTAGATGAGAAACAACTAGAACTACAAGAGTACACATGAGAACATGTATGTTTATCTTCTTGTAATCTTTGGTTCTTTATAGAGAGTTCTTTATTCATTAATTCAAACAAGTTTATATTTTTCATTTAAATCCTTGTTTGTGTTTTCAAGGCTTTCATTTTCTTTTCCAACAATAGTGCACTTTTTAATTAGGTCATCATTTTTTTTATCAAGATTTTACTTAAATGACGTAAATTTTCATTTCTTTCCAAGCATTCATTCACTTCCGATTTCAAATTTTTAATTTATTTTTCCAAATCAGAAATTGAGTATTTGAAAGAATTTTCTTTTGCAAAAGATTTTTGTAGAGTCTCTTTTTGTTCAAAAATAATATTTTTATCATTTGAAGAGAGACTATCATTTTTCTCATAAGATTTTTCAAGTTTAGTCCAAATATCGTTTGCATTTGTAAATGATGATATTTTCTCAAAAGCATTGGGATAGAGTCCACAACATATTACAATAATAGCTTTTGAGTTTAATGAAAATAATTGTACACCATTTTTAGTGCATTTCCTTGGAATAGAAAATCCTCATTCAATGACATCTAAGATGTCAATGTCTGTGGATTTGAGATAGGCAAACATTTTTATTTTCCAAGCTCTATAATTTGTTCCATCAAAGAATGGAGGAATTATAGCAGATTGTCCTAACTCAAAGTCCATTTGGATTGTCACGGATCTTTATCTCTTGTAGATTTTGAATTTAAGAGCCTATGCTCTGATACCAAATGAAAGACAATGTGACAATCCAAGAGAGGGGTGAATTGGCTAATTAAAAATTTGGTGCTTAATTAAGTGGATTATTAAAATCAATTTACCCACTAAGCCATAACAAGTCTAAGCCTTTATCAGTTAATAAATATAATGTAGGATAGGGATTACATATGACTTTATGCTTATATACTCTAACCCTTTTTCAAAGAAACATAAACATAAAATAAATGGTAGAGATTACCAACCACCAAAGTGCAAAGAGAAGGAGATAAGAGAGCATCCACAAGGCATATGTTTTATAGTGGTTCGGTCACTAGTTGACCTACTCCGCTCTTCCAAGTTTTCCTCCTTGGGATCTTCACTAAACCAATAAGATTCTTCAACGGGCAAATCTCAAAGCCGTACACCAACTTCTCCTTCAAAAGGATCACACCATTTTCACAAAAAGCCTTGCGAGGGCACCTCCCTCTTACAATGACTTTCCTTTCTTAATGGGCCGAATCGGAGACCCTCACGAACAAATGAAGAAATAAAAATAAGAACTCTCTTTGCCTCTTAGATAGGTTGATTATAACTTTGAAAGCTCACAAACACTCCAATGAAAATAAAATGTAAAGCCTATGGAGTACGTCTTGATAGAATGTACAAATACAAGTTCCAAGAGGTTTTAACCTTTCATATAAAAGTTTAGGTTCAAGAAGATAGGATTTAATCTTGCCAAAAGGTTTTTTTGAAAGGTTTAGATAGTGTATATATAGTCCACAAGGAAATATGACCGTTTGGGGGTAAAACTGTAAAATACAGGGTTGAAAAAGTCAACTTGCACAAGCCCCAACGGATCTATTTCCATGTCGCGGCGGTAGACCGAGGCACAGCGGTCGCCTGCCCTTATCGGGCTCTCAGTTTGAATTTCAAATTTCATACCAGCGCGGTCGACCAGCCCTAGGGCGATCGACCAGCCCTGTTTGAAATAAATTTTCGGCTCAAAAACACTATCACGGTCGACCGGACCTATGGCGGTCGACCTTCAAGCCCAACCTTGATGTTTTCTGGATTTTCAGAAAACATATCCGCGGTCGCCTGGCTTGCCCCGGTCGACCGGCCTGATAGTTTTCGAGATGCCTTGGAGTTCCAGGTAGCATCCCGCAGTCGCCCGGCAAAGCCCGGTGGCCCGGCCCTGAGTAAAATTCCATTTTTAAATTTTAAAATCTAGGAGCTTTGGGCTTTGGTCTTGGGCTTAAGTCCTAGGTTTCCATACACATATTTAGGTGTGTGTATGGTTTCTAAAGATGTAAAAAGTTAAGTATGAAAACCATTTGAAAACCTTTTGAAAGTGCATTCAAACATAAAATCAAGAGGACTCCAAATACATTCTAAAAATAAGAACCTTGAGTCATCTTTGAATGACTTGACACATTTTCACTTTCTTGGACTTCTTCGGCATGAGTGAACATCTTGAACTTTGTCTTGGCTCTTGTGACTTGTCCTCCAATCTTCAATGTATGTTGAGGTACATGAGGTGTCACCATGGCATTTTCAACTCCAAGCACCTTCTTGACACTTGCTGGGGAAGTTGTAGGATCTTCATGTTGAGCTCCTTGACTTGATTATCTCCAAATGGTGATGACTCCAATGTAGGTGCAAGCTCTTTGCTCCTTGCTTTCTTGATCCACAAGCTATGTGTTGAGTTGAGTTGTGTAATGGCGATTACGACATGAAATTCTTGTATATGACACAACACCTCAAGGCCACACATTAGTCCATAAAAGCTAATCAATTTAGTTTGCTAGTATCAAAACAAGAAGGTAAGGTGAATGATTAACCCATGGGAACCCTTGGGCTTACAATTGTTAAGTTTATTCTTATTATCTATTCGTTCCATTTAAGGTTATATTCATTCCTATATGATCTTGTTCTATCTGAATGTCAGGATCGATCATGGCAAACAATGTGATGAGAAAATGGATAACTGAGACTGTTGAAACCTTTCCCCGTGAGCAATCAAAGTGGAGTACAGTTGAGTGATTTATCAGTACTTTTAATCACTTGAATCCATCAGGAGTGAATTGGTGTTTTCTCCAAGCAGCTGCTGGACTATGGGATCCCGTTCTTCATGTTTTTCGATTTGTTCCTTTCCAACTTTGTCCCATCTTTGAAGACGGGTGTGCATTATTAGAACTTCCAACTGAAGGATTATGGATTAAACCTTCAAGTATAGCCTTTCCTCAAGAACTGTTCTGCAAATTATTCAAAAATAAGGCCGTAAAAGCTCTACCATGTTTAACAGAAACAAACGTGCAAGTCCAAACCCTCATTGACCTTTTTTCTGAAAACGTCGATCCTACCGACTCCCGTCTTCATGAGTGTCGACGTAATGCCTTAATTTTTGTTGTCTTTGCATGTTACATTATTCGCGGAGACTCTCACGCCGCTCCTTTGACCTTGTTAGTAGTAGTAGATTAGATTAACAAAAGGAGGAATCTTGTCCCTACAATGCTAGCAAAAACCTTTTATGGACTAGACCTTATTGCTAGTAAAAACGTTCAGGATAATTTTTCTGGATGTGCTAAGCTGTTATACATATGGCTTTGTGAAAAACTCACTATCCTTCAGCCACAAAACCGCATTTAGTACACCCTTAAAAGTTTTCATTCCTGGAAAACAAAGACTAAGCAACCTCAGCCTACTGAATGGCACCATTGGTTGCAGCATGTAGGGAAAAACCTATTTTGCTGGGTAAGTCATTCATGCCCACAAGTTATCACCAGCACCTCCCCATACTCATTTGTCTATCTCATGGGTTTAGAAAAATCTTCTTTCTATGCACCTTTCTGTTTCCCTCGTCAGATTACTGGAATCTCATGTCCTCCCAAGGTTATTACACCACCTCATTGTGAAGTCCTTACTCCTAATCTCATTAGATCCATAGTAGCTGCTTGGAGAGACAAAATAACAGAGAAGAGATTCGCTTTCGCGTCTAGGCTCCGAAATGGAGAGATACCAGAGGAACCTGCAAACCGGAGAGCTCGGATTGCAGAATCTTGAGGATCTTCATCATGAGATTATCATTTCTTTTTTATCCTCGGTTATTTTTACCTGAATGTAATCAGAGTCAAAGATTGTAATCCCGGTCTCATTTATCAGTGGAAATGTAAAGGCTTGCCTAAGAAATTTGTTTTTACTTGTTACATGTTATAAACAGTTGGCAATCCAGAGTTTCATCTCACCAATCGCCATCGTTGTAACATGTTTTGATATTATCAATGAAAATTGTGTTTCTTTTCTTTTATTTCTATTTGTGGTAAATATCTTATTTCATTTATCAATCATTTAATCTAGTTTGTCAACTTCCAATCAGGATTTTGAAAGAGAGCAACCATCGCTCTGAAAAAGGACATCCAAGTTAAACCTACCTGGTCTAGACCTACCTCAGTGTCTGGACTTGTACGTCACTTTGATTCCCCTGTATCACCTACAATACCTTTACCATCTTCACCAGATCGTCAAATTCTTTTGAAGTGAACCAAATGGCTGACCCAACTGACCTTTTGTTGGACTTGCAAGAAATGATGAAAAACCTCACTCGAGACATGGCAGAAATGAAAGAAGAAATGGCTCACATGAAAACCCAGATAACTGACAAGGCTTCTACATCCAGAGGTCCCATACCTCTACCTCCTCATGTTACATCTCTGGATTTGAATAGGCCTGCTATCTCGCCTTTCGAGGTCGATTTAGATGGTGAACAATACGTTGCAGAGTATTGTGCTCCAAAGGTCGATAAGAAAAAAGAAATGTATGAAAATTGGGAAGACAGATGTCTGAGAAGTTTGGTAAATTAGCTCAAGAAATGGAACAGATAAAAATGCAGGGGCCCAAGAAATTTGATGTTTCTGAATTAATGATGTCCTCCACAGTGGCTCTGCCACCAAATTTCAAAGTCTCTGATTATGATACGTATGATGGGACCGGATGTCCGCGCAATCACACGAGATGGTTTATTATATTATCACAGCAATATGGCTTGAGTCACGAACAGATGGCCCAGTTGTTTCCGATCTCTCTGGTAGGAATTGCAAAAAAGTAGTTCTTAATGTTGAAACCAGAAGAGGTTAGGACCATGGAAGACATTTTTGATAAGCTTATTGAACAGGTTTTGATGGAGGAAGGTATAGAGGTCACAAAGAGATACCTGAAATAGCTGAAACAAGGTCCTCAGGAGACCTTCACTTCATTTATCAGACCTTGGAGACGCAAGTCTGCTCAGTTGAGCCAGAGAATGTCTGAAGTCGATAAGATCAAGCTAGTTATTAAAAGCATGTCTCAACAGTACTTTCATTTCTTGGCTCCGCAGCATTACCCGAGCTTTGATCATTTGATTAAGACCGGTACCCAGATAGAGGATGCCATAGCAAAGGGTCTAAAAGCAAAAATTTCTTCTGAAATTCGAGAAGGGAAAAGGCCTATGATCCAGCCAAAGGAAGTTCACGCTGTTAATTACACCAAACCAGTACCCAAGGTCGTTACAGAAGTTGCAAAGACACCAAGGAAGACGACCTTTGATTGAAGTTTGATCCCCTCCCGTATCCTTTACCGATGATACTTAAGAGGCTTATAAGAGATAAGAAGATCTGACTCCCAGATATTAAACATCCACCTGATCCCTTACCTACATTCTGGAGAATGGATCAATATTGTGAATATCACAAGGGCCCAGGACATTTAACTGAAAATTGTCTGGCGTTAAAGCATGCAATTCATAATATGATTGATAAGGACGAACTTGCAGTTGAAGGGCCTAACATTACTCAGAACCCACTTCACAATCATAGAACTATACCTTCTCCTACTACCAACGCCATTTTTGTTGATGAACCATTGCTTGATCCGTCAACTCTCATTTGTGCCATAACAACAGATAAAACCTATGTAATGAAGTTTGACGAGAAAGAGCTTGAGGAAGTAAAAAAGAAGAAGTCTTATGTAATTTTGTTTGATGACGTTGAACTTGCTGAGTCGTCTTCATCTTAGTCTTATAAGTTTAAGAATGACAGCATGAGAAAGACAAAGAAACCCCTGTTCTTAGGGCGGATGATTTCAAAGAAGAAAAAGTCAGCAAAGCGTCGTATGTTTTTCAAATGGAAGAGGATGAACTACTGGTTTTAGATGACCCGTGTGACGAGATGTGTCACATGACCCGAGGCGGACGTGTATTCAAACCTCCGGAATTAAGTGTAGAAAATCTTGCAGAGGTTGCGAGAAACACAGAAAAGCTGAGGCAGAATAAGATAAACACAGATGAAGAAGATGAGAACTTGTTAAAACAGCTGAAAAAGACTCAGGCTAATATCTCAGTATGGGGTTTACTCATGGCCTCATCAAAGCATAGAAAGCTAATCCTTCGAGAGTTTAACACAGCACAAGTCTCTGTTAATACCACACCCGACGCGCTTGTCAGTCTCGTAGCCATGGCTAGAGCAGCAAAGACTTTGTCATTTACTGATGATGACTTGCCTCCTGAGGGTCGAGATCACACCAAACCTCTAAAAATCACCGTCATTTGCAATAAGAAGAAGGTGCCAGAGCTGTTGGTTGACAATGGCTCTGCTTTAAATGTCTGCCCGCTGAGTACTGCAACAACCCTTAGGTTCGGGCCTGAAGACTTTATCCCATCTGAACAGGGTATTCTTGCGTATGATGGTACTCGCAGAGATGTAATCGGAACTCTGGTCACTGAGATACAGATCGGAGGAGAGGACATTGAGATAGAATTCCAGATTTTAAATATCAAAGCTTCATTCTTGTTGTTACTTGGCCGTCCATGATTGCACAAGGTTGGGGTTGTTACGTCCACTCTTCACCAAAAGTTGAAGTTTGTTCACAGGAACCGAGTGATAACTGTAAAGGGAGATCCAGACCTTGAGATAGGGCAGATTACTCAAGACCTGACTGTGGGAAAGGACGGAGATGTAAGTTTGATTGGGTTTTCATTAGAAGTGACTGCAATCACTGTTGAAGAAGCTATGAATGAGAAAATTTGTTTCCTAAACAGCACGAATTCGAATGTCATCAAGATGATTCACCGACAGGGGTATATACCAGGTGCCGGGTTAGGTAAATATCATCAAGGTCTGACTGAGTCTCCAGAGTTCAAAACATTCAATGGTCTATTAGGGCTGGGGTACAAACCCGCGAAGGAAGAAATCAGAGAGATAAAACAGTTAATGTTGAAATGGGCAGAAAACCGTCGTCGTGGCTTAGAGTTAGCAATGGCACCGATTGATTTGAGAATGAATGGCCGCTTCCGAAAAGAAGGTGTAGATTTTCCTTTCTATGGCTTTGCTGAGACTTGGCTAGATGAGAATACAGGACAGATGTTGCCAGGTGTTGAAATTTTCTTCTATCTTGAGTTAGAAGATGAGCTAACAGGTGTGCAGATCACAGAAATTGAGTCACAAGCAGATTGGGCAGAACACATAGAGCCAAGCCTTCTGAATTCACTATTTCATGAGGAGTCCCAAACTATTGCTGTAATTGAGCAGAGTGCTTTGATTCAGAATCCCATTCACCTAATCACCCCGGCAGAGGAACCTTTGACTAATTGGACCTCTCAGGTCCTACCCCAGGTTACTTTTCAGTACAGTTGTGTCCCTTCAAAAGAGTCATTTGTCTGTAAGTATGTGTCAGTATCTGAGTCTGATTCAGAGTCTTTTTCTTCTAATGAATCTTTTGATGCAGGTACAGCAGAAGGCAATTTTTCTGAGGTCGGTGACGGGTCTTCCTCTTCTTCTAGCAAGGTCGAGTCGGAGAGTGTTTATACTAATGGAATTGATGTTTCTTCTTTACATAGTTTCGAGTCAGTTGACGCTGGTGTCAACATATCTATTGAGTCTGTAAATACAAGTCATGAGTCCATTGTAAAGCCTGATGTGGGTTATTCATCATCTGATGTACTTGGTTTTACTTTCAATGAAATAAATGATTCTTCTTTTATGTACATTTCTGTCTCTATTTCTATTTCATCTACTGAATCTGCTTTAAAATCTGATAATCTTAATAATAACAATCAAGACTCCCCTCTGATGAGGATGCCGACGACACTCCTCCTGAAATCAGACATATGATTCAACAGGAGGAGAGTCGCCGAGCAAAACCACTTGATGAGGAAGTTGAAAATGTGAACATTGGTGACGAAACCTCGATTCGGGAAATAAGGATTGGCAAAACTTTATCCCCCGAGGAGCACGAGGAATTGATCACCCTACTTAAAGAGTTTAAAGAAGTTTTTGTTTGGTCTTACGATGATATGCCAGGATTAAGCGAAGAGATTGTCCAGCACAAATTACCCTTAATCCCTGGCGCTAAGCCAAAGAAGCAAAAAATTCGTAAACTCAAAACGGAGTGGAAATTGAAAGTTTATGAAGAAGTAAAGAAGCAGTTAGAAGTAAAATTTATCCAAGTAGTGGAATATCCTGCATCGCTTGCAAATATTGTACAGGTGCCCAAAAAGGACGGGAAAGTTTGAATGTGTGTCAATTTTTGAGACCTGAGCAAGGCAAGTCTTAAGGATGACTTTCCTTTGCCAAACATTGATCTCTTAGTGGATAACACTGCTGGACATGCTCTTTTATCCTTTATGGATGGGTTCTCAAGCTACAATCAGATTAAGATGGCATCTGAGGATATGATGAAAACAACGTTCATTACTCAGTGGAGTACTTACTGCTACAGGGTGATGTCATTTGGTCTGAAAAATGCTGGTGCTACATATCAAATGGCTGCTACCACTCTTCTACACGATATGATCCATAAAGAGGTCAAAGTTTATGTAGATAACTTGATTGTAAAGGAAAATACTCGACCTGAGCACACTGTTGCCTTAAGAAAGTTCTTTGAGCGAATCAGGAAGTATCAGCTTCGCCTAAACCCGAGTAAATGTGTATTTGGCCTCACATTACTTAGTGTTTATGGTCAGCGAAAAAGGAATTGAGGTGGACCCACAAAAGATCAAGGCGATTCAAGAGATGGAGCTACCTAAGACAAAAAAGTAGATTCGATGTTTGCTTGGAAAAGTTCAATATCTGAGACGGTTCATAGCACATCTAACGATGACATGTGAACCCATTTTCAAGCTTTTGAAGAAGTTTCTTATATCTGATAAAAGCTTTTGAATAAAATAAGTTTCTTATATCTGATAAAAGCAAATGGCAGACATGATGAAGATTTTGAATAAAATAAGTTTCTTATATCTGATAAAAGCTTTGTAAAGTCAAGTGTACTTAAGAGAAGCTTTGTAAACTCAAATGTTCTTGTGAAAACTTTGTAAACCCAAATGTTCATTAATGAAAGCCTTTGGCTTCATTCCTTTTGTGTTGCTCTCCAATGAATTTTGCCTTGGAAGTAATCATACTAGGGGCATCTTTAATGACTTACGTCATAAAAGATGTCAAGTAATGATTGATACTTGAGATGGATATTCTCATCAAATAGAGACTAGAGAAATTTGAACACTCTTTATATTGAGCTTCTTAGTCAGGTTGTTCTCCTTTGGAGTTGAGTTTCTTTGAAAAATCTTTACCCCAGTGGAGTCTAGCATCTACTCCAGCGATTTTCAAACTTCGGTAGAATGCTTTGCATTTTTGAAAAGGGGTTGACACTCAAAAAATTCATTCAAGTTACTTGAGTTCAATTTCTAATCAAAATCATGCATTTTCACTTACTCTTTGCAAGAGATGACTAGTCCATCAGTGAAATCATTAAAAATCGATTCTCTTCTTTCAGTTATTTTGGGTTTCTTAGTTTCCATTTATTTTGAATGTTTTAATAAGGATAGGAATTGACAGATTTCGTGTTCCACGGTCTAGCCTTTTCTCCCGTTGTTTTGAAAGGTTTTAATAAGGATGGAAATTAACAGATTTTGTGTTCCACGGTCTGGTCTTTTCTCCTGCTGTTTTGAATGATTTTAATAAGGATAGAAATTGACAGATTCCGTGTTACATAGTCTACCCTTTTATTCCGTTGTTTTGAAAGATTTTAATAAGGTAAGAAATTACTGGATTTCGTGTACACGGTCCGGTCCTTTCTTCATTTGTATTGAAAAAAAAGTTTTAACAGGGTAAGAAATTACCAGAACCTGTGTTGCACGACCTTGTATTTTCTTCCATTTTTAAAAAGGGTTTAATGGAGTGAGAAAATAACCAGAATTTGTGTTACACGGTCTGGTCTTTTCTTCAAGTGTTTTGAACAGTGTTTTAACAGAATAAGAAATTATTGGACCTTATCTTACACAGTTTGGTCTTTTCTTCAAATGCTTTTTTCAAAAAAAAAATGTGTTAATAGAGAAGGAAATCACCAGATCCCGTGCTACATGATCTGGCTTTTCTTCGATCATTTTGAAAGGTTTTAATAGGAGGAAATAACTGGAACTCATGTTACACGATCTAGGTTTTCTTCGATCATTTTGAAAGGTTTTAATAGGAGAAAATCGTTGGATCCCGTGTTACACGATCTGGCTTTTCTTCGATCATTTTCAAAGGTTTTAATAGGAGGAAATCACCGGATCCCGTGTTACACGATTTGGCTTTTCTTCAATCATTTTCAAAGGTTTTAATAGGAGGAAATCTCCAGATCCCGTGTTACACGATCTGGCTTTTCTTCGATCATTTTCAAAGGTTTTAATAGGAGAAAAATCACTGGATTTCTTGTTACACGATCTGGTCTTTTCTTTAATCATTTTGATAAAATTTTAATAAAGAAAATTACCGAACTTTATGTTGCACGGCCTGGTCTTTTTGGAAAGGTTTTAAAGAAGATAGAGAGGGAAGTAAGAAATCACCGGATTCTGTGTTGCACAGATTGGTCTTTTCTTCCTTCGCCCTGGTATTGAATACCCGGATGATTAGCAGTGCAATCTCAAGTAGTGACTTACCTAATCATTGTTCCGTAATGTGTCGCTACCTAATGAATTTAAGAGTCAGGCATATCACGAAGAGGTTTGTGTGGGACTGTTTAGCAGGACATACAAATATGGGTTTATATAGAACTGTTTAGTAGAACCATGTAAATCGGGGTGATTCGCTACCTTTGAAAAGAGGAGTCAGAGTTACTCGGATAGTTAAACAGATGTATTTTCAGCAAAGGTCTATATGGCTATTGCCTAGTGAAATTTGGTTTCATGTTTGAGTTTGGCTCAAATATTTGAGTACCCTAATAAGTGGTCGAGTAAGTTTTGGATTGATCGACAAGATTAAAAAAAAAAAAAAGAGACTCTTTGAGTGTTTGGGTTTGTACTTGTCTTAGACAGGTTACAATGTGGTTTCTAAAAAGGGGAAAAATTCTTTGAGTGTTTGGTTTTGTACTTGTCTTAGACAAGTCACAATGTGGTTTCTAAAAAAATTCTAAAAAAGAAAACTCTTTAGGTGTTTGGATTTGTGCTGTCTTAGACAAGTTAAAACTCGAAAGGGCGGTTTAGGCAAAAGCTAAGGAGATAGCCTACTGAGTTGAAAACCTGAAAGGGTGACTCAGGCAAAAGTTAAGGCTAGCACGGACCGCAAAGTTAAAAACTCTGAAGAGGTGACTTCGTCACGGTAAGAGAATCATTATACGAAGGCTACAGTCAATATCAAGACTGAAGATCGAAAGGAAGTTCAAGTGACGTCCTAGAAAATGGGGGCATTGAAACCAAGCAATTCTACGAATGGTAACCAAATTCTTGAGGCTTTACCGTTTAAGGAAGAAGTCCAGTGTTTATCAATTGAGAAACTACTCTTTGAAAGAATAGACTTAACAAATAAAATGTTAACTAAATCAGAAGCATCACTATGTTTGTTAGTATAGTTAGTTAATCTTTGTTATTCTAAGATTCACCTTTTCAAAGTTCATCGGTCCTTTGAATAGTGTCTTTTACCCCAATTTTCTCGTTAAGAAGAGTCAATCACTGTCCTTGTGTCCAAATGATGCAGTTGTCTCATTGAAGGAGGCACAGCGTCGTCAGCTCCCTACGATTGTACCTGAAAGACCTCGAAAATCTAGTCAAATAGCTTCATTTCAAAGAAGATCAGCTCAGAAGAATTCAGAAGTAGAAACATCAGAAAGTGCAGTTTTCATAAGAAGACCATGCCCCAGAGCGGCACCTAAAGCTTGGGAGAGTCCTGTATGTGATAATGGTTGAGCCAATTTCTCAGAAAGATGAACCAACAAAATTCAGAATTTCCTTCCAGTTAGTTGAAGACTATCCTGGTCAAGAAATGTTTGTCTAAATACCTGTCAAGAGAAAAATCCCGCTTTCCAATTTCAGTATCCAAGAGAGCCGTTGTTCTAGATTACCAATTTCATGTATTTAGATCAAGATTTCAGTTTTCAAAATTCCCAAGAGAGTCGTCAGTTTGTGGGACCCGATCCCGCGAGAGGAGGCACACCCGCCTCCCTCTCTTGGTCTCTCGTACCCACGCAAATGGCGAGTGATTTTTATTATTTATTTAATTCATCTTTTCTGTGAACTTGGGATCACTAAAGTAATCCGAATTTCACGCAAAAGAGAATTACCAAAGTCGCCACCTAGGTAAGGGACCTAAGACCCATAAGTGACACTGCAATAATCTGAGGTCTCAGAAGTCTAGATTCGTTACCTGATTACGAGAATTGAAGGTATAAGAAATTACCACCACATGCACCATTCTTGCCTGGTAATCCGGTCTTCAATTACAAAGGTTAACTCTCTTGAATTTCTTTTAAATGGCTCATTTAAACTCTTTTGATGTGCGAACTATGTGACATGCATCCTAAAATCTAATTTCAATGTAATTCCTAAATGTGTATCTTGATTTTCTTGATTTGTTGAGATTCAATTTAAGTGAAAGTTCTCCTAAAATTCTAATTTGGAAAAAAATCCCAAGTGATTTAATCAATTTAATTTTGAGTTTTAAATGAGAGAAGAAATAAAAAACTACCCTAAAAACCCCACTAATTGTGTGTGTGGCCGACTCGTGCGAGGAATGTCATCCAAACATCCAAGCTGGCTACGTACCCAAGCCTCACTGGGATCAGAGTCGACGTAGTTCGATGACCTAAACTAAGCTACATGCCTAAGACATCTAGGACACCGATCTAGACTGAATTGACTGTTTCAACAATTTAAGAGAGATTATTTAGTTCAAGTTGAATAGATTTTATTATCCTACGACTTCATCTAAGATGTTATACGGTCCTATCTAAGTGCAAAACGTTCTCTAAACTAATGCAGGTGAACCTACATCCTAGGTTAACTAGGCTTGTCCTATAGAGAGATGGGTTAACTAGTGTAACTAGATCTATGGCACAGTTGCTATCCATAGCAAACGGCCATGATGAGGCTGGACTCCTAACTATAGGCACCCTAAAACCTAGAACATGATGTGACATAAGTGTTCCTAATCAGCTCTAAGGGTTCCTACGAGGTGATACCATTATCTAACGGTTCCAAAAATATGGGTTTGATTAACCCAGATTGTGAAGTTAATGATTTTCAGTTCTTTAAAGGTTTCTCACTCCTAAAATTTAAGGAATACCAATGGCTTTAAGGCTGACAAGTTTCATCATTGGGTTGCATCCATGGAAGGGAATCGGGCTTTCCACCCTTGCATAATTTAACATATAAGTTATAGTATATTATTGCCTGGCATATTTCTCAAGATTTTCGTGGACCACAACTTCAGAGCCAACAACATACTATAATTTAAATGCTCAATTTGTCAAGGACTGATCGCAATTAGGATACGATTATGAATGTCACATTAGCATCTAAACTATCTTTATATGGCAAGTTTACAAAGGAGATCAATGATTCCTAAGGTTTCTATTTCGGTTACGTAAGGATTGAATATATGATGAAAAATTATAGTTTTCTAAAAATTTTCAAGACACTTTGAATTAATTTCAATTTTTAATTGATTTTACCAGTTTCAGGCCAGGTAGGTGATTTTACAAAGCAACCCGTAGCAAATTAGGTTCTTTTTTCTAGAAACTTTAGAATATGATGTATTCTATAAAATTATGTTCTTCTTAAATTTTTCACCATTTTAGATATTAAAATTAAAATTTTAATTAATTTGACTAATTTTAGGCCGGATTTGTGACATTACAAAGTAATATATAACAAACAAATCTCAAATTAAACCAAATATTTACTTGAACATGCCCATAATAGTATAAAATCATAGTAAAACTGTCACCCATTATTTTTGGATTTTACTATTTTTAACATATTTATTTATGTTCTGGTCAAATCAATTAAAAATCAATAATAAATATTAAACTATTCACAAAACTCTCGATAAATTTACAACATGATTTTTCTAGGACAATTCATCTTACTGTGAAATGTCAGCTTTTGAAGAGTTTATTTGGTAGTATCTCCTTTATATATGTGAAAATCAGTGATTTTATTTAAAAATTCCAATAAAAATAATAAATATACTCAAAATCTTTGAAACTTTTTATATGATGTTCAAATATTAAAAAGATTCTGAAAACAAAATTTCGTTCAATTTCGAATTGTTTTGGTATATGAACAAATTTTTAATCATCATATTTCTCATTTTAGAGTATTTTTCGAACAAATTTTAGAGTTATCAAAATAAATGAATTCTACTTGAACTTTTAGATTTTTAGTGTTTTTTTCACCCAATTAGAACTTAAAAAATATAACTTTGTGAAAATCCTTAGTTTCGAAACACTTGCTTTGTAAAACGATTCAAAAGCCACTTGAAACCCTAATTGGTTAAACACCCAATTTTCACATATAACATAGTTCTTCTTTCACCAAAATCTGTAACAAAGTAAATTGACCCATCAAAAATCTTATTAGATCATGCAAGATAACTTCTTATAAGATTATCTACAAAAAACATGAAGAAAACGAAGAAAAGATAACCCTAAACATTCTTTTCTAGTTCTTAGATAAAAAAAAGGAAGAAAACCTACCGTTGATCGGAATCCTTGTCTCTATGGCTGGTAATCCAAGATATACGCTTTTTCAGCCCTTTATACGCTTTAGAAAATCCGAAGACCGAAGCATATAGCCCAAATCGATATATATTGAAGAGGAGAAGAAGATATCCAAATGTGCTTTAATGGAAGAACTTGAAAGTGATGAATTGTGGCCCAAAAAGAAGTGGGATGAATTTTCTTGAAGGGGGGAGAGTGTTGAACGAATTTTTCAGTCCTTTCCCAAGGTTGAATTGATTTGCTTTATAGAAAAAGCTAGGGTTTTCAAAGAATAGGTAGTTTCCTTTGTGAGGAGTCTCACATTAGCTAGTTTCTTATTTCTCTTCCTTATCTTTCCTTTCTTTTAGTTTTCAAATCAACTTGAATTCCAATTGTGATTACTTTCAAACCAAGGCATACTATTTTATATAAGGTAAATCTTTCAAGACTCTTCTAGAAGCTTTCACACAATGAAAATAACATATATATGAAATATTCCCGTCTAAAAGGGATTGCCCAACGTTGGAACTCTTTTTTGACCTATTTAGAGGCAGAATCAAGAAATATCGTAAAGTAGAAAGTTGTAGATCTCTTCGAGCCGTTCGAAACAAGTATAACAGAATTTTTTTTGAATGCGTAGGTAAAACGTTATGGATATTTTACTAACATGACTATACTAGCCTTTTCTAATTATAACTCTTCCTTCTTTTCATTCTTTTTTTTTCAAAACACATCAAATATGACATCACCATCCCAACTCATCCGTGTGGGGCACCCAACTATATGGGCCACCCATGTGAGGCGCCCACTTTGGTGGCCAACCCACATGGGTGAGCCCACATGGGCCCCACCTCATGGGCTTTTAGCCCAATGGGCCTTATTACATGTATTTTGAGTTTTTTCATCAAAATTTCACTAAAATTCATGAAAATTCTTATTTATAGGGATGAACCCAACCCATATGACATTTATGTTGCACCCTCAACATATGGTCGAACCATCCCCTTTAGAAAAAATAATTTTTCGGACCAAAATGCCCATGTTTGATCATTACGTACTCAAAGGCGACTAGAAATGACCTTAAATTGGATTGCCCCCAAAGGAGAAAGTTAAAAGTAGAAAATCTTCATGGTCAATGCTAAAAAATAGAAATTTTTTAAGTTTGCTTCTTTTGGTGACATTTATATTGCACCCTCAATATATGATCGAACCATCCCCTTTAGAAAAAATAATTTTTCTGACCAAAATGCCCATGTTTGATCATTACGTACCCAAAGGCGACTAGAAATGACCTTAAATTGGATTGCCCCCAAAGGAGAAAGTTAAAGGTAGAAAATCTGCATGGTCAATCCTAAAAATAGAAAATTTTTAAGTTTGCTTCTTTTGGTCGGTAATATCAAATAGGATCATTTGTCATTCCTTAAAAATGCTCAAAATGCCATCGACACTCAAAATTTCCAAATCAAGTGAAACCCCTCAAAAATTCTAAACTTTGCATGTTTTTTAAAATTCATGCAATCACTCAAGATTTCTCTGACACAACTTGGGGGTTAAATGAGACACATTAGAAATGACCAAAATACCCCTATAGTGCAAAAAATCGATGAAAAATAGGAAAAACCCTGAGAAATTTCAAAAATAGCAGGTTTTTCAAAATTCATAGAATAAGCCATAACTTCTTAGACATACCCCGGGGATCAAATGAAACACACTAGAAATAACCAAAATAGCTCCAAGGTGCAAAAATAGGCAAAAATGAGGGAAACCCTGATAAACCCAAAATTAATAGGTTTTCTTATTTGATGTGTTTGATGGGTTTATATTGAAAATCTAGTTTGATGGGTTTTTAATCCAAGTGATGTAAGAGATACATTAAGGATTATATTAAAATTAAATTTTAGGATGCATGCCACATAGTTCGCATATTAGTATAGAGTTAAATGAGAAATTTAAAAGAAATTCAAGAGAGTTAAATTTTGAAATTGAAGACTGGATTATCGGGCAAGAATGCTGCATATGGTGGTAATTTCCCATACCTTTCATTCTCGTAATCAGGTAACGAATCTAGATTTTCCGAATGAAATCGTGCTTTCTACACTTATACAATTTGGCATATAAGTTATAATATCTTATTGTCTGGCATGTTCTCAGGATTTTCGTGGATAACGACCTCGGAGCCAACAACATATTATAACTTAGATACTTAAACCGTACAAGATAGATCGCAATTGGTAAACGATTATAAGTACAACTTATGCACCTAAAAGACCTAGAAAAGCAAATTTTCAAAGGAAGTTGTAGACTTTTAAGGTTTATGTTTAAGTTCCTTAAGAATTAGATGCATATTGAGAAATTAAGATGTTCTGAATATTTTTGTGACTTTTGGATTTACATTGGATTTTTAATGGATTTATCAATTTCAGACCATATTCTAATTTTACAAAGCAACACATATCAATTCTATTCTAATTCGACCAAAACTTTCATAAAAATTCAATAATGATAAAATATGACATTCAGAATATTTGCATATTTTTTGAATTAAAATAAATCTTTTATAAGATTTTTTCTAAATCTGACAGGTGGTAAATTTACAAAGCAACATATATAAATAATATTCTAATTCGATCGTAACTTCTACAGTAACGAGATATTAATATTAGAAGCCTACTGTAAAAATTTCATTGATTTTTATTATGATTTACCACCAATTACAAATCAGAAAAAATCTAAAATTTTGAAAGAAAAACTAAAAACACAATATCAATTCTAATCCTAAAATTATGAAAAAATCACAAAAGATCAAATATGAATTATATTATTTTTTTCTAAATTTTAGCTTCAGAAGATTAGAATTTAATCGAAAAAATCAAATTTTATTGAAAAAATAGTCACTTTATGCGCAAAACGAAGTTATGATTTTAAAACATTTCAAAATTTTCTTCAACAAAAACTCTTAAATATTTATAAGATATTATTCTAAAAATTTTCTTGATTTTTCAAACTCATTTAATATTTATTCGAATTAAAACAGACCTTAAATCAATTAAAATCATATTACATAAATTCAAAAAATCATAAAAAAATTTGGGTGTTATGGAAATAGTAAACAACTACTGGAGCCAAAATTTTAGCCAATTCTGACATATTTTTCTATAGATTTGATTTTTTTTTCATTGAAAAATCACTCTTTCTGGGCAACTGCTCGAAAAGTGATATCGGCGTCAAAACGAGCCAATCTTAGCTGAAAATTTAGGTTTACAGAAGTTTTTAACTATGTTTTAATCTCATAAAGAATCATATTTGAAGAAAACTATTGATTCAGACTACTTGCTTTGAAAACCGAATTCAAACCCATATCGAAAGAGCTTTGAAAGAAAATTAATTTTTAAATCATAGAAAATTAATTTTCAGGTAAAAATCTGGATTTAAAAATAAGATGATTCATATTAGATCATATCAAAATTTCATCCAAAAATACAACCGTATGCATCATCTTTGAAAGAAAACTCAAAAACCTAACCTAGCATGCTTTTTCTAGTTCCTAGTTTTCAAGGGAGACGAATACTAACCGTTAATCGCTTTTCCTTGTCTCTAGGGCTGGTAATCTAAGATATACGCTTTGACCAGCCCTTAATACACCTTAGAAAATCCGAAGATCGAAGAATTATAACCCCAAATTAAAGTATGTTGAAGAGGAGAAGAAGATATCCAAGTATGCTTCAATGGAACCCACTTGAAAGTAATGAATTATGACCCAAATAGTATAGGACGAATTTTTTTGAAAGGGGAATCGATTAAACATAAAATTTGTTAAAAAGATACTCAGAAATAGAATTTGTTAAAAATAGAAATTATACTCAGAAATAGAAAATATATTAAATATAAAATTTGTTAAAAATATTATTTCCAACAACTTTTATGTTAGACCTCCGACCAAATCTCGTCGGGGATGGCAGGAAAAGTAACTTTTCCAATTTGATTCTTGAAAGAGGGTTTAAAGCTAAACTGAAATCTTTAATTCAATATAACTTCTTATATCCTCAAAATTAGGAAATGAACAAAGCATAAAAGTTGTTACAAATATTATTTCTAACAATTTTTATGTTTAGACCTTCTGCCAAATCTCGCTGGAGATGGACAGAAAATAGAAAATCATCATTTTAAATCCTATTTTAAACTGAAATATTAAAATCAACATAACTTACTCAATTCTCAACCAAAGCTTATTAATCTTATATGTATTTGGATCTAGAGAAAGTTTCTACAACTTTCATGTTGAACTTTCTGGCCAATTTTGCCCCTAAAGTTACAGAACACGAAAATCAAATACAAAAATTAAGAAAATTCAAGATTTCCTTTCTTACCTTAGCTTTTCTCCCAAAATTTTCTTCTGCACATCAAATCCTTCACTAAAACTTTGCAAAAGCTTTTCATTACAGCAAAGATTTGATCTCCCAAATCTCACAGTTTTTTCTCTCTATTTTTTCTATTTTCTTCAAATTTTCTTAATTTTTCTTTTTGATTTTTAAGTCTAATTGAATTAGGCTTAGCATGCCACTTGACATCTGGATTTCCATATGTCAAGGCTGCTACAATCCTCTCTCTTACTTAGCTAAAGGCTTAGAATTTTTCACAAAAATTCTTTCTCCTCATTTTTCTATAAATCCCCTTGGACATTAATTATACTTACAAGTTTGCCATTTGTTTGAATTTACCAATTTACCCTTGTATACATTGTTGGTTAAAACTCAAATTCAAGTGATTTTAATTTGGTTTCCAAACACATAGAAATCCCTTGTTTTGGACTTGCAATCCATATTTGGGAAATACTCGCTCTCACCATCTCTATGCCTTGATCTTGCTATGACTTTGAGAGATTGGTTTAGGAAACACATGTAATCTATATCAAGAGTGTCTTAGAGAGCCTTATTGTGCATTCAAGCATCAAGGAAGGCTAAGCAATTATTATTATTATTCTTAATCGTCTCCCTCATCTCTACCAGTTTCAAGGTCATGCAATGAGGGTGGAGAGGATATTGAAATCTAGTCTGGCCTCGGCGAAAGCACTAAACAAGGCTTGATAAATCAAGGGGGTTAGATCATCTTATCAAGGTACGTGGGGTCAATACAGCTATGAGCCCGACTATTGGTCGGCATTCACCTCAATCTAAATCGATCTGATCACGTCCAATTGGCACACACGGGCCCACGAGGCCCAAAAAGTGGCTCCCTTCTCATTTCCCCTTAAAGAAATTGCCATGTATAGATGCTCTTATCGTAGAAAAAGAAAAAAAGGAAAAGAGTTAACTATATTTCTATAATAGACATACCCTGCATATTTCCTCAGATTTGACCCTATCCAAAACCTTCTGCCCTCTACCTATATATATCTAAACAAATCCAATTCATTGTACAAAAAGAAGAAGAGAAGAGAGAGATGGCAGTATTGAGTATTCGTAGCTTGGTTGTGGCCATTTTGGTGAGTGGGATCGTTGTTTCGCTTGGAAATGGAGTTTGGGGGCAAGGATGTGATGTGGGGGCACTGGTGTCACAATGCGGCAAGTTCGTTCAGATCCCTGGACCACCAACCACTCCTTCTCCTGAGTGTTGTGCTCAAGTGCAGAAGACCGACTTCCCGTGCGCTTGCAAGTCCGTAACCAAAGCAGTGGAGCTGGTCATTAGCATGCCTAAAGTCGTCGGCGTTGCCAAATCTTGTGGACGCCCACTTGCCTCGGGTACCAAATGCGGCAGTAAGAAACCTAACCCTAACCATAACTCTCTCTCTCTCTCTCTCTGCATATTTAGGGTTGTCAATGGACCCGATGGACCCAAAGGATTTGACTGTTAATGGACAGGATTTGGGCAATGCAGTTGGGTCCAGTTGAGTCTGTTGGATCCATAACCTAAGGTCCGAAATTATTTCTGATCGTAACCTAGATGTAGCTACAAAATCCGATGGAACGTCCTTGTTCTGAATGGAGGATGCCAATGCTTGAAAATATCCATCAAATTTTCGTTCACTTATTTATATTCGTGAGGGGTATTTTTGTCATATTTAAAACTGTACTCAAAACAAAAAATAGTATTCTAGGACACCCTGATGGATGGTCCGATTCGAAATGGATAATGACCCAAACTCAGAAACTATCATTACAAGCACAATGATCTAAGGAGTAGTTAAATCTTGGAACTTAGACTTGTATTGCTCGAACCACATTTTCTTACTTGAGCTGGTTGACTCAATGATTTGCAACCAATCTTTTCCCGCATGTATACTTATTTAAAAATAATAATGAGTTAAGAGATGCATCCCAATTTTTTGATCGCCGTTTAAAATTGTTTCTAGCAATTTTCTTGTCAACGAATTTGTAGTGAATAGTTAATTGAAAATACTTCTTCTATTATGATATCTCATTTCTCCTATTTGTTAACATTTTCTATTTTCTTGATCATGTGTATTTTCAGGTTATACGGTTCCAATGGCATGATTTGGGGCTAGAGATAGGAATAAAGGCAGCACTGTTTTGGTAATGACTAAAGTGGGAGATAGAAAGTTCATATAAACTAATAAGAACTTGTTCTTTCGTATTTGAGCTATTCGATTAGCACAATATGTATGGAGTTTGGCTGTAAGTGTTGCCTATAATATAATCTATCTATTAAACATGCGTCTCTCCTTTGTCATTTGCTGTGTTTCCATGTAAATTTTTTATTGAAAAACGTTTTCCAATAATTTTTTTTACTGGAAATTTTCCTTTGGCAGGCGACTTTTTTTACACCTCATGCATATCATGAGCGGGGCCATCATTTTATAGCGTGAGTTAATTTTGAAATATAAGCATGTATAAAATATATGGGGGCCACCATTTTACATCTCGTTTTTCATATGATAGTGCCCACGACCATCTCTGTTAGACCGAAAATCGGTAACAGGTACGACAGTGACGTAAGAGCTGTTCTGGATTACCAGAGGGACTGAGTCATGGGGGACCAGAGTGAAGCGAAGTGGAGGGCAGGACTGAGTCCTGCTGAGAGAGCTAAGTCCTGCACAAAGGCAAGCGAGGTCAGAAGACCAACCCGGGTTTTACTCCGGACAGGCCCTTCGACACTCAAGTCAGTATGAGCAGGCGTGCAGAGCTAGTTCTAAGAGTTTAGGGTGGAGAGAAGGTTTTTCATTACCCTTGGTTTGAACTTTGAACTCCCTTTTATAGAGGGAAACTCGATGACGTGTCCAGGACAGGTGGCGGCCTGCTACAGGCTGGAGTTCACCTACTCCAAGACAGGTGTCCAGGACAGGTGGCGGCCTGCTACAGGCTGGAGTTCACCTACTCCAAGACAGGTGTCCAGGACAGGTGGCGGCACAGGTGGCGGCCTGCTACAGGCTGGAGTTCACCTACTCCCAGGACAGGTGGCGGCCTGCTAGAGGCTGGTGTTTTTACACCCCATCAATCTCTATCCGAACCATGTATATGCCAGGGCCAATGATCTCCACCCAAATCCAAACGTAGGTGGGGCCAACCATTTTGCAACATGTTTTGATAAGGTGGGTCCTACCAACTCCGCTCAACCCACGCATCGAGTGGGGCCAGACATTTTGTATCATGTTGTGATAAGTGGGTCTAGGGGCGGAGCCAGGAAATTACACTGGGGGCATGGCCACTAAGCATGCACGTAAAGCCACTAAACTA
Organism: Tasmannia lanceolata; assembly: GCF_043159265.1. Taxonomy (NCBI): domain Eukaryota; kingdom Viridiplantae; phylum Streptophyta; class Magnoliopsida; order Canellales; family Winteraceae; genus Tasmannia; species Tasmannia lanceolata. The sequence continues at coordinate 19,774,597 of NW_027518696.1, read as the reverse complement.
AACTAGCTAAGCATGCATGCAAGGCCATAAAATATAAAATGGATTTTGCAATTCATTGAGGAGCCATACCCCCCACCCCCAACATGCTATATGTGCCTCTGCCCCTGAGTGGGTCCCACGATCTCCACCACAACCCATGTTGTAGGGCAATTACCAAGCATAGCATGAGAGTAGAGCAAAAAGGACAGGTTTTGGAGATTTGAGTGAGCAAGTTCCTGAATTTGCTGGTTGAAACGCTAACCAGCCCCTCTCTCTCTCTCTCTCTCTCTCTCTCTCTCTCTCTCTCTCTCGTGCTCTATTGTTTCACATCAAAATCAAAATTGGGAAACAAATTTAAGGGAAGCATATCTAAAATACCATCTGCTTGGATTTAAACGAAAAAAAAAAAAAAAAAAAAAACTAAATAAATTTAAGGGATGCATATCTAAAATACCATATGCTTGGATTTAAACGGAAAAAAAAAACTAGAGCGTGTTCGGCAATTATTCTCCACACGGCTTCTCTCTAGTGGACGAACGGAGAGAATATGAATTGACCAAAGCGACTGCATGGCTATGAAAAAATGGGTGGAAATCTCATTCTCGATCACACTTAGGTTTGCCGAACCACATCCTGGGGCAGCGCTACTTGTAGCATAAGGGGGGCAGCTGCCTCTGTTGAGTTGGGCCAAACTCCTTAATAGGCCCAACTCAATTGGGCCCAGCCTTATGTATAAACTTCCCCCCTTGTGTGTAATGCCCACCTTAGGTATAACCTACCCCCCTTATGTATAAATCCACTGACCACATCCTTCTAATTCTTTCATTCGTAAATTCTTTTGCCAAAAAAATAATATTTTTTCACAGCTGGTTTGCCTCTTTGTTGTTAATAACAAAAAGTTTATTCTAAGAATGCCTATGCTTGTCTCTATTTAGGGGCAGTCATGACTGCCCGCCCCTCAATACTATTGCCTTTTGTCAGTATTGTACAGACGGGCGGTTTTATTGACTGCCAGTAAAAACCGACTTCCTTGTACTGAAAAGTGCCATAAACAACATGGCCAGCTTATCTGACTGTTAGATCGTGTCAGATTGCAATTCTATAGTTCAAATCAACTCTAGACTGACTGTTGGATTTAGCAAAACCGTCATCATCATGATGATGATTATGTGCAAATTAAGTGCAAAGTACGCCAAGGAGAACCAGTAACGTCGTACAACCTAGGTACCACTGCCGTGTGTGGACGGTGTGTTGCAATGTCCCGTGGTCTCACCATTTGCAATACCATTTAATTTTAAAAAAATAGGAAAAAGTGGCGGAATTCTTACTAACCCATTTTCCCAAAGTAAAACATTTTGGTTTTCAAAAATCATTTTCAAAATCTCTTTTATTTTGAAAATCTCCAACAGTTTTTACCATAAAACCGGGTTGGGTAGCCATTGATTCTCCGGTTCATTTTTTAGCAAAAGCTCAGCCCGAGTCCAACCCATATTGCACCCCTACTAATGAAGTTGTTCGGAATGTAGAAATTTTGGAATATAAGGATACCTATATATCCCTATACACTCTCTGAGGATGGAGAGGATATATTGAAATATCATCTGGCCTCGGCTGAAGCACGACTTTGATCGTGTTAGGATCATCCTAGCAACGTGGGGTCAACAGCTATTGGTGGCACACACAAGGCCCAAAAAGTGGCTCTTCCGATGGATGATAGCAAATCTCTCAAAAATATTACCATGTATCGGTGCCATGATTTTAAATTTCGGCCGAAATCCGAAATTTCAGATTTCGGTCTAGACCGAAACTGAAATTTGGAATTTTGCGAAATACCAAATTTCGAAATTTAATGTATTTAAAAAAAATAAAAAAAAAACTGTTACAAAATTTCAGCCTAAATTTTGGAATTTCGGAAATTAATTAAATAATATTTTTTAATTATTACCGAATTTCGGCACTAAATTTCGGATTTCGGTGGGGTCCGAAATGGGTACCGAAACCGAAATTTAAAACCTTAATTCGGTGCTATCCTTGTCAAAATGAAAAGAAAAAGGAAAAAAGTTACCTAAATTTCTATAACAGGCATACCCTGCAAATAACAACAAATACAATGAACTCGTGGCACAAGACTTCTGAATATTTGAGCCGTTTTACAAAGTATGCAGGTGCTTCATAAATATAATCTTCACAGATACCAAAAAAAATAGTCTCTACCACACATTTCTCATGCATTCTTACAGCTGCATGCAGAGCAATTGTAACGTAATACAAAACCATGCCATATTCATGACCATTGGTGAAAAAACCGAGGCAAAAGATACAGCAGAACCCAATTCCTTCTCTCGATCCTCTCCCTATATATAGCCAATTCACTGTACAAAGGAGCCAAAAGTAGGAAGAAGAAGAAGAGAAAAGTATGGCAATTATGAGCATTCGTAGCTTGGTTGTGGCCTTTTTTGTGGGTTCCATTGTTGTTTCACATGGAAATGGAGTTTGGGGGCAAGGATGCGATATAAAGGGAATGATAGCACAGTGCTACCAGTTCGTTCAAATGCCTGGCCCATTCACCGCTCCTTCTCCACAGTGTTGTGCCCTAGTTCAGAAGGCCAACTTGCCATGCGCTTGCACGTACATTACTAAAGACATTGAGAAGGTCATTAGCATGCCCAAACTTGTCAATGTCGCCAAATCTTGTGGCCGCCCACTTGGCTCCGGTACCAAATGCGGAAGTAAGAAACTAAACCCTAACCAACTCTAAGGGCACGTTTGGCTGCCAAGAATTTGTACGTTTTCATGATAGATCGGGCATCTTCGAGTGGAGATGAGGGTGAAGTCCCTGAAAATCACAAAACAAGATCCCGAAAATGGCTGTCCTTGTGATAAGAAGTTGCTAAAAATCTAGAAAATGTTGATCCAGTTTTGAGCAGAGTTTTTTGTTTCCGATTTTTATCAACTTCTCATCACCATTTTCGGGACTTTGTTTCCTTTTCAGGGACTTCATCGTCATCTCCACTTGAAGATGCCTTATTTATCGTGACAACAAATTCCTGGCAGCCAAACGTGCCCTAATTAACACCAACTCTAACAACTTAAGTTGAAGTAGGTGGTGCTATTTCTTGGTGTCCCATAGAAATTAATGAACTTTATCATTTAAAACGTTATTACATTTAGGTGATGAGTTCCAATTTCTTGGTCACGAATATAAAATGTTTTTTAGCAATTTTGTTGCCATCAAATTTATATTTAATACTTAATTGAAAAATAATTTTTTATAATGATGATATCTCATATCTCCTTGAGTGTTTAGATTTTTTTTATATTTTTTATTTCTTGATGTGTATTTTCAGGTTATATTGTTCCTCGAATGGTATGATTTTGGGCGAGAGAGGGGAATAAAGGCAGCGGGTACGAATAAAGATGGATGATTTACAAATAAGAACTTGTTTTTTTTGTATTTGAGCTATTTGAATAGCATAATATGGTGTATGGCTCCAACTGGTGCCTATTATATATCTATCTATAATATATCCTTGACTTGTTTCTTTCCTTTGTCATTCGTTTTTTTTCCCAAAGAAAATTTTATTGAAAAACATTTTCTATAGAAAATTTCTACCATGGAATTTTCCTATGGTGGAATTTTTCTACACCTCAGCTTGATTAGTCCTTCCGTGATGAATTGTTGGCACCAGTCTCACATTTGTCTTTGTGGACCCAGGAGAAAGGGGACTTCGTGGGAAGAGTATTGTCCCATGAGTGAAGCAAGGAGGTCAATCGATCTAGGTCTAGTTAAATAAATGTTTGCTAATTGGCAATTTAAAATACTCTTCAAGTAATTAAATGTTATTTAATGGATGAAAATGGGAGAATTTATAATCCGTAGCTGGCACACATTCCTTTCCACAAAAGATCAATACACCGAGCACTACAGTTAGACCGATTTGATTTGTTGATGCATCTGGAGCCCACCATTAAAATCTCACGTTTTGAAGTGGTAAGGCCTACTACATACGGTGAGGCCCATCATTTGCACCCATGAGTACGCCCACCATCCCTATCCAAATCCTTGCATAAGGTGGGTCCCAGCCAACTCCACTGAAACCCATGCAACGGATGGGACTTTACCATTTTGCCACATATTTTGATTGGGTGGGTCCTACAATCTCCACCCAAGCGCATGAAGAGTTTGGGGCCACCATTTTACACCTTGAACAATGCAGCCCTCACATATACTTACAAATTCTTAGCGGGGCCCAACAATTAATGGTTTGAAGAAGGTGGACACCATAAAAAGTATCAAATAAGTGTTTTTTGGGGACCGTAAAAATCCTTTTACAGCTCTTTAAATATAAAAGACAAGAAACATGAGCGTCATGTATCAAATATGTTTGTGGTGAAATCATTTCTCATCTTTTAAAGGGGATGATATCTTTGCCCGCTTTTCTTCCCCTGGGCACCCCTTGTAGTGTTAAAAATAGAAGTCATAAATGCACAATAGAAGGGTGTACCGGGCTAATATTTCACTTCCCAAGGGTATGAAAGTGGAGTAGTCATCCGGTGTAAACCTGTATAGTCCAATATTTTTTAAAAAGTAAGATACAGCCCACGCCACAGCATGATTCAAACTATCTATCTGATGGGCCACAACGTAAATAACTTGTGCCCGAAAAATCATTTCCATAGGATGATCCTAGCCCTCCAATTTATAAAGGAACAGCATATCATGGATGATCCAAACCGTCCATTTGATAGGCACAACCTATTTACATTGTGGCCCATCAAATGGACGGTTTGGATCATTGAGATTTTATATGGTTTGGGCCATATAGTCTAGTGTTTTCCACAAAGTACTGTATGGCCCACTCCATAGGATGATCCCCGCAAAGTAAGTAGGTAATTGTGCCCTAGAAATCATTTCCATAGGATGATCCTAAACCTACAATCTAAAAAGGTTTCGACAATGTGCAGTCCCTCTCTATAGATCAGGCGATTATTTTCATCAAAGGGTTATAATAATCCCATGGAAACGATTTCTTGGGGAAAAACTGTTTACATTTTGGATCAACAAATGGACGGTTTGGATTATCCCATGTAGTGGGCCGTACAGTGCTTTCTGAAAAATATTGGACTATACGCCCAGGCCCTACAAGATCTCCAAATCATCCTATCGTGTGGCCGTACATTACTTCTTAAAACACTAGTCAATAGAGAATTTATATGATGGGTGGCCGTGAAAACACGTGAAGTCTAAAAGAGTAGGTATGGCCCGCTTTTTTTTATGATCCAAACCATTCAGCTGTTTGGGCACAATGTAAATAGGTTGTGCCCCAAAAATCATTTCCATAGGATGATTCTAACCCTCTGATCTGAATATGTAGTGCCCCAAAAATCATTTATGGAATCTTCTACAAATCGGAGGGTTAGGATCATCCTATGGAAATGATTTTTGGGGTACAACCTATTTACGTTGTGCCCAAACAGATGAACGGTTTGGATCATAAAAAAAAAGTGGGTCGTACCTACTTTTTTTAGACTTCACGTGTTTTCACGGCCACCCATCATATAAATTCTCAATAACTCAATATATCCAGAGTATATGGCCCATCATATGGACGGTTTGGCCTTATTTTTAAAAAAGCAGGACAACACCATAGGATGATCCAAACTGTGATGGCCATAACGTAAATACCTTCATTTCCATATGATGATTCTAGCCCTCTCTATAAAGGTTTCTGTAATATGCAGTTCATCTATAAATCTGAGGGTTGGGATCATCCTACATAAATGATTTTTTTGGGCACAACCTATTTACGTTATGGCCCATCATATGGGCGGTTTGGATCATCCTATGGTGTGGTCCGTACGTACTTTTTTAAAAGTGAAGGACTATAAGGGCTTACACCCTGTAAAATCTCATATATCCATACACCATATAATTTCTCCCATATAAATATTCGTGAAAGTGATAACGAGATAAGGGATCTCTCTCTCTCTCTCTCTGTTCTAATGGCTGCTTCTCCAACAGCTCCCAGCTCAAATTCTCTTACTCGTATCCAATCTTGCATTTTCCCTTCCTTCAAACGACACTCTCTTCTCTCTTCTTCGCGGCCCAAGCGCTCTTACAGTCGCTTGGAAATTCAAGCGCGTGTCCTTCGTCCCATGGCTACTTCCACTCTCGAATCAACCAACGGTTCCGTAATCGCTCCCGAGAAACCCGATAGTTCTAGCTACGGCCGGCGGTATTTTCCCCTAGCTGCTGTAGTTGGGCAGGTGACATGTTTTCCCCCTTGTCCCCCTTTTTAAAAATGTTATATTTTGTTTCTATTTTGGTGCTAGGTGAGTTTGAATTTTGAGTTTTTGATTCAATGTTCTGATGCCCTTGTTTTCTATTGAAATGTGTAGTTCGAATTTTCATGTTTTTTTTTTTTTTTTTTGCGTTTCTTTTCCCCCCCCTTTATTTGGGTATCTTTCAGGAAGGCTAGTCTCTGCATTTTCTTAGAAGTGTTACTTTATGGTCAATTTGGGTGTGCAGACCAACTGCATTATGGGTGCAAATTTTTTTTCTTAAGAGTGTTGCATTATGGTCAATTTGGGTGTACAAACCAACTGCATTTTGGGTGCAATTTTTTGTAAACTGCAACCCAAAAAGTGATATGTGCATATAATTATGGTGTTTATGGGGTAGTTGTTTTTTTTAACCCGGAATTTATCTAGGAACCTGGGCTAGCACCTTACATTTTATTGATGAATGAAAAAAAAATACATGAGTGGGACATAGCACCTTACCTCAAACCCAACAAAAAGAAACAAAAACTACATAATTCGAATGCTAGGAATACCTAGAAAATCTTACCTCATAGCGCCCCTAGCCAATCTAGGGAGGTCTCCATTGATAGAACGTGCTATTTCCTTTATTGTCACAAGCGAAATTCGCAAGGAAGTAGGCTACCTGGTCAGCCTCTCTATATTGATGAGATATCCTTGGCTTAATATCTAGAAGAAGATCTTGAAGTTCTAGACCATGGTGGATCCTTCTTGGTATTAATCACATCTATTAGCACTTTACTATCTGATTCAAAGCAAACTTCAGAAACCCTAAGAGCCTTGCAATACCTAAGTCTGTCAACCATACTTCTCGCTTCCGCTTGTAGGCTACTGCCGACATCATAATATGTGAAAAGGCAAAGATCATCTTACCCATATAATTTCTAATAACTCCTCCACCATCATAATTTCCGGGATTCCCTTTATATGCTCCATCAATATTTAGCTTTACCTCTCCTTGCGCCTCGCTTTAACCCACACCACTTTCATCATCTTATGGAAATTTACCATTTTAGGAATAATCCCTATAGCACTTAACGCCGAACATTCCCAATGAGAACACTCTTGGGACGGCGTGAAGGATTTAGATAACATCTTACACCATATCAATATTTCGCCGATGATTACATTAATAGGCTTGGCAATTCCCTCCATACGTCGTTTACATCGCTCCCTCCAAATCTCCCAAGTTATTAGAGATGGGATGACTTTTAAGGTAAAACCATAATATGAATTTCTTTTCCTCTTTGATATTTCAAACCCTTACAGAATCATGGCGCATATAGGCTGGTTGAGTATAATTGGAACCTGTAGAATGTTGGCAAAATGAACCCATAGAAAATTTTCCAAATCACTCTCAACAAAAACATGATCCAGCTCTTCTTCCTCAGGCACATCGCAAAATGTGCACATAGATGGGGTGGGAATGAATATGTCCTTGAGCCTGCCATCCACGGGGACAGCTTTCACAAAAACTTTCCATATAAAACAGCTGATTTTAAGAGGAAGATCTTTCCAAATATAATTTGGCCATCTTTTCTTTGGAATACAATTGTGTCTGACTTTTCTTAACTGAGGCATGAAATAATTTTGTGTTTCTATCCCCTTTTGCCAATCATTTTTCCTTCGATTTTTTTCTCATGAATATCTCCTCCTTAAGAAGAGCTTGGTGAAGATTTTGTCTAGCAATGGCTAACTGCTCACCATTTGAGACGGATGGATTCTCATCATGAGCATTCTCAGCCACAACCACCAAATCTTCAGCCTCTCTAATGTTTTGAAAAACATCCCCAAAGACGTCCTTATTCCAGCGTCTAAGTTTACCTTTCAACATTTTCAATTTGGCTGTCTGAGCATAAAAATTATTCCCAAAGATCGGAACCTGCCAATCCTCTCTTACTACTGCCATAAATCTTTCACCAATAGTCCACATTTGTTGAAACCGAAAGGGTCTTCTAATAACCATACTCAAATTAATGAAAGAAACTAGAAGAGGTGCATGATCAGAGCAAGTTCTAGCCAAGTGGATGGACTAACTTTAATCTGGATATTCTACTCATTCCAGACACTATTAGAGAGGACTCTATCCAGTCTTTCTTTCACCCTGCTTCCTGCCTCCTGGTTATTACATCTAGTGAACTTGTTACCCTCATAGCCAGTATCAACTGGGCCAGCACCATCTATTGCATCTTAGAAATCATGAATTGATCTCAATGAAGGAATTCTACCACCAACTTTCTCATCAGCTCTCAGGATTGCATTAAAATCCCGTCCAACCATCCACTTTTCATTTATATTACTGCTACGTTCAACTAGATATTCCCAAAGTTGCCTTCTCTCCATGATAGAACAACTATCATAAACAAAAGTTAGGACAACAGACAACATAGCTCCATTATAAATTGCTTCAACAGTGACAGCTTGGCTCATAGAGCTTTTGATCGATAATGAAATGCCATTCCTCCACTTCTCGGGCAAGCATCGTTGACCATTGAATGGTCCATGCTAATTTCCCTAGCAATGTCAATTATATCTGACTTATCTGTCATTGGTTCAGAAATAACAACAAAGAGAGCACTATGTTCTCTCCTACCTATGTTCATGAATGAACTGATCTCTCTTTTTAATGGCGCGAGGATTTCCATTTAATATGCGGAGGTTCCGCAATCCATGGGATGGAGATGGCGTGGCTGCTATGCCATTGTTGGCATTGGTGCCCGTGGCGGTGTTGCAGGGGGTCCAAGCATCGCATGTAGAAGCAGGTCATGATTGCTTTGATGTTAGGGGTGCTGCATGGAGATTGTATGATTGTTTCTGATGTTTCACTATCCCAAGAGCTTTAGGGCGATGGCAGATTGGGTGGTGGAGTGGCGTGTGGCTACTGGATGCAGTGTGGGCTGGTGGTTCCATGCTGGTCAAGGATTTGGGTAGTTGTCAAGGATCCGCTTTCTTTGTGCTACGTGACGGTTTCTTGCCAAGGGCGTCCGGGTTCTTAAGCCGTGTGTCAGTACGCGGCCGGTGCTCGATTTTACCCCCAACACAATGCCCCTAGTTCCTTGGGCCAGAACAGGTTGAGGAACTGATCTGGGTTTCACGTGCCGGACTGTGGTGGTTGAGAGAAAGCTTGCCTCTAAAGAGGTCGAAATCAAGGTGATAGACAAGATCGATCGTCTAAAATTCGACGTTGGTAACTTTTAGAAGAAGATTTTTTTTTTTTTAGAAGAAGGTTGACGAAGAGAGGGTGTCTCAAGAGGTGATTGAGAGAGTGCTTGTAATGACCCGGTCCTACCAAGGGCCTATAAAGATACAAATCCTAATTAAATCTAGATCGTAGATCTTTCGATCGAAGATTAATGGCTAGATCTTCGATTTGAGTTTTCAGACCGTAGGATATGTAAATTAAATGTTGGATCGATCCCCAATCTGTAGGATTCTTGTGTCTTTCCTATCTTGCATTATATTAAACGATCTTAAAAATCAACGGTCATAAAGTATTTTCATTACTTTTAGTATACCCTATTTTGGGGGCATCAAATCTTGTCTGTTCGACATGATTTTGGTCCCGGTAGATGGGTATTTCGAAACGGGTCTAAGTTTTAGTGATTCGGACATGGTTTGAGCATGACCCTTTTTTGTTATGGTTAGGCATAGTTATGAGTTTTGTCTTATTAGGCAACTTTTAAGTTGTTTTATTTAAAAAAAAGATAAATATAAAAGTAACATAATATAACCTAAATACTAATAGTATATTAGAATAAGTTAGGAAACCAAATATTGATCTTTCCACCCTCTTAAGTTAGTATTAGATTATAATTAGAAATTTAATAATTAGAATCCTTCTTAAAATAAAGCTCTAGGCTAAGTTTATAAACAAACCCATCTAGGGTTATTTTTAATCACCTAAAAATTGAAGGAAAATGAAAGAGAAGAGAAGAAAGGATAAAGGAAGAAGAAAAGCTATGGTTTTGCATCGATTGGTTTTTCGTCTTCGAGTAAGTGCCCGGAAACTATGTTTTTTCGTAATTCCTTGTTTAAATTCAAAGTTTTTATTTTTGTTGGTCTTATTTCAACCTAATTAGAATTTCTAACAATGTTGTATTGATTTCTTTACTTTCTTTTGAATCGAGAAACTTATTTTAAATTTTCTTTTTAAAAATTTTATGCCTTAAAAATATATGTATTGTATTTTATTTAGGAAAAATTCCAATTGGAGTAATCTAGAGTGTAGTAGGAATTATTTTTAGATGCCTAAACTTATACGTGTGATTTTCTAGGGGATTTGTTACTGTTTTCCTTAAAAATCAGCACTTAAAAGTTATTGTTTGTCTGAGATTTCTTGAGTACTTCCCATATAAATTACGTAAAATATTTTTCATGAAAAATATGATACCTAGGTGTGTTATATATGATTTTTATGGTAGCTTTGAAAAATATGATACCTAGGTGTGTTATATATGATTTTTATGGTAGCTTTCAAACCAATCAGCACAAAAACAATGGGTTTAAGATCTGTTCTGTGAAGATTTTATCGTATATAAATTATATAACTCATGTAAGTGTTTTATGTAATGTATGTGAGATATAAATAATGTATCTAAGCCTTATGATGCTGATTTTCAAGAAAATTAACATGTATTGGTGTTTAAATGGGTTGTTTTGTATAAACATCTTCGATAAAATTATTATAGAATATACCTATATGGTTTTGCATGAAAGAGATGGTATATGTGTATACATAAGCCTTAAAGGGCTGATTTTGATTAAAATCAGCACCTAAAAAGGGGTTAAATAATTATTTTATTTTGGTTTTCAAAAGAAATCAGATTTATAAATAATGATACAATATGATATAACAATTGGTTTACGAAGAAATCAACAGTTAAGTTTAAGTTGAAGCTTCTTCGAGTTTTAGTAATAAATTTAGTATAAATACGAACAAGTTTAGTAGAAAAGAATTGAACACTTGAACTAATGGTAACGCGCTTGATATGTGAACTAAACAGGGTTGCTTCTCGATTGATACTTAGAGCCTTCCATCTCCTTACACAGTCAAACACTAAGGCAAGTGATAGTGAACCCTCACAATAATGGTTACTTTAATGGTTTTGATATTATAGTTCTGTTCCCTATGTTCATGCATCATATTACTGTACCTTGAAATTTCAAAGAAAAAAAAAGAGTTTTGAAAGGATTTTATTTGAAAAAAAAAAACGTATGATCTTATGCATATACTCCTTGTCGCCGTATGGTAACATTATTAATCTATATACATGCGTGGCATATATATAAAGACCTTGCTTCCACCCGCTTCGGCCAGGTGACGATGACTTGGGATATATAATATGACGATTCAGATTTGACACCGTATACTTTGGTATACGATGTGACTTTTTATAGTACCTATCTATGTTTTTCCTCCAATACGAGGTTTTGATTCTTGCATTATTTATCTCTACTATGATCCATTGATATCCTCTTTCTTTGTTCTCATGTCTTTTGACTATCGTACTCATACTCTTATTTCGATTTCCATATCTCTATTCAAATTGTTGCCTATTCTGTTCATTGACATAAGGATCATTGTTATAACACAATTTCATTACTGTGTGCTTTTATTATGTGAGCCCACTAAGGGATCTTGTTCAGCTCGTTCTGACTCAGTTACTACATTTCTTGTAGGTTGACATGATGACTTGAACACAAAATAGGGGAGCTAAAGGGATCGAGAAAATAGTGTTTGGCCATGTGGCCTTGTCAGGCAAAGTACCTTTACTTTGTGAGTCATATTGGGTTTTTTTTTTAGTCCACTTGTTTCCTTTTTGGGGTAGTGTCACGTCCCAAACCCCACCCTGGGCGTAGGACGTGGCAGCGTCGTACATTTGCAAGACGAATCCCACAAATGTACAAGGCTACAAAGCAATAACAAAATAACCTGGCAATTCATAAGTGAAATATCAAAGTTCAATTAATGCGGACCCATCAGAGTCAAATCAAATCTCATCTCTCTCCAAAGAGTCAAAGCGGAAATAAATAATATGGTCTTTACATCTTATTCAAAGTACTCACGTCCTAATGATCTGAAAACAAATAAGCTAATCTCTGAATCAAAATCAAAATTCCAAAACTAAGCGTCCTGTTCCTCGTTAACCTCATGAGGGTCAAAACCTGAAAATATTTTATAACCACAGTCAGCTGAAAAGCTCAGTACATAATAAAATACTACTCTAAGTACAGTCTAAGCATGCTAAGGTTTAATATGGTTCGGATATTAGAGTGAAAGCAGAAGACTGAGTTCACAGCTGAATAATAGGCACAAGGTAAATATGTGTGCATGTCAAATATGGTTCTGAATTAAAGTGCAATAAGCAATTCAATGTCTAAGTTCTGATCAAAATCAAAGGTTTTCAGAATTCAAATGCTATGGTCAAAGTCATATGGTGTTCAGAGTTCAAATACACTTCAGAATCATCGGCATGACCAGAAGACATGTTATTGTTTATCCACCGACAGTCCACGGTGTTAGAAGACATGTTATTGCTTATCCACCAACAGTCCACGGTGTCAGAAGACATGTTATTGCTTGTCCACCGACAGTCCACGGTGTCAGAACTAGTTCTTCAAATTTAGATACAAGTTGACAGGGCCAGTGTTTTATCCCACTGACGGGCCAGAAGTTCCAGTGTACTACCTCCACGGTGGGTCCAGAGTTGCCAAATGTTTTACCCCCATATGGCAGGGTTCAGAAATCATCCAAGCCTCCACATAAGTGTTCAGAAGGTATCAAAGGTTCATGTTCAGATAATTTTAATTATTCAAATGGTTCCAATGATTCAAAGTTCTAAACAGTAGTTTCGAAGGTTCAAAATTCAGAACATATATTCATAATGGTTATTTCAAAGATTCAGGGTTGAGAACAGTTATTTCAAAGGTTCAGAGTTCAGAACAGTTATTTCAGAAATTCAGAGGTCAGAACAGTTATTTCAAAAGGTTCAGAGTTCAGAACAGTTATTTCAGAGGTTCAGAGGTCAGAACAGTTATTCAAAAGGTTCAGATACTTCTAAATATTCGAATAGTTCTAAAGATTCAAAATTCAAAATGATGGCTCAAAATGTCTAAAGTCCAGACAGATATTCATACAGTTGTTTCAAAGGTTCTAAAGTAGCAGTGGGTGAAACAAAACGGCATGCTAGACTTAAAGCAAATCCTGAGGTTCAAAGGCATCAATATAGGTTTCCAAAGTCAATACTGATTCAAATGAGAAGGGTTTATAATACCCAAAGTAGTACGTTATTACGTACCTCAAAGATGTCCTTTCTTAATTCGGATTACGATTCAATATCCTGAACAAAGCATAAGTAACAAATAAGGGCCCTTAAAAAGTAACCCATTCTATGGCTGTTTTTAGTATTTTGATGATATCATCATTATAAAGTTTTCAAAACTTATTGAAACTATTTTTAACAGAAAGATGACGTTTTCGGCATACTCGTAGAGTGTAAGAACGTCGAAAACGGACAAGAAACGAATAAGTTATGAATTTTTGAAGTTTTGGAAAAATTGTCGCGCCGGCCGTCCGAAAATGACGGACGTCCGGGATTACGGGCGTCCGAGAATTGCGGACGTCCGAGGATCTACTGTCGCCAAACGTGGTAATCACGGACGTCCGCCATATTCCAGATGTCCGCCCCACGCGCGAACCCAGATTTCTCCAGAACGTGATTTTTCACCATTTTTGCACTAAAACGGCCATAACTCCTTCGTTTGACATCCAATTCGCTCGTGGTTGGATCCGTTGGACTCCTATCGACGAGAGGAATCCATCTAATCCAATTTCACGCTCGAAAATTCTCAAATAACAAGGTTTCTATGGATACAAACAAATTGATCTTGAGTTTTTTGGGGGGGTTCAACACGAAACGAATCCCAAGGAATCCAAGATCTACCATGGAGTTTGCCATAGACTAAAACCAAGGCTCTAATCACACATCTTTTCACATCAAACCCCAGTTTAGGGTTCTTTTCATTCGTTCAACCATTAAAGATTAATAATCTTACCTTGGTTTGCAATATCTTTTCTTGAATCATGCTCCTCATCTTTTTCTCCACGAAGATCTCTTCTTAGGGCTGCAAAGATGGTTTAGGGTTTCTTAATCTCTCATAAGATGTATTTATAGGCTTTATTAGGAAGCCCTAATCTGAGTTAACATGAATAGACAAAAACGTCCCTCTTTTAAAGAGGAGGATGAAAATTTAAGTGAGGGGTATTTTTGGGTATTTACGGTAGCGATTCAGATTTTGGGATTTTTGAAGAAAAAAAATTCATGTTTAAAAATTTGCCCCAAATCCGGGTCGTTACAGTGTTGGACGTGGTGCAGAGTAGTTTGGCCCGAGGATTGAGGATGAGAGGTTGACGCGGTGAAGGAGTACGGGGTTTCGGTCGTGTTCAAGGCAGAAGTTTACGATCCCAATATGCTCACCTGGGAGAAGGCGTTCAACCGGTGCCTGAAGCAGGTGCTCGACTAGATGTCGGGCTTTGACGTTGGTAGGGTTGGCCGACGACATGCCGATTCTTATCATAGAACATGGTTTAGAGGTCAAGCAAGCAGAGGCGGACATGGCCGAGACTGAGCGCTCTGCAGTCGAGAGGATCCACGTTGTCGAAGGCAAGGCTGGCGCGACCGAGGCTGATCGGTCTGAGGATGTCCAGTTTGAGGACTCGGCAGTCGAAGTAGCCTTGGTTCTTCCATCTGAGCGGACCGAGAGATCGGAAATGACTGAAGTCGGCACGACTGAGGCTGAGCAAAAGGAGCCTGAGGGGGTCTCGATTTAGGATCCGATTGCTGAGAAGACGCCAACCTCTACCTCCGAGAAAATTGAAAGTGTTGTGGCCTGATGGGCCTGTCTTTGCTTGGTTTTTCTTTTCTTTTTCGGTGTTTTAGCCGAGGGGCCCATGTGTCTGCGAAGATTTCTTCTCTCTCCTCTCATTTTTTTGTTTATGATGGGCCAAGGTCATCCGGTGCTGGAGATTCTTGATGGGGGTGTATGAGACATTGACTTTCCTTTTATACTTGTTTATCTTTTTCTGTTCTGCATGCCTTTTCTGCGAGCTTTGTTAATTAGTACATGCATGCTCCTCCGACCTCCCACATGGAGGCATGGACATTTGAGGATAGAATCATATGCTGGCGGTGATTGGGATGGTTGTAATGATGATATGAGGTCAACATAAGGATATTGCACTCTTGTTTAGGGTCTGTTCAGTTGCGCGCAGGAAACGGAAAGGAAAAGGAAATGACGTGGCAGAAAGAAATGGAAAGGAAAAGAAACTGCTAAGAAAGCAGTAGGAGTGCGCATTCAGTTGTCAGGAAACGGAAAAGAAACAATAAAGAAACAGCAGGAATGTGCATTCAGTTGCCAGGAAACGGAAAAGAAACAGCACATAAACCATCATAATCTAAATAAAACCAAACCAAATAGTCCACTAACACAAGATTATGTCACGCCCTGGCCCTACACCGTGCAGATATTGTCCGGTTCTGGGTCGCAACCCGCCCCGATTTTGTTTTTCCCACAGAAAAACATGCCTTTTAAAACCTCAATGTGCCGACCATAATCTTAGATAACCATATTTAAAATTTCAGGAAAAAATTGATTCTGAATTGGCAATAAAAGCAACTCGAATAGTTCTATATTAGCCTCAAATAGGACGAAACATGGAGTGTTTTTATCAAAAGCTAATGATATGGAGACCTATTTGAGACCAAGAGTGGAACTGAACAAATAGCCACTTCACACGTTGAAATGGCAAAAACTACCCTTCTCATGCCACGTGCCATGTGGGGATTTGTCGGTTCCATTCTCGGTTCCACACTCGGTCCCCCTAGCAGCACGCTTTGCTCAAACATGGGCTTCTATCAAAGCAAATATCAATGTTTTAAAGAACCTGATATAGCATGCATGCATCTTTACACACGTCACTTAAAGCAAAATCAAGTTTCGTTTGCAAAATTAAGTTGCTTTTGCTTGATCACATGTCACTTTAAGGTATTGGGTGGAAATATCATATTAAAAGAATGTTTTGCAAAACACCCAACAAAGAAAGACACGCTTGACGTTTTCGACGGAGGTCTAGGAGAATAACACAAATCCGACTATTTTAGTCGGATATTTTACGCAGAAACGGGCTTCCATGTCGGATTTCTCGGATTCCACGTGAAATTCGCGCTTTCCGTATCCTGTCAACAGAACGACCATTTAAGCTATTTTCCACGGAAAAAAGGCCCATTTTCCATTTCTTTTCCAAATCCACGGCGCAACTGAACAGACCCTTATGGTAACCTAGTAACATGGAAGTTAGAAAAGTACTTAGTTGTTGCTCGATCAAGTGTAAAGCCAGAGTTTAGGGCTATGCTCCTCATTCAGTAGCTAGGGTTTGAACATCATGGTCGAATGAGGCTATATTGTGACAACAAAGCAGCCATCAACATTGCCCATAATCTTGTCCAAATGACAGGACAAAGCATTTGAGGTGATAGGCATTTCATCAAGTAGGGGCTGACTTTTGGCCATATTTGCACTCCTTTTGTGAAGACATGAGGTCAACTTGCAGTCATCTTTACAAAGAGTCTATTGGATTTCTCTTTCTCTCATACATTTCCTTCTTCTCTCTTCTCCTATCTCGTTCTTCTTGTATCAAACCCTAAACTTCCTTACCAACTTTTCCTTGAAATAGGAATCACTTTTGGAAAGTTTTTATTAGCCTTGCTAGCTTAAATAGGAGAGGGAAATACAAGAGCTGCTCATCTTCTATTGTGATTTGATTGTTAGGTTTTCGGTTTTAAGAGAACACCTTGATATAAAAGATTCCATTGTAAAACCGTGAAACAACACGAGGAAAAACCAATGTTCGTGAGAATTGGGGAAAGGAGTTTCATATTTTGGTTTCAGTATGTGTCTCGGTCATGGTGGAAATGGAAACAGATCAGTTTCCAATGGAAATTTCAGTGCAAATCCTGTAAAATTACAGAAACGTATAGAAGCATATGCTAACGATGGACATTTAAGATGTAAGTTCAGGAATTGCTATAATGAGAACAAATACACACTAAAAAACGATCACATAACCAAAAGCACCCATAATGGTTTAACAACATCGAACACCTAGTGACATACTTTCGTGCATGCTTCGTAATTCACTACATACCACATTTCACAAGTAATTCATATAAATATTTATACATAATACATATATCACATTTCACATATAATTCATATAAATATGATAATGCGACAGATACTGCTATAGGATACCACTAATACACTTATTGCTTTGGTTTCTCTTTGCGTTTCGGTTTCGGTATGCATTTCAGTGAGGATGGAAATGAAAATTTCCAGTTTTGTTTCGGTATTGGTGGAAATTTAGAACTATGGACTTACTTTCTTGTACACCATGACGAAAGAGAGCAGTTGGAGAAAGGGGCTTCTAGGGTGAGAATAAGGAGGGGGTTACGTGCTTGCACGATTGGGTGAATCTTTGTAACTTATATTTTTCTCTATTGTGGAAATCAATTATCGCCTCTTGCAAAGTCATCTTTGCCGAACCACGTAAATCTTGTGCGTGATTGTGTGTTTGTATCTTCCCATTGCTTTGTGCGAGATCAGATCTGTTTTGGCTCGTCAATTTCCTACAGGAGGGTAGTAAAAAAAATTTAACCCAATGGGGTGCCCATAATCCCTCCACTACCACAACGAGCCACAAGCCTACTATGCATACTCCCAAACAAGAAGTTATTGATGGGCTCTTTCAATTTACGACTGGCGCTGTCACAATTGGCAATGATGAGGCTAAAAGTTGAAGATACATCAATCTATAGGATCTGACATGTAGGCTGGGCGTAAATTTTAGGAACAATCATTTAGTGTTATCAGTTTGATTATCCAGATTACGTATGAGACTATGTAGCTATACATTTACGCCGTCTTTATTATCATACACTATATTGAGAACTCATGGGAAAGGGATTTTCCTAGCTCCAAGGATTTTAAAACATGGGAACCCCGAACCTGTGCTACCTAAAGATCTATATGGGAATTTCTAATTTGTTAGTGCAGGTAAGGAAAAATAATATGATATATATGGGTATGATTGGGTGCCATCATTTGTAACGACCCGGATTTTTACTGCATGGATCGCTACGGGCAACAAAACATATTTATTCCTGTAATTACGTAGCGGAAGGTTAAAGTACATCCTGAATTTACAAAAATCCCAAGTATGACATATTTAAAACCTTTTTACATCTGAGGAGATTGACTAGGTTCATCATTTCCGTATTTCCTCTAGTGGCATTCACACTTCTCATAACTAAGGTTCCTCATCGACAAATACTCCCGCATCCAAATTTTCAAATCCTGGTGGAAAAAAGTGGGTTAGGAGAATAGGTATATAAAAGCTTCAACAAGTAGCTAAAATCAATAATAAGAGACAGTTCTATAAAAATATGCAGTATTTTGTATACAATATATTGTGAATTTAAAACTAATACTAATAGGTTTTTTTTTATAGAAAACAATTTAACCAGATAGTAAAACAAACCATTTAAAGCCCAATAGTTTCCAACTGTTTCTACTTCTGAAGTTTCCTGTAACGATCCGTCTTACCTCGTATTGTCCGCTTTGGACTTGGCCCGCTTCCGCTTTTGGGTAAGTCGACGGCTCAGAGGTGCAAACACGTCACACGAGAGAGACTATCACACATTTACCTCTTCCATTTCTCATTTTTGTTGAAACTTTTCGTGGATATGAAATCCAACATTTCATTTCATTTTCCAGAATGAAATACATTTCATCATTTTGAAACAAATATGATTTGATATTTTCCAAATGTAAACAATGGATATTTGAAGTAAAACGGATAAGAAATATCTGAATAAAACAACATATAATCATATCCCTATCACTTTCATTGAGAAAAGATACCAGTCGAGTCTAGCTACCATCTGCCTTATCAAACCTGAGAAGTGGGAATTTGAAGATGCTTGACCTTGAAGATTACAACGATCAGGGAGAAGTGATTCTCCTAGCCTTTTCCTTTTTCTCCCTCTCTTCCTCCCTTTTCTTTCTGTTTCTTCCTTTTCTCTTCCTGGCTGCTCTATTTATAGGAAAAATTGATGGGAATAGTAACATGTGAATAGTTTTTATCCATAATAACTGTTATTTTTACCGGGTATTACATCATTATTCACAAAAAGCTAAGGGTTAAGGGTTAGCATTAGCTCCTGTGGGTATGTCTCAAAAATTTGTATCAAAGGTCATTCGATAAAACAACAATCCCTTCCCCCCATTGGTAGATAAAATGATATGATGGTGGTGAGATGATTTGGTCTTTCTCTTGCCCCATTGGAGTAGCCGACGCTAGCGAGACGGAAGTGAGGACGGCTCATCAAGGTTTAAAGCTTTTATATAAGGAAAGCATAGAAAAGGTGGTGGTGGAAGGAGGCTCTCTAAACGTCATTAAATGGCTTCAAGGCTCAAAACCATGTCCTTGGAGATTCTCTCATCTTTTGGACGAGGTTCAATATATATCGGGATCTTCTTTGATATCGTTCCATCATGTGAGGAGGTCCGCTAATGGGATAGCCGACCTTCTTGCTAGGGAGGGAGCCCTCAAGGAAAGCTTGGGAGTTTTTTATTTTCTTCCTCCTTGAGTCTGGTGTTCCATTTTGTTTTGCTCTCTGTTTGTGTTGTTCTGTTTTTGGTTTTTGTATTTTCTTTGTATCTTCTTGTTTTGGTCCGATCATCTTGGTCGAGCTCTCTAATAAAATCTTCACCATTTTAAAAATAAAATAAAATAAAATGATATGATATTGTTAAAACTTTACATAACGGAACTCAATTTTGTGTAGTGTTTAGTGAAATTTCAGATTAGTTACCATCGGCCATGAGCGGGATTTGTTTTCTTAAATCACAATTGTTGAATTTCATTGTTGGCTTAGCTCCTTGTGACATGTTAATAAGGGGAAACCTCTAGATCTTGAATTTTTTCGACACCATTCATGGGCCTGAGTTGACTATGTGCAAAAGAAAAAGCTCCAAGTCTTGGAAAGATCGGTGGAGGCTCTAGGCTGCATATTGAGTTTTGTATGTTCATTTTGTTACTTCGCAATCTATCAACGAAAGTATTTTCTGTAGTGACAATTTAGTTAGCGCATCCTGCGTGTTCAAATATTCTGCTGATCTTGGTGTATTAGATTCTCATTGTGGAGATTATTAGAGTTCCATTTCCATGTTAAATAGAAATTATCTCTAAAGTGAAACTCTTGTAAGTTAACAGATTTTATTCTGAAATCAGATGTATTAAAGAATTTCTATTGCCATTACAATTTTTATGTCTGTTTTATTGGCTTTTCCAAAGTTTGATCAAAAGTGTTGGTTTGTAATTCAGGATGCTATTAAAACTGCTTTGTTACTTGGGGCTGTTGATCGTGAGATTGGAGGGATTGCCATCTCTGGTAAGCGGGGAACAGCCAAGACAGTGATGGCACGTGGATTACATGCTATGCTCCCTCCAATCGAAGTAGTTGTAGGTTCAACATCAAATGCTGATCCAACATGCCCTGAAGAGTAAGGGTTTCCATGCTTTCAAGTTCCAACATGAAAATGAAATTAGCGTTTCTTATTTCTAACTTCTTGTTTCCATGAAATTTTGATACCGTGAAACACTTTCCAAAAAAGCTGAAATCATTTTCATCTATGATTGCAAGCAAATCGATTAGTAGATAGTAGGAATTGTATGCTACAGTTTGCCAAAACTGCAAAGCTACTTTGCAGAACCTTATAACTGAATGATTTGATTTTTTTTCTTCTCTTTATTCTTGCAATGAAGGTCATAATGTACAAATGTCCTTTTTATGTCAAACCCTTAGTTATAGAATGACTACTACATTATAAGCTCATAGACATCAAATAATAGAAGTCTTAAGTCCAACTGGACCCTTTGGTGTGCCATGGCCTCAGACATGCATCATTCTCCCGGTTGGAGAAGAACTTGGCCTTAATTTAACACTTTGGCTCACTCATCTTTCTTTCAACTTGTATAAATCTGAACATTGAAGGTATTATATGTCTCCATATCCTCTGGCAATTCAATAACATAAGCATGAAGCTCAGTCTTCTTTAACACGGTGGATAGTCCAGCCTTTGTATATTCTCTATCTTTCTTTAGTAAAATTTAATTGTTTGGGGAGCAACAAGTGAAAACTGAAAAGGTTATGAGTTACTTTACAGGTCCATATTAAAAAAGGAATCTTTGGGACCGCTTTTAATTTTATCCTTCAAATACTGATGCTACTAGGGAAGAAATAATTGTTCAGAAAATGCCTTTTTATTATTCCTTGATATTTGGTAATTAAATTTATTGGGAGATATAATAAGCTTTCCACAGACTTTCAGTTTGGGTATCTGGAGTGGTAATAAAATCATAGCATTGATTGCTGATTTTCCAAAATGATCTCAAATGTTTATGGTTTGGGTTTTTGTTGCTTTAAGGTGGGAAGATGGACTTGCTGATGGAGTGGAGTATGATGCTGCTGGTAATTGTAAGACTGAGATTGTCAAGTCTCCATTTGTCCAGGTATTGGTCATGATAGTGACGTACATTGAACAGATAAGTAGACAAGGTTTAAAATTTCAGTTTTGGTATTTCGGCCAAAATTTGAAATTCCGAAAAAAAAAAATCCAAAGTACATTTGGCCGATATTTTGGCTGAAATTACTGAAATTTTGGAGGCCAAAATCTTGAACCGGCACTGATTCAAGTAACTTTCTCTGTCAGTCCCGGCCGAAATCTGAAATTTGAGCCGAAATTTTGGTATTTCGGCCGGAATTTCAAACCATGTAAGTAGATAACTTTCCCTATTTTTACTTGGTTCTATTATATTGTCCCAATTCCATCTATGTTACAGATTCCACTCGGAGTCACGGAAGATAGACTTCTTGGATCTGTTGATGTAGAGGAATCCGTTAAGTCAGGAACGACGGTGTTCCAGCCCGGACTTCTTGCTGAAGCTCACAGAGGTGTCTTATATGTTGATGAGATAAACCTTTTGGATGACAGCATAAGCAATTTGCTTTTGAATGTTCTGACTGAGGGAGTTAATACCGTGGAAAGAGAGGGTATCAGCTTTCGTCATCCATGCAAGCCACTTCTCATTGCTACCTACAACCCAGAAGAAGGTTCTGTACGTGAGCACTTACTGGATCGTATTGCAATCAATTTAAGGTACTTAAGCCTTCTCGTAAGCATTTATTGCGCTTTCTGAACTTTTGAATGCAAGTTTGCGGAACTAATCTTTAGTATAATACAATCCTATGTCACAAATATTGGCGAGAAATTGAATTTCTTGTGAGAAAATTATGAGATTTTGATTAAACGATTAAAATACAATTTTATCGTGAGAAAATTCAATTTCTCGTGGCTTTATCGTGAATTTGTCGTGAATTGCCGTGATAAATTGGGGATTTGACTTTAAAAATATCTTGATCTTCTCATTCACTCTAGAAATCTCCTAAAATCTTAAAACCTTCAACCTAACCCTAATTCTAAGTTAAAAAAGTGTATATATTTGATATTTGATATTTTAAATTATTTTATTTCTACTGTTTTTTCCCTATATAAACCTGAAAAAAGAATTAAATATCCCGAGATTTTCCCTTGCCAAGAAATTCCCGAGAGCGATATTTGCGACATAGATACAATCAAATTAAAGTTTGAAACCTTCTATTAAGCCTTAATAGCCACCTTCTTGTGGTAGTAATAGGCAGAGGTGATTTAGAATATTTTTAATCCTCTGAATGGAATACAAGCTTAGAGGCCGGAGAGAGGACTCGATTTCACATAGAAGTGTCTTGGATATTTGCCTTTTCTTACTCTTACTTCTAAGGACACTCCTGCAGTGCAGATGTTGCAATGAGTTTTGATGATCGTGTTGCAGCTGTTGGCATTGCCACACAATTTCAGGAATGTAGCAAGGAAGTCTATAAAATGGTCGAGGAAGAAACAGATTTTGCAAAGACTCAGGTGGTAATATTGCTTTAAGTTTTTATATTAGAATTCTTGCAATTTAATGTTTGATGTCAGTATGATCATTTGTGCGATGCTTATCCCATATAGTCCTCCCTGTCATTGATTATGGATAATCTGAATTTAGGCCACATATTATGACCCATATCAAACTGTTTGAGGCTCAAAACCATTCTGTACGAGGCTCGAAATGCATTGTCTGCTCTCCCAGATGGATGTTTAAAAATAAACTTTGATGGGTTCAACATGGTGGTCTCTGTTCAAGATGAAGATGCTTTGATGTGCTGAGCATGTCCCCGCTGCAATATGATGTGAGGCTATTCCTCCTGGAACAAAAGGATCAAAACCTTCTACGCCCCAGGCTGGATTTGCAGATTGTACTTTTCCAGTTAGAGTATAATGGGGGCGCCTTTCTTTCCCCCTTCTATTTGGCCCTTCCTTATTCATGGGGTTAGGTGGGCGCTGGTATTAGTGATCTCGAGTCGCTTCTAGTTGCAAGCTTCTAATAATTTATGTCTCCCTTCCCTTCAAGGTTGCTAGTTTCGGGTATTAATATTTCTAATGCCTTAGGTGTCTCAGCCTCCGTCAACATCTTTCAAATTTTCGATGAGCATCAGGAGTCGCTGCATTTTTTCATTCGGCTATGGGGTAGAGTCGATTTTGCGTTTGTTCAATTGGAGATAGGACAATGTTTCAACTGTGGCGTCTTCAGAATCGCCTTCAAAACAAGTAGACCTTTCGAGGGCTTCGACATTTTGTGATTTTCTGTCTAGGTCAGACGAGGGAGAATCTGCACACCTCTCAATCTCCTCTGCCTTCTCATATTTCTCTTGATCTTCTTCTTCGTTGTATTCTTCCTCAGAATCTGTGGGATGGGGATCAGGAGAAAGCTTGTCGTTTTCTTACATCCCTTTTTCTATCTATTTCCACCTTCTACAAAAGAAATGGAAAAGCATGTATTTTTTCACTATATAAATGATGCTAAGGAATTTCACGTAGGCATTTCACGGCTGATTTTTGTATGAGAGAGCAGTCACAGTCACATAGGCTCTCTCTTTAGTTTGTCTTTTTTTTTTTTGAATGGTAATTTCTTTTTTCTCTTTAGTTTGTCTTATTCGTTTAATTCATATGAGGTGGTTGCTCTCTCATGCAAAAGTCAACTGCAAAATAAAATAAAATGATATTGACTATGGGAAGTAATCACCATGGTTTAAAATTTCGGTTTCGGTAACTGTTTCGGACATTCAGAAAACCGAAATTTCGAAATTTGGTACTCCCGTTCGAAATTTCGGACCGAAATTCTGAAATTTTGGCCGAAATTTTGTAACGTTTTTTTTTTAAAAAATAAAAATTGCATTTTCTCGAAAGTTCGGACCGAAATTACCGAAATTTCTGACTGAAATTCCGAAATTTGGTAATTGGCGAAATATTTAATTTCGCCAAATGCCGGTTTCGGTCCCCACCGAAATCCGAAATTTGGGTCCGAAATTTCGGATTTAGGTCGAAATTTAAAACCATGGTAATCACAATGACCACCCAAATCTGATAATCATCACAGTTAGACTCAAGGAAGCACGGGTACTCTCCGGATGCCCACGCATCAGTATCGGGTGTGTATTGGGTGCAGGTACGCCCTGGGTGCATACCCGGTTCGTATTTGGGAGGGTGTTGAAAAATACATAAAAAGGGGTTGTCCCGAGTAAAATAAGGGGGGTGTTGAAAAAACAAATAAAGGTACTTTTTACAGTTTTCTCATTCTCTCTCTCTCTACGACTCTCTCTACTTTCTCACGGCGATGACGGGTATGCACCTAAACATAAACCAAAAAAAAAAACTTGTGTGGGCTCGGGTGCACTTGGGGTGCGCACCCGGTTCGTATTTGGGAGGGTGTTGAAAAAATACAGAAAAAGGGGTTGTCCCGAGTAAAAAAGGGGGGTGTTGAAGAAACAAATAAAAGTAGTCGACTTTTTACAGTTTTCTCATTCCCTCTCTCTCTCTCTACGACTCTCTCTCCCTTCTTTCTCACGGCGACAACGACTCTCACTCTCTCTCTGACCATCTCTGTCTCTCTCCGACCCTCTCTCTCTCTCTCTCTCTACGACTCTCTCTCACATTTGAGATTGTGACAACTGATTGAGAGCCCAAAACTGATTATTGGAGTTAAAATTATGTTTAATTATGAGTTTGGGCCTTTGGGGTTCACATTTGGGCTCAAAATTACATTTAGGCTCTATTCATGAGATTGTGACAACCGATTGAGAGCCCAAAACTGATTATTGGGGTCAAAATTATGTTTAATTTTGAGTCCAATAATCTCTTTGGGGCTTCCATTTGGGCTCAAAATTACATCTAGAGGCCCTGTTCATTTGAGATTGTGACAACCGATTGGGAGCCCAAAACTAATTATTGGAGTCAAAATTATGTTTAATTTTGAGTCCAATAATTTGTTTGGGGCTCACATTTGGGCTCAAAATTACATTTAGGCCCTATTCATTTGAGACTGATTATTGGAGTCGAAATTATGTTTAATTTTGAGTCCAATAATCTGTTTGGGGCTCAAATTCGGTTGGGAGTTGGGACTTCGGACAATCCCAAACGAACAGGGCCTTAAATTGAAGTCCAATAATAGGTTTAGGGTCAACTAATTGCATTGCCTTACCTTTTGACTTGTAATTGTCATTGTTGGGTTTGCTTACTAAAATTGTTGTGGATCTTTTAATAGATTTCATTTAAGAATATCTTTAACCAGTGCTAGTGCCATTGTCGCACATACACCTTCTAGTGATGAAGATGTATCGAAGCCTTTATGGAAGCATGTGACTAGATATGATAGAAATCCTAAGGGTGGTGGAAATGTCAGGTGGCAATGCAATTATCGTCACAAGACTTTTAGCAGCTCATACACAAGGGTTAGAGCTCACTTGTCAAAGATACCTGGACAAGGAATCGGAGCATGTCCTATAGTCAAAATGAGTGAGCTCGTTGCAATGCAAAAGTTGGAGGAAGAAGCCAAGGAGATTATGAAGCAAAATGCTCCCAAGAAAGTGCCATTTCCGCCATCATCTGGTAGTGGCTCATTGGGTTGTACAAATTTGTTTATCCCTCCAAGTTATGATTTGAGGAAGGGAAATACAAATGCTAGTGGAAGTTTGAGTGCAATTGAAAAGGCATTCAACATTGCGGCCCATGAATTACATGCCGAGATTGCTAGGATGTTTTATTCGTGGCTTGCCATTTCACCTAGCAAGAAACCCATACTATGCAAGCTCATACACTTTTGTTGCCCATAATGCAATTTCGGGTTATTTGCCTCCGGAATACAACCTGTTAAGGACAACTCTTTTACAAAGAGAGAGGGCTAATATTGATCAGTTGTTGCAACCTATTAGAGATACATGGAAGGAGAAAGGCATGGGCATTGTTAGTGATGGATGGAGCGACTGTTTGGAACAATTTTAAAAGTAAAGTTATAAGGGATGATGATTGCCTCAGCTCTGGTCCTTCTCTCGGACATGGCAAAAATCAAGCCTTTCGTCCATATTTGAATTCAGGATATCAATTTTTGAATCGATATTGAATCTCGGGTTCCGAAGAACACTCATTTGGTATTACCGACGAGAGTTCCCCCACCTCCTTCGGTTCCTCTGGACTTACCACTCTTGGTTAAACCTCAAGAGCCATTGACCTCGGGTGAGCGAAATTGTCCCGGGGCAGATGAACCAAAGACAGATGATCGTAGTGAGGGTGGTGGTGGGAAGAATCGGGGACCGGTTCTAACTCAGTTGAGCCAACTCGAAGTCTCTCAATCG
The DNA here is from genome assembly GCF_043159265.1 of Tasmannia lanceolata. Classification (NCBI taxonomy): domain Eukaryota; kingdom Viridiplantae; phylum Streptophyta; class Magnoliopsida; order Canellales; family Winteraceae; genus Tasmannia; species Tasmannia lanceolata. Next base: position 19,747,409 of record NW_027518696.1, on the reverse strand, counting down.
GGTGATTCTAGCGATCTCCCTTCGAAATTCAAATTTCAAAATGATTTGTCGAACCGTAGTGGATACGCCATGTTCAAGGGTCATAACACGAAAGGTACTTCCAATTGCCAGCAAAAAGATCGTCAAGTCACAAAAGGAGCTCGTAAGTCAAACCGCAAAATCTATAAATTGTTGGGGGATCATTTGCGTAATCTCTTGGGCCACGTTCCCCTTCAATCCCCTAGGTCTGGCCTGCCTCGCTTGCATCATGTTTTGGAGCATTTAATGGGTAGTCAGGCCGGGAGAAAATTCCAGGTGTAGATTTCGGGTCAAGGAATAAATCCTAGGAAATGAAATGTTTTTTAAGATCGACAGATAGGCAAAAGTTGGTTTCTCAAAAAGAAGGTTCGAGGCAAGGAATAAGTATTACCTCGACTCGTGTTCCAAAAATCTTTTCTCTGCCGTAAATGCCTTTAAGTCTGAAGTTAAGGTTTTTGATGTGTCTCTTGGATGGTTCGTCTTCTTCTCTTTATAAGCAGTTCTTGCTATGGCATATTTGAATCTATTCGGTTCTAGGTTATTTGTGTGGTAAAATGGACTCTGTCGTCTCGGAAGCCTGAACAATATGCCAAAGAAGATCGGAGACAGTTGATTGCTCGGAGTGGATTCATACTTTAGGGAAGGTTAGAGATCTAAGGTATGACAGATCCAGAGCTTCTGTTGAAATACCTACCCCTAGTGAGCTTGCTAAGTGGGAAGTGAAGAGTGAATGGAAACAGTTGAAGGAGGATGCTCAGCGGAATGTTGAGGAATTGTTTTCCTTAACAGGCTCACGAAATATTGAGAATATTTGTGTGCCGTTTATAAGCTTCAGATCTTTAAGAATAAGATGCATTACCAAGACCTCGTGCGCCGTTTGGAATGGGAGGCAGATCTGTCTCTCTGCCTCAGTAAGTTAGAAGAATTAATAGCTACCCTTGAGGATCCCATGGTGGAGATCCCTCCTCCAGGTTTTGAGATTGTGTTCTTCTCTAAGGAAAAAAGGCTGAAGCAAAGCGTGGAATTTCTTCTGGGAAGGGTAGGAAGTGCGCTTTAGTGACTGGCCGATTCTGGGAGGCAAGTATTGGTATATCTTAGTTTTGGTTTTTGAAGAATACAGTTTTTTTGGGATTTTGTGGACAGTGGTGGAATCGTGGTATATATAAGTAGTGTTCTAGGTTTGAATATAGATTCTAAAGAGGTATTGTAGATATTCGGGAGTTAAGAATGAAGATCGGGGCCATATTACTTTAATTTCAGATGTGCTGGTAGAAAGATATAGCTCCTCCTAAGCTTGAGAGACCACGGTCTTTCGCTTTTAGAGGCATGGTTGTCTGAAAATTTCAGGGGAGTTGGTTGATTATCTGGGTGTTTTTGGGATGTAGTTATGTTGGTAAACTCAAAGAATATGTATTGGTAATGGAATGTCTAGGTCTTTAAGGCCTATTTGGCTCTTTTTGGTATTTTTGGGTATGCAGCGAAATGCCTGGTCCGATACTATGTAATGACAATTAGGACTCCTGGTCCCTAATGTATTCTTCATGGTATTAATGAATATAAGTCAATTTTAAAAAAAAATGGATGGAGCAACTCATAAAGGAGGCATCTCATTAATTTCATGGAGGTAACGGAAGGTGGGCCTATGTTTCTTAGATTGTTTGGGAGAAATAAAGGACAAATATTTCATTGCTAACTTGTTGAAGGAGGTAATTAATGAGGTTGGGCATGATAATGTCGTCCAAGTAATTACCGGTAATGTTCCAAATTGGAAGGTGGCCGTACAACTTGTTGAAGCTCAATTTCCTTCCATTTTTTAGACTCCGTGTGTGGTGCACACACTCAACCTTGCTTTGAAGAATATTTGTACGGCGAATAATGTGAAAAATAATCTACTTGTCTATGAAGAATGTGGTTGGATCTCGGATATTGCGGGAGATGCCATGGTAATCAAGAATTTCATCATGAATCATTCAATGAGATTGGCCATGTACAATGAGTTTAATAGTTCGAAGTTGCTTTTCATTGCGGAGACATGCTTTGCAAGTGTGATTGTGATGCTTAAGAGATTTAAACTCTTAAAGCAAGGTCTTCAATCCACGGTGATTAGTGACAAATGGTCTTATTATTGGAGGATAATGTGTGAAAAGCAAGGTTTGTGAAAGAGGTGTTAGATGATATTTGGTGGGATTCTATCGAGTTCATACTTTCATTTACATCTCCTATGTATGACATGCTTAAAGCGTGTGACACAGATAAGCCTTGTCTTCACTTGGTTTTTGATATGTGGGACATAATGATTGAGAAAATGAAGACGGCTATATATAGGCTTGAAGGAAAGAGGAAAGAAGAGTCGTCTAACTTTTATGAAGTGGTGTCTCAAATTCTTGTTGATCGTTGGAACAAGAGCAACTCTCCACTTCATTGCTTGGCACATTCATTGAATCCAATGTGAGTTTAATATTTATTTGGATTAGTAGCCTAATATATTATGAACCTAAAACGTATCCAAGATAGACCAGAATCATGAAAATTGGAGTGTTGATGTGTTCCAGGGCGAAGGCTTGATGAAATAGGAGAAGAGAATGAGGGCTCATTTAAATAACAAGTTATATCTTTTCTTTTGTTGGTGGAGTTATTACTGACAATTTAGAGTTAAAACTAAGAAATAAGGTTCATAATATGTTAGGCTACTAATCTAAATAAATATTAAAGTCACCTTGGATTCAATTAATGTGCCAAGTAATGAAGTGGGGTGTTGCTCTTGTTCCAACGATCAACAAGAATTTGATGCACCACTTTATAAAAGTTAGACGACTGTTCTTTCCTCTTTCCTTCATGCCTATATATTGCCTTCTTCACCTTTTTAATCATTGTGCCCTACATATCATAAACCAAGAGACAAGGCTTATCTGTGTCACACTCTTTAAGCATGTCATACATAAGAGATGTAAATGAAAGTATGAACTCGATAGAATCCCACCAAATATCATCTAACACCTTCTCTTCACAAACCTTGTTGTTCCCACATCATCTTCCCAATAGCAAGACCATTTGTCACTAATCACCATAAATTGAAGACCTTGCTTTGAGAGTTTAAATCTCTTAAGAATTATAATCACACTTGCAAAGCGTGTCTACGCAACGGAAAGCAACTTCAAACTATTAAACTCATTGTATATGGATAATCTCATTGAATGATTCATGATGAAATTCTTGATTACCATGACATCTCCCGCAATATCCGAGTACTAACCACATTCTTCATAGTCAAGTTGATTATTTTCTACATTCTTTGTTGCACAAATAATTTTCAAAGCAAGGTTGAGCTTGTGCACCACACACGGGGTCCAAAAAATGGAAGGAAATTGAGCTTCAACAGTTGTCCGGTCGCCTTGCAATTCGGAGCATTATCGGTAATTACTTGAATAACATTATCATGCCCAACCTCATTAATTACCTCCTCCAACAAATTAGCAATGAAATATTTGTCATTTTTTTTTCGAACAATATATCGCCTTTAACAAATTAGCAATTAAGAAAAATAGGCACACCTTCCGTTACCTCCATGAAATTAATGAGAGGCCTCTTTGTGAGTCGTTTCATCCATCACTAACAATGCTCACTCCTTTGTCCGTCCATGTATCTCTAATAGGTTGCAACAACCTATCAATATTAGCCAACTCTCTTTGTAAAAGAATTGTCCTTAACAAGTTGTATCCCGGAGGCAAATAACCCGAAATTGCATTATTGGCGGCAAAAGTGTATGAACTTGCATAGTATGAGTTCCTTGCTAGGTGAAATGGCAAGCCACCGGAATAAAACATCCCAGCAATTTCGGCATGTAATTAATCATGGGCTGCAATGTTGAATACCTTTTAAATTGCACTCAAACTTCCACTTGCATTTGTCTTTCTCTTCTTCAAATCATAACTTGGAGGGACAAACAAACTTGTACAACCCAATGTGCTACCACTAGATGATGCAATGGCACATTTTTTGGAGCATTTTGCTTCATAATCTCTTTGGCTTCTTCCTCCAACTTTTACATTGCAACGAGCTCACTCGTTTAGACTTCAGGACATGCTCTGATTCCTATTCCAATCATCTTTAACAAGTGAGACCTAACCCTTGTGTATGAGCTACTAAAAGCCTTGTGATAATAATTGCATTGCCACCTTACATTTCCACCACTCTTAGGATTTCTATCATATCTAGTCACTTTCTTCCATAAAGGCTTAGATATATTTTCGTCACTAGAAGGTGTATGTGCGGCATTGGCACTAGCGTCAGTTGAAGACATTCTTAAATGAAATCTATTAAAAGAACCAAAATAATTTTAGTAAGCAAACCCAACAATTGCAATTACAAGTCAAAATGCAAGGCAATGCAATTAGTTAACCCTAAACCTATTATTGAGCTTCAATTTAAGGTCCTGTTCATTTGGGATTGTCCAAAATCCCAATTCCCAACCGAATGTGAGCCTCAAACATATTATTGGACTCAAAATTAAACATAATTTCGACTCCAATAATCAGTTTTTGGCTCTCAATCAGTTGTCACAATCTCAAATGAACAGGGCCTAAATGTAATTTTGAGCCCTAAACAGATTATTGGACTCAAAATTAAACATAGTTTTGACTCCAATAATCAGTTTTTGGCTCTCAATCAGATGTCACAATCTCAAATGAACAGTGCCTAACTATAATTTTGAGCCCAAATGTAAGCCCCAAACAGATTATTAAAATCAAAGTTAACCATAGTTTTGACTCCAATAATCAGTTTTGGGCTCTCAATCGGTTCTCACAATCTCAAATGAGAGAGAGAGAGAGAGTAGAGAGAGACAGAGGGAGAGTCATAGAAAGAGAGAGAGTCGAAGAGAGGGAGAGAGACGGTCGGAGAGAGACAGAGTCATAGAGAGAGAGGGGGTCAGAGAGAGACAGAGAGAGGGAGTTAGTTGCTGTGAGAAAGGAGAGAGAGGGCGAACGAGAAAATCCTAAAAAGTCGACTAGTCGACTTATTAGTGTTTTATTTTCTGTTTTTTCAACACCCCCCCCTTTTACTCGGGACAATCCCCTTTTTCTGTAATTTTCCAACCCCCTCCTCCCAATACAAATCGGGTGCACACCCCAAGCGCGCCCGCAAATTTTTTTATTATTTATGTTTGGGTGCATACCCGCCCGATACACGTATCCGGGCGTACCCGCCCGATACTGGTGCGTGGGCTTCCTGAGAGTACCCGTGGAATTGGGGGTAGGGCGATTGATCCATGGCGGGTGGTCGATCCGTGAAAGGGAGGACAACGCCTCTAACGAATCCGACTATGGTAGCCTAGATTCCCTTCCCTCATCTTCATTTCAATAGCCCTCTGCCAGCCTAGGCTAATTATCTTTCAACAAGGGATGGGTATCGCCCCGATACCACCTCAAACACAAAAAGAAGTGTAAGCCCAATGGTTCCCACCTTGGCGATATGTTTTGATGATTCCAAACACAAGTTGATTTGTGTTGTATTTTTAATATGTTTGATGTTGAAGTGTGTGTATTGGAGATTCAAGTAATCAAACACAAAAGTCAAGGACATTACATGGATCGTAACATGAACCAAATGGAGAAGATCATTTGAAGCCAAAGGTCAATGAAGACTTGAAGAGATGAATACATTGAAGAAATCAAGTGTTTGTCAAATCTTAGAATGTAAAAGCCCAATCCTTAGCAAGTACCTATGAGAGGACCAAGGAGCACTTAGCAAAGGTTTATAATGAACTTGAAAATGTATTTGAAATTGTAGGACTAAAGCCCATAGACCATGGCCCAAGACCCTTGAATTTTATATGTTAAAAAGGATTTTTAAACAGGGTTGGTCGACTGGGGTGTCCCGGGCAACTGCGGAAGGAGTACTAGAAATCTAGCACTTGGCTTTCAATAGCGGGTCGGTCGACCGGAGTGATCCGGGCGACCGCGGAATGGCTTCTGTTGAAACAGAAACATTCCCTCATGGTTTGGGGCGGGCGACCACCAAGGGCCTGTTGACCTCGGATAGGTTTTTGAGCTTAAATTTTGAGCGGACAGGTAGCCCTCGCCGGGCGACCCCCATGGGTCCGGTCGACCGTGACGGTAAGAAATTTGAAAATAAAAAAGGGCGTCCAATAGGGGCGGACGACCGCGGTGGCTCGGTCGACCACGCCGGTTTGGCAAACTAGCCGTAGGGGCTTGCGCAGGTTGACTTTTTCAACCCAGTTTTTTACAGTTTTACCCTCAAACGGTCATATTTTCAAATAGGCTATATATATGAGTTTCCTAACCCTCCAAACCAGATTTTCACACACCAAAACTTCATTGGGACATATCTAAAGTGTGAGGAAACCTCCTTGAGCCTCTTGTGAGCTATTTGTTAAGGATTGAGCATAGGACTTAACTTTGTACATCTTTGAAGAGAGAAAATTTGTGTGAGCTTAAGAGCTTCATCCACCCTTGAAGAGGGTTTTATATTTCCATTTTCTTTGATCATAAATTGTATTCGGCGAATGCGAAGGGACGCATAGCCTTCTGAAGAGCAAGTGTTGGAGACGCGGAGCTTTCTCCGGTTCGTGGCGAGTCTTGCAAGGCGGAGCCGAACCAAGTTGTAATTGGGTTGATTCCCGCCATTAAGGGAATCCATAGTGAAGCCATCAACGGATTGTGTTGGTGGAGTGGAGTAGGTTCGGGGTTGGGACCGAACCACTTAAAAATCTCGGTGCAATCTCTCTTTACCCTTGCTCTTTATTTTGTGTGCATTTTGATTTTATTTCTTGTGTGCTTAAGTGCTTTTGCCATTTAATTTAGCTTCTGCATTTGTGTGTTTGGCAAAAAATTTATTTACCCAATTCACCCCCCCCCCCCACCCCACCTCTTGGGCTGCCACCCTGGGATTTCAAGAAGGAAACCCCCCAATATTCTTTTCTGGTTCTTCCTTGATGTAGATCGATAGTGCAGATTATCATAAGATTTTTGCTCTTGTAGAACAATGCTTTTCTTCATGGCGATCTTTCATAAGACATATGTTGGCTCTTCCACTAGGCTTCTGTCCTCAAAGGGAAAAAGGAAAGGAGTGTCGACTTAGAAATGGGATTTTGGCTTGGAAACAATCACCACAAGCATGATATGATATTTTAAGTGGTTCTCCTCTCAAGATTGGCTTCAGGCGGAGTGTGTAGGGTCATTATGTGTTTGTGTCGATGTCAGAGGCTCACATTATTACTTTGTTCATATACGTGGATGATATTGTTCTCACGGGAGATTGTCCTGAAGAAAGTCACAAGGTAAAGAAGTATCTTGGCACTATTTTTAATATTAATGATCTTAGTCTTCTCATATATTTTTTGGGTATTGATATGGCTAAATCAAGGAAAGGCATAATCATTTCTCAGTGGAAATATATATTTGATCTTCTTACATACATTGACCTTCTTGGAACAAAACCTGAATCTGCCTCAATCTTCTCAAATATCTTTTTCCATTCTAAATCAAGGAATAAACTGAATATCTGTTGATGGTTCATGCCTTAGAAGCACAAAGCAGGTGCGGGGGCGGGGAAGCGTGGGGTCTAGAAGATTCTAAGTTTGGGAGCGCGATGGGAGCGTGTAATGTAATATTTTCTTTATATATCTTTCAAAATTCAGTAATAAAAAAATAATAGTTTCTAACCATTTTATATGTATCTTTCAAAAGTTAAGTACATAAAAAACTAGTAATTTCTAACCATCTTTGAAGAGTAATTTCTAACCATCTAAGTTTGGGAGCGCAATGGGAGCGCCTCGTTCCTTGTGCCTTCTGAAGATGCACAAGCCTTTCTGCTTACTCCAATGAAGTAATTTGAAGAGTTGGAGGAGTTTGATGCAAGGAAGTTGGTGATGGTGGGACTTATGGAGTAATAGAAGTAGGCTGGGAGCGTCATGGGAGTATTTCCCGCTCTTTGGGGTCGCGCTCCCTAGAAGCTCCTTAAGGAGCGCTGAATCGAGGTTCTGAGGTGGGAGCGGCACCATGAGAGAAGATTTCTGCTTCTAAGGTTCATGCTACTTTTGAGCTCATGTGGCTCCGATCTTTCTCATAGATATGGATGTTGAAATTTCTACTCCTGTGAAGCACATTGTGATAATTAGGCCACCATACATATTGCCTCTGATCCAGTCTTTCATGACAGCAATAAGCACAGAGAGGTGGACTGTCACTTTGTCCCATCTCTACTCAATTTGTTCCATCTGTGCCTCAGTTAATTGATATATTTATTGAGGCAAAGGTTTTAAATTTCAGTTTCGGTGTCGGTTTCGACCACCACTGAAACCGAAATATTTTGGTTTCGGCCGAAATCATGTAAAAATTATGATAATGATTTTGTGTTTTTAAATTTAGACCAAAATGTCTAAAATTTCTGTGTGATTTCAACTATTTTGGTGGATATTTTTAAAATTTTGGTGGACATAAAAATGGCTAAAAACGAAATTTCAGCCGGAATTTCTGCTTTATTTCGGCAGAATTTCGCAATTTCAATGAGATTTTGCCGAAATCTTGTAATGAAATGACTTCATGTAAATTTCGTTCCGGTTTTCGTTTTGTTTCGGCTGAAATTTAAAACCGTGATTGAGACTACAGTTCGGGATTGTCTTCATTATATTATTGACAAGCTAGGCAAATATGATATCTATGTTCCAGTCTTCATGATATTATTGGCAAGCTGGGCGTGTATGATATCTATGTTCCAGTTTGAGGTAGTGAAGAAGAATAAAGAATAGATGCTATGGGGCCCATCATTTGGATTGTCGCCAGGTAGCAAGGGGGCTTTATTATTGTCGTGAGTTTTGTTTTAGAGGGTTTTTTTTGTTTAATAAAGGGTTAGTTTATTATTGTTGTCTTTTCCCTGTAAACATAAGACATTTAAGTGTACGACTTGTTTGTGTGGGCCCTATTTGGGTTTTCTCAAATTGCACAGCTAATAAAAGATCATGGGCTGTGTTTTCCAATCACACATACACCTTATCTTTCTGTTTCTCATCTTCTCTTTCTTCCTGCTTCCTTGTCTTGTTCATCTCTCTATCTTATCGCGTCTTCTCTATGTATGATTCATTCTTTCTTCACCTCTTCTTTTAACCTTAATTTATAACAGTGCCCTCCATGGAGATTAAAGCCTTATTTCAACGAAATGAAACATATTTTATCAAGTTTTGAGTATTCATTCACCCATATTCACCATGGAGGAAAGACTGGAAATGCAATAAATCCTTGTACATATTCTGTGATTTGGTCATAGATGTCAGATGTAATTTTGTTATTTTATTTTTCTGCGTTTTGCTGGATTTTAGCTTGCTCCTTGTGTACTCATTTTCTGCTTTTAATGAATTACCTGTTAAACAAATATGCATCTGGACCAGATAGTTACAAGAAAATGTGAATCCATGTATTTATGCTGGTTATTTGATGAGTATGTGATGAGCCTATGATCTTGTTTTTTTTCTCTACCTTATGGTCTAAGTGAACATAGAGCAAACTTCATCTAGTGCATATCTGTATACGAGAGTTGACGGAGAATTATTTCATTTCTTGAATAACTTGGAATGAAAGCTTCTGATCTCATGCAAATCCAGAAAAGGAAAAGGTATTCCCAATTTTTGATGATTTAGTAATTTGCATTCACCGTTTTATGGAGTGACAAACTAGATCAGTATGTTTAATTGCATGAATACTCTTGGAGCTTCAGAATATGCCATGACATTGATTTTTTTTTTCATTTATAATGTTTAAGAAAATGATGTCTATTTCCTTGCTAACAAGGTTCATAAAAAGACAAGATTAGTTGGGATTTTTGGATTTTCGAAGTTGCTATTCACTTAGTTTATTGTGGGTCAGATCATTCTGGCAAGGGAGTATTTGAAGGATGTCAGTATCAGCAGGGAGCAATTGAAATACCTGGTCATGGAAGCATTACGAGGTGGTTGCCAGGTTCATATTATGAAACTCTTAATTAAATTCTTTTTGCATTTTGGTCAGTATTCAACTATTTCATTTTATAGACATTGTTTTACTCAAAAATTTTATTTGTGAAGCTATTTGAATAATTTTCTTTGATGTATTTCTCAGGAAAAGTTTTTGTTCGTTACCTGCTTAATATGAAGTTGCACAATCAAACTTATTTGTTGTTAGAAATGTGTCTCATTTTATAGATTGTCTTTTTGATTGCATGTATGCTGTCCCCTCCGTGTTGACAGTTGCAGGGAAATGATTGTGTAGTGGAAATATGTAGTTGAAAGGAATGAAAGGTAATAGGAAGTGGATTGTTTTAGCTGAGAAAACAGAAGACTGGGAGGAAAACTTATGCGAAAAGAAGAAAATTAAAATCATACAGGAAAAATAGTTCCGTGCATTTCAATTTTTTTTTCTTTTTCAACTTGATCCCTTGTCTCCTTCTGATATTTGGTAGTTTAGCATCAATACTTGCACTTATCTTCACCGTGATAATGGTTTCTATTGATGTCCTATGCTTGTATTGTGTTTTCCTTTTGTAAGAAATTAAAATTTTAGCTTTTTGATAGTTATTTACATGTGCAAAGGTACCTTTGACATAAATGTCAGAGTTACTATTTGACATTTATGGATCTCATTGCCAGCACCAACAAAAGGGTTGTAGATGCCCCTCCCCTTAGGCGAGTCATATTAGCTTTTTTTGAACGAAATTAATCATATTAGCTTTTCTTATCTTTATATGCTTAAACATGATTAACGAATTCAGCATTGTCATCTTTCGATCGATGTTTTTTACATAATTTTAAGTTATTTTAGTTGCAACCTAAGACCAATGATGTATAGTTTGTTTTAATTATTCATTATTTTGGTAATTAGAAAAGGAGAATAATAGAGAAGAGTTTCTACAATCGGTGAAAGAGAGGGAGAGGGAGTTGGAAGGATGAGAATCTAACTACTATATATAAAGGCAAAATGGTGGGTTATTTTCTTAGGATGAGAATCTAACTACTATATATAAAGGCAAAATGGTGGGTTATTTTCTTCCACCCTTTGCCTCTATTTCCAGTTGCGTCCCACAGCCTTAATTCCCCTTGTGTCCCACAGCCCAGAGAATTTTTGTCATTTGTATTTGCAAGAGAGAAAACGTAAGAAAATTTCCTTTTTCACTGCTATGCTTTTTCTACCACCAATAAGATCTCTCCACTTGCCCACAAGTCAACATCAACAATCGACGCTTACAAAGTCTTCTTCCAGGCGCTGATATCCCCCCCCCCCCTTGAGGCTATTTCCCCACCCCCCTGACGGCCCACTAACTATAAAGCACGTTTCCTATCTACTTTTTACCGGCTAAGCATTAACTCCCTTTTTCTCTCCCCTTCTACGATAAAACCACCCTCCTCTACTCTACAGCCGTACAACACTACATCAAGCAAGATAGGCCCCATCATAGGATGATCCAAACCATCCATTCGATGGCCCACAACGTAAATAGGTTGCACCCCAAAATAATATGGAAACCTTATAGATCGGAGGGTTGTGATCATCCTGTGGAAATGATTTTGGGGGCACAACCTATTTACGTTGTAGCCCATCAAATGGACGGCTTGGTCCATCATATTGTGTGGACCATACACTTCATTTTGAAAAATATAAGTGGGGCCTACAATTGGGCCTTAACGCGACTGTACGACATGAACCATAGGATGATCCAAGCCGTCCATTTGATGGAACACAATGTAAATAGGTTTTGCCCCAAAAATCATTTCCATGGGATGATCGCAACCCTCCAATCTATAGAGGTTTCTATAACTTGCAGTTTGTCTTTAGATCAGAGGGCTAGGATCATCCTTTGGAAATGATATTTTGGGGTGCAATCTATTTACGTTGTGGGCCATCGAATGGATGGTTTGGATCATCCTATGGTGGGGCCTACCTTGCTCACAGATTAAAACAAATTAATTGTTGGGCCCACCAACAGTTCATGCATGTTAGAGAGAGACTGGATTGGAGTAGCGTTGTTCCGGTAAAAAGTAGATAGGAAACGGGCTTTATGGGTTACGTGACTTACGTCTCACTTTTCCCGTTAGTGGGCCGTAGCGGGGGGGGGGGGGGGGGGGGGGGGGAGGGAATAGCCTCCAACGGGGGGAGGTTAAAAACCCTCTTCACATGCTTAAAAAAACTCTCTTGTACCGATCTCGTGGGAGCTCAAACGCCATATCAATGGACATTGCATCACTGTTCATCTACCAGAGGAATTCCACCTCAGGGTGGGAGAGAAGGAGCTTTCGGATCAATGGAAGCTTGGCCCAAAATCCCGCCATTTCAGCATCATCCCACCATTTCAGCATCAACAAGGGCCATGTTATAGAAGATCTCAATCCCGTGAAGCCGACAGTAATCGATCTTGTTCTTGATAGATTTCAAAAGATAGTGATCGCTTACAGGGTTTTCGCATGCCTTGGGAGAGGATTCAGTGACGAGGAGTATGCGGGCTTACCGGGGCCAATGAAATTGGCGAAATTAGGGTTTTGATTGAGCCATTTGGAACGTCGTTCGTCTCAATCGGTGATTTTCAGGCCCAAGCTGTAGGGTTTGTTGGGATCTTGAGGGGTTTCATCATCTTCTTATTCTTCATTTGGTTTTAGTGGTTGGTTGTTATGTTGGTCTCGGTTTCTTCGAGGACTATGTGGGGTTTGGATCATTTGCGAAAGGCGAGATGGTGTCGGATCTCGTTTAAGTAGTGACTTCTTAACATTAGTAATGTTAAGAAAATGGAATTTACTAATGTTAAGAAGTTTGCCAGCTCAATATCAACACAGCTTTGTCAAGAGTGTCAAGAAACAGTACCAATCTAATTCAGACCTTGAGATCAAGGCCAATTCATCTTGGAAGCAGTTCTTAAATCGATTATCCTCAAAGAATGATACTCTCACACCATCCAATTTGATTCGTGTGTGATTTATGCAGTAGAGCTCTCTAGTATTCAATTAAGGAATTTCGCATATTTACAGAAAAACCAATGTGCTTTTTGGTATTGGTTTGGGGACAAAGGCATTGAAAGTACTGAAATCTGCATAAGCTCCAATCATCCTATGGTTCATGTCGTACAGTAACGTTAAGGCCCAATTGTAGGCCCCACTTATATTTTTTCAAAATGAAGTGTACGGTCCACACAATATGATGGTCCAAGCCGTCCATTTGATGGGCCGCAACGTAAATAGGTTGTGCCCCCAAAATCATTTCCACAGGATGATCACAACCCTCCGATCTATAAGGTTTTCCATATTATTTTGGCGTGCAACCTATTTACGTTGTGGGCCATCGAATGGATGGTTTGGATCATCCTATGGTGGGGCCTACCTTGCTTGATGTAGTGTTGTACGGCTGTGTAGAGTAGAGGGGGTGGTTTTATCGTAGAAGGGGAGAGAAAAAGGGAGTTAATGCTTAGCCGGTAAAAAGTAGATAGGAAACGTGCTTTATAGTTGGTGGGCCGTCGAGGGGGAGAAATATCAGGGCCCGAAAGAAGACTTTGTAAGCGTTGATTGTTTATGTTGACTTGTGGGCAAGTGGAGAGATCTTATTGGTGGTAGGAAAGCATAGCAGTGAAAAAGAAAATTTTCTTACGTTTTCTCTCTTGCAAATGCAAATGACAAAAATGCCTTGGGCTGTGGGACACAAGGGGAATTAAGGCTGTGGGATACAACTGGAAATAAAGGAATAGGGTGGAAGAAAATAACCCACCATTTTGCCTTTATATATATATATAGTAGTTAGATTAGTGAGGTACGTCTCAAGAATGGTAGTTTGGGAAAAAGTATAGAGACATCGATGAGGTGCGTTTCAAATTTTTACAAGGATAAATTCTTAGATGTCGCAATGAAGTTCGTTTCTGGTTGGACATGTGGCTGTGTGGGGAACTTTTATGCAATGCTTTTCCACAATTATTCCGGATTGCTGTTAACCGAGGGGCATCAATTGTGGAATATTTAGATCGCTCAAATGGAAATGGGAGGCATTTTGGGATATCAAATTTCGCAAGCTTTTAAAGTTTGATGAGATTATACTTTTGACTAATTTGCTACATCTACTGAATCAATCTTATTGCTCCCTGTTCGAACACGATAAATGGATTTGGGTACCCGACTCAAAAGGCGGATTCTCTGTGCGATCTTTCTTCCGGCGTATGTGCAACGGAGAAGGTTCATCATCTAGACGAGCTCGAGTATTGCGCTCTTTCATTCCTCCTCGCATTGCGGCTTTCTCGTGGACGGTTACGTATCGTTGCATAAACACATGTGACCGTCTCAAAAGAAGGTGCTTGCAGATGGCTAGTTGGTGTGTTTTATGCCGAAACGTGGAAGAGACTCTCTACCATCTTCTTTTATTATGTCCGTTCTCTTATGCGGTATGGATGTCTGTCATATGCCTATTTGGAGTATCTTCTGTTTTGCCGAATTGTATATCAAAGCTTCTCATGAATTGGGAGGGGGCTTACCATGGGCGCAATGGTTATTCATTATGGTCATCCATTCCCTACGCTGTTATATGGCTGCTGTACAATGAGAGGAATAATAGAATTTTTCATAATAAACAAAAGACATGGCAGCATATCGATTTGGATTCTAAACTCGCGATGATCTCTTGGTACAAGGCTAAAAGCGAAGAGCCCGTATTCAGCTGGGGATATGCTTAGGAATTGGAATATGATCATCTCGGAACGCCCACTGAGGAAGATCATTTCACCAAGATGGACGGCTCCTCCCGCTGGATGGTTTAAATTGAATTTTGATGGGAGTTCATTTGGAAATCCTCGACCGGCGGGTATTGGCGGAGTCCTTCGTAATGAGTTGAGGGACAAGATTATGTCCTTTTCAGGTCCAATCGGAGTTAGCGATGCAAATTCTGCGGAGGCCAGAGCACTATTGTTTGGACTTAAATGGTATGCGGCTAACAATATGGGACCTCCCATTGTGGAGGGTGACTCGTCTAATGCTTTGGCCTGGGCTGCAAATAAGGCTTCTGGACCATGGCGTATTTCTTGTGTCCTTGATGAGATTCGTGATCTTGTTCGCATCATCCGACCAAAACTACGCCATCAACACCGTTCGGCCAATTCAAGAGCCGATGAACTGGCAAAGGTAGGGACTAGCTTGTCAGATACCATTATCTCATATGTTGACATGGATGGAAATTTGGGAGATTAAATGATCATATCTTGCTTTGGCTTATTATTGATCAGCATCTCTTGTAATCCTTGTAATTTGTTACAGGGACCTCTTGTCCCCGTCTTTGTAATTACTGGATTATTGGAATAAATCTTTGTTATCTTGCAAAAAAGAAAAAAAAATTCTTAGATGTGAAAATTCAATTATTTTTCTCATGTAAATGGACTGCACGTGCATTTTTACTAGTTAGATTGTAAAAGCAAATGTAGAGCTCCTAGCAATGTAATACATAAAGAATAAAGAAACTACTAGTTTTGGTCACTTGGTCAAATGAACCTAGTGACTTGATGGTTCAACTAGTTGTCTTGTGTATATGATATAACATGATATAATATGTGTGTGTGTGTATAGAAAGAGAAGGGGTATTTTATCCCTGTTTTTCGTTAATTAGAACTAAAGGCAGTTGATGCAAAAATTAATTTTGCCTTTAAAAAAAAACAGCCAGTTGATGTAAGCAATCAGAAAAAACATGAGGGAAAATTGATAAATATTGAGTCGTAGAAATTTGATACATCAAGGTAGAAGATGATTAGAATCCTTTTAATCTATATTACAGATTTGAAGCTCCAAAACCATGGAGGTCTGAACAGAAGCTAATAAAGTCCTACCAATATGTGTGTGCGTGTGCGCACACTCGCCTGTCTTTCTGTCTGTCATCTGTCGTCCATTATTCTATAAAAATCCTAATTAATCTCAGACGTCACTCTAATACCTAACCTGATTTCGAAACACATCTTCCAAAGCCTCAAACACAAGTAAAACCCAACTTGCACACCCAACGTTTGTGAAATTTATGGGCTCTGGAAATCCACTAAAATGGCTTTATATAATGACAAATACTTTAAAACTTAAAAAATATTATACCCCTAAAAATTAAAGAGTGCCACCAAAACTCACATAAAAGATGACTTTGTGACTCCTAACAAGAAAATAAGGTTCCTAACATCAATTGGAGAAGATTACAACTGTAAACCCCTAAATCCTGGTCATACAAACACCATTTGTACCGATGCCAACCATTTCCCTTTGATTGTACAACAATGGAGAAGTACACTAGTCGACATTATCCACACAGCCCGTGACATCAGCACAGGACCTTTTCTCCCTTTATGCTACCCTCTGCTTGAAACCCCTGATGAGGAAATTGTAGAACTGGGGTTTAAACTCCATAGTCAGTGAGAAATAAGAGTAGATCTATGTTTTTAGGCAACTAATACCATCTACAACATATGAGAAGAGAAAGGAGAAGGATTTTTCATGGAATAAAACATATTGGCTTGTACATTCAATATTCCGTTTTTATTATTAATCCATTTACATAAAAATTATATGTATGTTATACTCCGTAAAAGGACTATGATACCCTTGGATATACTAAACAGTGTGGTCGTTAAAAAAAATTAGAGATTCTTCACAAGTATATCAATTTGTGCTTTTCAAGTTAATTTCTACATTCAGTGATGTGAATTTCAAAAGCATATCTAGAATCATGTTTATTGCAAATAATACCTCAAAATACATATGGTGATTCTAGAGAATAAGTGCATATAGAGTATTACTAATGTAAATCGTTTATGGTCAATTACAGGGACATAGAGCTGAGTTGTATGCTGCACGAGTTGCAAAATGCTTGGCTGCTCTGGACGGTCGAGAAAAAGTCAATGTGGACGACCTCAAGAGAGCTGTAAGTATTTTTCTTCTGCATGATGCTCACTAAAGTAAGACCTTTGTATCGTCACAGAATTTATTGGGGAAACATACCCATTCCATGTTCCTATCAACCATATATATTGAATGCTCACTAAATTAAAACCTTTTTTTTTTCTTTTCGATAAACCTTTGCACCGTCACAGGATTTCCGTGGAAACATACTCATATGCCATTTTCCAATCAACCATGAATGTTGAATAGATTAAATTCATGGCAAGGTAAAAATTTGTTATGAGTAATGTCTTTACATATACAACTACACCCCCATCCCCTACACACGCTGACGACAGGGATTCACAGCTATGATACCAAGATACTTGTTGCGGCCCCATGCAATGGGTCCGGCACAACATGATACTGATACCCGTATTGGATACTTAATGGATATTTTTGTTGGTTAAAATCATAACCACATCGTAAACATGTCACTCTCTTTGACTTAACTATTGTGCTTTATACTTCTTAGCGTTAAATATTTTTCATTATAATTTTGAGGTCTTATAGATCATATTTCAGATTTATTATTAAGTCCATCGTCTAAATTAAATCTATTTTCTTTTTATGCTGTTTTATTAATAGATGCCTTGTGTTTTATCACATGGCATGGGATACCTGCATCTTTATCCGTGTCCTACATTTTTAAAACTGCCAAGTTGTATCTTCGTTCCTGTGACCGTGTTTATATCTGTATCTGCTTTTGAGTATCATACATTAGCAGGTGAAATGCTCATGCCAAAAGTTAGAGGTATTTTTGCATTAAAAAATTAGGTATTTCCCAATTTGGCTAGAGGAAGGACAACATGGCTTTCATTGTAACTTATCTGTCTAAGCACACGTCAAAACCCTGCAATCTTCTTTCTATAAACATTGTTAAAGTATAAAAGATAAATAACACCTTTCTCTAACAGCTTAAGCTTTTGGAGAAGTTGATAAGTTAACATGGTATCAGAGCCAAGGTCTCGAGTTCAAACCTCCCGGATAGCAAAAATCCACATGCGATGGTCAGCCCAAAGTTGGGACCACATGTGCCATGTGTTTGCCAAGTGGGCCACACGTGCGGGGGAGTGTTAAAGTATAAAACCACATGTGCCATGTGTTTGCCAAGTGGGCCACACGTGCGGGGGAGTGTTAAAGTATAAAAGATAAATAATGCCTTTCTCCAACAGCTTAAGCTTTTGGAGAAGTTGGTAAGTTAAAATAGCTTTATTTTTAAAGTCAAAAATGTAATTGTTGTGTTTTCCTCCCACTTTTGTTGTTTTTTCCATTTTGAACACACGCATTGTCTTCTAGTAGAATCTGTTGTTGTTGCATGCAAGGTGCTTATGTGAGCATATATATTGTTATCTTTTGTATATGCGCTTTACCTCTACCAAAATTATCAATTCAGAACAAATTTATTTGTGCTCATAAATGGGTTGGTTTGTAACATAAGCAACATGTCATGTCTGACTTTGCAGGCAGAGTTGGTCATTCTTCCTCGCTCGATCATCAACGAGAACCCACAAGAACAACAAAACCAGCCGCCACCACCTCCTCCACCTCCACCGCCACAAAATCAAGATTCAGCTGAGGACCAAAGTGAAGAGGACGATCAAGAGGTATGTTTCCTTTTTTGGAACTCCAATTTCTTTAGTTCATTACTTCTGTCTGTTTCTCGTGTTCATTTTAGAAATAGCTGATTATTGTTTACTTCTTACACTTCTTATCTGCGAGTGGTGAAAATTTGCCTGGTTTAAAATGTGAAGGATATCTCTGTGACCAGGAGGATAATGACCAAGAGAACGAACAACAAGAGGAACAAGTACCTGAAGAGTTTATCTTTGATGCTGAGGGGGGTATAGTAGATGAAAAGCTTCTCTTCTTTGCACAACAAGCACAAAGAAGGCGAGGCAAAGCTGGGCGAGCCAAGAATGTTATTTTTTCAGAGGATAGAGGGAGATATATAAAGCCTATGCTCCCAAAGGTTTGTCTCACAATGCTTTGCTAATCAAATTGTGACAGGTTTATGACTTAGGAACTTGCACTAAGAAACCTTAATGAAATTTGCATAACCAAAGCATCATAGTGTAATTAAATTTGAGCTCGATTCTTATGTGGTGTACTAAATGATGGTGGAAGCTTTTTGTAGTCTGAATGCTTCAAAAAAAAAGTTCTGTAGTCTGAATGTGCATAAAAAACACATTGCCTGAAGAATTTCTGAAACGTCTGCAATTTCTAGTTAGTTAAAATCACAGCTTTGTGAAAAACCAGTTATTTTAAACATAATTTTTATTTTTTATTTTTTTTCATGTTATGTTGACTTCTTTTTATTGGTTTCCACATCATCAATAAACCTAAGCAGGGCCCTGTAAAGAGACTAGCTGTTGACGCAACCCTCAGAGCAGCTGCACCGTATCAAAAGTTGCGGAGGGAGAAGGACATTCAAAAGATTAAGAAAGTGTTTGTAGAGAAGACTGATATGAGAGCAAAAAGAATGGCGCGAAAAGCAGGAGCCTTGGTAATTTTGATATTCTCTGATTAAAATCACATGCGAAATATATCAATTTATAGTGTCTTATTATTGTAAGCTCATCACCTGACACTTGCATTGATTAAGTAGTGAAATCAGTTAGTCAAATTCAATGTTGCCCTTTAAATTGTGATGAAAACTTCGAATATGGATGCACAACCTTCCGCCAGTTTTTTCACTTTTTTTTTTGGATAGTACATCTATGATGCAGTTTTACTTCCTAAAAGTCTAAGGCTACAAATATTCGAACTCAAAATGGGACAAAAGGAAAGAAATGTGGAATCTTCAATCTTTTTCAACTGTAGTTCTGCAAATTGCAACTATAAATTCCTCGGGTGTGGCATTTCCAAATCTAATGTGTAGTTCATGGCAGGTAATATTTGTCGTTGATGCTAGTGGGAGCATGGCATTGAACCGCATGCAGAATGCGAAAGGTGCAGCATTGCAGTTACTTGCTGAGAGTTATACAAGCAGAGACCAGGTTAGATTAAAGTCTTAGCAACTTGCCCCATGAAAAAGGAAATTTTGTTACTTGACTGAATGATAATTCATATCAATCTAGTTTTATTTTTTCTTTCCAATAGTAGTAATCATAGAAGCAGGAATCTTCCTCTTGGGTGCCGCTCCCAAGTTAGAACTGTGATTCAGCTCTCCAAAGGAAGGAAATCGCTCCTATAATGCTCCCGAAGAGACGGAAACCACTCTCATGACGCTCCCAACCTGCTCCAGCAGTCCCACCATCACTAACTTCCTTACATCAAACTCCTCCAACTCTTCAAATTACTTCATTGGAGCAAGCACAAATGCGTCTTCATAAGGCAGGAGGAAAGAGTGCACGAAAATGAAGATGATTAGAAATTATTCAATTACTAATTTTTTAATGTACTTAAATTTTGAAAGTTATATAAGAGAAGATGGTTAGAAATTACTATTTCTTGATGTACTTGAATTTTGAATAACATATAAAGAAAAAATTAGATAAATGCTCCCATGGTGCTCGCAACCATACTCTTCTAGACCCCCACGCTTCCCCAACCCTTCGCTTGCCTCCGCCCCGCACCCGCTTCGTGCTTCTAAGGTCTTAATCTTTAACACGTGGTTTCTTCTACAATTTTGATTCATTTGGCCTTCAATTCTACTCAGACTGCATTCCTTCTTCCTGCAATAACTCATTTTGTCTCGAGGAAAAATGGGTGTGTACTGTAATGCTTCTTGGTATCATTCCCCAACATACCCGTGAAAACATGTCCATAACTTTGTTATACAGAGCAAACCAGAAATGAAAGAAGTAACTATCTTACCATGCCAAAAAAAAAAAAAAAACTATTTCTGGTAGAAGTACCCTTTTCATTCCTTCTCAAGCCCTTTTATATGAAAGGACTCATGTATCTTGTTTCGTGCATATTTCAAGAAAATATAAATGTAACCTTTCTTGAAACTTTTTCATGGATCCGTGCATTTGTATCATACAGGTAGGGGTGTTCGTTTGGTTATAACCGAACCGAATAAACTGAAATTTGATTACCGAAATAATTTCAGTTATCAAATTTTGATAACCGAAACCGAACCGAAATTTCTAAAAATCGAACCAAAACCGAACCGATTAAAAATTCGGTTATTCGGTTAGTGGGAGAAAAAGAGGGAAAAAGCAAAATCTCTGTTTGGATCGGAGGGCTAGGATCATCCTATCAAAATAATTTTTTGAGCAGAACCTAATTAACTTGTGATCAATCAAATGGACGGTTTTGATCATCCAACGGAGTGCCCATATAGCACTTTTTTTTGAAAAAATAATGGTTTTTATCATAATTTCGGTTATTCGGTTAACCGAATTTTTTTTTGAGATAACCGAATTTCCAAAAAAGAAGAACCGAAAAGGGAAAAAACCGAACCGAACCGACGGGTCGGTTCGGTTATTTGGTTATAACCGAATAATGAACACCCCTACATACAAGTAAAGTTTCTCTGACTGATAATAATTTTGTGCAGGTTTCTATCATTCCTTTCCGTGGAGATTCTGCAGAAGTTCTTCTACCTCCTTCAAGGTCAATTGCAATGGCAAGAAAGCGCCTTGAGAGACTCCCGTGTGGTGGAGGTTCACCCTTAGCTCACGGTCTTAGTACGGTATCAGATCAAAAACCCCAAACTGTATTGTGTATTCTGTTCTAGAACCACATTTTTTTTGTTCGTTCGTTCTCATAACAGTTTCTTTTTAAACTTTCTAGGCTGTTAGAGTTGGATTAAATGCAGAGAAGAGCGGTGACGTTGGACGTATTATGATTGTGGCAATAACCGATGGAAGGGCCAACATATCATTAAAAAGATCTACTGACCCTGAAGCCAGTGCTTCCGCCGATACTCCTAGACCTTCTTCAAAAGAATTAAAGGTAATCACTGCATGTAAGACCAAATTTTATAAGTTAAAATTTATGAGTTTTTCAGGAAATGTATAATGTAGCAAGATTTTATGAGCAGGCTAAAGTCTCCTTTTCGTGTAACATTCACAAAATAAATAATGAATTCTGTGCAACAAAATCTAGTTTTTCCAAATGGTTTAATTGATCTCGTGAATATTTTTCCTACTATATGTTTATTTTCCCCAAATAAAATGAAGAAGCTAAGAAGCACTTGCACTAAGAGTTCACTTAATCCTGGATTTTACAAGCTAAAACCTGGATTTTATAAGCTAAAACCTGTTTTTTATAAGCTAAAATCAGGGATTGTAAAATCCAAGTTTTAGCTTATAAAATCCAGGTTTTAGCTTGTAAAATCCAGGATTTTTCAATCTTGGATTATAAAATCCATGTATCCAAACTGCCCCCAACGCTAACAGGGTGCTTAGATAATTTTCAGTAAATCAACTATTTCTAGGTTTTCCTTCTTGAATTTCATGGATATATGTTTATACTGATATCCTTTCAAATTTCACCAGTCCTACATTAAATTATAAACTTTAGTTAATCTAAAGAAGATGCCTATTTGAAATGTTCTGCTCGTTTAAATTCTCATATTTCATTTCTTCATGCAGTAATAAACTTTAATTTACTTATTTGGAATTCTTTTTCTTCCTCTCCAAGGATGAGATTCTAGATGTAGCTGGAAAAATCTACAAAGCAGGGATGTCTCTTCTAGTTATCGATACAGAAAACAAGTTTGTATCAACTGGATTCGCAAAGGAAATTGCTAGAGTTGCCCAAGGTACGTAATTTAAGTAATTAAATTCCAACCACTAAGAAAATTCTCATATAATTCAAATCTCCTTGATTTTGTATGGCAGGGAAATATTACTACTTGCCAAATGCTTCTGATGCTGTTATCTCTGCTACAACAAGGGAGGCTTTGTCAGCCTTAAAAAGCTCCTGATTTGAGTAAGCAAGAGGATCACCAGTTTTGTAATGGTATCTTGTACTCATATGAAGTGTAAAATGTATTTCACTATCTACTTGGATGTTCTATATAGATATTTATGCAATATTTGTTCTTTTACTTCTTTAGAGTGAACTTTTGATCCAGGAGGGTCCATGACAGACCAGAAAATCTGAGTGAAATATTTGGTGATGGATGATAAGAATGCTGTATGGATAAAGATATGGGTATCCCTTAAACACTGCTTAAGAACTCTCTGAGTCGCTCGTCGAATCACCCAAGTCGACCCAGTTTCGGCCGAGTTTCTGTCTGAGTACAAGTTTTGCCCTGCCAAGCCAATTAAAAACTCCTTGACTCGTCGTAGTTAATAAAAATTGACCATGTCAATCATTGGCTCACCCTAGTGTAATTCCTTTTATCTGAGTTTGACATCTCTTTCAGGATTTTAAGTTATGATATCATTTGAAATGGATGGTATATGTTCTTATTATAATACTGCTATGTTTGATGGATTTGAGCGTCGGATTCCGATACTTTACAATTTATTGGGACAATTCTAAATCTCTTTTATATATTTGGTTCAAGGACTACTACAGGCTACAACCCATTTATAATTATCACATGTTTTCAGTTTTACCTATTCTAATAGTAAGTTTTTTTACATGAAAGTAAAAGATTATATTACTTGTTATAATTTTCAAAATATTACTTGTTATAATCAAGGTTTTAAATTTCACTGAAATTTCGGGTTTCGGTTGAGACCGGGTAATATACTCGAAATGTTAATTTATTTCGGAAATTTTGAAATTTTGTTTTTGCTGAAATTTAGGCCAGAATTCACCTAAAAAACTCGATTTTTTATAATTATTTAATATTATCCTGAAATTATCGAAATTTCAGTAATTTCTGCCAGAATTTAGGTAATTTCAGTCGAAATTATTTAGGAGAAAAAATAGCCGTTCATTTTATTTCGGTCGAAATTTCGGTTTCGGTGAGGACGGGAACGCATTCCGAATCAAAATTTAAAACCTTGGTTATATAATTATATTATCATGTAAAGGAATCAAATTAAGAACTAATTGAAATGTATTGGCGAGTCCACGAATCCTTTTTCTACGGTTAGTTGAAACCGACACTAGGACCCATACTCATGCAACCTGGCATCACGTGATTTTGGCCATTCTGTACGGCAGAATATGCAGAATGAGCAAGGACTAAAATAACTGTGGGAGAAGATATTCGAAATCCGTTGTTTTGATAAAAGCAGCCCATCAACAGCCCACAACAAAAATCTTTAAAATATTGATTGGTACCTACCTTTGCAGAGGAGCCTGGAGCCCACCCATGTGAGGGCAGCTGTTTGGGCAGGACGTGGAGGTTCAAAGCTGCAAGGCACTTCACATGCCCGGGTTTTTGAATCATATCTCTCCATATCATTCCTCTGTGTAGATAAAGAGGCCCTCTTCATTCTGGGCAGGGAGGACAATCAGGATTCCAGTCATTTCCATTAGTGGGGTCAGTGGGACCTATGATCATACAATTTTATTTTTAATTTTTTGAAATGGGAGGATTCATTAAAAAGCACACAACCGAGAGAGTGAGGCAGCCACCAGTACAGAGGAAGGAAAGAAAGAGGATAACCAATAGTACAAAACTCAAGGTGGAAGGACCCTGCGTGCAAAGCCGATCTGCCTCTCCATTTGCTAATCTCCTAACATGGAGGAATTGGACTGGATGACCTTCCACACGATCGAGGATCTCATCAATAAACTTCGAAAATCTCCATGGATGAGGGATCTTCCGTCTAACCATGTGACAACATTAAGGGAGTCACCCTCCACTATGAGGTTGTCCAAATCTATGTCCGCCACCAATCTAATACCCTGAAGAGCCGCCTTGACTTATCATAATTGGTTGTCACAATCTCAAACGAACAGGACCTTAGCATATTTATGATTTAGATTATGTTATGGGATTACACAATTTGTCAAGGAAATGAACCTAATAGTTTTCATTGATTAACAAAAGAAAATTAGTTTATTTCACATGTAATGGACAGCTTTGCATTAGGAGTTATGTCCTTTTTCTCTTTTCCAATTTAAGCCTCTTCCTAAAAATATAAGAGCAAGGACGTGTAGAGTTTAACCTTGAGATATTTTGAATAGAAAACATTCGAAGCTTACAATGTTGATTTGAAGCAGAAGACTTTGCGGGTTCCTCTTCTAACTCCTCATATTTTGGATAGGCTACTCCTACCGATATTGTCATTACCTGGTTTTGATAATTGCACTAATGTTAGAATATGTGAGATCCCACCATTGGATTTGGTGCAGATCTCACCGTTAGATCTTCTTGGTGGAAATTAAGCAAGAAGATTAAATGAGGTAACCTCGACATATTAGGTAATTAGATAAATTAGGCAACTAAACTATATGTGGTAATTGAGTCAAATTAGGGCATTGCAACCGCGAGAGCACAGCGGATTAGAGACTTGATGGTAAGAGAAGGAAAAGAAGAGTCTGAATTGAGACTTGAGACAGATGAATGACAAAATATTGAAAATAGAAATCGCTTGAAAAATATATATGGCTTATTCTTACTAAATTAATCTTGAAATAATACTTAATGTTAATATGATAATATCGGATTTCGGACTGTACCGCAGGCTTTTATTAGTTGTCCGGATCCGATCAGCAATTTTTTTGGATCCTATGATCAGGATTCAAAATATGTCCATGGATCCTAGTATTGTGTCTAGGTTCAGTCCATTAAACTTTGGATTCAGATAGTCCGTCGCACTGTCTTGAACCATGGACACCCCTGTGTAAGTGCTCTTTATAAGCTTGTAATCATTCAAGTTTAGTGAAATCTTCTCTAATTTTGGCAACTACCTTATCTTGTCTTCTATTATTTAAATAGCTGTCAAAGGTATTACGGTTCCCAAAAAGCCCATAGTAGCTAATTAGAAAAGAAAAGACAAGATGGGTTTGTGCAATTATCAAAACATATATTAGTAGCCTTTGTATAATATTATGAGAAACGACACATTCACTCTTTTTAGGGCCAATCCCTTTTAGTGTAAAAAGGTAGTCATAATTCATAAATACCCTTGAGGTGGCCTACTGATATTGGATTTTTATAATTGCACTAACCCACCTTTTCTTTTGCCAATATCAGTAGCCTGTGTATAGTATCAAAGGAAATGATACATTCACCCCTTTCATAAATACACTAGAAGGAAGGGGCTGGGCCCGTGAAAGAATAGGGGGCCAATATATTACTTAATAGAGGAAACTGTTGGTGAGCTTAAGCGCACCAAAAGTTTGGTGCGCTTAAGCTCCCCAATCACATGGGGCCCACTTTTCTGTGGTGATCCAAACCATTCATTTGCAAGGCCTTATGATAGATAGGGGGTGTACCAAAAATCAGCTCTATAGGATCATCCTAACCCCTCCATTTGTGGAGGACAAAAAATGGGCAGATTTGTGTCTGTCCATTTTTGTCCTTCACATTTGGAGGGGTTAGGATGATCCTATGGAGCTGATTTTTGGTACACCTCCCATCTATGTAAGGGACTTTCAAATGAATGCTTTGGATCATCCTAACAAAGTGGGCCCCATGTGATTGGGTGCGTTTGGTGAGCTCGCACCAACAGTTTCCTCTACTTAATATTAATTATTAATCCGCCACTAATATTGGGTTTGCCATGTTTTGATGATTGCACCAACTCACTTATCCTTTTTTTTCTTTCTTTTATAGAGATTTTTGGGAATCGTGAACGAGGGAGGGTTCGAAGAAGAATAATAATAGGGACGCGTTCAAGACCGTAGGGTCCTCGTTACTGTATCTTCCGAGCCTGAGGCTCGGACGCAGGGAAGCCTCAGGTTAGGTGGGCCCAACCCGAAAATGACATCTAAGTGGCCAAATGCTTTTTCGCTTGTCAACAAAGGAGACTAGGCTCTTTCTCCCTCCTATGGAGTCTTGACCCTCTTAACACGTTAAGATGTTTTGTGGGCCCTACTACCATGAATTACGAAATCAATTGGCAGTGATATTTTCGCCCCATTTTTTGGGGCAGCCCCTTCCCAGTGTATTTATGACTATTTTACAAGGGGTGCAACTCGGTCTGGGTTGGATCGAGTTGAGGGCAACCTTAGTCCCACCCGAGATAGGGTTCCCTCAAACCCAACTCCAGCATCGGGTCAAGGATGGTCAACCTAACCCAACCCTCCTCTAAACCTCTCAACCCTAACCCGACCCATCTAACCTGCTTTTTCCAAATGGGATCAGGTTGCACAAGGCCTCAACCCTAAGCCAATCTGAAATTAAATTTGGTTACCTTTTTCTAACCCTAACCCAACCCAACCCAACCTAAGGAAATGCGAACTCAACCCAAGGTTGGGATCATCTTATGTAAATGATCCACGGTGTACCACTTATTTATGTTGTGGGGCAACAAATGAATGATTTGGACAATCCTTTGAAGTGGGCCCCACTATACCCTTTGAAGAATAATGGACTTCTTCACGACACACAGCATATGATTTCTCATTAAATGGAGACTACGTTGATTATATATGTGTACCCGAATGGGTTTAATGCGGTCTAATGCTTGTTCATATCTTGGGTTTGATGCCCAGCGTATTTCTAAGAACCTGTTTGTTTTGGATTTTGAGAATGGATTGGGAGACCAAAATAGATTGTCGGACTCAAATTTATGTTTAATTTTGACTCCAATAATCAGTTTTGGACTCGATCTCGGGTCTCAAACTCCAAAACAAGCTAGGCCTAAATTCAACTTGGAATGAGTTTGGGTCTTGGGCGTGCAAAATGTTGGGTATACCTATATTCAATTAAGCCCTGCCTAATTTTCATCCCTACAACCATTGAGAGAAGTAAATAAAGAAGAAAGTACCACACACTTCTCATGTGTGCCTTCGCTCGCTAAAGAAAGGAAAGCATCTACAAGAATTTAATAAGGTGAATTGCTTCTTGTTAGGGGCTCGATTGTGCAACCTTTTGATACTAAACTTGAAAACTCTCATGAAAACACTCTCTTATGAAGATTAAGTATAATGCCTTACTTTATTGATTTTGTGTATCAACCAACATATAAGAATGTTGTAACTGCCAATCCCTCAAAGGAAGGAATAGAAAGAGAAAGTAATCAATCTACATCCGTGAAATAGATTACATGTTCTGTACAAAGCAATTTATTAAATTTGAAATTTGAATGTAGCCCATTATGGCATGTAGATGAATGTGCCATGTAGAATATTGCATGCAGCTGTAGGGTTGAATATGGCAAGTGAAACATATGAGAAACGTAACAAAACTTACCACAGATAAATGATTAAATCTTTTTTTGAAAAAAAAAAAAAATTTATATCAAGTCATTCTTGTATCAAGTGTTAGGATAATACTTAACCTATATTGGTGGCCTTGGCAAGATCAAAGCCATAGATCCGAGGTCGGTCAGGTCCAATTGATCGCTCCTTGATGAGATAAACACAAGGTGTTTAACCTTTTAGGAAACGCAGAGATAGGGGATTCGTGAGAAGCGAGAGAGAAGTAATGTGAGCCTCTTCTGATCTCTCATGGCTCTTTAGATAGGTACCATTTTGGTTGCACAAAAGCCGGGCTAGCTAGCGTGGGGGTTTTATTTGTTTTTTGGTTGCCAATGCATCAGTACCTTTTGTTTGGTTGTCAAGATAGAATTGAAATGCAAGAAGACTACCAGAGATGTCTCTTACACGCCTCATGCTTCTCTGAGAAGATTAACATGTCATCAAAACCATTTGTTCGGTTGCCATTATAGCATTAAAAGGTTGTTTTTTGCTTGAATTTTCTTGGAAATGAACGTTGTTTGATGGTTCCTCTCACTGGCATGGCGGCCAAGCACAGGAGAAGAACATGGGAATCCAGTGATGATGATGTATTTTTTACCGTTGTTGTGTAACACTGATAATTAAACAACAATTTTTTTTTAAAAGTTACTCCCGCAAAATTGGGTTTCTAGTGACCAAGAAGGCAAGAACATTAACCTCAAGGTCATTTTAAATAGGGCGATGATAAATTTGCACCTCCTTTCGGATGATTCACACCCTTTAACGTGCGTCAAAAAACAATAAAGTCTGACACTTTTTAACGCTTTTTATGCTTTTTTTACATCGAATCATGCTAAAGGGGTGCGAATCATCCTACATGGGGTGCTAATTTATCATCTCCCTTTAAATATTTCTTCTATTTCTAATGTTGTCACATGCACAACAAGATAGAGATACAGTTGGCATTTTGTCAAAAATGATATTTTCCAAAAAAAAGAACAAAAAAAAAAGGTTAATAATGTGAAAAGAAGATTCATGACGCGGGCATGTCTTCCTAACAGTTGACAATAATTGTTTACTTTTGAAATTGTAGTATGAGAATTGATATCCACACTCGTTTTAATTTCTCCATTACAATCATTAAAAGCTATAAAGTGAGGAATACCCTTATCAAAATAGGGGAGTATAAATATAATTATTTTTACTTTACGAATAGTTTAAATTTTGTCATGGGACAACGCTAATGGGCTTGATTAATTATTGTTAGTCTATCACTAGGAAGGGTGGTGTGAGGTGGGCCAGTCCTTTTCATTAAAAAATGACAACATAATTGTGTATGTCTTACAAACCTCTTGAAAAACAAAAATAAACCGGAAGGGTGTTGCTCTTTGGCGTAAAGTCATGGGTTTCCTCCCCCAGTGACGAGCGTTCGAATCCCCCTTGCTTACCCGATGCGCGCGGTTTCCGGGTGATTGCGTGGATCCGTAGGGAAATAGTCCTACCCCCGATTCCCCGAAGGAGGTGGGGACACTCTTCGTTACCAAAAAAAAAAAAAAAAAACCTCTTAAAAAAAGAAAAAAGAAATAGAACAAATTTTTCAGTCAAGAAAACTATGGAAAACATATTTTCACTGAAAAATGTTCCAAAAAATTGGCCATTTGGATACATGGATTTTATAATCCAGGATTGTAAAATCATGACTTTATAAGCTAAAACTTGTATCTTCTAAGCCAAAACCTGGATTTTACAATAGTGAAAATGTACAATCCAGGATTTAGCTAATAAAATCCAAATCTTAGCTTATAAAATCTAGGTTTTAAATTGTAAAGATTATAAATTGTAAAGTGGCTGAAAAATAAGAAAAAAAAAAACGTTTTTCCCTTTATCACGGCCAATTCCCATCCTCTCCTCACTCAAGCACTCCCGATTCTCTCCCTCTCTCACCCCCCTACCAATGGAGATAAACTAATATTTCCATAGAAAATAAATTCATGCCTGCCATTTCTTTCGATGTAAAATGGGCGTAAAACAAAATTTATGCTCATTTGCCCCTTAAAAATGAGTATAAAATATATGTTATGCCTGTTTTTCGTAAGAAACAGAGCGTAATGGAAAAAACAAAAAAAAAGAGTTTACAAAACACAAGAAAATTCATTAATCATGGAAAATTCTGAAAAAAAATTCCCTATATACAAACCGATGTTATTGAATTTTCATTGAAATTTTATTTTCTAAAGAAAAATGAACTTCTGAGACCAATTTTGTTTCAACAAAATAGAAATATATCATCAATTTTTGGTTACCAAAATTTAAAGGTATTTTGCTAAGGAATTTCGTAGAAAGGCATTCGCGGTTGGCTGTTGCATGAGAGAGCAGCCACCTGAATTAAATGAATAAGAGAAAATCTGCTCAAAAGTGTGCGAAATGCTTTTATGTGAAAGTCCCTAGCAAATCCCAATTTTGAATGTTTGATACGGAGACCTAGAGGTGAACCGAACAAATGGCCTCCTCACACGTTAGTAATCTTGGGTCCTGATTTTTTGGCTTTTTTCCTTTAAACGAAGAAGACCAACTCTCATGCCATGTGGCATGTACGTATTTGTACGGTTGTTCCACTCTCCGTCTGCTTAGCAGAATCCTGCAGAAAAAGAGGGAGTGATCTCCCCCCCACCCCACTGTAAGATAATGCGCCCCCTTGTAACGTGAATTGAGGGCAGACTTCTAAGATTTTTTGACGATAAAAATCAAAATCACTTTAAAATGGGGCGCATCATCTTAAAGGGGGCGAAAAAATCATCTCCCAAAAATAAAATGGCAGCAAGCACTGAAAATAACGTGAATTGTGGGCAGACTTTTTAAGGCCATTTGACGTCAAAATCATGTGAAAGAGGGGGGTGAATCATCTTAAAGAGGGCGAAAAAATCATCGCCCAAAAATAAAATAGCATAGCAAACACGCAAGAAAATGAAATCCATTTCAAGGTTAACTTACTAGGATTTTTAATAATTTGATCGATCCACCATAAGGCCCACTAAATCAACGGTTCAGATCCGATCCCAAACAGTGGGGTCGCATCGGATAACCCATAGCAATACTTACCGCCTTTGGAAGAAGATAAATTCGCACCCCCTGTAGGATAATTCGCACCCTTATAACGTGAATCGGCAGACTTTAACGCTTTTTTAAGCCAAATCACGTTATCAGGGGTGCGAATTAAGAATTATCTTACAGGGGGAGCGAATTTATCAGCATATACTCGGTTTGACGACCGGCTTACTCTCTCAACCTGACTCCGAGCCAACAGCTTCGGTACTCCGAACCTGTAGGCTCGGTATCCGAACCAGTAGGTTCCGCGAACCCGGCATCTCAGCCTATAAATAAAGGCATATCCCCGCGTCTTAAGCAAACGCGCATTTGACGGGGAGGATTTTTTCTTCGTATAGATTTGAGGAGATTTTTCGATCTCGTAAAGGTAAAACGAAACAGAAAACTTTATTTGCTTGCAGATCTGTTGGAAATTTCTGATTCTGGACGTGTTTAATCTGTTCGGATGATTTTTTGTTCTTTTTCTATTGAATTCTGATTTGGAGAGATTGGATTTCATAGATCTATATTCGGTTTTTCGGATTTGAAGGTCAGATCTATGTTATTGTTTTCATTTGAAGCTCTGATCTTGAAGATTTGAAGCTCTTCCGAATTATAAAAGGTAAAAAAAAAAGGATTAAATTTGTAATCTCTAGGTTTTTGTTCCGATTCGGATGATTTTTTTCCTTTTTCTATTAGGAAAGATTAGATCTCGTAGATCTATATTTGATCTTTCGGATTTGAAGGCCATATCTATGTTAATGTGTTCATTCGAAGCTCTGATCTTGAAGATTTGAAGCTCTTCTGAATAATCAAAAGGAAGATCGTTAAGCTTCTAAAGATTAGAAAAAACGAGTTTTGCTTTTTAGATCCTTGTATTTTATAACTCTTTTGTCTTTATTTGATGGAAAACCCTCCGATCCGTATCTTTTTGGTTTCAATTGGTTATATAGAATTTTTTTTTTTCCGGATCTAGGGTTTGGACGGTGGTATTATCTATGTAAGCATAGAGTACTTTGGGATCTTCATTTCTTAGTAAAGAGAAAGGTCAGAGCCCTAGATCGCAGAAGTATGTTTAGATCTATCGGGGATTAGGGCTACTTTTTGAAAGTTTAGGTAAGTGGATGGATGGATAGTCTGGAATTGTGGATTGATTAGCACGAGCGCCGAACCCGATTCCTGAGACTGGGGTTTCAATGTTAACGCACAAGATTGTTCCCATAAAATTAACCTTGGGTTTATTTCGTTATTAAAAGACTTAATGAATGAAAAAATATGGAGATTGATATGAAAATTACATGAGCTCTAAATATCTTTAAAAAAAGTGTTCACCTAAAATATTAGGAGCTAAGTTTTAAAACCCCCTGTGTCATTGTGGACTCCTTTTTTTTTATCTTGGCTGCATTCTTGTCCGCTTTCATGTTTTACTCTATAAAATCATTCGATACTCCTTTGACTTTCCTGCATTATGACCGCGTCAACCGAGCACTCAGTCACATCAACTGAGTACTTGACTGTGTCGTGCCGAGTAGACTAGGGTTTGATTTGGCCGCATTTTTACACGCATCCGCATTTTAAATCACTTTTTAGGAGTCTACCCTTCAGGTTGTGATGATGTATTGAACATTTTAAATCACTTGTTAGGAGTCTACCCACAGGTTGTGACGATGTATTGAACATGCAGCTGAGTATTTTTATAACAATAATTATTTCTTCTCGGCATCTTGAACTTTCTAAATGGGTTTGTTGATTGAAAGTACTACGTATATTATCTATTGTAAGTGATAAGCTAGGCTATCGCACAGATTCTATCATCTTTTATTCCGTAAGTTGTATTTTTGTTGAGAATTGTTGGCACCTGCGATAACGCATCAGATTATTTCTTATAATGATTGTCATATATTGGCTTATATCTTTTTATTTTGGTTGATTAACTACCCGCCTCCATATAGCTGGAAACCAAGAGTAGAATTCAATATAACAAGAAATATAACTATGTCAACCAAACTGTGGAATTAGAATTCAATATAGCAAGAAATATAACTATGTCAACCAAACTGTGGAAGTAGAATTTTATGAAAATGGTGTGGAAGTTAAATTTGACTATTTGCAAATAATGCTTATAATGTTTAAAAAAAAACTGATATAGTTTCGGGCTTCTAAAGAGGCCTTAATGTACCATTTGCAAGTGACATTAAATTAAATAATCTTATTTGCAAAGGGCCAATTTTGGTGGTATCCAAAAAATGCTTTAAAGAACATTATATAAAGCCATAATGTGGCATATAATTCTACATAACATTTATACTTTGTTTAAAGAACAATCGAGAACTTACTATACTAACTAGGGCACCTATTTTTATTTTCTATTTTTTGAATGGTACTAATAATTTATGAAGCATAGGTGCGGGTACGACACGACACGGGTACGTGGGTACGTGATTTGCTAAAAAAACCGGGTGCGGGTACGTTTGGGTACTCCGAATATAATAATATATTTATTATATATTTATAAAAATTTTAAAAAAAAATTGGAAAGCAATCAAATAACAATAACATCACCAAAATGAAAAATTCTAATATTAATCTTTATTTCATAAGTGATTAAGTTCCATATTTCACAACATGAGGTATCAATACATCATGTTTTGACAAAATGAATAGTTTTAGAGACCAAATTATGAGATTTTTTATACCGGACTTTTGGGATTTAATAATGTTTTGATATGATAGATTTTATGAATTTTTAAAATTTGAAAAATACCCCACCGCTTGGAAGTTAAGAAAGTTAAAATTTTGACCCGACCTTTTTCTTCGAATTTTGTACTAGAACATGAGAGTTGACTTTTTTTTCCTTTTAGATTTGGGTCTTGAAACTATTTTTAATAAATCCAAATGGGGGATATTTGGTTATTTACATGTAAATCTTAAGTAAATAGACAATAAATGGTTTACATGTAAATACTGAGTACAAGAGAGGAAAGAGAAGCATCAGGAAGAAGCAGGACATGTCGGGTACGCGTGAGTGCACACCCTAAACGCACCTAACAACCAAAATTGGTTTTTTTTTTCTTTTTAAGATGGGGTACGTACGCAAGACGTACCTGGAGTGTACCAGGACGTACTCGCACCCCATACGTGTCGGGTATGGGTGCGGGAGCCCCGGGAGAGTACCCGTGCTTCCTAACTAATAATGGCATTTATGGGGGACCATATTTTCTAGATTCTCTTAATTAAGACTACCCACAAAAGTCAGGAGCATAAGAGTAACTCAACGAGGCAAAATTTGGAGAGTTTGGAAAAAAATTGGAAAAACATGTTTTTTGTACCAAGAACACAAACTAGAAATAAAACCCATAGGATGACGACATTATCATTCCCAAAATTTGATCGCTCATTCCCATCCTATGGTGGTTTTATGATTGCTCGTTTATAAACGCTCCATTGTTATCAACACCTGTGGATAGTATCAGAGTCGGTATAAACTGAGTAAATTCATTTAGCTGACTCAATAATATGAATGCATTAATGAATTTATATTATAAAAGAGATACATAATCAATACCAAGAATGTACGCAAAAATAAGCTGGTACACAAATGTATCAAAAGAATGATAGGAATAACGGCTAAATATGTGAGCATGGTAAGAGAAAGGTTCATGTTGTGAGTCAATAATGGAGGTCATCTAAAAACGAATCTAAAGCATAGAAAAAATATTAATATCACTATTATTAAAGAGTCAACTATCATTTGCCTTGCTAGTGAAAAATCTTTTAATTTTGGAGATCCGAAGGTGGGTGGAACAACCATTCTCTTCTCTCTCTCTCCTTCTACTTCTTTTTTCTCTCTCATCCTATCACTTTCTCTCTTCCCTTCTTTTTTCTCTTTATTCTTCATTTTCTCTTCATGGCAGCTCTATTTATAGGTGTGCATAGTAACTTATGTATAATACCCGCATAGTAATGCATACTGTTTGAATATATATTTTTAGTAAGAGTCGTAATAAATTCATTGGTGATTTCTTAAAGTAGTTGTCAGTGATTTATTTAAGTAGTTGAGAGTGGTTGATGATGGTGAATAAATGAATAGTAAAGGCACTAAAATAAATGAATAGTAAAGACTTATAAATAGTACAAGAACGATTAATATTATCTTATATTATTTTTATTATTATTTTATTTGAACGAATTTTGTCGATTGTTATTTTAATATTAAAAAGTTAGGTGATTTATTACGATCAAACGTTTTCGTCGGTGATTTATTACAGCAATATTTAAATCCAATGGTTTTAGTCGGTGACAAATGAAAATTTTATGGTGGTGGTTGTAGGGTGGGACCCGTTGGCGGTGGGACCCGCTTGTGGGCCCTGCCTGTGAATAATACGTGGTGGGTACCACTGTGTAGTAAATATAAATAATAAATTTGAATAGTATTTGATAATAGTAAATGTAAATAGTAAATAGCATATGTGAATAGTAGATTTGAATATTTTTATTATTATTTTATTTGAACGAATTTTGTCGGTTGTCATTTTAATATTAAAAAGTTTTCGTCGGTGATTTATTACAACCATATTTAAATCCAATGGTTTTAGTCAGTGACAGATGAAAATTTTATTGTGGTGGTTGTAGGGTGAGACACGTTGTCGGTGAGACCCGCTTGTGGGCCCTGCCTGTGAATAATACATGATGGGTCCTATTGTGTAGTAAATATGAATAATAAATTTGAATAGTATATGATAATAGTAAATGTAAATAGTAAATAACATATGTGAATAGTAGATTTGAATAATATTTTTGCATAGTAATTGTGAATAGTGTTATTGCATAGTAATCTTGAACCCTTGCTGGTACATCGCACTGCGGGATGAAGGTGGTGATACCAACTTTAACGACCCCAAGGGGAGTGGATGGTAAGATCCCACATTGGAATGGGAGTTAATGCTTTTTAAGAAAACTAGTTCATTGTATGGATATGTCATAAGATAGGGTAGATAGGTTGTACTTAACTCAATATATACCACATATAAAATCCTTCATAAAACATTTAAAGGAATTTAGGGAGTCGAATTTCGAGGACAAAATTCCTTTTAAGGGAGATAGAATGTAATATCCGGTCCCACCAAAGGTAAAAATTGCAACAAATAGAGTAGAGTAGGGTAAAAAGATGACAGTTATTCAAAAACACTATTCAAGATTACTACACAATAACACTATTCACGATTAGTATGTAAAAATACTATTCAAATGTACTATTCACACATATTATTTACTATTTACATTTACCATTGTCAGATACTATTCAAATTTTACTATTCATATTCACTATTTACAGTGGGACACACCAAGTATTATTCATAGGTAGGGCCCACAAGCGGGTCTCACCGCAACGGGTCTCACTAGAAGCAGGTTCCATTGCCAGCGGGACTTACCCCACAACCTCAATCATAAATTTTCATCTGTCACCGACTAAAATCATTGAATTTAAATATGATTGTTATAAATTACCGACGAAACCGTTTGATAGTAATAAATCACCCACTTCGGTTTTTAATATTACAATAACAATAGACAAAATTCGTTCGAATAAAATAATAATAAAAATAATATAAAATAATATTAATCGTTGTTGTATTATTCATAAGCCTTTACTATTTGATTTATTTTAGTGTTTTTACTATTCATTTATTAACCACCATCAACCACTCTCAACTACTTTAATAAATCACCAACAAATTTGTTATGACTTTTAATAAAAAAATATATTATAATTTTATGCAATACTATGCATTACTATGCTCGTACTAGTCATGGGTTACTACTATGCACACTTATAAATAGAGCTGTTATGAAGAGAAAATGAAGAAGAAAGGAAAACAGAAGGCAGAGAGAAAGAGGGAGAGAAAAAGAAAGAGAAGAGAGGGAGAAGAAGGGAAAGGAGAACGGTCGTGCCACCCACCTTCGGATACTAAAAAAATAAAACGTTTTTCACTAGCAAGGCAAGTGATAGTACTCTTTAATAGTGATATTAATAATAATACTCTTTAATAATAGAGATATTAATGTTCTTAGTATTATGAATCGTTCTACTTCTACGTATCAACTTCTTGATGAATTTTTGAAATCATGTTGCTCGTCTTTATTAAATCCGCAAAATATATTTCTAAAAGTTGAATAAGATGTTATGTTCTGAAGTACGAAAAAGCTTGAAAGATAGCCAATGTACAGAAAGAAGGACGATATGTGATCAAAGAGTCAATACACGAAAAAGCTTGAAAGATAGCTAAAGTGTAAAAGGTGGGAAAGATAATTTGAAAATCCAAGAAACTGAACCGACTCTGCCCATTCTGTCGTTTTCTATGTTTTAGATTCATTTTTAGATGACCTTCATTATTGATTCCACACCATGAACCTTTTTCTTACTATGCTCACAAATTTAGCCTTTATTCCTATCATTTTTTGATACATTAATTTACCGGTTTGTTTTTGCGTGCCTTCTTGGTATTCTTATGTAATTTTTTTATAATATAAATTCATTAATGCATTCTTATTATTGAGTCAGCTAAATGAATTTTGCTCAGTTTATACTGACCCCGATACTATCCACGAGTGTTGATAATGAAAATTAGA
Source organism: Tasmannia lanceolata (assembly GCF_043159265.1). NCBI lineage: Eukaryota > Viridiplantae > Streptophyta > Magnoliopsida > Canellales > Winteraceae > Tasmannia > Tasmannia lanceolata. Next base: position 19,709,548 of record NW_027518696.1, on the reverse strand, counting down.
ACAATGGAGCGTTCATAAACGAGCTAACATAAAACCACCATAGGATGTGAATGAGCGATTGGATTTTGATAATGACAATGTCGTCATCCTATGAGTTTTATTTCTAGTTTGTGTTTGTCGGAAATGGTCCCTAGCAAGGTTATTTTGAGGAGATATCATAAACTTTAATACTATGTAATAGGATTTGCTTTAGTTTTTTTTTTAGTTTTTTCATAGCGACCCTATGTGTAATTGGAAATCTCTATAGGATTTAAACGCGGGAATTGAGGTCATTAAAGTGTGTGTGTGTGTGTGTGTGTGTGTGTGTAATGGGAATTCGAGTTAAAAAATTGATTTTTTTGTGAGATTTACAAATAATTAAAGAGAAATTGATGAATTATTTGCCAAATTTGTGTTTTTATAATAATTGGGATTTTTAAAATTTAAAACAAGGATAACAAATTCGTGATTTTTTTGAAGAATTTTCAATTATGCAGAGGATTGAGTGTTTATTGATGATGTCTGAAACACCAACAGCCAATGATGATATTGCGAGAGATTCACACACCCTACTAATCAAAATGCATACAATTGAGTTTGTGGAAAATGAGAGTTTTGGATTGAATCATATCAAATAAATCCATTGATCATGTGATTCAGAATTGAGATACAGACGATGTAAGGGATACCTACCTAAATTCTGACCATTTAAGGGAAGGGATTCAGACATAAAAGGCGTGTTTGGTAGGGTGATAGCTAAATTTTAGGGAAGGGATCCATACATAAAAGACGTGTTTGGTAGGGAGATACCTACATTTTAAGGAGGAATTGAGACCTAAAAGGCGTGTTCGGTAGGGAGATACCTATTCCTGGAGGGATGGAGGATCACTGTATCATCCACCCCTCGCTCTCACTCCTTCAAACAAAATTAGAAGGTTGTAATGGGAACCTCCCTCCAAATATGGCAACCACCGGTTTTCCTTTTTCTCTTGCCATATTGATGTCTCACCTTAACGACTGAGATTTCACAATCCTTTCTTATTTCCTCTCCGCCCTCCTCCTTCCCTTCCCTTGTCCTGCCAACAAACCAGAGAATAGGGGATCGCTACATCTGAAAGAAATACTCTAGCTGAACACGCCCAAAAAGACCAATTAAGTTGAAGCCACAAACATTGAGGAGAAATTTAATTACATTGAATGTGCATCCAAATAATTCTACTACGATATGCATTTCTTATGACTTAGAACTTCTACCCATACTCGCTGTCTTCTGGCAGATCATAAAGAGGCCAATAAAGTCAATTGGAATCACTAACATCAAGAAGAAATTTGTATATATTGAACACCCAGCATGTGATTTTACGACAATGCCCAGTTTCCCGGCCATTTTTGTGGTAGCATTCGGATAAGGAAGTCTTTGTTAAAGAATACTTCAAATGGATGGATGATAGAATCTGGTGGAAGATAAATTGTAGACAACTTTTTTTTATAGAGAAGTGGCTAATCGGTAAAATCACTAGAGAGATGGGATTCCTACCACATAAAAAAGACTAGCAAGGACAAAAGGGTTTGGATCCGGTGCTCTTTCGGGATTTTTTTTCCCAGTCAAATCAATTTACTATCGGATCACACCTTGTCTTGTGATCTCGCAACCGGCCAGAGTATGGGACATTCCTGCTCCTCCGTGGGTTTTATGCATTCTGTTGGACAACATTTCTAGATAAGATCCTGACTATGGGCGACTTATGCAACCGTCATATGCTTATCACCGACCAGTGTTCTCTATATGTTGAGGCCGACGAGTATGTGGATCAGATGTTTCTTCATTGGAAGTCAGCCAGAGAAGTATAGACCCAGAGTCTTAAGAGATTCGGCCTTGCATGTGTCTTTCCTGCTCGAATGGGCGAACTATGGGAGTTTTGGTTTCATGTTCCTTGGCAGAAAAAGGGAAGATCCTTTGTAACATCGTTTTGTTGGCCACTATTTGGACTCTATGGAAAGAAAGGAATGCTCGGGTTTTTAACGGTTCGGTAAAGAGCTCACAGTTTAATTTTACAAAGGCGTTCGCTCCTAACCATTTCATGCATCACGATCCTCCCTTCTTTTAGGTTGGTCTCATCTTACAATCTGTGGCACGGTTGGAGAGAGATATGTATGAGCATCGACCCTGACGATTCTCCCTCCCTCGGGTGGATCCCTCCTAGGACAGGATACTTGAAGCTTACCTTTGATGAGTCTAGCTTGGGCAACTCAAGGCCATCAAGAGTTGGTGGCATCCTTAGAGACGAGAGTGGCTCAACCAGGTGGGTCTTCTTGGGTTTGATTGGATTTGCAGATTCAAATGAAGGGGAAATGACTCCGGGTATAAAGATTACTGATAACAGAGACCTGAGCAAGGTAATTATGTAGGGAGACTCCATCAATGCCGTTCGTTCTCTTGATGAGAGCTGCCCCCATCCGTGGAGATCTGATCACATGCTTGACGAGTTTCAAGATCAAATAGAGGGCTCTTCTGTTATCTTTCAACATGTTAGGAGATTGGCAAATAGTGATGTTGATAGATTAGCTAGGTCGGAAGCCATTAGAGATACATCTTTGACTTCCTCCCCTCTTGAGGTTTTTGTTGATTCGTAGTAATACATGTGTATTGACCATCTCGGTAGTAATACATGTGTATTGACCATCTTCGTCATGGTGGTTTCCCCCTTCTGTTCTCTATTAGTAAAAATTTTCATCATTTGAAATAAGTACCTGTATATTATCTGAGAAATTATATGGTGCTCGACCTTGAAGTCCCTTGTGAGCAGTACTTCAAAAGTACTGCCATTGATATTTGATCCAACAGCAGACTCTGAAAAAGTGGTCTGCTGTTGGATCAACTATCAAGGGTGGTACTGCTAGCAAGGTACTTGACTGTCGGGCACCATATAAGAACTCATATTTTCTAGCTTTTAGTGATTGAGAGTTTTTTATTTTTTTGGAATGGTAAAAAGTAACTGAGAGTATTATACATTATATCGAGTGAGTGGTAATCTACAATCCCTCTAGTTGTATTCTTTTTCTTCCCATAAGTTGTGTTGTTGTTAACTTGTTAGGAATTGTTGGCACCTGTTATGAGTTTAAATTTTTTAATATAATGGTATTTCTCATATTGCGTTAACTTATTTTATGTTGGTTGAGTAGAAAGCACCATTCCCCCTTCTTTCCCAATGGTGTGATTGTATTATTATCATGGTCTCTGCAGCAACTCCTGATCTTAAATTTTTATCATATTCTGCTCAAAAAAAAATTTAAAACCTTCATTCTCCTGATTTAGCTTAGCGCCCGATATCAAAAATTTACACACTCTTTTCTTCTTTACAGTTACATTGTCTCTTTATTGCTCGCTAACTGCCCTCTAATTGTGTCTGATGTAAAAGTAGAAGACCTACCTACCCAATTTTCTTGTTGTTCTCTGTTTTTCACACTTGGCATTTAATTTGTAATATCAGGTTAAGTACTAATAATAGATCGGGAGATTGAAAAAGTGCCATGGCAGTAGTTTCGGGAAGAAGATCTACGCTGAATCCAGATGCCCCTCTCTTTATTCCACAAGCTTTCCGGCAAGTAGAGGATTTCTCACCAGAATGGTGGGAGCTTGTGAAGACTTCAACATGGTTCCGTGACTACTGGGTCCATGAGAACCAGGAACAAGAAAATTTCGAAGGCAACGAGGATGTTGAAGATGACATTGCAAATTTGCTGCCTGAGTCGTTCGATCTTGGCATTGATGAAGAATTCCAAAATCAGTTTGAGTTTACCACTGAACCTGCAAAAAATGAAGAATCGAAAGAGAAACCACGATCAGGTATGCAAGTGGGATATAACTCCCCTATTTTCAGTTCTGAAAAATTAGCTTTGAAATTAGCCGTGAACAGCTCTGAAAAATTATCTGTTACTGACGTTAGCAATGACAAATCGGCATATATTTTACAGATTAGGGATATGTAGGTACAACTCCCTATTTTCGGTTAAGGGTGGTTGAATTTTATAGTTCTCTAGATTTAGATGAAAAATTATCAAATGCCAGCAACTCTGGCATGCGTGCGCTGGTCCTAAATTATCTGATCATTCCATATTTTAGGTTCCTCTTGAGATATTTTGTATAAGGAACTCTGGTATGCCTGCGCTGGGCCTTTGGTTACCATGCCGCGTGAAGTAGAGCGAGTTTATTATCACATGGAACTTTTTATCATAGATCATTAAAAACAATTTCATAATCAAAGGTCATTAATTAAGTGTGAAATTCATGATTATTTATTTTGTTTGATAGCAGGATTGGAAATAGAGGCAGAGACACTCATTAAGAACCTGAGCTTAAAATCCCCTAAGGGTGGCGTGAAATCTCCGGTGGAAGGTGCAAAGTACAGGGAGAAGGCTGTTCAATGCGTGAGCCCCAAGTTCAGCCCCCGCCGCATCATCCAACAGCCCCGCTAGAAAACTATAGTTGCTTCTACTCAATCCAGATGTAGTGCTCTCTACTCTCTATCTACCCGTTGAAGAAAGTTGTAGAAAAACAATGTAAAAATATGCTGCAAGGAAAAACCAAATTCATGTGCTTTAGTAAAACATATTCCAACTTCCTTTTGTCCACCCTCACTTACCTCCAGTTCTCACTACACTCTCTGTTTTAGGCCTTTGCCATGCATCAAAATCCGTTCCTATCCAATGATTCTAGCCCGGCGTTCTGTATTCTCAACTGCAAATTGAAGGGTTAGGATCATCCAATAACCCTAGATTCTGATATACGGCTCATTAATACCAAAGCCTAATAAAGTAAAATGGCTTGATCCTCAAATAAGTGGCCCAGTAGGCAGGAGGTAATGTTTTCTTGGAGAATATGCAAATCCATGATACAAGAGCCCTTCTTATTATAATGCATGTTCTTGTGGATTCTCTCTTCGTTTTACGCTAAGAAACAATAGAGGGGCCCTAACATGAATGAGCTTATGACCGCATCGGATAGAGATTTCCTTGTCAAGGCTTAGGAAATCTCTCAACAGTGAGTTGTGGATGAAGAAAAAATAAAAGGGGAAAAAAAAGGTTCACCTCTTTATTTATTTCTTTCAAAGATACTGGAGAAGATAGCCCATAAATTTTCAGGCAGGTCTGTGTTTAATATCAAATTTTAGGCACGGTAGAGCTTGTTTATAGACCTTCAATGCTCCCTCATCTAGTTTGATCGTCGAGGCCTTCTTTCTATTCTATTCTTATTGTGTGCACCTAACTCAATTTTGCTGCCAAACCATTCTCTAACTAGAATCTTAGTTGAATTAGGAGAGAAAAATGAAAAACAAGGCAACTCCCAATAATCTTCACATTAGCTTGTTTCTTAGTTATCTTAAGATTTTGCACGGCTATCTACCTAGGGCTGCAACTCGGGTTGGGCGGGTCGGGTTTTGGAGAACCCAACCCTACCCGAGAAATATCTCGGGTCGCGTCGGGTTTTTTTTCGGAAAACCCACGATTCCCAAACCCAGCCCTACCCATGATAAATCTCGGGTCTGGTCGGGTCGGGTTTTTTCACGTTGATGCAAATTTTTAAAGAAAATTCTTGTTTGGCAAGGCAACTCAACTCATAGAAGTAGAAATTACACTCACAGTACACTTGAATCAAACAATGATGTAATTACACTCACATTACACTTGAATCAAACAATGCTGTAATCAAACAATGTTGTAATTACAATCAAACAATGCTGAATCAAACACTTGAATCAACTCAACTCATAGAAGCGGAAATTACACTCAAATACAATAACAGTGGGTGCGTGGGTTTTTACTTTTAACTTTTAACTAACAATAGAAAAAAATGTACATACTATAACTTATATAACTCGGGTCAGGCCCCTTCAAACCCGGCTCGACCCGAGATTCATGCGGGCTTTTGAATGCTCAACCCGGCTCGACCCGAAACCCATGAAACCTGAACCCAACCTAGGCTATTTTCGGGTCGGGTCGGGTAAAACCCGGCTCGAGTTGCAGCCCTATATCTACCGGTCCGGTGTCGACAATGTAGACACCCATGTTGACATCTTAATGAATTTATCAAAGACGATGACTAAAATATCTCATATTCAGGTCAAGTAGGAAAACGTCATTAGGCCATGTAGAATGTAGAATTTGATGAACAGTGGTGACATCCTAGCTGAGAAAACCTCTCAAAAGGGAGGCTAAAGAGAAGGCAAGGGAGAGAAAAAACTTGAGTTGAAGCATTATATTGGGGGAGATTGAATCGAACCATCAAATTTACAGAGCATGTGTTTAATATCAAATTTTACCAGCAGCGGGGAGCTTGTTTGATCGTTGAGGCCTGCCTGGGTTTGATCGCTATCAAAGGTTGTGCTATAGACGTTTTAGTCATTATCTTTTGATGATCATGCCCCATCACAGAGGGAGGGGTAGTTTTGCCATATTGAGAAAGAAGAAAAAAAGGAGGAAAGAGGGGTAGTTTTTTCATTTTGAGAAAAAAAAAAAACAAAAAAAACTGGAGGAAGTTGTTGTTAACATGCGAAGAAGCTATTTGTTCGGTTCCATTCTCGATTACCATATTATTTTATATATATATATATATATATATATATATATATATATATATATATATATATATATATATAGGAAAATGATTGTGAGCTTGAAGCTCATATAGCTTATATGAGTTTGAGGGCCCAAACACATGTGAGCCCACATTGTTAGGATGATCCAAAACATTCATTTGAAAGGCCCTTATATAGATAGGGTGTGTACAAAAAATCAGCTCCATAGGATCATCCTAACCCATCCAAAAGTGGAGGGCAAAATGGACAGACACCGTTTGCCACAAATCTGCCCATTTTTGCCCTTCGCTTTTGGAGTTGTTAGGATGATCCAATGGAGCTGATTTTTGGTACACACCCTATCTATGATGGGGCCTTGTAAATGAATGGTTTGGATCACCACAAAAAATGTGGGACCCATGTGTTTGGGCCCTCAAGCTCATATAAGTTATATGAGCTTCAAGCTCACAATCATTTTCCTCATATATATATATATATATAGTATGTTTTGTTAGGGATTTTCAAAATGTTATTGGAAATTAAAAATGATTTTCACAAGTTATATTTTAAATATAAAAACAAATTTCAGCCAGGGCCAGTCGACCGGGGGTTCTCGGGCGACCGCAGATTGGTTTCTGGAAACATAGACAATTTCCAGATAGGTATGGGCGGGTGACCGTGGGTAGCCCGGTTGACCGCGGTTCTTTGGATCGAGAAAAAAAAGAAAAGAACAGAAGCATTTCAGCGGGCGCCGGGCGACCGCGAATGTTCGAAAAACTATCCGTTGGGATAAAATAGACATGACTTTTCACTTCCGTTTTTCAACATTTCTTCATGTCTTTTGCTTCCCAACAGTCATGGATGTTTTTGAAACACAAGGGACACTTTGTGGATGATCCAAAACAATTAAATCACAAAAAGATGTGATCAAATGGTCATTATTCAAACAAATCCAAGAAATGTCTTGAAGGGTTGTGTTCCTTAATGAATAGACATCTAATGCTCTATAAAAATAACAAAAATCTGTCTTTTCAATATGAGTTTTTCAAGATAGAAGACAATTATTGCTGCACTTTCTCTTTCTCTATAGCAATCTCTCACTCTCTTGTTTTCAAGTTAATTTGTTCATAAAACAGTGCACTAAAGACTGTTTTATGCAGAAACATTTTTAGTGATTTTCTCTAAGGCTTGAAGTTCTTGAAAGGTGTTTTGGGTTTGATTCCGCTTGTGCAAAGCGTCATCAAACATTTGTAGGATATTCCTAGAAGGCTTCATTGTATCTTGGAGGCAATTCGCGGATCCCCTTTGCACACAACTGGTGGGGGCAAAAATTGTCTTAAGGAAAGAGACATCACGCCTTGAAGCATCTATTTTCTTCTCAAATTTTCCCATCTCCACAACAGTATTTCCAACATGTTTCCACTGTAAAAAAAAAAAGAAAAAGAAAGAGAGCTATATATTAATCACCTTAATTTTCATTGGTGATCGGGACCATCGCCACTTGTATTCAGTAGGATAAATGGTCTTGATTGTATATATGTCTGTATGGGGTCTTATAATTGATTGTTAGAATAATAGAATTGATAGTGAAAATTACTTTTTGCCCAGTCACTCAATAGCAAAGGAAAATTTTCCAATGGGGGACATCAAAATACGAGAATTGCCAATCGGGGACATACTTTTGAAAAATTGCTAGAGAGGGACGAAATGGGGGTTATCAAGTCTATAAAAGGGGGTTCAACCCTCTAAATGGGGTTATCAAATTCTCAAAAGGGGGTTATCAACCCTCTTTAACAATTTTTCAAAAGTGTGTCCCCGTTGGCAATTCTCGTATTTTGATGTCCCCCATTGGCAATTTTTCCAATAACAAATACCTGACATCTTCCTAAAAGAAATTTAATTAAATTAAAGACAACTGCTAGCAAAATGAGAATCTGCTTTGTTAAAAGGGTCAATTACCAATGGGGGACAAAGTTCGGTGGAATTATCAATAGGACCCACGCTTTTCAGAAATTATCAACGAGGGACAAAAGAAGTCTTGTCATTAAAAGCTGGACGAAAATGCCCTTTTCTTAAACAACATGTTTTGCTTTTCCACTTTTCCCTCTTCTCTCTTCTTTCCCTCTTTTTTTTTTACTTTTTCATTTTCAACTTTGTTTTTTTACCTTACCAATCATCTTCTTCATCATTTAGCCACCATTGGAGGAGGGAAAACTCGAAAATTTGAAACGTGAGGTCATTCTCATCTATCTCTCAATATCTAGGTTTTGTTTTTCACTTGTTTTAGTGTTTTGCATTTCTCCTTCTCCCTTTCAATGGAGGATGAGGAAGATGAATCGTAGGCTAGAAAGAAAAAAATGTGAAAATGAACGAGTGAAAAAAAACAGGAAGTAAAAACGTGTTCGTAAGGGACTTGTTAAGCCCATTCGGAATTTGGTAACCCCATTTTGATACTGGATAACCCCAACCCCAGAGACTTGAAAACCCCTTCCAAAACTCCAGTACCCTTGGGCAATTTTAAGGGACTTAATAAGCCCATTTGTAAATTGGTAACCCCCTTCCAAAATTCTAGTACCGTCCACCAATTTTTAGGGACTTGATAAGCCCATTCGGAAATTGGTAACCCAATTTTGATACTTGATAACCCCAATCCCAGAGACTTGAAAACCCCCTTCCAAAACTCCAGTACCCTCGGACTTGATAAGCCCATTCAGAAATTGGTAACCTCATTTTTGATACTAGATAACCCCAATCCCAGAGACTTGAAAACCCCCTTCCAAAACTCTAGTATCCTTGGCCAATTTTCAGGGACTTGATCACCCCATTCGAAAATTGGCAACCCCATTTTTTATACTAGATAACCCCAATCATAGAGACTTGAAAACCCCCTTCCAAAACTCCAGTACCCTCGGCCAATTTTCAAGCACTTGATCAGCCCATTCTAAAATTGATAACCCTACTTTTGAGAGTTACTAACCCCCTTCCAGAGAGTTGATAGACCACTTCTGCTACAAAACCCCCTGCCTATAGCAACTCTTCTAATGGCATTACAATTCTGCTCATGATAGAAATAACAAAAGAAATTGAATTTGTTTTCATTAAATGTGCTTCATGTATTACATCCCAATTTGTGTATTACAAAAAAAAATTTAAGTAAATAAAAAAATGTGTAGCCATCCATTCATGTGTTACATCAACTTTTTCTTATACAACCACTTGTCTTCCAAAAAAGTGAGTGAAGCCATCCATGCATTATCTCCAGAACTCACCCTAAAACACAAATCGCTTAAACCCTAAACAAGATAAATCAGAAATAGAGGAATGAAAAATAGTGCAAAATCCTAAAAAAAAGAAATACAAAACCTAAATACAAAGAGATAGATGGTAAGAACTCAACATTCAAGTTTTCAAGATTTGCCAACAACAATGGTGGTTGAACAGGGAGGAAGATGACTAGTAGGGTAAAAAATAAAAAAGGTGATAATGGAAAAGTAAAAGAAGAGGGAAAAAGAAAAAAAACAAGGTCAAAACGTGTTCTAAATGCCAAAGGGCATTTTCTTCTAGCTTTTACTACTGACAAGACCTCTATTGTCCCTCGTTGATAATTTTTGAAAAGCATGGGTCTGTTGATAATTTTGCCTAATGTTTGTCCCCCATTGGTAATTGTTCCTTGTTAAAAAAAGGATTCTTATTTCTTGACATGTGTACAGACAGGATGCACCAAACGCCAAGCAAAATTTGGGCTCAATCGAAAATTTGAAATGACTAAAACACTCTTATTTCAGGCTAAATTTTTGAAGTGCAACCAAGTGACCACGAGCCAGCCGGTGATTGGTTTAGGTGAAGTGCGATTTTTTTTAAATTTAACAACCCCTACCTGAGAAAAAAAAAGTAGGGTCCACATTGTTTGGGTGATCCAAACCATTCATTTGATGGGCCTTGACATAGATAGGGTATGCCCAAAAAATCTTTTCCATAGATCATCCTAACCCTCTGATTTGCCACGGCATAAAATGGACCGCACAATATATAAACCTTGATTAATCGGAGGGTTAGGATGATCTTATGGAGAAATTTTTTTAAGCACACCATCTATGTCAAGAGGTCCATCAAATAAATGGTTTGGATCACTCAAACGAAGTGGACCCCCCTGTATTTTGGGCCTTCGCATGCATGCACGCCCGGCCACTAATAACTCTTCTTTTGTGGAACAAAAAGACAAAAATCTAACAATTCAAAAGGCATCTCATTATTATAAGCCTCAACTAGCCGTTATGGAATTCAAAATCAAGCTACACCGTGCAATCCAACGTTCAAATATTTCAAACCGTTGATAAATCGATCCGTTGCTTTATCTTATTTCTAAAAGTCATTTAAAACAAACCCTCACACCCCCACAATTTTCCATTCTCTTTCTCTCCTCCTCTCTTTCCGTCCTTCTTGCGCCCCATTCTCTTTTTCTCTCTCTCTCTCTCTCTCTCTCTCTCTGGTTCTATCCTTCTTATAAGATCTTCTTCTAAGAGATCTTTTGTGTTCTAAATTCTCAGAGATCCTTTATTTTCAGATATCTCTCTATCTGAATCATAAGAAAAATATGGAAACCAACACCCAAAACAACACAACTGTGATGGCTGCTACTCCAGCCTCAACCACCAAACAGCCTCTCCCTGTGGCAAAGAGCGTCGAAAGTCAAGCTGTTCTCAAAAGGTATGTATTCTTTTCTTATGTTTTTGCCTTTGTTCTCTGATTTTATGATCTGGGTATTCTTCTTTTCTGGGTTTTTCTTCTTAGGTTGTTTCTTTGAAATGGGTTTTTTTGTTTTCTTCTTTAGATAGGTTCTTTGTATAGCCTTTTTGGTGATTGAAGCCTAGAAGGGGTATCTAGAGAGGGTTTCTTTTCTTCTTTTATTTTGGATCCCTGAATGGAGCTCTTTGTTTTGGATGTTGATCTTGTTAATTGCTTTTCTATTTCTTTTCTTTTAGGTTCTTTTGCATATTTGAATCTGTGAATTGAGAGCTCTTTGTTTTTTTGGATGTTGATCTTGTTAATTGCTTTTCTTTCATTTCTTTTGGGTTCTTTAGCGTTAGATTTCTGTCCTTTTCTTTTTTTTGTTCAATCCGTGCATTCATGCTCTCTTTCAATGGGTTCGTTATATGGGTTTCTCTTTCTTTTTAGTTAAGAATATGGTTCTTTAGGGATTTTGGTCCTTCTCGTTATTTGGGCTTTTCTCCATCGGATTCTGTTTCTTTTTAATTAGAATATGTTAGGGATTTTGGTTCTTCTCATTATTTGGGCTTTTTCCATCTGATTTTCTTTAGGGTTTTTTTCAACAAAGATCCCTCTATTTCATTTTATTGTGCTTCTACGAATTGAAATATCAAATTAGGGTTTCAAGTGAGGTTGGTATTTCCATTTTTCCAATGGGGTGGATGTTTTAGGGTTTTCTACTTTCCAAATTCGCACATTGATTTGACTTTTTCATATTTCAGTTTATTTTGTTCAATTATTCTTATTTCTGATGGACTTTTCTTTTCTGTTCATCTAATCTATGATGGAAACAGGCTACAATCAGAACTAATGGGCTTAATGGTAAGAATCATGCCTAAATTTCTTGTCAAAACCCTTTATAATCCTCTATTCTGAGATAAATCTTTATTTAGTTATAAAATTTTCTTTCATGTTATTTTTTCAGATGTCAGGGGATCCTGGAGTGTCTGCTTTTCCTGAAGGAGATAACATCTTTTGTTGGAAAGGGACAATCAATGGAAGCAATGATACAGCTTATGAAGGAATGGTCTACAAGCTCTCCCTTTCATTTCCCATTGATTATCCATTCAAGCCTCCAAAGGTGAAATTCGAGACCATGTGCTTCCATCCCAATGTTGATCTCTATGGCAACATTTGCTTGGATATTCTTCAGGTAAAAATACCCATCTCTTTCTCACTTCTTATTTACTTGTTTTCTTTTCCTCTACAAACATGGTTTTTGCTTTGGTCATCTACAAAACAACACATATGTTTATCTTTTCTTTCTTTTTATAGATCAAGTTTGAAAAGAGAAACACCATCTTTTGTTTTTGAAATTTCAGGATAAATGGTCATCTGCTTATGATGTGAGAAGTGTGCTGCTTTCCATTCAGAGTCTCTTGGGAGGTAATACAATAAAAAAGAAAAAAAAAATTCCTTTTTTTTATGTATATAGAAACTAACAAACTTTTGCTAATATGTTCAATTTCTTTGTTCATTTTTGGTGTTCATTTCAGAACCAAACAATGCCTCTCCTTTAAACCCTCAAGCAGCAGCTCTTTGGAGCAATCAAGAAGGTATGTTATAGTGATAGAATGTAAAATATCAAAACAGCAGTCAATTTACATTACCATTACCTATCTCCATTGTCTGTGATTGAAAATGTATTTCCCTTTTGTGCAGAATACCGGAAGATGGTTCAAAAGCTTTACAAGCCTGTTGCCTAGTCTTGGAAAATTGTAGTGGGGGTTGGGTGGGGAGGGATTGTTATGTTGTGGGGTTCTTTTGTTCTTGCCAAATTAGTGGATTTTTTCTTTTTAGTTTTTGGGCACAAGTTAGTTGATTAAACAAACAAAAACAAATTCATGAATATGATTACAGTGCAGTTTATCAGTTTAACTCTCAGTGTGCTTTTGTTGGTTAGAGACTGCTGCGGGGTGGTCTCCGTAGAAGCACTCTAAAAAAATCAATCAAGACAAATTGGACATGGTGACAAAGGGACCTGATATTTCCACTCCTTAAATTGGGCAATTCCACCATCAAGTTTCTGTCCTTGAATTAAAAAAAGAGTGATGCTAGGGAAACTGAGAGTGAGTAGGACCTAAAAGGGGACCAGACAAATTGTTTCACGCCACAACATCACTTGTGACGTGAGCAATCCCTTAAATTTTGGGAAATCATCAAAAAGTAAATTTTTTTTAACACATGGCATATTCTCATTGCAGGTCCCGTTTTAGGTCCTACTCTAGGTCTCCATATCATTTTCCTTAAAAAAAAAAACATTTTAGAAAGAGATATGACGCGCAGGGGGGTGGGCAATTCACGCAAAATGGTGAAGTGCATTTAAAATGGTAAATGGAGGTGTCTCCTTTCAGCCCATTTTTGCAAGGGTTAAGAAAATTCCCATAAAGGGGTGCTGCCCTAGCCCATATTAGGCCTTTTTCGGAGAGAAGAATAACTTGTAGCAAATTTTGTGTTATTCATTTAATTCATATGATGGCTGCTCTCACATGATGCAAAGAAGTACCATCTCTCTCTCTCTTAATTCATCTCAGGTGGCGTTCTCTCTTGCAAAATTGTATACCAAATCCCAATAAAAATAGTACAATAAAAGATCTCTCTCTCCATCATTTTTTTTATATATGGTGCCGGAGCATGAAGTTACCACCCAGACTCTTGAAAACTGGGCTGGGCCGGATCAAATATCAAGGGCAGTACTGCCAACAACACTGGACTTCATGCTCGGGCCATATCAACAGAAGTACTATCCCCAGCCTCTTGGAAACTGGGCTGGGCCAACAAAAAAAACTGGGCTGGGCCAACAACACTGGACTTTTCATGCTCGGGCACCATATAATTTCTTTCTTTTGTCTGCACCCTGTTCTTCGTGTTTTTCTCCTCCTCTCAAATTTTCATCCCTTTTTATCTGTTTTTATCTCATTGCCCCGACTTCCCCTTCCCTTCTTCTCTTTCACTCAGCTTCTTTCTCTTCCCCCCTTTTGTTCTTCCAGCATAGTGTGCTTCTGGCATAGCAAAGGGTGAAAAAAATGACCCTCGGTCCCTTTGAAAAACCAAATTAAAAAGACAAAAACAAAACAAACATAAAGGGATGGAATGTCAAACAAGGTGCTGATATCAATCACCCTCCTTCCCTAAATTATGTCCAAAAAACTCGATGCGAGGCCGAAATTATAGTCCTTGACAATCAACTCATCAGACAATGCATGATCATTTGAAAACGCTTTAAATAGACTTTTGCCAAACTCGGGCTTAAGAGCCTCCTTTGGATACCTCTAAACATTAATCAGATAAAAATCTTTGTTTGGAATAATACTTTTATTTTTCCTGTTTTCCATCTCGTCATATTCTCTCTTCCCACGGCTCACATCTATCTCTCTCACACTACTAGGTAAGTCAGGATTGGGATTGAGCATCTACCTCCAATTGGTCAGTTCTTCAACCATGTGGTCAGAAGTTCAATCCCAGCTTACCTACTAAAAAAAATGTAAATTAGGATTCCATGTTTTTTTTTTCAATGCTTGCCACTCAATGTTTCATCTACAAATAAAGCTAAACTAAACTAAGGGCACATTTGGATAGCCTATATATTTGGATTTGGATGTGGATTTGTTATTAAAAAATCCATGGATTTGAAATCCAAAATTTTAAAATTCACAGATTTATAATTAGCATTGTGATGATTCGAAAAAAAAAAGAGAAGGAATTGGGAGTGGTTGAAGAAGGAAGAGTAAAAAGCAGAAAATAATCTATTTTAGAATCCAAAATGCCAAGGAATCAGAATCACAAGCTTTGATGCGAGAGGAGTGCCCTGAGTAGAATTTAGTTTTTAGTAGTCACAAAAGAGAGCCATAATTTTGTCGAGAAGATTTCTAAGAAAAATCAATCCAAAAATGCTCTTCTCTGGTGTCTGGCTAAGCACTTACTTTTCTCAACATCCAAATATTTAATTAGAGATGCCAATTACCCCAGCCACCCTCCTCGGAACAAAAAAAAAGGCCCGGGTTGACATACCTGTTTTCAGAACACGAAGCATGAAGGTTAGCTCGAAGCTAGATGACCATTACGGATGTTTTCAGAAGCTGCCGAATTCTCTCTGGTTTCCCGCCGGATTCCCTCACTTGCACTTGCAGTCTTAGTCTTGACCGTTTAGCGGGGCATTTCTTAAATTTTATTGAATCCGGTTAACATGCGTTGGAAGTGTTTGAATCCCTGGGGATTTTCAATATTTGTTGCCGGTGGTCTTTAAGCTTGTTTGGGCAAGAAGACAATCTTGTCAGACCCCAATGGGTTCCCCCCAGATCCCACTTTGGATCTTTGGGGAGCATTGATGATAGGTATACTAGAGTGAGAAGATTGGAATTTGGGGCCAGAAAAGTCCTGGCCGTAGAGCTTTTGAGTTTAATCGACGTGTGCCATCGAATGACAGCAATTGGATGTGCTCGAAGTGCCATTATAAAATTTTTGGCTCACGCAATGTCTTTAGGAAATCCTCAGGACCTAAGAGTAAGCTAGCTCCATCTCTGGTTTGAAGACCAAAAGATGGTCCCCCTCAAATTTCTGTTCATGACGATCTCCCGGCTCTTGAGAGCACAGTTAGCCTGGTGGAGGAAAGGAAAAAGAATCTCAAGAGTTGCCTCGTTGGGAGCTTGAAGTCTGGATCCTGGCTATTGAAAGATGTTTGGGAGTGGGCTAGAGGATGTTGGGGTCTCCCTGACCTGCAAAAACCTTTTTCCATCAACTTAGTGGACATCTTATTTTGCTTTGAATCGGAATCCCAGGCCACTTCTATTCTCAGATGTGGAGGTGATGCCCTAGGGGGCTACCTCTCTTCTCCTCAGCCTTGGTTCCCAGCATATAACACGGGTGCTAGAACAATAAAGATCAGATTCTATGATATCTCCCTTCATGCATGGTCCACGTCAACTATGGAGATCCTTGGCGTTGGACTAGGTGATCCAGACCCACCTTTATGGCAACCATAACCACTGCATGGCTTTTGCCTCGGCTCTGGTCATGACACCCCCTTTGGAAAACTATCCCCCCCTTTATCAACTTAAGACTAGATTCCATCATTTATTCAGTAGGAGTTAAGGTGATCTCTAAGGATAGTATTAACAACCTGTCGTTGGTAGTGGGGGAATTAAGTAGTAAAGATAACTCGGCTTTTGAATCAGTTTGGTTTAACCAAACCGAAACCGAATTTTTAGTTCGGTTTCAGTTTGGTTTCGGCCAATTTCGCCACCCCTTACTCATATTCATTGGAAATCGGGGGCACCAGTTTGGTTTGGTTCGGTTTGAGCCCCAAACCGAACTGAACCAAAATTTGAATCGGTTTGGTTTTACCAAATCGAAACCGAATTTTCGGTTCAGTTCAGCCAATTTTGCCACCCCTATATGCAGGCTTCCGACAAGGCGTCGTCGGTGATAGTCGTCCCACCGGAAAAGGTGGCAGATGTTAATCCCGAGGGTAATGATAGTGACAAGGAGCCGTTTGTGCGTCCCTCTTTGAATTTTGAATTGTCCAGCTCCTCGCCTGTTTCAATAGACAACAATCCGCCTAGATTGTCAAAGAGCAGAATTGTTGCTGTAAGTGGGAAGTGGAGTCAGCCTGGAAAAGGGGCGATGCTAAAATCATTAAATGTAGCAGCAAGTGGCGAGAAGGGTGAGACTCTTCGAAAAGACCTTGCTGACAGTTGTACACTGAAGTCGGCAAAAAAGAAGAAAGCTATAAAAATAAAAAGCAGATTTTATAAGGAGAGTAAAAATATCAAGGAGAAGCGTGTCTACATATTGGTCAAGGTAATATACCGTGTAGAGGTACTAATCCGGAGGCACGGTTGCAAGCTACTAGAGGCGGCCTTTCTGTTTTTAATAGAAGACTCAGAGGCATCTTTAGGAAAGAGGATTATAGGAAGAAAAAACTCGTATTCGATTCACAACAGTTTCTTCGAGACTTCGATAACTTTCTAGATCCAGCTATGTTAGGGGAGGAAGTGAACCAGATTAGTAACACAAGGAATGTTCAGGATTTTACATTCGAAGCTAAAGATTTAGACCTCCTGAAAGACCTGAGTTATAATGAAAAACTGGCGAGGAAGGAATTACCCACTCCATGTGAGGTTTCTTTGATCCCGCTAAAAACGTGATGGGCTCAGTTAAGGAATGACTCCAGAGGCAGTGCGGGTAACTGCCATAGTCCATCTGAGAAGACAAATGATAAGGAATTGCATGTGCCCCTCCTCGAACTCCCCATCTGTAGTTAAATTTTAGATAAGGAAAGGTGATCCCGTAGACGTCGCTGGGAGGAGGAAAAGAGGTGTAATCAGGGGCCAGGAGCAGGCCGACCCGGTTGATGAGCCCATTGTTTTTCAGGACTCGTTAGGGTTCAGGGGCGGAGGCACATATAGCATGAGAGGGGCCATGGCCCCCCAATGACTTGGAAAATCCCTTTTATAATGTATGGATGTACATGCATGCTAAAATAGTTTAGTGGCCATGCCCAACTCCCCCCCCCCCCCCCGCGAAAAAAAAAAAAAAAAAATTGACCATTGCAAGTAAGTGTAAATTAGTCCAGCCCCCCCAAGTGTAAATTCCTAGCTCCGCCCCTGCTAGGGTTGGAAGTAAGTTAGCTAGTTGGGGAGCGTTTGGGGCCTATCGTGGACACTAAAGGTAAGGGTAAAATGGTGGTAGATACTTTAGGGAAATCCGAGGATCGAGGGTCGTTCTCGGAAGAGTTTGATGATTTGTTATCAATGGGGGGCGTCTTTGGGATTGGATATAAGGAGGATTTGGGGGTGACTAAAGAAATGTTCTTGGCTATGAAGGCAAGAGATTTGGAAGAAAAAAAGGAAAGAGAGAAAGAGGCTGAAAAGAAGACTGGGGAAGGGGTTCTTGACAAGTAATGAGTTCCCTTTCCAAATTAGGTCTTTCACAATAGCTTGGTATGAGTTCAGGAATTTAGAATTTTTGTCATTTAGGGGAGACTGCCTCAGTGTCATGGCATAGTTGGTTGAGAAGAGTTTTTTCAAAGTTACCCAGTAGATTTGTTAGATGTGTAAGTACGGGGGAGATTTGGGGAGAATGGTTATAGTTTTTTTTATTATAGAGGGATGAGGGTCATGGTTTACATAGCAAAGAGAATGTATTCGATCTATATCCAGAGGAACTGCAGATCCAAAGGTTTTGGCTTGAGAGACTATGTCTTTCGCTTCAACTAGACTTAATCTAGATACTCCTAATTTGCTACTTTATTTCCTGGGGTGTGGTGATAACTTTAGAGCTTCAAAATCTGGGTTGTTATGTTATCTGACTTAATAGGGACTGCGTTAAAGAGAGGTTTCAGGAAGCAGAAGGTCGTATTTGGAGTTTTAAAAGATAGGTTGTCACTGGCAGGAAGAAGGGAAGGAAAATACATGTAACTATATGTAACTGCTTATTTCGATGTTTTGTTACAGGTTTTGGGTATGCCCGGTCTGGTTCTTAATCATATCTTGTAATTCAGGAAGCGACTCCTTGTCCCAACTGCTATTTTAATATCAATAAAATGTGTCATCTTTCAAAAAAAAAAAAAAAAATTTGCGTTGTGATGACAGTAAAGATTTGGGTTTCGAATCTAAATTTCAAAATATCTTGTTTGGATGCTCTTTGGATTTGGTTTTGAAACCTTAAAAATTCAAAATGCCCTGTCTTATGAAAAATTACTAAAATATGCAGTGTTTCTTTATGCAAAACTTACTTTTTCTGTGCATCCTTGGCAGTTTTTAGCCTGTGGTCAACATTACAGAGTATGCAATGACACAGGCATGGGACATGTTTTAGAAACTCAAATGCTGATTGGAAAGGAATATCTGCACTCCATGTTTTGAAAATGGCAATCCTCTTTTCCCTTTTAATTAGTTGTCTTACACTCCCATAACATAAGAAACTAACAACAAGCAATTAGAAGTGTTTAATAGAAAAGAGGGTCCCATTCTCAAAATAAAGAAATCATTTCTCTCCAAATAACTTACTGGTTATTCACCATTCATATATCATTTTACAAACATATAACAAGAAGGTGTTAGCTTTTAATACACAAGGTCTTCCTTTAAAATACACAAGCAGCTCTCAAAATAACACAACGAGTAGAATGACAATCCAGACTCTTGATTCCAGGAAGCAAAACAGGGCCATGTGACAAACTATGGCAAGCCTCCTTTCAGTTCAACACCACAAATTGAAACAAGAAATTAACACGGACAAAAGGAAACATAGCAACAGAATTATCACAATTTCAAGGACAACTGGTCTTCCAGAATGCTCTAAGAGTCTTCTAATTTCTTCAGTCAACCATACTTAAGAGTCTACAAAACAAACCACAGAACTAGAAACATCAGCAGCCACAAAGACAAATCACAACTCTCACCAAGAAAAGCAGAGCAAAAGAAAAGATGAAAATAAGGGATGAAGAGGCAAATCATAAGAGCATGAAGAAATAAACAATTCAAAACTCAGAAACACCCATTTAGAGGAGGATATAATGGCATTGCTTCTTGTAGTTCACCTTTCCTTCCTTTACAAATCAACACGAATATAAAGAACTATATACGCTAGCAAGCAATTCAAAGAGGAGAACTATATTATACTAGGCAACTATCAGCTTGCTAACAAATCCACAAACTACTGATTCGGCAAATATTTTCTAAATAACTAAGGGGCCGTTTGGATATGCGGATTTTAGAATCTTGGATTTTGAGGAATCTTGGATGGGAGACAAGAGAAGGAGACCGTCCGTTTCACTTCTCTTTAGAATCTTGGATTTTAAGTAAGAAATCTAAGTTTTAGAAATCTCCCCCCAATCCTGAGATTTCTAGAACCTGGAAACATGGAATGATCTCCTACTCTCTTGCTAAGGGAAAGAAGGGCGAGAAATAAGAAAACGCAGGCTTGTATCATTCTCTCGTCTCCCATCTACAATTTTGAGTAAATCCACGATTCTAAAATCCGCATATCCAAACGGCCCCTAAATGTCTACGCAAGGAGGTGAGAAAAACAGCTCGAACACATGCATAACCACTAAGCCAAGATAATCACCAAACTATTATCAACATTTACTAGTCATTAAAATAACCAAATATTACAAGACGTCAAATTATATTGGGGCAAAATGGATGCAATCACAAAATGGAGGACATTTCAAGGACGGATTCACATTCATAAAATTAAACCAAGAGGCACAACAACGAAGGAATGTAAGTTGACATTGTATCTATCATAAACAAGTCAATGTTCAAAACTCAAACTAACATTCCTAAGAAATAACGATAGAAACACATTTGTTAATAGAAACACATTTTTCTAAACAATATTTTTTCTCCTTTTTAGACAAAAACATTGCCAGTTTTTATATCATAGTGTTCAAGTTGGGAGATCCTCAACAGAGCCCCTGTTGTCGTTATACGGATTCGAGGTGGAGAATGGCCAATCACCATTTAATCAAATTTAAGCATGAGGCAAACAAGAAAAAGTTTTATCCGCCAAAAGGCAAATGGTTAAAATGGAAGAAGTAGCATGACGAGGAACAGATCAAACACTGGAATAATTTTTTAAAGAGAAATCAATGATTAAAGGAAAATTGGTGTAAGAAAAGATAAAAAAGAGCAAGAACCTATGGAATAAAATAAGAACATACATCTTGAAAGATTTAGGGGCCGTTTGGATACGTGGCATTTAGAATCCGGGATTTCTTCGAAGTTGTAGAAGGGAGACAAGAGAAGAAGAACAGCCATCGTTTTCTGATTTCTCGCCCTTCTTTCCATCAGCAAGAGAGTAGGAGATCATCCCATGTTTCCAGGTTTTAAAAATCTCAGGATAGGGGAGAGATTTCTAAAACCTGGATTGCTTGCTTAAAATCTAAGATTCAAACGAGAAGCGTAATGGCTGCTCTCCTTCTTCTCGTCTTCCAACTACAATTTTGAAGAAATCCCGGATTCTAAAATCCGCGTATCCAAACAGCCCCTTAGTGATCTACCAAGAAAGACACTTAAAGAAGAAACCATTAAAAAAAGACACATAAATAAAAAGAGCAAAAAGGCCATTTCAAAATCAGCTCCATAGGATCATCCTAACCCTTCGAACCGTGGAGGCAAAAAATGGACAGATTTGTGAAGGTTTATACACGTCCATTTTACCTCCACAAATCGTAGGGTTGGGATGATCCTATGGAGCTGATTTTTTATGGACACCCTATCTATGTGAGGGCCAATCAAATGAATGGTTTGGATCACCCGAACAATATGCCCTCCATTGTATTTTAAGCTAGTGTGTAGATAACTTATCTACACATGTGTGTAGATACCGTTTTCTCTTTCAACAAGTCTCTACATAAAGAAATCAAGGATTGGAAAGAAAGATGAGCTAATACAACATTAGAGCAAGAACATATAAATTAAGCAATCACAAATCTTATCCATTGAGTAGAGATATTTAGGAAAAAAGAAGCATTACTAATGCTCTGTTTCTTTCGACGTAAAACAAATTTTATTCTCATTAAAAATTGTTTTTACACCCATTTTATGTCGAAAGAAACGGAGCCTAAAGGAAATGGAAGGGAAATCATGTTGCAACTAATCTTATCTGAAAAGGAAAATAGAAAACTATAATTAACACGACTAACAACGAAAATAAAAGCACACAAAAACAACATAGAATTTCACTCAGACAAAAGAGGAGTTGGACATTTTACATACTACATAAGAAATGCAGTCTATATAAATAAAAGATGAAACAGGATTGTGACAATTGTTAGTGATTCTAATCCCAAAAAAGGAAAAGGCCAAAGATCAAATAGCATGTCCAAAGGTCAACTGATAAATGCATGCGTTTGGGTATTGAATTGCAAGAGGTGCCATATCACAAATAGAGCCCAATGTTTTGGTCATTATTCAAATAGAATACCTTTTTTTTAACAGTATTCAAATAGAAAACCTTCTATGAATTATTAAAGAATATGGGACTGAACTTTCCAGAGATCAACTAGGTTGTGATAATCTCAAGGAAAAAAATAGTCTGCACATGACATTGCACTTTGCATCTGGTCATTTATTGGGTCCCACAATGGATATGGAACCTCTACGATCCAAAAATTCAACAAAACCACCCAATCCTAACTGTCCAATCAGTGTCCTCAAAATGGAATAGTAAAATAAAAATGACCTATTTGTCACTTAACAAGCAAAGAACATTGTCCAATGGCTATGATTTTTTAGCATTGTCCCCATCAATATGGGCCCCATAGATGATATATTGGAATAAGAATTCTATATGTATGGCAGAGATTGAAGTGTTCTGAAGAGAGGGAAGAGATGAAGACCCACCCAAATCCTCAAATCTATGCATCATCAACCACATGAACTATATTGCTCATTGATATGCACCAGTAAGAGATCCCATGACATTTAAAAGAAATTACCCTCCTAGAGATCCCGTCATGGCTACTTTGATTCACCAGGATCCAAAGGGCATGGTAAGTTTGTTGAGTAAAAAATCCATTGAGTGAAGCTTTGGATGCTCTTACGTCCGCTCTGTACTTCTTTCAAACTCTAGAAATGATGACCATGTGAAATCTAGGTACTTAGACCATGTGAACTCTAGCCCACAAGATTTTTCTTTTACAAAAGCAGTTCCAAAGGTAACAAGTGAATCAACAAAGTGTGGAATGACATTTTTAAGACACCTTGAAGAGCACATATAACATAAGAGTCTATAAAAGTGACTTCAAACTCCTAACAAGCATCCAGCCACTCGAGCAAAGATGTTGACAAAGAAAAGTAATAAAATGGCGAAGAATGTTTCTAGTATAGTAACACCAATCAAGACTTCAAAGACTAATATGTTGCAATATAAGCCTCCAATTGAAATATTATGTCATTATTCCTAGTCAAGATTGTCCAGAGAATACTGAAAAAAAAAATTATAGAGAAAGCATACACTAATAGACTGACACATGCATTGCTTGATAAGCTCTAAGGAACAGCATATGCAACTCCCAACATGAGATACACTGAAGATACTACTCAGATAGTGAGATAGTAAACAGTTCCGCAATTGAGTACGTCAGATAAAGAATATATTTCATGGGAGTTGAGCAACATTCCACCTATGACAATGGAATGGATAAAAAAGGCTGGAGAGACTACTACTGTATCTGTATATGCATCTATAGAAACATGCAGACATAATTATATATAGATATATGTACATTATATGATAACTTAAGATAAGAATAGAAAGAGAATCTAATTAAAACAAAAATCAAGATAAGGATTTCTTGCTACCAAGTAGCAGAGGATCAGAGCCATAGTAGCAGGCCTAGGAATAGGTGCAGAATTAGGATCGATCTATGTAACAGTAGATGTGTATGAATAATTAATTTATTTCAAATAAGGATTGATTCATCTAGCTAGTTACTCAGTAAAATTTCCTGAGTTTCGGAAGTAGGAAATGATGGATAAAAAGAACAGATAGGTGCCCAAAGATTCACGTTTACTCACATAGTTCAAAAAGAACTATTCTCCACATATACTGCATTGTTGAAAGCCTTTTACACAGCAGTTTCCGCTCAAATTGCTACCCAGTGTCTCTCATACGCTATATCACTGAATCCTTAAGGCCATGTTCGGTTGCTGCACTTCATAATGGATTCCACTGGAAAGTAACGCTTTTAGGCAACCAATCTCCTTCAAGACTGGTACACAGGGATTGAATAAAGCTCTTCCAAAAGTAACGCTTTTAGGCTAAAAGACAGAAATACGGACGTTTGGTTGCTGGACTTTAGTGGAGTGAGAAAATGACGTGGAGGGAAAGTTGGCAGAAACCTGCTGTGAGGAGAGTATTTGGGGCTTGGGAAAAGGAAAACAACTTTTTGGGCTTGGGGGAAAACAACTTCTTGGGCTTAGACTTGGATTCCTTCCTTTTCTTGACAACCGAATGACCGGATTTTGTTCATTTTCCATTGGCAACAAATTTTTGGGGCTTGGATTCGTTTCTCTTTCTTCACAACCGCACGACCAGATTTTTCTCATTTTCCATTTCCATTTTCTTTTCTTTTCTTTTTTGCCACTTCATTTTCCTTTCATTTCCCATTCCCAACAAGCAACTGAGTGGAGCCTAAGATGACTGTGCAAATTGGCAAGAGGAATGTGTTCAATGTTAGAGCTGATCTTCAGAGGGAATTGGCATCGGCATTTCGTCGAATACCAGTTTAACCATGAAATTTACAATTCCTATGAAAATATTCTGCCACTTCTTTAAATCGGTAGCTATTTGAGATGCATTATCTTTGCTCGAAAGTCCCATAATTTTTCTTACACTTCAAAGTTGAGATTTGAAATTGAGTTTCTTCTGAACATTTTGTCAGAGTACCTTGTATCCGTCAATTGGTGCCACACTCCATTGAATACCAGGTGATCTCCACTGAACCAGATTTCTCTATTTAAAATCTCCATACAACCACGTAACATCGAAGCCTTATAAAGCAGATTTCATCTCTATTCGAAGATGTTGGGGACAATCGATTCCCTTCACCTATTTTTTACCCTTGATGCCATGAGCAAAACTTCCCTGCCAAATTGGCCCACATACTAACTTCATACAAAACCTAAAGTATATGCGAAAAAGCATGTTACATAGTGTAGTTTACTTGCTACGATTTGAGAGCCAGTCATCAGCTGAACAATCCTCTTTCCTTCACGGAACATCATCCAGTACCCTGAATCATAAACATTGGAACGAGATTGGAAGCGAAGGAAAAACACACGAAAATTTCATCAGAAACATCAGATCTGAAAATTGAAATCAGAAAAGGTGAATGTAGATTGGAAGCTAATGAAAAACAACATTGAAATTTCATCGGAAACATTAGTTTTGAAACAAAATCAGAAAAGGCAGAACAAGATCGGAAGCAAATGAAACATGGCACCGAAATTTCATCAGAAACTTTTGAGACGCATTATCAAGGGAACTGCATGATTGTTTTATACGCTTTGTAGATTCAGAGGATTTAAAAGGGAAAAGAAGGGGGGAGAGAGAGAGAGAGAGAGAGAGAGAGAGAGAGAGAGAGAGAGGTATATCACCTTCTGATACATGGAACAGGGGATGATGAAAGGGGACTCACAGTTGAGGGAGACGTTAGCAGGGTTGGGTTGGAGAAAATAGAGAAGAAAGAGACGTTAGAAGGAGACTCGCAGTTGGAACCAAACACCGGATTTGGATTTAGAAACCCAAATCCAAGCCAGAACCCAAAATCAAGGCCTATCAAAACGAGCTCTAATCTTATTTACAACAGATTTGCTTGGGAATTTCACATAGAGCCATTTCGCGGCTCACTTTTAAAGGAGAGAACAGCCACACATGCTCACTTTTTAGTGGATTTTGGGTTATCAATTTAATTCGTCTGAGGTGGCTGTTCTCTACTGCAAAAGTGAGCCGCGAAAAGGTTTTCCGTTAAACTGCCTAGCAAATCCCTATTTACAAATATGGGTGAATTTTAGTGGCATCCATTAGTCATAGTTACACGGAAAAAGGGAAAAATCAAATAAAGAGATACCATAGTCTTTGGTTGAATGTAAATATCCACAAACTGGCATAAGTATATACACACTAGCTGCTATTGATGCACAGTGCTGCCCAGGCAAGGCACAAGTCAGTGCAGATGAGCCAAAAGAATTTTTAAAGGAAATTTAACTAGTAAAACATACAAAATATGTGCAGTTTTTTTGTAGTATGTACTCTTTCAACCAAGAAAAGATATATACGGAGCATCTATATACAGACTATGTTCTCTTTCTATATGTACAGAGCATCTATACATAATATTTGGTTACATACCATGCCTGAGTAGAAACATCTTCCTCCTCGCAAAATGGAAGTAATGTACTGAACGATCGCTGCAACATTTCTGATATAATTCCCTACTACAGTTAGAGACAGCATTGAATGGTGCGGCACTGCTGCTAGAGGACCGAAAGCAAAGAACTTTAAGCATCCCAAGAACCATCAGATGGCTTGAGATTTGATCTGTGCCTTATTTTCTTCGGACAATCGGAAAATATGCACACACATTTTGAGCTTACCCACAAGCTCAAATATGCAGAAATCTCCTTCTTCAAGATTGTTACCGCGTGAAAAGCCACTCCACCCACTAGATATAGTGTATGCACTCCTGTAAATATTAATTTTCACTTCCCATGTCTTCCCCTTCGGAACTTGGAGAATAATCTTGACTCTTTTATTAGGAAGATGTGCCCTCGCAAAACAAGCTGGTATGTGCTGCATTGGTAATAGCTAATCAGTAGAAAACAGTTACAATAGCTTGCAAGTCTGTCATGATCTAAATGTACTAACTACTGCATTGATTATTACACGAGGAATGCTAATTTTATCTTCTTCCTTTTTTCACAATTTCTAAAACGACCAGTCCAAGCAAGGGGAAGGGGGATGTTGGATCAGTAAAGGAATGGGAAGAAGAAGGCGGACTGGGTAGCCAGGATAAGGTCCAACAGGGAAGACTGAACCATGGGTCACACACGATAGAAACAGAGGTAAAGAGGTAGAATACAAAGAAGGTTTAAGAGATTAGCAACACGGAAGAATTACAAAGGCATTAGCCCAAAATTCTTAGGGGATTTTTTTTTTTGAAAAAGGTAGTCAACAATATTAAGAAACAAGGAGGACTGAGGTGGTCAGTACAGCGATGACGATGAGAAAATACAATACGAAAACCAAAAAACCAAAAAATACAATAAATCTAATCAAGGGGGTAGAGAATCAAAGAGTGCTAAGGCTTCCTCAGTGACTCCCATTTTAGCAAGATGATCCGCTAACTCATCTTAGTGGATTTTTTTTATATAAATTAATTTTGGTTTGGTACCTTTGCACATATGGTGTGTTTTCATTGTAAGGATAAAATAGAGATTATGAAACAATCATTATTAGTCACATTCTTGTATGATGAAGTCTTATAAATGAATGAACGCCATATTGGAGTAAAGAGTATTAAATTCAACCAGCCTCAAGAGTTCTCCTCTCCTCTTCCTACCCTTTTCTTTTATTTCAACACACAACCTTGGCTTCTCTTGAAAGCTTGATGCACAATGTAGTCCCTATGAGTGCTCTCCACAATAGGTTGCAAATGCTTGTAAAGGTGGCTAGGGCATCCTACTTTAATACCCTAAGGAGTAGCGCTTAGAACTCGGCGGAGAAGGAGAGTTATTGTAAAGGTGTCAAGGGCATCCTTATTTAATACCCCTTGGGAGTGTAATCGTCTCGGAGCCGAGCATCGTGGAGGTCTCACATAGTGGAAATCCTTAAGCCCAAGCTCCCTTATAAAACTTGAAATCAATCCCCTGAAATACCTCGATCATCAAAGTTACCTATACAATGAATAAAGAAAAGAGGAGACGCACATGCACAGGCAATCATGCAGAGAGAGAGAGAGAGAGAGAGAGAGAGAGAGAGAGAGAGAGAGAGCAATCATATGGTAGTTCTTACAAAGTACAATGAAAGAGACTCATTTTTACAATGTGATATTGTGGTGCCCGTCCCCCGGACGCCACGTTGCTCCGCCGCTGCGCGGTTCTAGTGTGTGAGAGTGTTAGTGTGTGTCTGCGTTTTCTGTGAACTTGGGATCGGGATCCGAATTTCTCATAAAAGAAAATCTCAGAGTTGTCATCTATGTTAGGGCCTAGAACCCGTAATTTTTAGGTATGGTCTTGACAAAGATCTGAGTAGGGGATATGGTTACATTCGGGAAAGGTGTTAGGCACCCCTCATGCCCGGGTAAACCCGGTCTCTTGACTTGACTTGGCGTTTTAAAGAACTTTAGCAAAATCTTAACTTTCTTACAATTAGACTTGTCCCTATATTTTTTTCAAAGGAAAAAAATGTAGTAATGTGGGAAATCGGTTAATATTATCCGAATAAGGGTGTTTACTGCATGGTTTGGGTCCTCAAGGGATTACTCCCGAATCATATTTTTTTCAAAGGAAAAAAATGTAGTAATGTGGGAAATCAGTTAATATTATCCGAAATAAGGGTGTTTACTGCATGGTTTGGGTCCTCAAGGGATTACTCCCGAATCATGTAGCGACCGCCTCAATCTGGATAGTACGATACTTATACCAAAAAGTGGATTTTAGTTCCCTCCATTTGTCCAACACCGTCAGAGTACTAGGCTCTCACCTCTATCTCTTTTGTCTATGGGAGGGCCGGAGACAGACTGGTGGGATAAGGAGAGGGAACTTAACCCTATTTATAAAAAAGAAGTAAGGATTTATGCTATAGAGTTCAGGGCAAAATGATCCCCAAACCTTACAGCTACCTACTACTAAGTTTTATAATTCAAATACAGAAAGCTGGAAAATTAATGTAAATATACCTAGCAGGTGGGTATTGTAGCTTCCAAAAATTCGGCGGAACAATGGCACCAGTAGGATTTTGTCGCTCTTAGTCCTCAGAAATTCGGTAGAATGCCGATGCCTAGAGATGGCAAGCTCCTTGAGTATTTCTTCCTGTACTCCCTCTCTTTGGTTGTAAAAGAAACTAAAGTATATTGGAAAATATTTTCTTGGAAAGTCGAAAACTAGGAAAATCCAAAGGTTTTTTGTTGGTTTTAGATTCTGGTTGATTTCTGATGTATTTCTGATTTTCCAATCTGATTATGAACTTCTGATCTGGTTTTTACTTCTCCCTATTTATAGGAAATTTGCGATTTTGGAATTGCAATTTGCGACCAAAATCACAAATTTGCCACTGACAGAAAAGTCAGGTTGACAATTTGCAATTTGGAGTCTCAAATTGTGATTTTGCTACTAACAAAAATGTCAATTTAGCAACCAAATCTCGATTTGCGATTTTTACTCCAAGTAAAAATCACAAACTGCGATTTTGGGGAATCGCAGGAGGGTATTTTTGTCTAAAACCTGGTTTTCGGGGGTTTTTGAAACTTTGACAAACCATAATTCCTTCGTTTGGACTCCAAATAGTGCACGGTTGCTGAAAGGAACAAACCTAGTTTCGTGCTTTGAATTGGTGTGGGTAATTTTTGTACATTTTTTACTCAAAGTTAACTTTTGGTTAAATGCCGTGTAAAAATGCGCTTTTTGGTTGTGCCTTAGAAGGTGGGTGCCGTGTAAAAATGGGCTTTTGGTTTTAACTTTGGGACAAATTCGGTTTTGTGAAATCTTTTCTATTTTGTAAACCAGAGAGAGGTCGAGAGAATGATCAGAGGTGCCTTGGGCTCGTCATAGGAGTCATCCTCGCGACAACCTATCATTAGTACCACCTTGACAAAATTAAGTGTCTCCAGATATTAACAATCATTTTCCCAAATGTAGCAATTTGGACCCATACCCATGCCTCCTTGAGATCTTCACCATAAGAAAATTCCTCACCAAGCACCAATATGTAGCACCTTAAGCCCCAAACCATAAGAACACTTTCTTAATGATATTTATTCATAAAAAAGATAAGCCCTTATAGACCTCACCACCAGCAGCCTAGATCAGCTTTATAGAAAAACATACTGACTGATGAGAACCAAGAAACTCCCAACTATGTTCCTCTTATTGTCATATTTATTACTCTTGTACTTCCTCAAACCCCCCATCACCAAGTTGAGGGGCAAGAGGGTGGATTTTTTGCTCAAAAGATGCTTAGCTCCAAGTTAAGGGAATCCACAAAATTTAGCCTATAACACATTTGTATGAGGTATTATGTGGTAAATATATTTACATGGTGAAAGATAATACAATATATTCACTATCACAACACTTATGTCACATATCAGTTTGAGGGAGATTAAAGGGCAAAATTAATGAACTGAATGGCATAGAAATTGGCAAAATAGACTCACCAAAATGAATCCCCTTTTCACCTGAGATGCAGTCAAAATTGTCTTAAAAAATGGAAAATCAGAAGTAAAGGAGTTAACTCTTTCCTGGGCTTTTCCTTTTCCTTCTGGCAGCACATGCTGCCTTCTTCGCAAATAATGAACTCTTCCAGCAACGCTGGAGCGTGAATCAAGATCCTCTGTTTCAATCCTTACAACCCCCTCAGGTTTAGGCGATGGCTTATATTTGCCTACATCATACAAACAATGGTTAGCTGAATCTTACGGTAGAATTAGTCATTTAGAAATTAGAAATGGAAGCAGCTAACAGAAGCATTAAATGTATGCCATTTATAAAAAAAATAGAAGGCCATGTGATTGCCTTACAATAATGAATAAAGAATGTATGCGGTGGCATGTCGAGATTTTCAGCCACTTTTGGCCTTGTCCTTACTCCCTCTCGAGAGAATTGAGAGAGCTGAAAAGTAGGAAAAAAACATTTTGAGTAGAGTTCTAAAAAAAAAAAAAAAATTTGAGTAGAGTTTGTTTTTTTTTGTTTTTCAGCCACTTATCGCCTCTTCTTGCTCTCTCTCCTTATGCCATCTCAATTCTCTCCCTCTCACACCCACCCCCTGCCTCTTTCCTACCACCAGATAAACTAAATTCCAGGGAAAAAAATTTCATGGCTGCGGAAATCGGCTAAAGTGGTCTGCTGGATTTTATTGGTCTGATCTGTGACTTAATTGAACCCAAAAGGTACAACTTGAAGCGAAAAACTGTTACTTGAAATAAGAACCTTTTTATGTTGGAAATCAGAAATCTAAATAAACTAGTACTTATCTCTTTTGTAGAAAACGTTTCTGGAAAAACAGATTAAGAAGAAGAAGGCTGAGTCATGCCACTGGTCACTCTCCTTAAGAATCGTATCCACCCCTACCAGTGCAACCGGGATCCATGAACCGATGCTCCAAGATAAAACAACCAAAGTTGGCTCCAGTCCATGTGCACTCGCTGACTAGTCCACCCAGAACCACCTTGGAATAATGCTCAGACACAGAAAGATCGGAGGAAGAAGATGATAAAAACAGAACAAAAGTTTCCTTTGAAAATTAGAATTCGTGTACATAGATCTGTATCCCAAACGGTGTTGTTCTCTCCTTTTTATAGATGATGATGAAATGATCGTTGGAAGAGATTAATCACCACCTAGTGTCTTAAACGTTTCTCTCCCAACAGTCACAAATATGACTGTTGGATATGAAACGATTTGCACACTTATTAGGGGTGTCAATACCAAAAGGTGAGGAGATTAAAAAACCAATTTAAATTTAATGGGAAAAATTAAATACTATTTGGGCACTAAAAAGATACTTTAATTGTACTCAAACCCAAACCCGAACCTCGGACCACGGCCAGGCCCGGTGAGGCGACGCACGCGCGCATGTGTTATCTACACATTGGCTTGTGCTCTTCTAAAAGCTCAAGACCCAGCAAATTCTAAAGCCCCTTGAAGGTCCAAGCCTTTCTCCAACTCTCCATCTTATATGGATGAGAATAAATTTCTTCCAAAGCAATGTGGGACTATTAATTTGCCTTTGGTTTAGAGAGCACAATATGCATACACACACTCCAAGGTTTTGGGTACAAGTCCCCATTCGATCAAAAGACATTTGCTTTCAAAATAAGAGGGGAAACTTTAATTTGAATCTTCCCTCCAAATTTTAAACCCAAAGGTAAAGGCATTTTGACTTTTCAACTTAATTTTTCTTTTAAAATTTCTAACAAGGTCATTATACCAAGGGATTTGCTAGGCAATTTCGTAGAAAACCATTTCGCGGCTGGCTTTTGTAAGTGAGAACAGCCACAGGTTGACTTTTTGATAGATTTTGTCTTATTCATTTAATTCACACAGGTTGACTTTTTGACAGGTTTTGACTTATTCATTTATTCATATGAGGTAGTTGTTCACACATGCAAAAGCCAGCCGCGAAATAGCTTTATGTGAAATTGCATAACAAATCCCTTATACCAAAGAATCATGAAGTTCAATGTGAAATTCTAGTCACTTTTTTTCTATTTTTGAAGTATAAAATCTAATTAATGATAATCACATGTCCAGGGTTTCACATGCATCTACAATCTATTTTCGGGGTCTTTCATGAAGCAATTAAGTATTATTATATATAAATGAATACTTATTTGGATGAGCAAAGGAAGAACATCAAGAGAACATAAAAGATACATAATACCTGTAGCCTATGTGAAGAAATTTGGAAAAGCTCATCAAAAGAAAAGGCAGGATTTGTGGGCTCTACAATTGATATCTCAGCTTGACAACAATTCTTCATATGGATTAGAAATTCAAGATGCATGGAATAGAAGTTTACGAGCGTGAAATTTTTCATAAACAGAATTGAATCAGAAGTAGTTTCTTCTCAATACCTCGAAATGAATGTTTTGTTGTGGATAAGTTGTTGCTAACATGGTTTTCCATGTTTTCGCAAGCAGATATACTGTTGCTATAATGGTTTTCCGAGTCAATTTCGCAAGCTTTCTGCCGAGAGACGACAGGACAAAAATCCAAAGATTTCTTCGGCGACCTACTTCGTTTTTTTGGTCCATGGAAGAAAGTGGGCTCTTGAAAACCATCACTGGTAAAAATGTCTTCTCTCCCACACGCAGTTTTATCGAAAATTCGTACACTGAAACGCATATTTCCTTCATATCTAAAAACTAGAAATTCAGAAACCCTTAAGGAGTGGGCTTTGGCAAATTCCTGCCAACCATCCTGAAGATATGTACCATTGGTTTTTTCGCTCAATTCCACATTCCAAACCCTACTGCTAGGACCCTCTAGAATGGCTGTTCTTTTAGATGATGCTTCCTTTGAAATATGCTTCATAAACGCTGGTGGAATCCGCTACAAATTTAAAAACAGTTACAGTTTCAGCACACCGTTTGGGAGTCAGAATAATGGGTTACTGTCCATTCCTGGATAAAGGGAAAATAACAAAAATAAAGAAGTAAAAAATAGTACTAACCAGGAATAAACAACAAAGAACAGAACAGACCCATAAAGTAACTAGATGCTAACACCAATTTCATAGTAAAAATTGGTTTATTCTTAATCAAATACGTTGCAATAACCAAGGAAAGATCCCATCCAAAGAAAGCAAAACCTAAGATTTTCATCTGGAAATCGAGAGAAACAAAAATGAAAAAGAAAAGAAAAATACCAGACTGTGGGAGAAGTCTCCCAAGAGAACTTTGAAGAAATGAGGCTTCCTTTCCATGCTGTTTCTACGTGGTATCGCCATAACGGTAATAATGCACTACTCAGAAATCCCTCCTTATAGGAACAGAGAGAGAGAAAGAGAGAGAGAGAGAGTACTATTCAGCTCAAAGCACAAGAAAAACATTTTGAGACAGAGAGTACGATTCAGCTCAAAGCACAAGAAAAACATTTTTGATGAAAATTGTTCTCAGAAAATGGAGAGAGTACTATTCAGCTCAAAGCACAAGAAAAACATTTTTGATGGAAATTGTTTTCTCAGAAAAGGAAGAGTACTATTCAGCTCAAAGCACAAGAAAAACATTTTGAGACAGAGAGTACGATTCAGCTCAAAGCACAAGAAAAACATTTTTGATGAAAATTATTCTCAGAAAATTGAGAGATTACTATTCAGCTCAAA
Organism: Tasmannia lanceolata; assembly: GCF_043159265.1. NCBI lineage: Eukaryota > Viridiplantae > Streptophyta > Magnoliopsida > Canellales > Winteraceae > Tasmannia > Tasmannia lanceolata. Next base: position 19,675,670 of record NW_027518696.1, on the reverse strand, counting down.
GCACAAGAAAAACATTTTTGATGGAAATTGTTTTCTCAGAAAATTCCTTTTCTTTCCGGAATTGAAAGGGAAATAATATTAATATGATTGTGTTTAGAAGAATGACAGTAATTTTATGTGCCATCCTAAATGCCTATTGACCAATAGAGGAGCCCTTTCACCCCTTTTTTGGGTGGGCGCCTTTGATTCTAGCATTCCTCTAGTGTTTAATAAATAGGGGAATGATAAAATGAAGGACCCCCTTGAAAAAAACCATCTACAAGAGCGCCCGAACTGGTCCTTCTTAACAAAGTGTATCTGCGTTATAGATTCACTTTGTTGGGACGGTCCAATGGGTAGGGGTGCAACTTCGGTTGAGTCGGATCGAGCTTTTGCTAAAAAAATGAATTGGAATCAACCCGAACCGGAATTTTAGGGTAAAAGCTCAACCCGAATTCCAAAAAATTGACCCGAGTTGCACCCCTACGAGGCACCAAAGTGTTTTTTTATGTGTAAAGAAGGTGGGAAATTTTAGAAATAATTTTCCTTTCCAGACATTTCGACAGAATTCCTTTAAAACCAAACATGGCCGTTATGAAAAGTTTGGAAATAAAAGCTTTTTCAATTGCTTGATTACACATGAAAAAATAGTAATTTAAATCAGTGTAGTTCAATTTTTATCAAAAGAGACCTTCAATTTATAGAGTTTTTATACAGTGTCCCACCGTTTTTATACCTTCAAAGAGCCATGTGAGCAGTACCGCCCTTGATATTTGATCCCAGCCCAATTTTTAGGAGGCTGCTGTTGGATCAAATATTAAGGATGGTACTTCCATCTACTAGGGACTTGACGGTCGGACACCATATAATTTCCACAATTTATAGTAGGATAACTGATGAAGAAAACGCATTATGTTTCTAAAATGAGATGTGAATGGCATTTTATTTGATTTTACACGAGGTATGATGAAAATGACCAAAATGCCTTTTTCTTTTTTCTCTATTTTTGTTTTGTATGTTTTCATCTCCACCAAACCATCAAAGACCATCGCTGCAACTCAGAAGAGGGGGAAGAGGAGAGGGAAATGGAAGAGGAAGATGGAAAATTGAGCCATGTATGCAAAAATCTCTCTCTCACTCATCTCTCCCTTGATTTCTTTTAATTCTCTTGAAAAATTGAGCCATTTATGCAAAATAAAAGGGGTGGAATTTCAAATAAAAGTGCTGATATCATCCTCCCCTAAATTATGTAAACATAATTCAATGCGAGGCTGAAATTATAGTCCTTGACAATAAACAAGGTCAATCAGCTCATTGGAAAAATACGTGTTCAACAGGAAAATGCTCTAAATAGACTTTGCCAAACTCAGGATAAAGAGCCTCTTTGGATACCTCTAAACATTATTTGCATATAATCATATATGCAAATGGTTTTGAAGTTTTGATTATTTGCAAATAATGGTTATAAGAGTCTTTGAAATGATATATTTGGTGGCTTCCAAAGATAGGCCTTAGGGCATATTTGGCAACCATTAAAAACTCTCCATGGAATATTTGTTTAACCGTGTAAGAAAGGGGCATGAGTAAGGAGAGCGTTGAGATGAGACAGAGCTAAAAAACTGTAACGACCCGATTTCCGTCGTGTCGCTACGAGCAAAAGAAAGTAAAAATCATGGAAATATTTTTTTTTTTTTTATACAAGCATCAACGACGATCCCGATAGAATCTTATTACAACTTAAAAATGATACATGACGTAAGACGTCAAAATGCAAGGACTCTAGGAACGAACTCTCTGATCACACAGTCCCTTATCCCATGGTTCCTTCATTTGCAAATGCTCCGCCATCTAATGCCTCAACCCCTGTGGTGGAGGAATCAACGTCAAAGCAGGGTCATCCAAAGACCGAGCAAAGTAAAAGAGACAATAATAACAGTGCATACAATATAATCCACATCCTCAATAATGTCTAGAAACAATATAATAAAGATTACAATGCCCATGGCAATATAAATAAAAGGAATGACAATAATTTCAATGTATGCTATGCATGCAATAATTATGAGACAGCACATTCCCCAGGTACATCCGGCTTTTCCCCCAATTATTTTTCTGTCAGTTCTTTTCTGACTTTTTCATTTTATTTTATTTTTTTCTGCCGGTGTCCTTGCCGCACGGCTAACCACTACCCCTGTCTGAAGGTAGTGACGTTATGGACTTGGATTACGGTCTCGCATTTTGCCGAGCCGGGGATACTATCCCTCGGGGATACTTTCCCTTTTTGGTTGGTTTGCCAACGAAAGGCAGTACACGCTTCTCGCGTTGGCCTTTGGACCTTAGGTCCCAGGATGATTCCACCACACCCTTAAGTTCCCCTTCACTTTCCCCCATGTATGCAACATGTATGCAATTACTTACCTTTGCCTTTCTTCCTGCATTCATTTCAATTCATTTGATTCCAGCATTCATTTCAATTCATTTGATTCCAGGCAAGCGAGTATAAATTCACTAAGCAGGTATTTATCAGGCAATTTATAAGCAGAGCTACATTGCATAGACAATTATATTGAACACCATTACAAGACAAGGTCTAGCTGTCACCTGCCTTTTCTTATAGTCGCAGTAGGACGAGATGGCTCCTGTAGGCAAATAAGTGAAATAGGTCAACTTATTTTAGTCTAGGTCCTTTTAATATCACACAGACAACACTTGTCCTTTCTGTGTCCATTTATGTCCTAAAATAAGGTTCCCTGTGTTCACTATTCATGTGGGCCCCATCATGTCACTATTTATGTGGGCCCTGCATGTCACTATTTATGTGGGCCCCATCATGTCACTATTTATGTGGGCCCCATCATGTCACTATTTATGTGGGCCCCATCATGTCACTATTTATGTGGGCCCCATCATGTCACTATTCATTTCACCATAAGTTGATAAAGTTTACTTTACGGTTACTATGCTAGTATTTCACCGTTAAGTATATAGGTGGTAGAACCAACCATTACTTTATCCATATAGGTGGTAAAACCAACCATTACTTCAAATAAAATATAGGTAGGTGGTAGAACCAACCATGAAAGAGATCATTAAATAATTTAGGTGGTAGAACCAACCATTGAAAGAGATCATTGCTTTCAAATAAATTTAGGTGGTAGAACCAACCATGAAAGAGAGACTATTATAAAAGACTTACTTGGTAGTGGATTTTCTTTTTCCTTCTTCTCTCTCTCTTCCTCTTTCTCTTTCTTCTCTTCTCTTCCTCTCTCTCTCTCTCTCTCTCTTCTCTTCTCTTCTCTTCTCTTCTCTTCTCTTCTCTTCTCCTTTTCTTCTCCTCCTCCTCAATTTATAGACATTTTTTTTGCATAGTACTTTTTGCATAGTAAAGACTATTTACTATTTTAAATTATTATTTCTGTCGGTCAATAGTATTTTTGCATAGTACTTTTGCATAGTAAAAACTATTTACTATTTTAAATTATTATTTTCGTCGGTTAACAGTATTTTGCATAGTTAATAATATTTTTTTATTATTAATTTTGTCGGTCAATAGTATTTTTGCATTTTTTTATTATTATTTTCGTCGGTGCGATGATATTTTCGTTTCCACTAGGGATGGGTCCCGCTGGTGGTAGGACCCGCTGGTCGTGGGGCCCGCTTGTGTGGGACCTACTTGTGTGAGACCTACTTGTGTGGGGCCCGCTGATGTGGGACCTACTGATGGTGGGACTCGTTTGTAAATAGTACTCGGTGGGTCCTACTGTGAATAATACTTTTAAATAGTGTATCTCAATAGTGAACTTGCATAGTATTTCTGCATAGTAATCTCGCATAGTGACTATTGTGAATAGTGACTATTGGAAATTTTTAACATATATATATATCTATTCCGTTTTTGTTGACATCTGGGGCGGTGGCTTAGTGGTAGGAAGCCGTTCAATCTTAGCTTAGACTTGGGTTCGAATCGTGTACGCCCCATTATGCCAGATGTCCTCATGCCCGATTAACTTGGGGAAAATGAGTAATGGCCGATGATTACCCACCTATGAGGCCATTTTTATATTTATATATATATATATATATATATCTATTTTACCGGTTCTTACATTCTACCCCCCTTAAAAAAATTTCGTCCCCGAAATTCCTCTCTATCACTAAGTAACTAAAGGCGTACCTCCAAATAATTCTGGAAAATTTTTCTGTATATCGGATTCTCGCTCCCAAGTAGTCTCATCGACGCCATGGTGACGCCAAAGTACTCTGACAAGGGGAATCGACTTGTTCCGCAAAACTCTGTCCTTGCGCTCCAGAATGCGCACAGGTCCTTCCGAAAAGGACCAATCACCCTGAAGCTCCACCTCGTCCTCTTCTAGCACGTGAGAAGGGTCGGGATGATATAGACGAAGCATGGATACATGAAATACATTATGCATCTGATCAAGGTTTGGAGGTAATTCCAACTCATAAGCTCGAGATCCAATTTGCTTAGAGATGCGATAAGGCCCGATGTAACGAGGGCTCAACTTACCTTTCCTGCCGAACCGCATAACTGCTTTGAAAGGCGAGATTTTAACAAAAACCATATCTCCTTCAGCGAACTCGAGCTCTCTACGCCGCTGATCGGCATAGCTCTTCTGCCTACTCTGAGCTGCCTTTAACCTTTCCCTGATCAAGGTTACTTTCTCAGAAGTTTCTTCCACCAATTTCGGCCCAAGCAACTGCCTTTCACCAACTTCAACCCAACACAATGGTGATCTACAAGCACGACCATAAAGAGCCTCGAAGGGAGCCATCTGAATACTTTGCTGATAACTGTTATTATAAGCAAATTCGACTAGGGGCAAATGACGCTCCCAGTCTCCCCCAAAATCGAGAATACAGGCTCTCAATAGGTCCTCCACAATCTGGTTAACCCTCTCGGTCTGACCATCCGTCTGAGGATGATAGGCAGTACTAAAATTTAGCTTCGACCCCAAAGCTTCTTGCAACCCACACCAAAACCTAGAAGTGAATCTGGTGTCCCTGTCAGATATTATAGAAGCAGGTACCCCATGCAATCTGATAATTTGCGCCACATACACCTCCGCCAACTTGTTCATAGTCCAAGTCTTTTTCATGGCGATAAAATGTGCAGATTTGGTGAGACGATCAACAATCACCCAGATGCTATCACAACCGCTCTTGGTTTTGGGCAAACCCATGATGAAGTCCATAGAAATACTATCCCACTTCCACATGGGTATCTCCAAAGGCTTTAGAGTGCCTCCAGGTTTCTGATGCTCAATCTTTATTTTCTGACAAGTCAAGCATTTCGAAACATAGCTAGCCACTTCTCTTTTCATTCCGCTCCACCAGAAGTTTCTTTTCAAATCATGATACATCTTGGTGCTACCCGGGTGAATGGTGTAGCGAGACTTATGAGCCTCATCCAAGATACTTCTTCTGAGATCTTCTTTAGCTGGCACACATATCCTGCTTTTAAAGTACAAGAAACCGTCTGCCCCAATTGAAAAGTCTGGTCTGGAATCTACTTCTTTCTTCAACTTGATCAACTCTGCATCATCTGCTTGAGCCGCCTTTATCGACTCCAAAAAGTCTGACTGAACTCGAAAATTTGCTAAGACTGATTTTTCACCCACTTTGCAAATATCCAGAGTCAAATCTCTAAACTGCTCATTGAAGCGAGACTTGAACTGTCCCCAAGTCCCTGACAAGACTGCGGGATAGTTCTGAATCATAGTCCGCCACCAGACACCCGCTTCTCCCTTCAGTAAGAAGGAAGCAAAACGCATCTTCTGAATACTTGAGCACTCCATTACTGCAAAGATCCCCTCTATCTCTGTAATCCAATGATCTGCCGCTAAGGGATCACCTGAACCAGTAAACTCAGATGGATGGTAGTCTCGGAACTGACGATGCATCTGAGAGGCATCCTCACGAGGTCTCGACTCCTGACGATTCCCGAGATTGGCTGCGATGGCCTGAAGGGCGGTCTGATTAGCTATCTGATTCTGTTTAAGAATTTCTGCAAGCATTTGCAGACTATCCTGATTTTGAGGTTGAACTGGGCCATGCGTAACGAGCTGAGATGGTTCATGTCCATCATTAGTAGGGACATTCGCCTGGTTAGCAGCTCCCCTCCTCTGATACATCTGCTAATAGAAGACTTTGTTGTCATTAATTGAGTAGGTATTAAAATTTACTATTGTGTCTTCCCTTTAAGGGTATAAAATCAGAGTGCATATATTTTGGTCGACAAGTCTTAATTGTCTACCCCAATCCTATAATCTACCCACTCTCACGAAGTCCAGGTATTTCACAAAAACCCAGAGCTCTGATACCAAAACTGTAACGACCCGATTTCCGTCGTGTCGCTACGAGCAAAAGAAAGTAAAAATCATGGAAATATTTTTTTTTTTTTTTATACAAGCATCAACGACGATCCCGATAGAATCTTATTACAACTTAAAAATGATACATGACGTAAGACGTCAAAATGCAAGGACTCTAGGAACGAACTCTCTGATCACACAGTCCCTTATCCCATGGTTCCTTCATTTGCAAATGCTCCGCCATCTAATGCCTCAACCCCTGTGGTGGAGGAATCAACGTCAAAGCAGGGTCATCCAAAGACCGAGCAAAGTAAAAGAGACAATAATAACAGTGCATACAATATAATCCACATCCTCAATAATGTCTAGAAACAATATAATAAAGATTACAATGCCCATGGCAATATAAATAAAAGGAATGACAATAATTTCAATGTATGCTATGCATGCAATAATTATGAGACAGCACATTCCCCAGGTACATCCGGCTTTTCCCCCAATTATTTTTCTGTCAGTTCTTTTCTGACTTTTTCATTTTATTTTATTTTTTTCTGCCGGTGTCCTTGCCGCACGGCTAACCACTACCCCTGTCTGAAGGTAGTGACGTTATGGACTTGGATTACGGTCTCGCATTTTGCCGAGCCGGGGATACTATCCCTCGGGGATACTTTCCCTTTTTGGTTGGTTTGCCAACGAAAGGCAGTACACGCTTCTCGCGTTGGCCTTTGGACCTTAGGTCCCAGGATGATTCCACCACACCCTTAAGTTCCCCTTCACTTTCCCCCATGTATGCAACATGTATGCAATTACTTACCTTTGCCTTTCTTCCTGCATTCATTTCAATTCATTTGATTCCAGCATTCATTTCAATTCATTTGATTCCAGGCAAGCGAGTATAAATTCACTAAGCAGGTATTTATCAGGCAATTTATAAGCAGAGCTACATTGCATAGACAATTATATTGAACACCATTACAAGACAAGGTCTAGCTGTCACCTGCCTTTTCTTATAGTCGCAGTAGGACGAGATGGCTCCTGTAGGCAAATAAGTGAAATAGGTCAACTTATTTTAGTCTAGGTCCTTTTAATATCACACAGACAACACTTGTCCTTTCTGTGTCCATTTATGTCCTAAAATAAGGTTCCCTGTGTTCACTATTCATGTGGGCCCCATCATGTCACTATTTATGTGGGCCCTGCATGTCACTATTTATGTGGGCCCCATCATGTCACTATTTATATGGGCCCCATCATGTCACTATTTATGTGGGCCCCATCATGTCACTATTTATGTGGGCCCCATCATGTCACTATTCATTTCACCATAAGTTGATAAAGTTTACTTTACGGTTACTATGCTAGTATTTCACCGTTAAGTATATAGGTGGTAGAACCAACCATTACTTTATCCATATAGGTGGTAAAACCAACCATTACTTCAAATAAAATATAGGTAGGTGGTAGAACCAACCATGAAAGAGATCATTAAATAATTTAGGTGGTAGAACCAACCATTGAAAGAGATCATTGCTTTCAAATAAATTTAGGTGGTAGAACCAACCATGAAAGAGAGACTATTATAAAAGACTTACTTGGTAGTGGATTTTCTTTTTCCTTCTTCTCTCTCTCTTCCTCTTTCTCTTTCTTCTCTTCTCTTCCTCTCTCTCTCTCTCTCTCTCTTCTCTTCTCTTCTCTTCTCTTCTCTTCTCTTCTCCTTTTCTTCTCCTCCTCCTCAATTTATAGACATTTTTTTTGCATAGTACTTTTTGCATAGTAAAGACTATTTACTATTTTAAATTATTATTTCTGTCGGTCAATAGTATTTTTGCATAGTACTTTTGCATAGTAAAAACTATTTACTATTTTAAATTATTATTTTCGTCGGTTAACAGTATTTTGCATAGTTAATAATATTTTTTTATTATTAATTTTGTCGGTCAATAGTATTTTTGCATTTTTTTATTATTATTTTCGTCGGTGCGATGATATTTTCGTTTCCACTAGGGATGGGTCCCGCTGGTGGTAGGACCCGCTGGTCGTGGGGCCCGCTTGTGTGGGACCTACTTGTGTGAGACCTACTTGTGTGGGGCCCGCTGATGTGGGACCTGCGGGTGTGGGGCCCGCTGATGTGGGACCTACTGATGGTGGGACTCGTTTGTAAATAGTACTCGGTGGGTCCTACTGTGAATAATACTTTTAAATAGTGTATCTCAATAGTGAACTTGCATAGTATTTCTGCATAGTAATCTCGCATAGTGACTATTGTGAATAGTGACTATTGGAAATTTTTAACATATATATATATCTATTCCGTTTTTGTTGACATCTGGGGCGGTGGCTTAGTGGTAGGAAGCCGTTCAATCTTAGCTTAGACTTGGGTTCGAATCGTGTACGCCCCATTATGCCAGATGTCCTCATGCCCGATTAACTTGGGGAAAATGAGTAATGGCCGATGATTACCCACCTATGAGGCCATTTTTATATTTATATATATATATATATATATATATATATATATATATATCTATTTTACCGGTTCTTACAAAATCAGATAAAAACCTTTGTTTGGAATAGTATTTTTATTTTCCCTGTTTTCCAGCCCATCACATGCTCTCGTCACTCGCCTCCCCTCACATCTAGGGGTGTAAACGGATCGAATTCGAATCAGATATGACTGTATCCGAATTCGATTACAGTATACACTATCCGAATTCGGATTCGGATTTGACGGATATTTAATAGCTATTACCGAATTTGTATACACCGGATATTGTTCGAATTCGGATATTATCCATATCCGTTTATTCAGTAAATTTGAACATTTTATTGCAACACATTATTTTTCTTCTCCTTCTTACTCCTCGAATGAATTTTCCAAACCCTAAAACCAGGCCTCTACATTCTCTTCACAAAATTAACTCTCAAACCCTAAAATACTTGAGATCCTCTTCGTCCTTCTAAAACGAAGGCAGAGAGAGAGAGAGAGAGAGAGAGAGAGAGGCGGTGGGGATGGATGATGGTGTTGGTAGTGGTCTTTGGGTTTTTTTTTTTTTTGTATATGATGGAATGAGTTTGGGCTATTATGAACAGGGGAAGTGGGAGTGTTGATTGTGGAAGATGAAGAGAAATGGGGATGGAGATGGGGATTGACTTAGAGATGGAGGTGACTGGTAGTGGTGGAGGTGGCTGTGAGAAGGTGGAGAGGGGCGGCGGCGGATTTTTGTGGGGTTGGTTGGAGGCACCAAGCAATGCTAAAGATTATGTCTCAGCTCCTCCTTTCTGCTCTCTTGCTTCTCCTTGCAAACATTAGAAGTCCCATCTTTTAATTGTATTTTGGGTTTTTATCTAACCCTAAGTTGGAAAATTGATCTGAGCCATCCATTTACCATCAATGACCTAGATGACCTTTTTGCTTTAGAATTCTCTAGAAGCTATGACATCTTCTTTCAATCACCATCATCCATATGTCTCTTTCATCCTACAACCCACATTTGTTGCTTCATAAAGAAGCCATGTTAAACTCCAAGAATGCCCTTGAATGAGAGATTACTTCATTTCCTACCTAAAACACTTTTTGTTTTTGTCTTTTTCTAAAAAGAAAATTTACTTTTCTTTTAGAAACAAAAGATAGTGTATCATTACTAAGAATAAATATTAATGATATTATTAATAATAAATAAATAAAATTTACTTCTCAGATTCGGATGTTAAACAGATCGGATATACCATTTACCATATTCGCATCCACTAAGAGCCGGATATCTCATAAACAGATTCAGATAATACGCTTGAAAGAGATCCAGATAATATTCGCTTTAAACTGATTCGGATGCAGACGGTAATCGAATACCCATTTACACCCCTACTCACGTCTATCTTTCTCTCAGACCTCTTTGCCATTCTCTCACACTTGGTAAATCAGGATTGGGATTGAGCCTCTATCTTAATTGGTCAGTTCTTCAACCATGAGGTCAGAGGTTCAATCCCAGCTCTCAGGATTCCATGAAACTTTTTTATGCTTGCCAAACATGCCCTCAATGCTTCATCTGCAAATAAAGCTAAACTATAAGGCACGTTTGGATAGCCCATATATTTGGGTTTGGACTTGTAATTCAAAAAATTTGAAGATTTGAAATCAAGAAATTTAAAATTCACATATTTATAATTATTGTTGTTTGGATGACCGTGTAAAAGATTTTGATTTCAAAATCTCTTGTTTGGATGCTCTTAGGATTTGGTTTTGAAATCTTACAGATCCAAAAACACAAATGCTGATTGGAAAGTAATATCTGCACTCTTTACTCTTCTAATTAGTTGTCTTAGACTCCCACAGAACATAAGACACTAACAACAAGCAATTAGAGGTGTTTAATAGAAAAGAGGGTCTCATTCTCATAACAAGGGAGTGCTGATATCATCTCTGTCCCAGTGAATTCCTTGTCACTCAAAGGTCTTGCTTTTAATACGCAAGCAGCTCTAAAAATGGCATAAAACGAGTAGAATGATAATCCACTCTTGATTCTAGAGAGCAAAACAAGGCCATGTGACAAACTATGGCAAGCCTCTTTTCAGTTCAACACCACAAATTGAACCAACAAAAGACAACCTTCAATATATAACTGCAACAAGAAATTAACAAGGACAAAAGGAAACAAAGCAACAGTCTTACAACAATTTCAAGGGCAACTGCTCTTCCGGGATGCACTAAGGGGCCGTTTGAATAACCGGATTTTAGAATCTTGGATTTCCTCCAAATCGTAGTTGGGAGACGAGAGAAGAAGGAGACCACCCATTGTTTTCTGTTTTCTCGCCCTTCTTTCGATCAGCAAGAGAGTAGGAGATCATCCCATATTTCCAGGTTTTAGAAATCTCGGGATGTGGGATAGATTTCTAAAACCTGGATTTCTTACTTAAAATCCAAGATTCTAAAGAGAAGTGAAGCAGTCGGTCTCTTTCTTCTCTCGCCTCCCAACTACGATTTTGAAGAAATCCAAGATTCTAAAATCCGCATATCCGAACAGCCAGAGTCATCTAATTTCTTCAACCATAGAGACTACAAAACAAACCACAGAACTAGAAACATCAGCACAAAGATAAATCACAACTGTCACCAACAAAAGCGGAGAGCAAAAGAAAAGATGAAAATGAGGGACAGACAGGGAAATCATAAGAGCATGAAAAAATAAACTCCTCAAAACTCAGAAACAACCATTTAGGATATAATGGCATTGCTTCTTGTAGTTCACCTTTCCTTTCTCTACAAATCAACACGAATATAAAGAACTATATACTCTAGCAAGCAATTCAAAGAGGAGAACTATATTATACTAGGCAACTATCAGCTTGCTAACAAAATCCACAAACTACTGATTTGGCTAATATTTTCTATATAACTAATGGATATGTGGATTTTATAATCTTGGATTTTGTGGAAATCTTGGATGGGAGACGAGAAGGAGACCGTCCATTTCGCTTCTCTTTAAAATCTTGGTTTTTAAGTAAGAAATCCAGGTTTTAGAAATCTCTCCCCAATCTTGAGATTTCTAAAACCTAGAAACATGGAATGATCTCCTACAAGAATGATCTCCTACTCTCTTGCTGATGGAAAGAAGAGCGAGAAATAAGAAAACACCGGCTGGTCTCCTTCTCGTCTCCCATCTACAATTTTGAGGAAATACAAGATTCTAAAATTTGCACATCCAAACGGCCCCTGAATGTCTACGCAAAGGGATGAGAAAAACAGCTCGACACGTGCATAACAAAAAAGCCAAGATAATCACCAAACTATTCTCAACATTTACTAGTCATTTTTTTTAAAATTGACATATTTCATTAATATTAAGATAGCAGTCGGGACCAGTACTCCCATCCTGCGTTACAAAATATTAAGGTGGACTGGACCTACATGGCGGCACTAGTCCAAGAGGTAAACTAAGCAGCACCCTGATATCTATACAGTATTCAGCCACCGTCTAGGTCTTCCCAACTTTCACTTCTACCCAACTAAAATTCAACTAAATGGTAACATATAAGACGAGGATAAATTCAGGATCCGCATTGTATTGATCAGTATCTTGCCAATCCATCTTCCCTTGTCAGTAATCTATGCATTTGTCAGCTTCTATCATCCGTCAAAACAATTCTTTGATTAGGTTACTAAGGCTCCCGCACCAACAAGGAGCCAACAATCTTCAGCAAAAACAATCGTGAGGCCTACCAACCAATCCAAAGACCGAATTTTCTCTGTTCCGTCAGTCTTTTCCAAAAAAACTAAACCACCATTCTGCATCAAAGAACAGGGAGCGAAGTTATATAGAAGATTTCTGTAACTCCAGGATAAGGTTCACAACCTCAGAGGCATACACCTCCCCATCAAGAACCAACGCCGAAATCTCCTCATGAGATGGGGTTTTATCTTCTAATGCTTCTTTCTGGAGATCATGCCTCCAATTTTTGAATCTCGATCATCTTTTGCTCCTCCCATCGAAGACGCCTTGATGTGTGTTCTTCCTCCAATAGTTTGATGAAAAGAGGATGTTCATGCATAGGAGAGTGAGATTCCTTAATACTCCAAAAACCGGATAGCCTAAATACCATTTCTGGTGACCAGTTCGCTTCCTCCTTAAAGGACTTCCAGAGCCTCTTTAAAGAATCCCTTGTGACTTCTTTTTGGGTGGGCGAATATCTAGATGCATGTTCCTCCAGATAGGCCAATTTTCTCATAGACTTCAAGGCTGTCTCCATCTCAAAGAGGTCCACCGGCAATTTCCTTTTTCTGCCAAGAAGCGACCTCGAGGGTCCAGCAACAGGGGAGGCCAATTCACTTTGGGCTTCCATGAAAAGACCAAGAACCAAACCCAGCAAGAAGATAATAAAGGAAGAAGAATGAACCGCCTCGAATGATCTTTCAAGAGAAACCGTGAACTAGGTATAAAGGAATGGCCAGATAACCACACTAAGAAGAGTTCCCGCTATCATGAGGCAGCAATAAAAGCACCGGAGTGGCAGTTTCCAAAAAAATTAATTATTTCAAAAATAAGATTATTCCCACTACTCATGAGAATACCCTCCAATCCTAAAATAGTAGTTACCCTCCACGCTTATAGATCTGCAATCATCATTACCTTTAAAGGGTTGCTCATTAACATAGTCGCCAAAAACAAAAAGCCACTAAGACCTTTTAACTTCCCTCACACGAAAGGCAATTTTTGTACATTACCTAAGTCAAGCAGATCTTTTCAAACCCAAAACCAGGCCATCCAAGTGATCAGAGGGGAAGACTTCTAGGAAACCAGGCCAAAATTCCCAATTCATGAATAAACCTGACTTTAGATAATTCTATACTCAAACCTTTGATCAAAGGTATACCTGCACTAAGTGCATCGTGCAGATCCCTGCAAAGGCCAACCTAGACTGCAAGGTGCCTAATCCACAGGACATCCTAGCCCTGCGAAGTAGGGTAGCCCCACCCAAAGTGTTGGAAACATGAATTTGAATAGAGGATGGCGGAGGCTTCCACCAGGGGACAAGGATTTTAGTAGACACAAATGTCATACACTGATTATTGTTCCCTTCCATTTTAACTTCTAATACTCGACCAAAAAGATTACCTGAAGCTTCGACTATAGATATGGCCAAAACATGGAGAGGGATGCCAAAAAATTTAACCCAAATTTCCTTTAAGCCCATAATAAAGTATCTATTCCAAGGAAAAAGAGAATGTGCATGATCCCCCCACACCTCCTGACCTTTGTCCAATATCACTGCAACTTCCTCTTTTGATTCAAAGAAAAATAATAATTCATTTTCTGATAAGATACATGGGCATGCCAACAGAGGAAGGTTCCAAACTCTCTTAGCCCATAACTATAGGTCTTGAAGGGTCCCAGAGTTATCCTTTTTTTTCCCAACTAAGCAACTTTTGAGGGATTGTAGCCTTGAAGCTACCTCCTTTCCTGAGATAAATAGGGCCGGGTTACCTTCTTCCGGGAATACAGAAATTGTCCCAGAATCGGGCCATCAGTCACCTTCCATATTGATCGATCCGGATTCCAGTTGATTTCTTTTCTCATCTAGAGGCGTGGATCCGACCTTTGTATCCAAAGGACATCCCCAGCATCTGACTCGCCAGCTGAAATTGAGATATTTACAAGAAGGACAACTCCAATCTCCCAGTCGCAGGCCTCGATCACCTAGTCTCAAACTTCGATCCGTAACACTTCTTTTTTTTCTTTCTACTGAAAGTCGAGCCTTAACCCTTGTGTCGATTCTTTTGGTCGAATCCTTGCTAAATAAGGATTAGATGCTAGCAATGAGGAGAGCTTGAAATTCAAGGTAAGAAACACCAACACACACACACACACACACACACCCCACACCCCCCCCCCCCCCCCTCCTCCTTCTTTCTGTACATGATTTCAGCAAGTGAATTTTCTTCTAAGAAAGAAGAAAAGAAACTCTTACAAAGCCCTTCTCCAAATTATAATTGAAAAGCTGCAAAAAGTTCCAAACATTTACTAGTCATTAAAATAACCAAATATTACAAGATGTCAAATTATATTGGGGCACAATGGATGGAATCACAAAATGGAGGATATTTCAAGCACGGATTCACATTCATCAAATTAAACCAAGAGGCACAACAACAAAGGAATGTAAGTTGACATTGTTTCTATCATAAACAAGTCAATGTTCAAAACTCAAACTAACATTCCTAAGAAACAAAGATAACAGAACAGAAATCAGTCTTTGTTAATAAAAACACATTTTTCTAAACAATATTTTTTCTCCTTTTTAGACAAAAACATTGCCAGTTTTTCTATCAGAACGTTCGAGTTGGGAGATCCTCAACAGAGCCCCTGTTGTCGTTATATGGATTCAAGGTGGAGAATGGCCAATCACCATTTAATCAAATTTAAGCATGAGGCAGACAAGAACAGGTTTTATCTGCCAAAAGGCAAATGGTTAAAATGGCAAAAGAAGCATGACGAGGAACAGATCAAACACTGGAATAATTCTTAAAAGAGAAATCAATGATTAAAGGAAAATTGGTGTAAGAAAATATAAAAAAAGAGCAAGAACCTATGGAATAAAATAACAACATACATCTTAAAAGATTTAGGGGCCATTTGAATACGTGGATTTAGAATCCTAGATTTCTTCAAAATTGTAGATGGGAGACGAGAGACGAAGGAGAGCAGCCGTCGTTTTCTGATTTCTCGCCCTTCTTTCTGTCAGCAAGAGAGTAGGAGATCATTCCATGTTTCTAGGTTTTAGAAATCTCGGGATGGGGGATAGATTTCTAAAACCTGGATTTCTTGCTTAAAATCCAAGATTTTAACAAGAAGCAAAATGGCTACTCTCCTCCTCCTTTTGTCCCCAACTACAATTTTGAAGAAATCGAGGATTCTAAAATCTGCATATCCAAACGGCCCCTTAGTGATCTACCAAGAAAGACACATAAAGAAGAAACCATTAAAAACAAAAAAGAGCGAAGACCTAGGCCTAAGCGCTTAGTTGGCCTCGCAAGGATCTGCGGATCTTGGCCCAGTGGGGAACTGGCAACTTCTTATAGAAAAGGTGAGAAAGAGTCTCTATTGCTGGATCAATGGAAAGAGCTGGATCTCGATCTCGTCATGGAACATCTGGAGCATATGGATCTGGTTTTGCAAGCTCTTGATCCGGAACTAATGGATACCGCTTAGATGCCGTGCTCCCACCCGCCACCCCTCCCTGCTACTCATGCCATCGATCCGCTCCTTTTAATGGACATTCTTAGCCGTCCTCCGAGGGTTAACACCCCATAGATCAGATCGAGAACTCTTTCAGACCTACCTTTCAATCCAGAGATTCAAGCCTTAGGCTTATTTTGGAAGGCGACGGACTGAAGAGGAGTTCTATTCACTATTGCTTATAGGGCCCGGATCCTGCATTACCACTGGTCCAATTGATGAATGCCACCACTAGGGTTGCTCCTTGAATTTCCCTTCATTATATCACCAAAGGTTGATCTCTGGCGGCCAATAGGGAGTCCTCTGGCTATTGATATTATTACATTGCGCGCATTAGGACCTGTGAGTCCTGCGAACGAGTGTTCGACTTGGGGTACGCTACTTGCCAATAAGGTTGGAAATTAGCTACAGAGAAGACTGTTAAGCATTTGATTTCTAATTGGAAAAACTGCAAAACTAAGTGGTTGGAAATATATATTCTTTGTCATTGATTTCAAAGTGAAAAACTACATAACCGAGTGGTTGGAACCGTTTTTTTTTTTTTTTAAAACTTAGCTTGGCTAGAAGCACCCATGTCGGGATAGAAGCGACAGCCCCAGCGTCAAACTTTTTTCTCCGCTTTTTCATAGAGGAGCAATCCATAATGGTATGATGCTTCCCCTCATATCGGAAAGGGCAGTTCGTCCCTTTGGGAGCAAAAAGGCCATTTCAACAAGTCTCTACATAAAGAAATCAATGATTGGAAAGAAAGATGGGCTAATACAACATTAGAGCAAGAGCACATAAATTAAGCAATCGCAAATCTTATCCATTGAGTAGATATATTTAGGAAAAAAGAAGCATTACTAAGGCTCTGTTTCTTCCGACGTAAAACAAAGTTTATTCTCATTAAAAATTGTTTTTACGCCCATTTTATGTCGAAAGAAACGGAGCCTAAAGGAAATGGAAGGGAAATCATGTTGCAACTAATCTTATCTGAAAAGGAAAATAGAAAACTATAATTAACATGACTAACAACGAAAATAAAAGCACAAAAAAACAACAAAGAAGATTTCACTTAGTAAGGAGCGTCTGCCCTTCTTAGTAATCCATTAGCCAAACCATGGAAGCCGTCCAAAGTTCCCAGACAAAAGAAGAGTTGGACATGTTACATAGTACATAAGAAAATGCGTAGTCTATAAATAAAAGATGAAACAGTATTGTGACAATTGTTAGTGATTCTAATCCCAAAAACGGAAAAGGCCAAAGATCAAATAGCATGTCCAAAGGTCAAGTGATAAATGTATGTGTTTGGGTATTGAATTGCAAGAGGTGCCATATCACAAATAGAGCCCAATGTTTTGGTCATTATTCAAATAGAAAACCTTTTTTTTAACAGTATTCAAAAAGAAAACCTTCTATGAATTATTAAAGAAGATGGGACTGAACTTCCCAGAGATCAACTAGGTTGTGATGATCTCAAGGGCAAAAGATAGTCTGCACATGACATTGCACTTTGCATCTGGTAATTTATTGGGTCCCACAATGGATATGGCACCTCTGCCGTCCAAAAATTCAACAAAACCATCCAATCCTAACTGTCCATCAATGTCCTCAAAACCAAATAGTAAAATAAAAATGACCTATGTGTCACTTAACAAGCAAAGAACACTGTTCAATGGCTATGATTTTTTAGCATTGTCCCCATCAGTAAGGGCCCCATAGATGATATATTGGAATAAGAATTCTATATGTATGGCAGAGATTAAAGTGTTCTGAACAGAGGGAAGAGATGAAGACCCACACAAATCCTCAAATTGATGCATCATCAACCACATGAACTATATTACTCATTGATATGCACCAGTAAGAGATCCCATGACAGTTAAAAGAAATTAGTCTCCTAGAAAGATATGAGATCCCGTGATGGCTACTTTGATTGGCAAGGTTCCAAAGGGCATGGTTAGTTTGTTGAGTATAAAAGCCATTGAGTGAAGCTTTGGATGCTCTTATGTCCGCTCTGTACTTCTTTCGAATTCTAGAAATGATGACCATGTGAAATCTAGGTACTTAGACCATGTGAACTCTAGCCCACGAGATTTTTCTTTTAAAAAAGCAGTTCCAAAGATAAAAAGTGAATCAACAAAGTGTGGAATGACATTTTTAAGACACCTTGAAGAGCACATATAACATAAGAGTCTATATAGGTTACTTCAAACTCCTAACAAGCATTCATCCACTCAAGGAAAGATGTTGACAAAGAAAAGTAGTCAAATGGCAAAGAATGTTTCTAATATAGTAACATCAAAATTATCGGACCTTTTTGCTCAGGGATATAATCCTGCTGTCAATCTGTTGACTCTATGTAATGTTTGTAGGGACTTCTGGTTCCCACTGTCATTTTCATAGATTCAATAAAACTGTCATCTTTCAAAAAAAAAATACAGTAACATCAATCAACACTTGAAAGACTAATATGTTGCAATATAAGCCTCCAATTGAAATATTATGTCATTATTCCTAGTCAAGATTGTCCAGAGAATACTGAAAAAAATTATAAAGAATATGTACACAAAGATGATTTCCTGAATTTTTTTTTTATAGAGAATGCATACACTGATAGACTGATACATGCATTGTTTGATAAGATCTAAGGAACAGAAAATGCAACTCCCATCATCAGATACACTGAAGATACTACTCAGATAGTGAGATACTAAACAGTTCCGCAATTGAGTACGTCAGATAAAGAATATATTCCATGGGAGTTGAGCAACAGTCCACCTATGACAATTTAATGCATAAAAAAGGTTGGAGAGACAACTACTGTATCTGTATATGCATCTATAGAAACATGCAGACATAATTATATATAGATATATGTACAGCATATGATAACTTAAGATAGGAGCATTTGTCCAACATTGTTGAGCTTAGGATTTAACATAAGGAATATTAAGAGAATCTAATTAAAACAAAAACAAAGATACGGGTTTCTTGCTACCAAGTAGCAGAGGATCAGAGCCACAGTAGCAGGCCTAGGAATGGGTGCAGAATCAGGATCAATCTATGTAACAGTTGATGTGTATGAATAATTGATTTATTTAAAATGAGGATTGATTCATCTAGCTAGTTACTCAGTAAAATTTCCTTAGTTTTGGTAGTAGGAAATGAAGGATAAAAGAACAGATAGGTGCCCAATGATTCACGTTTACTCACATAGTTCAAAAAGAACTATTTTCCACATATACTGCATTGTTGAAAGCCTTTTATACAGCAGTTTCCGTGCAAATTGCCACCCAGTGTCTTTCATACACTATATCACCAAATCCATATGGCCAAGTTGGGTTGTTGCACTTCATAATGGATTCCACTGGAAAGTAACTCTTTTAGGCAACCAATCTCCTTCAAGACTGGTACAAAGGGATTGAATAAAGCTCTTCCAAAAGTAACGCTTTTACGCTAAAAGACAGAAATACGGACGTTCGGCTGCTGCACTTTAGTGGAGTGAGAAAATGACGTGGAGGGAAACTTGGCAGAATCCTACTGTGAGGAGAGTATTTGAGGCTTGGGAAAAGGAAAACAACTTTTTTGCACCAGGATTTTGGGCTTGGGAAAAGGAAAACTGATGCAGGACAATACTCAGAATAGGGAAAATCCTACACTCCTAATGGGATTAAGACTTTAGGACAATTTAGGGCTTACGCGGAAAACTAAAAGAACACTTAAACAACTAACCTAGGACTGAGTTAACACCTAATTAATCTATGGGCAACAGCAATAATGAGACTTAAATAGCATAAATAATTGTAAAGAACATAATTAAGCATGAACTAAACCTTATACAAATCTATCAAAGCGATAAGGATTCGTTAGATGAATTAATAATTAGTCTGAAACTAGGCTCACGCACGCAACCAATTAAAAGAACTAAAAGATAATGTAAAACTTATCAATTAAATGTAATAAAAGCATGAGAAATTAATAATAATCAATGAAGAAAAACAAAAAAATGTCCAAACAGTTCAGATTTAGGCCGTAGGGGTAATTTGGTAATTTCTAAAAATCTGGAAATTGAAGGAAACTATTGTCCAGATCTTAGGTAAGGGTTTAGGTAGGTAAAAGAACGGTAATTCTAGGGTTTAGGTTTTGATTTGATGGTAGGCTTAGGCTATGAATCTTTAAAAAGGGTTTCCGGGCTTGAAAAGGGTAAGAACTTGCAATAGGGTTCAAAGAGGTTTGAAAGTTGAGATTCTTGTGAGTAGAACAACGACTTTTAGGAGAAAAGGAGAACCGTGGCTCGTATTGCTTCGGATATCAAGATTGAAATAATTTCCTGGACAAGGGCGAAGAAACAAACTCCTTATGGGATGGGCGACCTCATAAGGAACTAGTGGTCAGTAATTTGGGACAGAACTATCCGCTCCAAGCCTAAACCAAGATGGGTGAGTCCGCCAATGGGGTGGTTGAAACTGAACTTTGATGGCAGCTCTTTGGGCAACTCTAGAAGGGCAGGGGTAGGAGGAGTAATTAGAAACTCTTCCGGATCAATTGTTATGACGTATTCAGGACCCTGTGGAATATGTGACTCTAACGAGACTGAAGTTAGAGCGTTACTTTTTTGTCTAAAGTGGGCGTCTGAACACGATCAATGTCCTCTTATAATGGAAGGCGACTCCTCAAATGTAGTTGCCTGGGCTTTTGAATCATCAAAGGGTCCTTGGAGATTGCAGGAGATAGTAGCGGAAATACTGGATATAATGCGGGTACTCAACCCGAGTCTTGAACATCGCAGGCGATCGGCAAATGAGATGGCTGACACTCTAGCCAAAGCGGGAGCCGACCGGGAGAATTTTGAAATAGTATCATATTTGTAATGAGCTCATTCCACGAAGAAAGGATACTATTGTCCTAACTTCTGGAAGGATGCTTTCTCCCTTTCGAAAAACATCGGATATGTCCGGTGCTCTGCTAATATTTGTAATTGCGGGCTGGGACCACTGGTCTCGAATGCTTTTTAAATATTAATGAAAATTGTCATCTTTCAAAAAACAAAGTTGAGATTCTTGTGAGTTTTAGGTTAGGTTTAATCACTTAAACAATCTCTCAAAATATCAGAAAACGATCTTGAAGAACAAGGGAGATCTATGGATTTTGGGTTTTTTCTAGTTTTAGGGTTTAAGAACAAAGAAAATAGAAAATCTAATTTACTAACCTTGTTTGTGCTGATTTGATTGAAGAAATAGAAGAGAACAGATGAGAGGAGATGAGAGAAGATGTTTACAAACCACAAGAAGAAGAGAGAAGATGTTTACAAACCACAAGAAGAAGAGAGAAGAAAACCCAAATTTCTATCTTCAAGCAAAACGTCAATTCTATTCAATATTCAAAAAGTCCTTTACATTGTTTTCATAAGATATACTTATAAGAAAGAAACCCTAGAAGATAACTTAAAACCTAATCAACTAATCACAACCATTCATCTAATCCAAAGTAAACTAAATAAAGTTAAAAACTTACCTAAAATAGTAATCCCGTAATAGACCTATACCACTTCCTAAAAACACTCATAACTTGCTCAAATCACATCCAAACCATGTGATCTTGGGCTCATTAGATAGGTAATTGAAAAACTTTTCTAATAATACCAAAAACACACCAAACAGATGAAATTTGATGCCTAAACAGTAGGCTACAAATAAAATGATGAAAATAGAAGATAAATAATAAAAAAAGACGCCCATGTCTGTGGCCCATGATAGAATCTCCACCATTAGTCTCGTCCACATCTGTGCTTGTAAACCTTGAATTCACGCCCATTGTTGATGTCCCCATCAAAAACAAGTTCTTGGGCTTGGATTCCTTCCTTTTCTTGACAACTGAACAACCAGATTTTGTTCATTTTCCATTTGCAAAAAAATTTTGGGGCTTGGATTCTTTTCTCTTTCTTCACAACCGAACGGCCAGATTTTTTCTCTTTTTCCACTTTCATTTTCTTTTCTTTTCTTTCTTACCACGTCATTTTCCATGCCCAACAAGCAACTGAATGGAGCCTAAGATGACTGTGCAAATTGGCAAGAGGAATTTGATCAATGTTAGGCCTAATCTTCGGAGGGAATTGGCATCAACATTTCGTCGAATACCAGTTTAGCTATAAAATTTACACTTCCGACGACAATACTCTGCCACTTCTTTAAATCGCTAGCTATATGGGATGCATTTTCTTTGCTCGAAAGTCCCATAATTTTTCTTACACTTCAAAGTTGAGATTTGATATTGAGTTTCTTCTGGACATTGTGTCAAAGTACCTTGTACCCGTCAATTGGTGCCAGGCTCCATTGAATACCAAGTGATCTCCACTGAACCAGATTTATCTATTTAAAATCTCCATCCAACCACGTAACTTCCAAGCCTTATAAAGCAGATTTCATCTCCATTGGAAGATGTTGGGGACGATCGATTCCCTTGACCTATTTTTTCCCCTTGATGCCATGAGCAAAAATTCCCTGCCAAACTGGCCCACGACTAACTTCATGCAAAACCTGAAGTAGATACGAAAAAGCATGTTACATACTGTAGTTCACTTGCTACGATTTGAGAGCCAGTCATCAGATGAACAATCCTCTTTCCTTCACGGAACATCATCTAGTACCCTGAATCATAAACATTGGAACGAGATTGGAAGTGAAGGAAAAACCAAGGTTGCCAGAGCGGAAATCGAAAGCGGGAATCGAAGGCTCAAGGAAGAATCCTACTCCAAGTTGCCAGAGCGGGAATCGAAACGGGAATCGAAGCGGGAATTGAAGGCTCCCAGGGAAGAATCCTGCTTCCTTGGGAAAAACACACTAAAATTTCATCAGGAACATTGGATCTAAATATTTAATCACAAAAGACGAAAGTAGAATCGGAAGCTAATTAAAAAAACATTGAAATTTCATCGGAAACATCAGTTTTGAAACAAAATCATAAAAGGCAGAACGAGATCGGAAGCAAATGTGTAACGACCCGGATTTGGGGCAAATATTTTAAACATGATTTTTTTTTTAAAATCCCAAAATCTGAATCGCTACCCCAAAAGGGAAACAACAACTAAACAATTCTATTCCATTAACAGAATGTCTATTACATGATTTATCTCAACCCCAAAAGAAATCCTATGAGTGCTCTCTCCCATCCTAAGTGCCACCTAGACCTATTCATCGGCAAAGGCTCATTCACTTTCCTCACCTACAAAGTCTGGAAAATAATCTAAGTCAAACAGCAAGCTCATGTGACTGGCTTGGGTAATAAAAATGACAAGAATGAAAATCTGCATTATAAAGATGTTTCTCATGGCATTCACATGTGATAAGGAAAAGCAATAAGAATTATAAGATTTATTGCTAAGGATAAAGAATATCAATACGCATGTGAGAATGCCAAGGGAATATAATAAAGATGGCAAATCATAGAATCATATAAGAGAGCGTCAATCATACAAAGTACATATATAGATAGGTAAACTACGAGAAGTATCATGTCATCTCAACGAGGTATATGGGTCATTTTTATTTCCTTATGAGTATATACACGATGAAAATCATCACAAACCCGTTGGTAAGTGGCCACACGTCGCTCTATGGCCTTCTCGTACTATAGCACGAGGCGTAATATTAATAATAAAAAAAAACACCGTGTATATAGATAATGGCCTAAAAATAAAAAGTCCTACCACAGTAAATTCTAAGGGGATAATAAGTTAATTCAATGACATAGGTGCAAAAAGAATGCGAATAATCATAGGAAACAGAAATATAATCACAAAAATCATAATGCAACTAATATTATAAAAGTCAGTCATCACTTGCCTTCGGTTTCTCGAGTGAAAGGAGTCAAACTACCACATTCTAGGAGTCACTCGGAAGAAAGCCAGTAATCATGACAAGTCACATGGGTGTCAATCCAAATATATTTGATGTTTCAAATACTTATTTATTTTCTTTGCTCCCCATAAACCTATTTGTTTTCCCTAGTATTTTCACTTCCCTAATTTTATTTTTTTGAATGGTAGTATGATATATTAAAGAAGACTGAGGGAGTCCCCCTTACAGAACTAGAAGAGAAACAAAACCAAATACAACAACTAAGAGATGAAATTAAGGAGGGAGGAAATCATAAAGAGTGAGAACTTGATTTGACACTCCATCTTTTGCTAACTTATCAGCCACCTCATTAGCCGATCTTCTCACCTGCTGAAAAGATACCGACATATCTTTGACGAGGTCCTTAATCTCATCAAAATATTGAAGAAAACGCCAAGGGGGATCCCGCGAGCCTCTGAGCCATCTTATTACATTCAACGAGTCCCCCTCCACCACACATCTAACTGAGCGCCCCTTTAACAAACTTAAAAAGCCTTGATGCACTGCCCTGACCTCTGCCTCGTTCGAATCAGCCCTACCGATGGGCCCCGAAAAAGCCTGGAGGACTACACCGTTACTATCTCTTAAAACACCCCCAATCCCAGCTGGTCCAGGGTTCCCCATACTGGAACCATCGAAGTTGAATTTAACGATTCCGGCAGTAGGGGGGCTCCATTTAGGGGTTAAAACAGGCCTGGTTTCCTGACTCTCGCAGACCAATCGCCACCCTTCCCACAGGTCATAGGCCGACACAAATCTGAATAAAGGGAGTGCCCTTGCCCAAGATATAATCAGAGTAATGACCTGAATAAATAGTAAAAGAGGAGATTTAGCTTTCCCTACAAAAACTCGGGAATTCCTTTCTTTCCAGATGACCCATAAGAATGCCATGAGTGTCAGCCACCACAAACTCTTGCCTTTTCTGCCCCGTGGCATACATTTCCATCCGTCAATCAAATCTTGCAAGCCGGAGGGGAACACCCAATTGATGCCAAATCTTACTAGAATCTTCCCCCAGACCTCCCTAGCTACTCGACAATGAATGAAAAGGTGATCCACCGTCTCCCCAGATTCAAGGCACATAGAACAGTGATCAATAATCAGCATATGCCTCTTTCGCAAGAAATCCACTGTTTGGATCCTATTTCTTATGGCTGACCATCCGAAGAAGCAAACTCTAGGGGGCGCCGCGGATTTCCACACCTTTGCTGCCAAAGCATTGCCCTCAACAGACACCATACTGTTGTAAAATGACTTTACCGAGAATCTGCCTGAAGAAGTGTTTACCCACAACCTTTTGTCATCCCCCGTGCCACTGACGTAAGTCTCAGCAAGAAGTTGAAATAATTTGTTCACCGATGGCAGCTCGCGGTCAAAAAAGTTCCGACGAAAGAGAGGCTGCCATATAACTTTACCATCATAGCACTCGAAGCAGTCTTGGACAAAAGCAAACTTATCTGCTGCTACTAAAAACAGATCTGGGAAAAGAAATTGAAGCGGAGCAGACGAACACCACCACATTGACCAAAAAGAAATCCGTGCACCGGAGTACACCCGAAATCTAACTCCACAATGAAAGGGCGCAGTTAGGCAAAGGATGTCCCGCCAAATCGTCACCCCAGGATTAAGAAAATTATTTAGGGAAGTCCACTCACCTGATGCAACACCATATTTATCGGAGATTACTCTGGTCCATAATCTTGCGTTGTCTTCGCCAAACCTCCATAACCATTTACCCATCAAAGCTTGGTTTAACAGCCTGATCCTTCGAATGCCTAGACCACCTCCTTGAATTGGCAAGCAAACCTCTTTCCAGCTGACTAGTGCCATGACCCGATGTTGGTCTGAACCACCCCACAGAAATCTTCGCTGAAGCTGTTCTATACGTTTCACAACAGACTCCGGGCATTTGAATAAAGATAGTTGATATATTGGAACATTAGCCAAGGCCGCTTTAATCAAGGTTAACCTACCACCTTTAGATAACAAATTCCGCTTCCATGTATCAAGCCTTTTCTCTATTCTTTCCACAATGGGATCCCATGCACATTTACGTGGGCGCCCTACTCCCAGGGGCAATCCTAGGTAGGACGCCGGCAAGGACTCTAGAGAGCAACCCATAATATTGGCTAAGGTAGAAGCATCTTCCTCGCTTAGATTCAGAGCATAAATTCGGGATTTAGAGAAATTGGAGCGAAGACCTGTGATTATTTCATAGCACCTTAAAATTGCCTTCAGATTAAGAATCTCTGAGACCAAGGAAGAGCTAAATAGGAGGGTATCGTCCGCAAATTGCAAATGAGAAACCTGCAACCCAGAAGCACGGCAGGAAACCCCTGAAATCAGCCCCTCCGCTTGACCTTTCTTCAACAGCACACTAAGAGCTTCCGCTATAATAACAAAGAGGAAAGGCGAGAGAGGGTCCCCTTGACGCAATCCTCGAGATGATTTAAAGAAACCCTGTGCAGAGCCATTAATCAAAATGGAGAAGTATGCTGAAGATAAGCATCTCTTGATCCACCCTCGCCATTTCTCACCAAAACCCATTCTGTTGAGGAAAAAGTCCAAACATTGCCAATCGACTCTATCGTATGCTTTTTCCATATCCAGCTTACCTATGTCATTCTTTCCATCCTAAAAATCCCTTTTTTTTCAATTCTTATGTAACATTTATTATTTAAATTTGGTAGGATGTTAGTTCTTTAACCCACTAACCATGGCATACACTAGTCGTTCCCAAAAGCCTTAATTTAAGCCATAAGATTTCTACTTAAATGATTGTTTTTACTAAGTAGTTACCCCAACACATCCATTTAAGTTTAAAAAAAAAACACTTTTCCCCATCGCCCAAATCCAACAATTATTATATAACACCTATAGGGGCTGTTCTTACAAAAAAACAATCCCCAAAACATGATTAAAACACATATTTGATTGCCGTTTTATTTAAACTAATTCATATATGTTGTTATTCCATACTTGTACATCCAACACATTCGAAAACAACATTTTTAATAAATTTTCAGCTACTTTTAGGTGCTGATTTTGATCGAAAACCGTGCTTAAATACCTATATATTGTATATACATATCACCCATTTCATATAGAATCTTATACATACACTATATGTTATTTCTACAAAAAGGTACACACAAAACAACCCCTATTTACTACTGTTTTGTGCTGATTTTGTTGGAAAAAACCTCCTAAAATATTGCAAAACCCATTATCATGATGTATTCACCATTAAAACCCATTTATTATCACTCTAGGTTGAAAACATAAACTATTTTCTTGAAAAACAGTCCCTTTAAGTGCTGATTTTTTTTTAATTAAAATCATTGAACCTCTTAAAGATTATATGAATAGCCTTAAATCTCGAAAACAAGTCCCTAACACAATCAATTAGGGTCCCGACAACAAAACCCTATAGAAAATCCATGAAACCCTCTCTTCTTGATTAGAAAAGTTTCTTTTTCATCTTAGATTATAGAAAACTCTAATAATTAAAACAAAATTTCAAGTTTAGGCATTTACTTGATTGGAGAAAAAGAAACAATTCGAGGAAACCCCTATTTTTCTTTTTTTTCCTCCTATTTTCTTCTTCTTTTCTCGTCTTTTCTTTCTTTTTTTCTTGATTCTACTCTCTCTCTCTTTCCTTTAATTTTTAGGTGATTAAAAATAATCCTGGATAGGTTTATTTATAAACTTACCCTAAAGTTTTATTTCAAAAAGGATTTTAATTATTAGAATTCTAATTATAATCTAATACTAACTTAAGAGGGTGAAAATATCAATATTGGATTTCCTATCTTATTCTAATATATTATTAGCATTTAGGTTATATTATGTTACTTTTACATTTATCTCTTTTAAAATAAAACAACTTAAAAGTTGCCTAATAAGACAAAACTCGTAATTATGCCTAACCCTAACAGAAAAAGAGTCATAACTTGCTCAAATCATATCTGAATCACTAAAACTTGGGTCCGTTGGATAGGTATTCGAAATACTAATCTATCGGGACCAAAATCATGTCGAACAGACAAGATTTGATACCCCAAAAATAGGTTATACTAAAAGTGACGAAAATACATTATGACCATTGATTTTTAAGATTGTTTAATCCAATGCGGGATAGGAAATACAAAAGAATCTTAATGATTGGGGATGGATCCAATATCTAATTTACATATCCTACTGTCCGAAAACTCAAAATCGAAGATCTAGCCGTTAATCTTTGATCGAAAAATCTACGGTCTATATTTAATTAGGATTTGTGTCTTTATAGGCCCTTGGTGGGACTGGGTCATTACAAAATGAAAAACAACACTGAAATTTCATCAGAAACTATTGAGACACATTATCGAAGGAACTACATGATTATTCTCTACCCTTTGTAGATTCAAAGGATTTAAAAGGGAAAAAGGAGAGAGAGAGAGAGAGAGAGAGAGGGTGATGGAGGGTCAGAGTTGCGGTAGGGTGAACTGAAAAATGGCTATTAAGGGTTATTTCAGGCGCCGCCGGAATATCCCTCTAGTGGTTCTTGACCCTGACTTCTCGTCGGATAAGTTCATTTGTAATTGCGGTTTCAATCTCGAGCGATTGCGGGGCATTTTCTTAACTTTATAGACTCCGGATACTCTGCACTGGAAGTGTTCAATTCCCTTGGGGTTTTTAATATCTGTTGCTGAAGATCCTTAATCTTGCTTGGACAAGGAGACAGTCTGGTCAGATCCCAATGGGCACCCACCAGATCCCACTCTGGATCTCTGGGAAGCATTGAGGATAGGGATACTAGAGTGAGAAGATTGGAGTTTGGGGCCAGAAAGTTTCCTAGTCGAAGAGCCACTGAGTTTAACCGGCGTATGCCTCTGAATGGCAGTGACTGGATGTGCCCGAGCTGCCACGACAAAAATTTTGGTTCACACACTGCCTGCAGGAAATGCTCCGGACCAAAGAGTAAGACGGCTCCAGCCATGGTTTGGAGACCTAAGACTGGTCCCCTTCAGGATTCTGTACCTTTAGATGGCATCCGGTGATTGATATCCCATTTTGCCTGGTGGAGGAGAGAAAAAGGACTCTTAAAAGTTGCCTCATTGGGAACCTGAAGGCTGGTCCATGGCCTTTGGAAGAAGTTTGGGGATGGGCTAAACGATGCTGGGGTCTCCCTGAGTTGAAAAAACCTCTTTCCATCAACTCAATGGTCATCCTGTTTTGTTTTGAATAGGATTCCTAGGCCTCTTCCATTCTCAGGCGTGGAGAAGATGCTCTGGGAACCTTCAGACGCGGTTTCCTGCGTTTAACACAGGCGCTAGAACTATAAGGATCAGATTTTATGGCATCCTTCTTCATGCGTGGTCTACGTCAACCGTGGAGGCCCTAGGTCAGCATTTGGGTCAAGTGCTCCAGACCCAATTATTTGGTAACCATGACCATTGCATGGCTTATGCTTCCGCCTTGGTCATTACATCTCTTTGGAAATCTCTCCCTTTTATGAATCTCAGGGTAGATTCCAGCATTTATTCAGTGGGAGTTAAGGCAATATCTGAGGATAGTATTAATAGCTTGGCCCTGTCGGTGGTAGGGGAATCGAGCGGTAAAGACAATTCTGTCTCTTTTGAGGGTCCCGGAATACAGGCCTCCGACAAGGCGTCGTTGGTGATGGCTGCCCCACCAGAAAAGGTTGGAATTGCTAATCTCGAGGGTAATGCTGCTAGTGGCAGGGAGCCATTGGTGGGTCCCTCTTTGAATTTTGAATAGCCTATTGTCACGCCTTTTGAATCACCAAGCAATAAATCGTCTGGATTGTCAGATAGCAGAAATGCTTCTGTGCGTGGGAAGTTGGGTTGGCGTGGAAAAGGAGCGACGCAGAAATCCTTAAATGCGGAAGCACGTGGCAAGAGGGGGAAAGCCTAACGAAAAGACCTTGCTGACAGCTTTACGCTGAAGTCGGCAAAAGAAAAAAAAAGTACTAAAAATAAAAAAAAACAGATTCTACAATGAGAACAAAAGCAATAAAGACAAGTTGAGAAAATCAAGACTCAATGAGAACCAAGGAAAGGTGGTTGGTACCAATCAACCTAGGGCACATAAACGTTTACGTATTGGGAAAGGAAATGAATTGTGTAGAGATACTAAGCCGGAGACACAGTTGTTAGCCATTAGAGGCGGGCTCTCCGTTTTTAAAAGAAGACTCCGAGGTCTTTTTAGGAAAGAGGATTTTAGGAAGAGGAAGCTTATATCGGATTCGCAACATAGTCTTCAAGAATTTGATAATATTTCTGACCCACCCATGTCGAGAGAGGAAGGGAACCAGACTAGGAAAAAAAAGAAATGCTCAGGATTTTACTTTTGAAGCTAAAGACGTAGAACTCCTGAAGGACCTAGATTACAACGAAAAGCTGGCCAAGAAGGAACTACCCACTCCAAGTAAAATTTATGTGGGTCCTTTGAAAAAGCAATGGGCTCAATTAAGAATGGAATCCAGAAGCAACGAGGGGAGTCACCTTAGTTCATCTGGAAAGACGGATGACAAGGAAATGCACGTTCACCTTCTTAAACTCCCTCTTTTTAGTAAAATTTTGGAAAAGGAAAGTCACTCCCGTAGACGTCAATGGAAGGAGGAAAAGAGAGCGGGAATCAGGAAACTGGAGCAGCTGCAGGCTGGCCCGATTGATGAGCCAAATGTCTCCCGCGATTCGCTAGGGTTGGAAGTAAGTCAGCTAGTTCGGGAACGCTTGGGTCCAGGCGTGGATACTAAAGGTAAAAGAGAAATGGTGGAAGATAATTCAGGAAAATCCGAGGATCGAGGGTACTTCTCGGAAGAATCTAATGATTTGTTATCATTGGGGATGTGTTCGGGATAGGATATGAGGAGGATTTGGGGACCACAAAAGAGATCTTCCTGGCTATGGTTGCAAAGGATCTAGAAGAAAAAAAAAGAACAAGAGAAAGAAGCTGAAAAGAAGTCTGGGGAGGGGTCTTTGGTAAGTAATGGGTTACCATCTTTTGATTCGTCCAGGCATTTTCAATTTAGGCTTCACTTTCTATATCCTTGTACAGTAAACCTTTTTCCAATCCTGGGGTGTTTGAATTTCTGGGGTTCTAGAAGTATTGCTGTTGTAGGGGAGACTACCTTAGGTGCTGAGGCATAGGTAGATTTCAATCCCTTGAGAAAGGTTGTGTCTTGGAATCAATTGCGTGTCCGAGGAATCACGGGGAAGGCAAGTGAATTTTAGGATGGAGAAGAGGCTCCTTTAGGAGTCCTCAGTTCCCGATATTTAACTTCAAAATTTGCGAGGAATTTTTAGCATGAATTTAGCAGTAACAAGAGTAGTTGTATTATTGGGTTTGTATCCAAATGAATTACACTAGAACTAATTAAGGCTGGAGAGGCAATGGCCTTTCGCCTTGAGTGGCCCTTCATCTGGATCTACCCACTCTGCTATATTAAGCCTTGGGAGGAATATTTCAATAGGATTGATGAAACTTTGATAGGTTGTGGTGGGGAGATCATTGGGTAAAGGTAGATATGGTGAAAGAGGATGGTATCATGGAAATTCTATGGGTCGCACTTGGTATTCTTCTCGTTTTTGGTAGAATGGAGATCAACAGGTTTTGGGTATTGTATTTAACTTCTGTTTTTTGGTTTCCTGGTCCAGGGTATGCCCTAACCAGTCTTTCTGATACTCTGTAATACGGGATGGGACTCCTGGTCCCCAATATAACCTTAGTATCGATGAAAATCAATGAAAATTTGTCATCTTTCAAGAGAGAGAGAGAGAGAGAGAGAGAGAGAGAGAGAGAAGTATATTACCTTCTTATACTTGGAGCAAAGGATGACGAAGTGAAACTCGCAGTTAAGAGAGATGGCTGCTAACGAGGGAGAATGAGAGATGAAAGAGATGTTAGAAGGGTTGGGTTGGGGAAATATGAGAGAGAGAGAGAGAGAGAGGAACTTACCCGGTATGTGGAGCGAGGATGAGGAGGAGAGACTCACAGTGCCGAGGAGGGGAGACGTGCTCGGGGGCCGATGGAGTAAAAAACAAATGAGATTAGGGCTGTTGATTTGGATTTATAGATAACGTGATCCAAAATGAATTTTGAAATCAAAAGTTCTCTTCTAAATTGATTAATTAGAAATTGTTCCGATTTGGCTCAAATTCAAATCCGGACGAAAAATATTGGAGCTAAATACCAGATTTGGATTTAGAAACCCCAATCCAAGGTCTATCCAAACGGTCCCTAATCTTATTAGCAACGGATTTGCTTGAGAATTTTGCGAAATTGACTAGCAAATTCCTATTTACAAAGAAGGAAGAATTTCGGTGGCAATCAGAAAGGCCCCAAATCGCTCTTAATCTTAATTTACAAGAAAAAGGGAAAAATCAAATAAAGAGATACCATAGTCTTTGGTTGAATGTAAACATCCACAAACTTGCATGAGTGCATACATACACACTACTTGCTACTGATGCACAGTGCTGCCCAGGCAAGGTACAAGTCAAGTCCAGATGAGCCAAAAGAATTTTTAAAGGAAATTTATAACTAGTAAAACATACAAAATATGTGCATTTTTTTGTAGCATGTCCTCTTTCAACCATAAAAAGATATATAGAGCAAGTATATATAAAACATGTTCTC
Organism: Tasmannia lanceolata; assembly: GCF_043159265.1. NCBI lineage: Eukaryota > Viridiplantae > Streptophyta > Magnoliopsida > Canellales > Winteraceae > Tasmannia > Tasmannia lanceolata. The sequence goes on along the minus strand of NW_027518696.1, from coordinate 19,643,102 downwards.
TTTCAACCAAAAGGATACACAGAGCATCTATCCATCAGTATTTGGTTACATACCATGCCTGAGTAGAAACATCTTCCTCCTTGCAAAATGGAAGTAATGTACTGAATGAGAATTTTAAGCATCCCAAGAACCATCAGATGGATTGAGATTTGATCCGTGCCTTATTTTCTTTGGTCAACCGGAATATATGCACAGACATTTTGAGCACACCCACAGGCTCAAATATGCAGGAATCTCCTTCTTCAAGATTGTTACTGCGTGCAAAGCCAATCCACCCACTATGTATACGGTGTCTACGCCCGTAAATACCAATTTTCACTTCCCATGTCTTCCCCCTCGGATCTAGGAGGATAATCTTGACTCCTTTTTTAGGAAGATGTGCCCTTCCAAAACAAGCTGGTATGTGCTGCATAGGTAATAGGTAATAGGTAATCAGTAGAAAACAGTTACAATAGCTTGCAAGTCTGTCATGATCTAAATGTACCAACTAAAATACGGAAGAGGGTTCAATAGAGATTAGTGACACGGAAGAATTACAAATGAATGAACGCCATGTTGACTGTTGAGGGAGAGATTATTATTAGAGGTATCCTATCTAGGGCTGCAAACGAGCCAAGCCGAGCCGAACATTGGGGTGTTCGTGCTCGGCTCATTTAGTTTGAGGCTCGGCTCGTGTTCTGCTAGTGTTCGTGATGAGTTTTTTTTTTGGGCTCGTGTTCGGCTCGCCAAAATTCAACAAAGCACGAGCTCGGCTCGTTTAGTAAACAAACGAGCCCGAGCCAAGCTTTTAATGAGCCAAGCCAAGCTAGGCTCGAGCTTGGTTGGGTTCGGGTTCAGCTCGTTTAGTAAACACATCAAATAAATACCATTAAGTAATATATATATATATATATATATATGAGAAAATTGTTGGTGAGCTTAAGCGCACCAAACTTATGGTGCGCTTAAGCTCCCCAATCACATGGGTCCCACATTTTGGGGAGTGATCCAAACCATTCATTTGCAAGGCCTTATCATAGATAGGGGGTGTACCAAAAATCAGCTCCATAGGATCATCCTGACCCCTCCAGCAACAGGGGAGGCCAATTCACTTTGGGCTTCCATGAAAAGACCAAGAACCAAACCCAGCAAGAAGATAATAAAGGAAGAAGAATGAACCGCCTCGAATGATCTTTCAAGAGAAACCGTGAACTAGGTATAAAGGAATGGCCAGATAACCACACTAAGAAGAGTTCCCGCTATCATGAGGCAGCAATAAAAGCACCGGAGTGGCAGTTTCCAAAAAAATTAATTATTTCAAAAATAAGATTATTCCCACTACTCATGAGAATACCCTCCAATCCTAAAATAGTAGTTACCCTCCACGCTTATAGATCTGCAATCATCATTACCTTTAAAGGGTTGCTCATTAACATAGTCGCCAAAAACAAAAAGCCACTAAGACCTTTTAACTTCCCTCACACGAAAGGCAATTTTTGTACATTACCTAAGTCAAGCAGATCTTTTCAAACCCAAAACCAGGCCATCCAAGTGATCAGAGGGGAAGACTTCTAGGAAACCAGGCCAAAATTCCCAATTCATGAATAAACCTGACTTTAGATAATTCTATACTCAAACCTTTGATCAAAGGTATACCTGCACCAAGTGCATCGTGCAGATCCCTGCAAAGGCCAACCTAGACTGCAAGGTGCCTAATCCACAGGACATCCTAGCCCTGCGAAGTAGGGTAGCCCCACCCAAAGTGTCGACTTTTGTCAAACATATTTCTGGTCTTTCTAAAATAGGTTCCAGGGTAGGACTTACTCCTTCACTTGGCCTGGAAATTTATAACTAGTAAAACATACAAAATATGTGCATTTTTTTGTAGCATGTCCTCTTTCAACCATAAAAAGATATATAGAGCAAGTATATATAAAACATGTTCTCTTTCAACCAAAAGGATACACAGAGCATCTATCCATCAGTATTTGGTTACATACCATGCCTGAGTAGAAACATCTTCCTCCTTGCAAAATGGAAGTAATGTACTGAATGAGAATTTTAAGCATCCCAAGAACCATCAGATGGATTGAGATTTGATCCGTGCCTTATTTTCTTTGGTCAACCGGAATATATGCACAGACATTTTGAGCACACCCACAGGCTCAAATATGCAGGAATCTCCTTCTTCAAGATTGTTACTGCGTGCAAAGCCAATCCACCCACTATGTATACGGTGTCTACGCCCGTAAATACCAATTTTCACTTCCCATGTCTTCCCCCTCGGATCTAGGAGGATAATCTTGACTCCTTTTTTAGGAAGATGTGCCCTTCCAAAACAAGCTGGTATGTGCTGCATAGGTAATAGGTAATAGGTAATCAGTAGAAAACAGTTACAATAGCTTGCAAGTCTGTCATGATCTAAATGTACCAACTAAAATACGGAAGAGGGTTCAATAGAGATTAGTGACACGGAAGAATTACAAATGAATGAACGCCATGTTGACTGTTGAGGGAGAGATTATTATTAGAGGTATCCTATCTAGGGCTGCAAACGAGCCAAGCCGAGCCGAACATTGGGGTGTTCGTGCTCGGCTCATTTAGTTTGAGGCTCGGCTCGTGTTCTGCTAGTGTTCGTGATGAGTTTTTTTTTTGGGCTCGTGTTCGGCTCGCCAAAATTCAACAAAGCACGAGCTCGGCTCGTTTAGTAAACAAACGAGCCCGAGCCAAGCTTTTAATGAGCCAAGCCAAGCTAGGCTCGAGCTTGGTTGGGTTCGGGTTCAGCTCGTTTAGTAAACACATCAAATAAATACCATTAAGTAATATATATATATATATATATATATATATATATATATATATATATATATGAGAAAATTGTTGGTGAGCTTAAGCGCACCAAACTTATGGTGCGCTTAAGCTCCCCAATCACATGGGTCCCACATTTTGGGGAGTGATCCAAACCATTCATTTGCAAGGCCTTATCATAGATAGGGGGTGTACCAAAAATCAGCTCCATAGGATCATCCTGACCCCTCCAGCAACAGGGGAGGCCAATTCACTTTGGGCTTCCATGAAAAGACCAAGAACCAAACCCAGCAAGAAGATAATAAAGGAAGAAGAATGAACCGCCTCGAATGATCTTTCAAGAGAAACCGTGAACTAGGTATAAAGGAATGGCCAGATAACCACACTAAGAAGAGTTCCCGCTATCATGAGGCAGCAATAAAAGCACCGGAGTGGCAGTTTCCAAAAAAATTAATTATTTCAAAAATAAGATTATTCCCACTACTCATGAGAATACCCTCCAATCCTAAAATAGTAGTTACCCTCCACGCTTATAGATCTGCAATCATCATTACCTTTAAAGGGTTGCTCATTAACATAGTCGCCAAAAACAAAAAGCCACTAAGACCTTTTAACTTCCCTCACACGAAAGGCAATTTTTGTACATTACCTAAGTCAAGCAGATCTTTTCAAACCCAAAACCAGGCCATCCAAGTGATCAGAGGGGAAGACTTCTAGGAAACCAGGCCAAAATTCCCAATTCATGAATAAACCTGACTTTAGATAATTCTATACTCAAACCTTTGATCAAAGGTATACCTGCACCAAGTGCATCGTGCAGATCCCTGCAAAGGCCAACCTAGACTGCAAGGTGCCTAATCCACAGGACATCCTAGCCCTGCGAAGTAGGGTAGCCCCACCCAAAGTGTCGACTTTTGTCAAACATATTTCTGGTCTTTCTAAAATAGGTTCCAGGGTAGGACTTACTCCTTCACTTGGCCTGGAAATTTATAACTAGTAAAACATACAAAATATGTGCATTTTTTTGTAGCATGTCCTCTTTCAACCATAAAAAGATATATAGAGCAAGTATATATAAAACATGTTCTCTTTCAACCAAAAGGATACACAGAGCATCTATCCATCAGTATTTGGTTACATACCATGCCTGAGTAGAAACATCTTCCTCCTTGCAAAATGGAAGTAATGTACTGAATGAGAATTTTAAGCATCCCAAGAACCATCAGATGGATTGAGATTTGATCCGTGCCTTATTTTCTTTGGTCAACCGGAATATATGCACAGACATTTTGAGCACACCCACAGGCTCAAATATGCAGGAATCTCCTTCTTCAAGATTGTTACTGCGTGCAAAGCCAATCCACCCACTATGTATACGGTGTCTACGCCCGTAAATACCAATTTTCACTTCCCATGTCTTCCCCCTCGGATCTAGGAGGATAATCTTGACTCCTTTTTTAGGAAGATGTGCCCTTCCAAAACAAGCTGGTATGTGCTGCATAGGTAATAGGTAATAGGTAATCAGTAGAAAACAGTTACAATAGCTTGCAAGTCTGTCATGATCTAAATGTACCAACTAAAATACGGAAGAGGGTTCAATAGAGATTAGTGACACGGAAGAATTACAAAGGCATTAGCCCAAAATTCTTAGCAAGTTAGGGACAGGTTTTGTAAGGGGGGATTTTTTTTTATATAAACTAATTTTGGTTTGGTACCTTTGCACATATGGTGTGTTTTCATAGCAAGGCAAAATAGAGATTATCAAAGAATTATTATTAGTCACATTCTTGCATGATGAAGTCTTACAAATGAATGAACGCCATGTTGACTGTTGAGGGAGAGATTATTATTAGAGGTATCCTATCTAGGGCTGCAAACGAGCCAAGCCGAGCCGAACATTGGGGTGTTCGTGCTCGGCTCGTTAAGTTTGAGGCTCGGCTCGTGTTCTGCTAGTGTTCGTGATGAGTTTTTTTTTGGGCTCGTGTTCGGCTCGCCAAAATTCAACAAAGCTCGAGCTCGGCTCGTTTAGTAAACAAACGAGCCCGAGCCAAGCTTTTAATGAGCCAAGCCGAGCTAGGCTCGAGCTTGGTTGGGTCGGGTTCAGCTCGTTTAGTAAACATATCAAATAAATACCATTAAGTAATATATATATATATATATATATATATATATATATGAGAAAACTGTTGGTGAGCTTAAGCGCACCAAACTTATGGTGCGCTTAAATGGTGCACTTAAGCTCCCCAATCACATGGATCCCACATTTTGGGGAGTGATCCAAACCATTCATTTGCAAGGCCTTATCATAGATAAGGGATGTACCAAAAATCAGCTCCATAGGATCATCCTAACCCCTCCATTTGAGGAGGACAAAAATGGGGCAGATTTGTGTCTCTCCATTTTTATCCTCCACAAATGGAGGGGTTAGGATGATCCTATGGAGCTGATTTTTGGTACACCCCCTATCTATGTAAGGGCCTTTCAAATGAATGCTTTGGATCATCCTAACAAAGTGGGCCCCCATGTGATTGGGCGCTTAAGCTCACCATAAGTTTGGTGAGCTTAAGCGCACCAACAGTTTTCTCTCTCTCTCTCTCTCTCTCTCTCTCTCTCTATATATATATATATATATATATATATATATATATATATATATATATATATATATGAGGAATGATAGATACAAGGGAGCCCTTGCATGAAGAGCCAAAAAGGGCTCTTGGTTGGATCCACGTCATCAAATGTAACTGATTTTACTTTTTCAACCAATTTTAAATTGTAACTGAAAATGACTTGGATACAATGAAGAGCCCTTTTGCGGCTCTTTATGCAAGGGCTCCCTTGTATCTATCATTGCTCAATATATATATATATATATATATATATATAGAGAGAACGGTTCCTACACATATGTGTAGAGAAGTTATCTACACACTAGCTTAAAATACAGTGGGGGCCACATTATTTGGGTGATCCAAACCATTCATTTTTAAGGCCCTCACATAGATAGGGTGTCCACAAAAAATCAGATCCATAGGATCATCCTAACCATTCGAACTGTGGAGGCAAAAAATGGACTAATTTGTAAAGGTTTAAAGACATCCATTTTACCTCCACAAATCGTAGGGTTTGGATGATCCTATGGATCTGATTTTTTGTAGACACCCTATCTATGTGAGGGCCTTTAAAATGGATGGCTTGGATCACCCAAACAATATGGGCCCCCACTGTATTTTAAGCTAGTGTGTAGAGAACTCTCTACACATATGTGTAGGAACCGTTTTCTTATATATATATATATATAACGAACATAATCCGAGCTTTAAAGCTCGGCTCGGCTTTATGAACCAATAGGCGTGTTTATTCGGTTATAACCGAACCGAAATAACCGAAATTTTGAAAAACCGAACCGAAACCGAACCGATTAAAAATTCAGTTATTCGGTTATAACCGAATAGTGGGAGAAAGAGAGGGAAAAAAGCAAAATCTTGGTTTCAATCAGAGGGCTAGGATCATTCAATCGAAATGATTTTTTGAGCACAACCTAATTAAGTTGTGATCAATCAAAAGGACGGTTTTGATCATCCTACGGAGTGCACATATAACACCTTTTTTTTTTTTTTTAAATAATGGTTTTTATCATAATTTCGGTTAACAGATTTTATTTTTTTTGAGATAACCGAAACCGAATAACCGAATTTCCAAAAAAAAAAAACGAAACCGAACCGAAAAGGAAAAAAACTGAACCGAACCGACCGAAAAAATCATAATTTCGGTTCGGTTCGGTTATTCGGTTTTAACCGAATAATGAACACCCCTATGAACCGAGCCTAAAAAGTTCACGAGCTTGTCCGAGACAAACTATACAAAGCTCAAGTTCGGCTCGTTTATTTGACGAGCCTAATTTTTGGGCTCGGGTTCGGCTCGTTTAGTAAACGAGCGAGCCCGAGCCGAGAGACACATGTGTAGGCAATCAGGTAAGAGAGAGGGAGAGAGAGAAATCATATGGCAGTTCCTACAAATTTTAGTGAAACTAACTCATTATTACAATGTGATACTAATAATCCTTTTCCCAATGTAGCAATTTGGACCCACACCCATGCTTCCTTGAGATCCTCACCACAAGAACATTCTTCACCAAGCACCAATTTGTAGCACCTTAAGCCCAAAATCATAAAAACACTTTCTTATTGTAACGACCCAAATCCACATCGGATCGCTACGGGAAAAAGGGACAAATAAAATCACAAGAATTTTTTTTCTTTTTAAAACAGCACATGAGAGAGATCCAATTATATGAGAATAAACTGAGCAATCTTATTACATTGAATTAAGAGTCATTACATCATTTAAAATCAACCTACTAATATCCATGTCCATGAACTAAAATAAAGCTATAAACCAAATTTCAAACTAAATATTCATAGTCTGATAAAACTCAACAACTGATGGATATGACAATATTGTCATTCCAAAAATCCTACGATTGCTCTTTCCCATCCTGAGGTGTTTCTCATGTTTGTTCGTTTGCAAAGCTCCTTCATCATCTCCTACAAAAGTTGTGAGTAGTGACTGAATCAGAACGAGCTGAACAAGATCATATAGTGGGCTCGCATAACATAATAAGAGTGCACAATAATGAAATTGCATTATAACAATGGTCATTATTTCATTTATCATATAGGCAACAGAACGAGAATAAGAATATGAGAATCGCAATAAGAGCATGAAGACGATAGACAAAAGACATGAGAACATACATAGGGGTATTCACTAGATCATGGTAGAGAAAAATGACAAAAAAACCAAAACAACGTATAAGTGGAAAGATATAGATAGATATAGTCAAAATTCACATCATGTATAGAAATATACGATCTCAAATCCAAATCATCATATGTATATACACGGCAGCAATATCCATCACATACCGAAGCATGTGGATCAAAGTCATCATATATATATATATATATATATATATATATATATATATATAGGTCAATATCCTTCGCATACCAAAGTAATGCGGCACAAAGTCATCATGTATATGCATAAAAAGGGTGGCCCAATGCACGAGGCTCCCGCCATTGCGGGGTCTGGGGAGGGCTAGATGTACGCAGCCTTACCCCTACTTTGCAAAGAGGTTGTTTCCGTGACTTGAACCCATGACTACCAGGTTACAATGGAGCAACCTTACCGTTGCACCAAGGCTCGCCCTCTATCGTGTATATGCATATAGTCAAAAATAAAAAGATCATAAAACAGTTATTTCAAATGGTTATTTTTGCAGTTCTAAAATATAGGAAACGAAAGACATGAGCATGATCATATGGAAAATAACTATAATATCAAACCCATTAAAGAAACCATTATTATATGAGTCTACTATTACTTGCCTTAAATTTTTTGAGTGTAAAGAGATGAAGTATGAAGTGTTATGTGTCACTCGGAAGGTCACCTGTAAATATGATGTGTCAGAGGGCGTCAATCCAATTATCTTTAGTGTTTCAAATACTTCTTTAATTCTATTTATTCCTCTTAACCAATTTGTTTTCACTGACTAAATCTATTTCCAAACTATTCTCACATACAAACCTAAACATAACCTTCCGCCTTAAAGAAGCTTTTTGTAACTACATCGTATTTACTATTCTTATCAAAACTTAATGTGTGTGTGTGTGTGTGTGTGTGTGTGTGTGTGTATTGTTAGAAACTTATCGACTTCTCCAAAAGCTTAAGCTATTGGAGAAGGGCAGTATTTAATCTTGTATACTTTAACACTCCTCACGTGTGGCCCACTTGGCAAACATGTGGCACATGTGGTCCCACCTTGGATATCATACATGTGAGGTATGTGTCATATATAGAATATCATACCCTCTTTGAAAAACAATGTTTATACCCCATATAACAATTTTATATAATGCAATACACAAAAACAGTCCTTAAACTCTTTATAGAAATCAGCCCCTTGCAGGTTTTGAATATCCTATATACGACACATACCTCACATAAGACAATACCTATAACTTGTAAAGTATATAAATAAAGAAATCATTGCAAAACAGCCCATACTTACACTGTTTATATGCTGATTTTTTGGGAAATACACTCTTAGAAACTCATATAATATACTAACATACTATATTCTTTATGAATAACAACATATACATACCACATGTTGAATATATAACAAATTCTTCGAAAAACAGCAGCTATTATATGCTAATTTTTATGAAAATAAAATTTTAAGGCATATACGGCATACCCACATATCATCCTTTCCATGAAAAATAACATATAAAAGTAAGGGTTCAAAAACTCAGTAAAGTCTATGCAGCACAGTTACTTTTAAGTGCTGTTTTTCCTGAAAAACAGCGGAAATTCCCAATAAAATCACATGCATGGCTTTTAATCATTCAAAAGAAACCCTTAATCACTTTGGGTTTACTCCTAGTGGAGTTTTACAAAAAGAAAACATAATATATACTAATTTAGGTCAATAATCCTAAAGTGGTAAAAGCATGGTCCCCTCCGCCTCCAGGGACCCTGAAATTGAATTTTGATGGCTCCAGTCTGGGGAATCCGGGACCTGCAGGTATTGGAGGGCTATTATGAAATGAGAAGGGAGAGGTCATTTGGGCTTTCAGTGGGCCAATATGGGTGACAGACTCAAACGAGGCGGAAGATTGAGCCATCTACCAAGGAATTTATTTTCTGCCAAGTGTAGACAAGAATAAGATGGTGGTAGAAGGACTCTGTCAATGTCATAAGGTGGCTAAGAGACTCTCATTCGGTCCCTTGGAGATTTGCAGCTCTATTTGATGAGATTCAGGACATGATTGGAACCTTTTTTATATCTTTCAATCATGTCAGGCGCACAACAAATGGAAAGGCGGGCAAGCTTGCTAGAGGGGGGTACATAGGGAGAGAGTGGAGCTTTTCGATTTTCTCCCACAATAGCTGCTAGCATTTTTTGCCTTTATTTTTTGTATTTTTTCGGCTCTATTTGCCCTTTCCTTTGTATCCTTTCAGGACCTCCTCGGTCTTCGATTTTTAAATGAATTGATCCTTACCATTAAAAAAAGATTTTGAAAAGAAATTCCAAAATAAGTTTCTTGATCCTTAAAGTAACCAAAGAATTGAAGAAAACATGCTGTAAACCCTAATTAGATAAATCAACTCAACAAAAACAAAAAGATCAAATTTAAACCAAGAAATACGAAAAAGACATGTTTCGGGCACTTACTCGAAAGAGAAAAATCGATTTGACAAAACCTTAGCCCTTCTTTCTTCCTTTCTTCTCTTTTCCTCTTCTTTTCTTCTTCCCTCCTTCCTTCCTTCTCTCCTTCTCTGGCTCTCACTCTTGGTTTGGGCTTGCGCAAGTGGGGAGAAACCCATGTTTTGGGTTTTCTATGAAACCCACTTTTTGTGGTGTTTTGTGATTTGTTTCCAACTAAATTTCTAATTCAATTTTGTTTTCCTATTGTAACCTTTATCTCTAATAGCAAGTTTCCATTTCTATTCAAACTCTTTAAAAAGGGTGTATTTGAAAATATTTGGAAACTAACTTAAGTTATTAAATTAATTTTAACAATTAGTGGGCCGGTTACATCTAGCCCTCCCCAGACCCTGCAATGGCGGGAACCTCATGCATTGGGCTGCCCTTTTTAGTGGGGCCCACTTGGGTGTGCGCACTCTCCCAAAAGTGTGGCACGCGTACGGCCACTTTGGGTTGAGATTTGGGTTTCCAAAATTAGTTCTTATCTCCTAATTTTCCTCTTATATAATATTACTAATATGCCATAGTTAGAATTAAAGTTATTAAGTTAAATTAAGAATCCAAGATCAATTGGTCCCACAATTTCGAATAGGGGTGTCTTTAGTAGTCCTGACTGATGAGAACCAAGAAAGTCCCAACTATGTTCCTCTTATTATCATATTTATTACTGTTATATTTCCTCAAACCCCCCATCACCAACCAAAAAAATATGACCTCACCACCAACTGCCTAGCCCTAGATATCCTGAGGAACACTATCAGCTTTCTAGACAAACATCCTGACTGATGAGAACCAAGAAAGTCCCAACTATGTTCCTCTTATTATCATATTTATTACTCTTATACTTCCTCAAACCCCCCATCACCAACCAAAATAAAAAGTTATCCCAACAATCCATTAATACGATCCATCGTGGAGCACAACCCCATTACATCAAGCCTTTTTTTATCACAAGTGCCATCTAGCACTCTAAATTTGGATTATGCCATCTCAATTCTCTCCCTCTCACACCCACCCCCTGCCTCTTTCCTACCACCAGATAAACTAAATTCCAGGGAAAAAAATTTCATGGCTGCGGAAATCGGCTAAAGAGGTTTGCTGGATTTTATTGGTCTGATCTGTGACTTAATTGAACCCAAAAGGTACAACTTGAAGCAAAAAACTGTTACTTGAAATAAGAACCTTTTTCTGTTGGAAATCAGAAATCTAAATAAACTAGTACTTATCTCTTTTGTAGAAAACGTTTCTGGAAAAACAGATTAAGAAGAAGAAGGCTGAGTCATGCCACTGGTCACTCTCCTTAAGAATCGTATCCGCCCCTACCGGTGCAACCGGGATCCATGAACCGATGCTCCAAGATAAAACAACCAAAGTTGGCTCCAGTCCATGTGCACTCGCTGACTAGTCCACCCAAAACCACCTTGGAATAATGCTCAGACACAGAAAGATCGGAGGAAGAAGATGATAAAAACAGAAAAAAAGTTTCCTTTGAAAATTAGAATTCGTGTACATAGATCTGTATCCCAAACGGTGTTGTTCTCTCCTTTTTATAGATGATGATGAAATGATCGTTGGAAGAGATTAATCACCACCTAGTGTCTTAAACGTTTCTCTCCCAACAGTCACAAATATGACTGTTGGATATGAAACGATTTGCACACTTATTAGGGGTGTCAATACCAAAAGGTGAGGAGATTAAAAAACCAATTTAAATTTAATGGGAAAAATTAAATACTATTTGGGCACTAAAAAGATACTTTAATTGTACTCAAACCCAAACCCGAACCTCGGACCACGGCCAGGCCCGGTGAGGCGACGCACGCGCGCATGTGTTATCTACACATTGGCTTGTGCTCTTTTAAAAGCTCAAGACCCAGCAAATTCTAAAGCCCCTTGAAGGTCCAAGCCTTTCTCCAACTCTCCATCTTATATGGATGAGAATAAATTTCTTCCAAAACAATGTGGGACTATTAATTTGCCTTTGGTTTAGAGAGCACAATATGCATACACACACTCCAAGGTTTTGGGTACAAGTCCCCATTCGATCAAAAGACATTTGCTTTCAAAATAAGAGGGGAAACTTTAATTTGAATCTTCCCTCCAAATTTTAAACCCAAAGGTAAAGGCATTTTGACTTTTCAACTTAATTTTTCTTTTAAAATTTCTAACAAGGTCATTATACCAAGGGATTTGCTAGGCAATTTCGCAGAAAACCATTTCGCGGCTGGCTTTTGTAAGTGAGAACAGCCACAGGTTGACTTTTTGATAGATTTTGTCTTATTCATTTAATTCACACAGGTTGACTTTTTGACAGGTTTTGACTTATTCATTTATTCATATGAGGTGGTTGTTCACACATGCAAAAGCCAGCCGCGAAATAGCTTTATGTGAAATTGCATAACAAATCCCTTATACCAAAGAATCATGAAGTTCAATGTGAAATTCTAGTCACTTTTTTTCTATTTTTGAAGTATAAAATCTAATTAATGATAATCACATGTCCAGGGTTTCACATGCATCTACAATCTATTTTCGGGGTCTTTCATGAAGCAATTAAGTATTATTATATATAAATGAATACTTATTTGGATGAGCAAAGGAAGAACATCAAGAGAACATAAAAGATACATAATACCTGTAGCCTATGTGAAGAAATTTGGAAAAGCTCATCAAAAGAAAAGGCAGGATTTGTGGGCTCTACAATTGATATCTCAGCTTGACAACAATTCTTCATATGGATTAGAAATTCAAGATGCATGGAATAGAAGTTTACGAGCGTGAAATTTTTCATAAACAGAATTGAATCAGAAGTAGTTTCTTCTCAATACCTCGAAATGAATGTTTTGTTGTGGATAAGTTGTTGCTAACATGGTTTTCCATGTTTTCGCAAGCAGATATACTGTTGCTATAATGGTTTTCCGAGTCAATTTCGCAAGCTTTCTGCCGAGAGACGACAGGACAAAAATCCAAAGATTTCTTCGGCGACCTACTTCGTTTTTTTGGTCCATGGAAGAAAGTGGGCTCTTGAAAACCATCACTGGTAAAAATGTCTTCTCTCCCACACGCAGTTTTATCGAAAATTCGTACACTGAAACGCATATTTCCTTCATATCTAAAAACTAGAAATTCAGAAACCCTTAAGGAGTGGGCTTTGGCAAATTCCTGCCAACCATCCTGAAGATATGTACCATTGGTTTTTTCGCTCAATTCCACATTCCAAACCCTACTGCTAGGACCCTCTAGAATGGCTGTTCTTTTAGATGATGCTTCCTTTGAAATATGCTTCATAAACGCTGGTGGAATCCGCTACAAATTTAAAAACAGTTACAGTTTCAGCACACCGTTTGGGAGTCAGAATAATGGGTTACTGTCCATTCCTGGATAAAGGGAAAATAACAAAAATAAAGAAGTAAAAAATAGTACTAACCAGGAATAAACAACAAAGAACAGAACAGACCCATAAAGTAACTAGATGCTAACACCAATTTCATAGTAAAAATTGGTTTATTCTTAATCAAATACGTTGCAATAACCAAGGAAAGATCCCATCCAAAGAAAGCAAAACCTAAGATTTTCATCTGGAAATCGAGAGAAACAAAAATGAAAAAGAAAAGAAAAATACCAGACTGTGGGAGAAGTCTCCCAAGAGAACTTTGAAGAAATGAGGCTTCCTTTCCATGCTGTTTCTACGTGGTATCGCCATAACGGTAATAATGCACTACTCAGAAATCCCTCCTTATAGGAACAGAGAGAGAGAAAGAGAGAGAGAGAGAGTACTATTCAGCTCAAAGCACAAGAAAAACATTTTGAGACAGAGAGTACGATTCAGCTCAAAGCACAAGAAAAACATTTTTGATGAAAATTGTTCTCAGAAAATGGAGAGAGTACTATTCAGCTCAAAGCACAAGAAAAACATTTTTGATGGAAATTGTTTTCTCAGAAAAGGAAGAGTACTATTCAGCTCAAAGCACAAGAAAAACATTTTGAGACAGAGAGTACGATTCAGCTCAAAGCACAAGAAAAACATTTTTGATGAAAATTATTCTCAGAAAATTGAGAGATTACTATTCAGCTCAAAGCACAAGAAAAACATTTTTGATGGAAATTGTTTTCTCAGAAAATTCCTTTTCTTTCCGGAATTGAAAGGGAAATAATATTAATATGATTGTGTTTAGAAGAATGACAGTAATTTTATGTGCCATCCTAAATGCCTATTGACCAATAGAGGAGCCCTTTCACCCCTTTTTTGGGTGGGCGCCTTTGATTCTAGCATTCCTCTAGTGTTTAATAAATAGGGGAATGATAAAATGAAGGACCCCCTTGAAAAAATCCATCTACAAGAGCGCCCGAACTGGTCCTTCTTAACAAAGTGTATCTGCGGTTCCTTTAATTCTATGTGCCATTTTTACAATTTTCCTGCCGTTATAGATTCACTTTGTTGGGACGGTCCAATGGGTAGGGGTGCAACTTCGGTTGAGTCGGATCGAGCTTTTGCTAAAAAAATGAATTGGAATCAACCCGAACCGGAATTTTAAGGTAAAAGCTTAACCCGAATTCCAAAAAATTGACCCGAGTTGCACCCCTACGAGGCACCAAAGTGTTTTTTTATGTGTAAAGAAGGTGGGAAATTTTAGAAATAATTTTCCTTTCCAGACATTTCGACAGAATTCCTTTAAAACCAAACATGGCCGTTATGAAAAGTTTGGAAATAAAAGCTTTTTCAATTGCTTGATTACACATGAAAAAATAGTAATTTAAATCAGTGTAGTTCAATTTTTATCAAAAGAGACCTTCAATTTATAGAGTTTTTATACAGTGTCCCACCGTTTTTATACCTTCAAAGAGCCATGTGAGCAGTACCGCCCTTGATATTTGATCCCAGCCCAATTTTTAGGAGGCTGCTGTTGGATCAAATATTAAGGATGGTACTTCCTACTAGGGACTTGACGGTCGGACCCCATATAATTTCCACAATTTATACTAGGACAACTGATGAAGAAAACGCATTATGTTTCTAAAATGAGATGTGAATGGCATTTTATTTGATTTTACACGAGATATGATGAAAATGACCAAAATGCCCTTTTCTTTTTTCTCTATTTTTGTTTTGTATGTTTTCATCTCCACCACACCATCAAAGACCATCGCTGCAACTCAGAGGAGGGGGAAATGGAAGAGGAAGATGGAAAATTGAGCCATGTATGCAAAAATCTCTCTCTCTCACTCATCTTTCCCTTGATTTCTTTTAATTCTCTTGAAAAAATGAGCCATTTATGCAAAATAAAAGGGGTGGAATTTCAAATAAAAGTGCTGATATCATCCTCCCCTAAATTATGTAAACATAATTCAATGCGAGACTGAAATTATAGTCCTTGACAATAAACAAGGTCAATCAGCTCATTGGAAAAATACGTGTTCAACAGGAAAATGCTCTAAATAGACTTTGCCAAACTTAGGATTAAGAGCCTCTTTGGATACCTCTAAACATTATTTGCATATAATCATATATGCAAATGGTTTTGAAGTTTTGATTATTTGCAAATAATGGTTATAAGAGTCTTTGAAATGATATATTTGGTGGCTTCCAAAGATAGGCCTTAGGGCATATTTGGCAACCATTAAAAACTCTCCATGGAATATTTGTTTAACCGTGTAAGAAAGGGGCATGAGTAAGGAGAGCGTTGAGATGAGACAGAGCTAAAAATCAGATAAAAACCTTTGTTTGGAATAGTATTTTTATTTTCCCTGTTTTCCAGCCCATCACATGCTCTCGTCACTCGCCTCCCCTCACATCTAGGGGTGTAAACGGATCGAATTCGAATCAGATATGACTGTATCCGAATTCGATTACAGTATACACTATCCGAATTCGGATTCGGATTTGACGGATATTTAATAGCTATTACCGAATTTGTATACACCGGATATTGTTCGAATTCGGATATTTCCATATCCGTTTATCCGGTAAATTTGAACATTTTATTGCAACACATTATTTTTCTTCTCCTTCTTACTCCTCGAATGAATTTTCCAAACCCTAAAACCAGGCCTCTACATTCTCTTCACAAAATTAACTCTCAAACCCTAAAATACTTGAGATCCTCTTCTTCCTTCTAAAACGAAGGCAGAGAGAGAGAGAGAGAGAGAGAGAGGCGGTGGGGATGGATGATGGTGTTGGTAGTGGTCTTTGGGTTTTTTTTTTGTGTATATGATGGAATGGGTTTGGGCTATTATGAACAGGAGAAGTGGGAGTGTTGATTGTGGAAGATGAAGAGAAATGGGGATGGAGATGGGGATTGAGTTAGAGATGGAGGTGACTGATAGTGGTGGAGGTGGCTGTGAGAAGGTGGAGAGGGGCGGTGGCGGATTTTTGTGGGGTTGGTTGGAGGCACCAAGCAATGCTGAAGATTATGTCTCAGCTCCTCCTTTCTGCTCTCTCTTGCTTCTCCTTGCAAACATTAGAAGTCCCATCTTTTAATTGTATTTTGGATTTTTATCTAACCCTAAGTTGGAAAATTGATCTGGGCCATCCATTTACCATCAATGACCTAGATAGCCTTTTTGCTTTAGAATTCTCTAGAAGCTATGACATCTTCTTTCAATCACCATCATCCATTTGTCTCTTTCATCCTACAACCCACATTTGTTGCTTCATAAAGAAGCCATGTCAAACTCCAAGAATGCCCTTGAATGAGAGATTACTTCATTTCCTACCTAAAACACTTTTTGTTTTTGTCTTTTTTCTAAAAAGAAAATTTACCTTTCTTTTAGAAACAAAAGATAGTGTATCATTACTAAGAATAAATATTAATGATATTATTAATAATAAATAAAAAGAATTTACTTCTCATATTCGGATGTTAAACAGATCGGATATACCATTTACCATATTCGCATCCACTAAGAGCCGAATATCTCATAAACGGATTCGGATAATACGCTTGACTCAGATCCGGATAATATTCGCTTTAAACGGATTCGGATGCAGACGGTAATCGAATACCCATTTACACCCCTACTCACGTCTATCTTTCTCTCAGACCTCTGCCATTCTCTCACTTGGTAAATCAGGATTGGGATTGAGCCTCTATCTTAATTGGTCAGTTCTTCAACCATGAGGTCAGAGGTTCAATCCCAGCTCTCAGGATTCCATGAAACTTTTTTATGCTTGCCAAACATCCCCTCAATGCTTCATCTACAAATAAAGCTAAACTATAAGGCACGTTTGGATAGCCCATATATTTGGGTTTGGACTTGTAATTCAAAAAATTTGAAGATTTGAAATCAAGAAATTTAAAATTCACATATTTATAATTATTGTTGTTTGGATGACCGTGTAAAAGATTTTGATTTCAAAATCTCTTGTTTGGATGCTCTAAGGATTTGGTTTTGAAATCTTACAGATCCAAAAACACAAATGCTGATTGGAAAGTAATATCTGCACTCTTTACTCTTCTAATTAGTTGTCTTAGACTCCCACAGAACATAAGACACTAACAACAAGCAATTAGAGGTGTTTAATAGAAAAGAGGGTCTCATTCTCATAACAAGGGAGTGCTGATATCATCTCTGTCCCAGTGAATTCCTTGTCACTCAAAGGTCTTGCTTTTAATACGCAAGCAGCTCTAAAAATGGCATAAAACGAGTAGAATGATAATCCACTCTTGATTCTAGAGAGCAAAACAAGGCCATGTGACAAACTATGGCAAGCCTCTTTTCAGTTCAACACCACAAATTGAACCAACAAAAGACAACCTTCAATATATAACTGCAACAAGAAATTAACAAGGACAAAAGGAAACAAAGCAACAGTCTTACAACAATTTCAAGGGCAACTGCTCTTCCGGGATGCACTAAGGGGCCGTTTGAATAACCGGATTTTAGAATCTTGGATTTCGTCCAAATCGTAGTTGGGAGACGAGAGAAGAAGGAGACCACCCATTGTTTTCTGTTTTCTCGCCCTTCTTTCGATCAGCAAGAGAGTAGGAGATCATCCCATATTTCCAGGTTTTAGAAATCTCGGGATGTGGGATAGATTTCTAAAACCTGGATTTCTTACTTAAAATCCAAGATTCTAAAGAGAAGTGAAGCAGTCGGTCTCTTTCTTCTCTCGTCTCCCAACTACGATTTTGAAGAAATCCAAGATTCTAAAATCCGCATATCCGAACAGCCAGAGTCATCTAATTTCTTCAATCATAGAGACTACAAAACAAACCACAGAACTAGAAACATCAGCACAAAGATAATTCACAACTGTCACCAACAAAAGCGGAGAGCAAAAGAAAAGATGAAAATGAGGGACAGACAGGGAAATCATAAGAGCATGAAAAAATAAACTCCTCAAAACTCAGAAACAACCATTTAGGATATAATGGCATTGCTTCTTGTAGTTCACATTTCCTTTCTCTACAAATCAACACGAATATAAAGAACTATATACTCTAGCAAGCAATTCAAAGAGGAGAACTATATTATACTAGGCAACTATCAGCTTGCTAACAAAATCCACAAACTACTGATTTGGCTAATATTTTCTATATAACTAATGGATATGTGGATTTTATAATCTTGGATTTTGTGGAAATCTTGGATGGGAGACGAGAAGGAGACCGTCCATTTCGCTTCTCTTTAAAATCTTGGTTTTTAAGTAAGAAATCCAGGTTTTATAAATCTCTCCCCAATCCTGAGATTTCTAAAACCTAGAAACATGGAATGATCTCCTACTCTCTTGCTGATGGAAAGAAGAGCGAGAAATAAGAAAACACCAGCTGGTATCCTTCTCGTCTCCCATCTACAATTTTGAGGAAATACAAGATTCTAAAATTTGCACATCCAAACGGCCCCTGAATGTCTACGCAAAGGGATGAGAAAAACAGCTCGACACGTGCATAACAAAAAAGCCAAGATAATCACCAAACTATTCTCAACATTTACTAGTCATTTTTTTTAAAATTGACATATTTCATTAATATTAAGATAGCAGTCGGGACCAGTACTCCCATCCTGCGTTACAAAATATTAAGGTGGACTGGACCTACATGGCGGCACCAGTCCAAGAGGTAAACTAAGCAGCACCCTGATATCTATACAGTATTCAGCCACCGTCTAGGTCTTCCCAACTTTCACTTCTACCCAACTAAAATTCAACTAAATGGTAACATATAAGACGAGGATAAATTCAGGATCCGCATTGTATTGATCAGTATCTTGCCAATCCATCTTCCCTTGTCAGTAATCTATGCATTTGTCAGCTTCTATCATCCGTCAAAACAATTCTTTGATTAGGTTACTAAGGCTCCCGCACCAACAAGGAGCCAACAATCTTCAGCAAAAACAATCGTGAGGCCTACCAACCAATCCAAAGACCGAATTTTCTCTGTTCCGTCAGTCTTTTCCAAAAAAACTAAACCACCATTCTACATCAAAGAACAGGGAGCGAAGTTATATAGAAGATTTCTGTAACTCCAGGATAAGGTTCACAACCTCAGAGGCATACACCTCCCCATCAAGAACCAACGCCGAAATCTCCTCATGAGATGGGGTTTTATCTTCTAATGCTTCTTTCTGGAGATCATTGCCTCCAATTTTTGAATCTCGATCATCTTTTGCTCCTCCCATCGAAGACGCCTTGATGTGTGTTCTTCCTCTAATAGTTTGATGAAAAGAGGATGTTCATGCATAGGAGAGTGAGATTCCTTAATACTCCAAAAACCGGATAGCCTAAATACCATTTCTAGTGACCAGTTCGCTTCCTCCTTAAAGGACTTCCAGAGCCTCTTTAAAGAATCCCTTGTGACTTCTTTTTGGGTAGGCGAATATCTAGATGCATGTTCCTCCAGATAGGCCAATTTTCTCATAGACTTCAAGGCTGTCTCCATCTCAAAGAGGTCCACCGGCAATTTCCTTTTTCTGCCAAGAAGCGACCTCGAGGGTCCAGCAACAGGGGAGGCCAATTCACTTTGGGCTTCCATGAAAAGACCAAGAACCAAACCCAGCAAGAAGATAATAAAGGAAGAAGAATGAACCGCCTCGAATGATCTTTCAAGAGAAACCGTGAACTAGGTATAAAGGAATGGCCAGATAACCACACTAAGAAGAGTTCCCGCTATCATGAGGCAGCAATAAAAGCACCGGAGTGGCAGTTTCCAAAAAAATTAATTATTTCAAAAATAAGATTATTCCCACTACTCATGAGAATACCCTCCAATCCTAAAATAGTAGTTACCCTCCACGCTTATAGATCTGCAATCATCATTACCTTTAAAGGGTTGCTCATTAACATAGTCGCCAAAAACAAAAAGCCACTAAGACCTTTTAACTTCCCTCACACGAAAGGCAATTTTTGTACATTACCTAAGTCAAGCAGATCTTTTCAAACCCAAAACCAGGCCATCCAAGTGATCAGAGGGGAAGACTTCTAGGAAACCAGGCCAAAATTCCCAATTCATGAATAAACCTGACTTTAGATAATTCTATACTCAAACCTTTGATCAAAGGTATACCTGCACCAAGTGCATCGTGCAGATCCCTGCAAAGGCCAACCTAGACTGCAAGGTGCCTAATCCACAGGACATCCTAGCCCTGCGAAGTAGGGTAGCCCCACCCAAAGTGTCGACTTTTGTCAAACATATTTCTGGTCTTTCTAAAATAGGTTCCAGGGTAGGACTTACTCCTTCACTTGGCCTGGAAATTTATAACTAGTAAAACATACAAAATATGTGCATTTTTTTGTAGCATGTCCTCTTTCAACCATAAAAAGATATATAGAGCAAGTATATATAAAACATGTTCTCTTTCAACCAAAAGGATACACAGAGCATCTATCCATCAGTATTTGGTTACATACCATGCCTGAGTAGAAACATCTTCCTCCTTGCAAAATGGAAGTAATGTACTGAATGAGAATTTTAAGCATCCCAAGAACCATCAGATGGATTGAGATTTGATCCGTGCCTTATTTTCTTTGGTCAACCGGAATATATGCACAGACATTTTGAGCACACCCACAGGCTCAAATATGCAGGAATCTCCTTCTTCAAGATTGTTACTGCGTGCAAAGCCAATCCACCCACTATGTATACGGTGTCTACGCCCGTAAATACCAATTTTCACTTCCCATGTCTTCCCCCTCGGATCTAGGAGGATAATCTTGACTCCTTTTTTAGGAAGATGTGCCCTTCCAAAACAAGCTGGTATGTGCTGCATAGGTAATAGGTAATAGGTAATCAGTAGAAAACAGTTACAATAGCTTGCAAGTCTGTCATGATCTAAATGTACCAACTAAAATACGGAAGAGGGTTCAATAGAGATTAGTGACACGGAAGAATTACAAAGGCATTAGCCCAAAATTCTTAGCAAGTTAGGGACAGGTTTTGTAAGGGGGGATTTTTTTTTATATAAACTAATTTTGGTTTGGTACCTTTGCACATATGGTGTGTTTTCATAGCAAGGCAAAATAGAGATTATCAAAGAATTATTATTAGTCACATTCTTGCATGATGAAGTCTTACAAATGAATGAACGCCATGTTGACTGTTGAGGGAGAGATTATTATTAGAGGTATCCTATCTAGGGCTGCAAACGAGCCAAGCCGAGCCGAACATTGGGGTGTTCGTGCTCGGCTCGTTAAGTTTGAGGCTCGGCTCGTGTTCTGCTAGTGTTCGTGATGAGTTTTTTTTTTGGGCTCGTGTTCGGCTCGCCAAAATTCAACAAAGCACGAGCTCGGCTCGTTTAGTAAACAAACGAGCCCGAGCCAAGCTTTTAATGAGCCAAGCCGAGCTAGGCTCGAGCTTGGTTGCGTTCGGGTTCAGCTCGTTTAGTAAACACATCAAATAAATACCATTAAGTAATATATATATATATATATATATATATATATATATATATATATATATATGAGAAAATTGTTGGTGAGCTTAAGCGCACCAAACTTATGGTGCGCTTAAGCTCCCCAATCACATGGGTCCCACATTTTGGGGAGTGATCCAAACCATTCATTTGCAAGGCCTTATCATAGATAGGGGGTGTACCAAAAATCAGCTCCATAGGATCATCCTAACCCCTCCATTTGTGGAGGACAAAAATGGGGCAGATTTGTGTCTGTCCATTTTTGTCCTCCACAAATGGAGGGGTTAGGATAATCCTATGGAGCTGAGTTTTGGTACACCCCCATCTATGTAAGGGACTTTCAAATGAATGCTTTGGATCATCCTAACAAAGTGGGCCCCCATGTGATTGGGCGCTTAAGCTCACCATTAGTTTTGTGAGCTTAAGCGCACCAACAATTTTCTCTCTCTCTCTCTCTCTCTCTCTCTCTCTCTATATATATATATATATATATATATATATATATATATATATATATATATATATATATATATATATATATATATATAACGAACATAATCCGAGCTTTAAAGCTCGGCTCGGCTTTATGAACCGATAGACGTGTTTATTCGGTTATAACCGAACCGAAATAACCGAAATTTGATAACCGAAATAATTTCGGTTATCAAATTTCGGTAACTGAAACCGAACCGAAATTTTGAAAAACCGAATCGATTAAAAATTCAGTATTTCGGTTATAACCGAATAGTGGGAGAAAGAGAGGGAAAAAAGCAAAATCTTGGTTTCGATCGGAGGGCTAGGATCATTCAATCGAAATGATTTTTTGACCACAACCTAATTAAGTTGTGATCAATCAAAAGGACGGTTTTGATCATCCTACGGAGTGCCCATATAACACCTTTTTTTTGAAAAAATAATGGTTTTTATCATAATTTCGGTTAACAGATTTTATTTTTTTGAGATAACCGAAACCGAAACCGAATAACCGAATTTCCAAAAAAAAAAAAAACGAAACCGAACCGAAAAGGAAAAAAACTGAACCTAACCGACCGAAAAAAATCATAATTTCGGTTCGGTTCGGTTATTCGGTTTTAACCGAATAATGAACACCCCTATGAACCGAGCCTAAAAAGTTCACGAGCTTGTCCAAGCCAAACTATACAAAGCTCAAGTTCGGCTCGTTTATTTGACGAGCCTAATTTTTGGGCTCGGGTTCGGCTCGTTTAGTAAACGAGCGAGCCCGAGCCGAGAGACACATGTGTAGGCAATCAGGCAAGAGAGAGGGAGAGAGAGAAATCATATGGCAGTTCCTACAAATTATAGTGAAACTAACTCATTATTACAATGTGATACTAATAATCCTTTTCCCAATGTAGCAATTTGGACCCACACCCATGCTTCCTTGAGATCCTCACCACAAGAACATTCTTCACCAAGCACCAATTTGTAGCACCTTAAGCCCAAAATCATAAAAACACTTTCTTATTGTAACGACCCAAATCCACATCGGATCGCTACGGGAAAAAGGGACAAATAAAAATCACAAGAATTTTTTTTCTTTTTAAAACAACACATGAGAGAGATCCAATTATATGAGAATAAACTGAGCAATCTTATTACATTGAATTAAGAGTCATTACATCATTGAAAATCAACCTACTAATATCCATGTCCATGAACTAAAATGAAGCTATAAACCAAATTTCAAACTAAATATTCATAGTCTGATAAAACTCAACAACTGATGGATATGACAATATTGTCATTCCAAAAATCCTACGATTGCTCTTTCCCATCCTAAGGTGTTTCTCATGTTTGTTTGTTTGCAAAGCTCCTTCATCATCTCCTACAAAAGCTGTGAGTAGTGACTGAGTCAGAACGAGTTGAACAAGATCATATAGTGGGCTCGCATAACATAATAAGAGTGCACAATAATGAAATTGCATTATAACAATGGTCATTATGCCATTTATCATATAGGCAACAGAACAAGAATAAGAATATGAGAATCGCAATAAGAGCATGAAGACGATAGACAAAAGACATGAGAACATACATAGGGGTATTCACTAGATCATGGTAGAGAAAAATGACAAAAAAACCAAAACAACGTATAAGTGGAAAGATATAGATAGATATAGTCAAAATTCACATCATGTATAGAAATATACTATCTCAAATCCAAATCATCGTATGTATATACACGGCAGCAATATCCATCACATACCAAAGCATGTGGATCAAAGTCATCATATTATATTTATATATATATATATAGGTCAATATCCTTCGCATACCAAAGTAATGCGGCACAAAGTCATCATGTA
This sequence comes from Tasmannia lanceolata, assembly GCF_043159265.1. Taxonomy (NCBI): domain Eukaryota; kingdom Viridiplantae; phylum Streptophyta; class Magnoliopsida; order Canellales; family Winteraceae; genus Tasmannia; species Tasmannia lanceolata. Next base: position 19,618,859 of record NW_027518696.1, on the reverse strand, counting down.
TATGCATAAAAAGGGTGGCCCAATGCACGAGGCTCCCGCCATTGCGGGGTCTGGGGAGGGCTAGATGTACGTAGCCTTACCCCTGCTTTGCAAAGAGGTTGTTTTCGTGACTTGAACCCATGACTACCAGGTTACAATGGAGCAACCTTACCGTTGCACCAAGGCTCGCCCTCTATCGTGTATATGCATATAGTCAAAAATAAAAAGATCATAAAACAGTTATTTCAAATGGTTATTTTTGCAGTTCTAAAATATAGGAAACGAAAGACATGAGCATGATCATAGGGAACATAACTATAATATCAAACCCATTAAAGAAACCATTATTATATGAGTCTACTATTACTTGCCTTAAATTTTTTGAGTGTAAAGAGATGAAGTATGAAGTGTTATGTGTCACTCGGAAGGTCACCTGTAAATATGATGTGTCAGAGGGTGTCAATCCAATTATCTTTAGTGTTTCAAATACTTCTTTAATTCTATTTATTCCTCTTAACCAATTTGTTTTCACTGACTAAATCTATTTCCAAACTATTCTCACATACAAACCTAAACATAACCTTCCGCCTTAAAGAAGCTTTTTGTAACTACATCGTATTTACTATTCTTATCAAAACTTAATGTGTGTGTGTGTATTGTTAGAAACTTATCGACTTCTCCAAAAGCTTAAGCTATTGGAGAAGGGCAGTATTTAATCTTGTATACTTTAACACTCCTCACGTGTGGCCCACTTGGCAAACATGTGGCACATGTGGTCCCACCTTGGATATCATACATGTGAGGTATGTGTCATATATAGAATATCATACCCTCTTTGAAAAACAATGTTTATACCCCATATAACAATTTTATATAATGCAATACACAAAAACAGTCCTTAAACTCAATAATACTTGCTGATTTTTATAGAAATCAGCCCCTTGCAGGTTTTGAATATCCTATATACGACACATACCTCACATAAGACAATACCTATAACTTGTAAAGTATATAAATAAAGAAATCATTGCAAAACAGCCCATACTTACACTGTTTATATGCTGATTTTTTGGGAAATACACTCTTAGAAACTCATATAATATACTAACATACTATATTCTTTATGAATAACAATATATACATACCACATGTTCAATATATAACAAATTCTTCGAAAAACAGCAGCTATTATATGCTAATTTTTATGAAAATAAAGCCTTTAAGGCATATACGGCATACCCACGTATCATCCTTTACATGAAAAATAACATATAAAAGTAAGGGTTCAAAAACTCACTAAAATCTATGCAGCACAGTTACTTTTAAGTGCTGTTTTTCCTGAAAAACAGCGGAAATTCCCAATAAAATCACATGCATGGCTTTTAATCATTCAAAAGAAACCCTTAATCACTTTGGGTTTACTCCTAGTGGAGTTTTACAAAAAGAAAACATAATATATACTAATTTAGGTCAATAATCCTAAAGTGGTAAAAGCATGGTCCCCTCCGCCTCCAGGGACCCTGAAATTGAATTTTGATGGCTCCAGTCTGGGGAATCCGGGACCTGCAGGTATTGGAGGGCTATTATGAAATGAGAAGGGAGAGGTCATTTGGGCTTTTAGTGCGCCAATATGGGTGGCAGACTCAAACGAGGCGGAAGTTCGAGCCATCTACCAAGGAATTTATTTTCTGCGAAGTGTAGACAAGAATAAGATGGTGGTAGAAGGACTCTGTCAATGTCATAAGGTGGCTAAGAGACTCTCATTCGGTCCCTTGGAGATTTGCAGCTCTATTTGATGAGATTCAGGACATGATTGGAACCTTTTTTATATCTTTCAATCATGTCAGGCGGACAACAAATGGAAAGGCGGGCAAGCTTGCTAGAGGGGGGTACATAGGGAGAGAGTGGAGCTTTTCGATTTTCTCCCACAATAGCTGCTAGCATTTTTTGCCTTTATTTTTTTGTATTTTTTCGGCCCTATTTGCCCTTTCCTTTGTATCCTTTCAGGACCTCCTCGGTCTTCGATTTTTAAATGAATTGATCCTTACCATTAAAAAAAGATTTTGAAAAGAAATTCCAAAATAAGTTTCTTGATCCTTAAAGTAACCAAAGAATTTAAGAAAACATGCTGTAAACCCTAATTAGATAAATCAACTCAACAAAAACAAAAAGATCAAATTTAAACCAAGAAATACGAAAAAGACATGTTTCGGGCACTTACTCGAAAGAGAAAAATCGATTTGACAAAACCTTAGCCCTTCTTTCTTCCTTTCTTCTCTTTTCCTCTTCTTTTCTTCTTCCTTCCTTCCTTCCTTCCTTCTCTCCTTCTCTGGCTCTCACTCTTGGTTTGGGCTTGCGCAAGTGGGGAGAAACCCATGTTTTGGGTTTTCTATGAAACCCACTTTTTGTGGTGTTTTGTGATTTGTTTCCAACTAAATTTCTAATTCAATTTTGTTTTCCTATTGTGACCTTTATCTCTAATAGCAAGTTTCCATTTCTATTCAAACTCTTTAAAAAGGGTGTATTTAACAATATTTAGAAACTAACTTAAGTTATTAAATTAATTTTAACAATTAGTGGGCCGGTTACATCTAGCCCTCCCCAGACCCTGCAATGGCGGGAACCTCGTGCATTGGGCTGCCCTTTTTAGTGGGGCCCACTTGGGTGTGCGCACTCTCCCAAAAGTCTGGCACGCGTACGGCCACTTTGGGTTGAGATTTGGGTTTCCAAAATTAATTCTTATCTCCTAATTTTCCTCTTATATAATATTACTAATATGCCATAGTTAGAATTAAAGTTATTAAGTTAAATTAAGAATCCAAGATCAATTGGTCCCACAATTTCGAATAGGGGTGTCTTTAGTAGTCCTAACTGATGAGAACCAAGAAAGTCCCAACTATGTTCCTCTTATTATCATATTTATTACTGTTATATTTCCTCAAACCCCCATCACCAACCAAAAAAATATGACCTCACCACCAACTGCCTAGCCCTAGATATCCTGAGGAACTCTATCAGCTTTCTAGACAAACATCCTGACTGATGAGAATCAAGAAAGTCCCAACTATGTTCCTCTTATTATCATATTTATTACTCTTATACTTCCTCAAACCCCCCATCACCAACCAAATAAAAAGTTGTCCCAACAATCCATTAATACGATCCATCGTGGAGCACAACCCCATTACATCAAGCCTTTTTTTTATCATAAGTGCCATCTAGCACTCTAAATTTGGATTATGTTCTTCTTGAGGAAAATGCCCAATGAAATGAGAAGCTTGGTTGATTAAAACATTTAGAAAAATCATAAATCATTACCAAAATGCCCATGTATTCAGTCTAGCAAATTAGATGCCAATGATTATTTGAGCAAACCATAATTTGTTGCTTGATTCTTTGATTTTGAGACTAAAGTCATGGGACTCCTGAAGAAGTTCTATTAACTTGTAGATTGTATGCAGAACACCTGCTTATTATGGATATCCAAACCAAGCGAGAGTTTCACCAGCTGAAAGCCCTGAGGAACCCCAAACCTATTTAGGGGGTAGGGTGTTCTAAACACCTGGCCATCAAGCTTCATGAATAATGAAATAATCTCATAACATGTTCTAAAAATGACATGCGATCAAACCGTAACCAAACAGTAGTTAATAGGAGTAAACCATGTCTTTTCCTCTTTTGGTCTGTCAAAGGGACACAACAACCAATCTCCAAAACATAAAGCAGATTTGCAGCATTCCCTTACTCCCTACTAGTATATGCCTTTTGTTGCTATTGACCTTACAAGTGCAATAGCACTCTTGTGAGGTAGAGGGTTTCTAAATGGAAGACACGGAAAAATTATCACACCTAGCGATGGCAGAAGCTCCAAGGATGATATATGAGGGGAAAGAGAGGAAATTTTTTCCTTTAAAAAAAAAAAAAAAGAGGAAACTTTTTGCTCCAAAGATGCATAGCTCCGAGTTAAGGGAATCCACAAAATTTAGCCGCTAATACATTTGTATGAGGTATTATGTGATGAAATATATTTACAAGATGAATGATGATACAATATATGCATTATCACAACACTTATGTCACATATCAGTTTCAGGGAGATTAAAGTGCAAAATTAATGAACTGAATGGCATAGAAACTGGCAAAATAGACTCACCAAATAGAATCCACTGTGCACTTGAGATGCAGTGACAATTATCATAAAAAATGGAAAATCAGAGATAAAGGAGTTGGCCCTTTCCTGGGATTCTCCTTTTTCTTCTGGCATCACATGCTGCCTTCCTCGTAAACAATGAACTCTTCCAGCAACACTGGAGGGTGGGTCAAGGTCCTCTGTTTGAATCCTTACAACCCTCTGGTTTAGGAGATGGCTTATATTTGCCTACATCATACAAACAATGGTTACCTGAACCTTACGGTAGGTTTTGAAATTAGAAACAGAAGCATTAAACGTATGCCATTCAATAAAAAAAAGGCTATGTGATTGCCTTACAATAATGAATAAAAAATGTCTGCAGAGGGCAAGTAGAGTTTGTCGGCCACTTGTCACCCTCTCCTTGCTCCCTCTTAAGAGAATTGAGAGGGCAAGAGTGATGGTGCAAAGTTGCTGAAAAATTGGAAAAAACATTTTGAGTAACATTTTTTTTCTCTGTTTTCCAGTCACTTCTCGCCCTCTTCTTGCCCCCTCTTCTTATGCCAACTCAATTCTCTCCTTCTCACACCCTCCCCCCTCTCCTACCACCGGATGAACTAATATTCCAGGGAAAAATTTCAAGGCCCCAAATGGCCTAAATAGATCATTATACCAAAGAAGCACGAAGTTCAATATGAAATAATATCTATTTTTGAACTGCAAAATCTAATTTATGATAATATCATGTCCAGGATTTCACATGCATCTACAATCTATTTGCGGGGCTTTTCATGAATCAATATATATATATATATATATATATATATATATATATATATGGAGTGTGCGGTCAAGCGCATATAAGGTTATATTCGCTCGAGGGCCCAAACACATGGGTCCCACATTTTTTGTGGTGATCAAAACCATTAATTTGCAAGGCTCCATCATAGATAGGGTGTGTACAAAAAATCAGCTCCATTGGATCATCCTAACCCCTCCAAAATTGGAGGGCAAAAATGGGGAGATTTGTGGCAAACGGTGTCTGTCTATTTTGCCCTCCACTTTGGGATGGGTTAGGATGATCCTATGGAGCTGATTTTTTGTACACACCCTATATATGATGGGGCCTTGCAAATAAATGCTTTGGATCATCCTAACAATGTGGGCCCACATGAGTTTTGGGCCCTTGAGTGCACCTAAGCTTGGTGCACTCGACCGCATAATCTTATATATATATATATATATATATATAAACACATGAATACTTATTTGGTAAGGAAAGGAAAGAAAATCAAGAGAACATAGAATATAAATAATACCTGTAGCCTATGTGAAGAAAATTGGAAAAGCTCATCAAAGGAAAAGCAGGATTTGTGGGCTCTACAGTTGATATATCAGGTTGACAACAATTCTTCGTATGGATTAGAAATTAAAGATGCATGGAATAGAACTTTACCAGTGTGTGACAATCTTCATAAACAGATTAATCCCTTACCTCGAAATGAATATTTCACTGCAGATGAGTTGTCACTAAGATCGTTTTCCAAGTCAATATTGCAAGCTTTCAGCCGAGAGACGACAGGACCAAAAATACAGAGACTTTTTCGGCGGCCTACTTCATTTTTTTGGGTCCATGGAATAAAGTGGGCTCTTGAAAACTGTCGCCAGTAAAAATGTCTCCTCTCTCACATGCAGTTTTATCAAAAATTTGTACACTGAAATGAATATTTCCTTGGTATCTAAAAACTAGAAATTCAGAAACTCTTAAGGAATGGGCTTTTGAGTAGAGTTTTTTTCTTAAGAAAAAACATTTTGAGGAGAGTTTGTTTTTCTCTGTTTTTCAGCCACGTATCACCCTCTTCTTGCTCCCTCTCCTTATGCCATATCCATTCTCTCCCTCTCACACCTCCTGCCCCTCTCCTACGACCAGATAAACTAATATTCCAGGGAAAAAAATTTCATGGCTGCCGAAATGGCTTAAAGAGATCATTATACCAAGGGATTTGCTAGGCAATTTTGCGGAAAGCCATTTCGCCGATGGCTTTTGCATGTGAGAACAGCCTCCTCATATGAATTAAATGATTAAGACAAAATCCGTCAAAAAGTCAACCTGTGTGGTTGTTCTCACATGCAAAAGCCAGCCACGAAATGGCTTTCCCCCGAAATTGCCTAGCAAATCTCTTATACCAAAGAAGCATGAAGTTCAATGTGAAATCATAGTCACTTTTTTCTATTTTTGAACTGTAAAATCTAATTAATGATAATAACAAGTCCAGGATTTCACATGCATCTACAATCTATTTGCGGGGCTTTCCATGAAGCAATTAAGTATTATTATATATAAACACATGAATGCTTATTTGGAAAGGAAGAACATCGAGAGAACATAAAGGATACATAATAGCTGTAGCCTATGTGAAGAAAATTGGAAAAGATCGTCAAAAGCAAAAGCAGGATTTGTGGGCTCTACAGTTGATATCTCGGGTTCACAACAATTCTTCGCATTGATTAGAAATTCAAGATGCATTGAATAGAAGATTACCAGGGTGAAAATCTTCATGAACAGAATTAAATCAGAAGTAGTTTCTTCTCATTACCTCGAAATGAATGTTTGGCTGTGGATAAGTTGTCGCTAAGATGGTTTTCCATGTCGATTTCACAAGCAGATATATTGTTGCTAAGATGGTTTTCTGAGTCAATTTTGCAACCTTTCTGCCGAGATACAACAGGACCAAAATCCAAAGATTTCTTCGGCGACCTACTTCGTTTTCTTGGTCCATTGAAGAAAGTGGGCTTTTGAAAACCATCGCTGGTAAAAATGTCTTCTCTCTCACACGCAGTTTTATCGAAAATTAGTACACTGAAATGCATATTTCCATCGTATCTAAAAGCTAGAAAATCAGAAACCCTTAAGGAGTGGGCTTTGGCAAATTTCTGCCAACCATCCTGCAGATATGTACCATTGATTTTTTCGCTCTATTCCACATGCCAAACGCTACTGCTAGGACCCTCTAGAATGGCTGTTCTTTTAGATGATTCTTCCTTTGAAATATGCTTCATGAAAGCTGGTGGAATCCGCTACAAATTTATAAACAGTTGCAGTTTCAGTACACCATTTGGGAGTCAGAATGATGGGAAATTTTGCATTTTGAACTTTCTAGATAAATGAAAAAGAACACAAATAAAAAGTAAAAAATAGTAGAGACCAGGAAGAAACAACAGAGAACAAAACAGACCCTTAAAGCAAACAGATGCAAAATCAATTTCCTAGCAAATTTAAATACAGCTACACTTTCAGCACATCATCTTGGGGGTCAGAATAATGGGTTACTTTGCATTTTTAACTTCCTGGATAAATGAAAGAAAAAAAGTAAGACGAAAAAAGTAGTTCTAACTAGGAAGAAACTAAAGAGAAAGATGGATTTCACGACGCCGGAATATCCGCTTCGCAAATAGTGAAACCGAAGTTTACACTATCCCACGATCCACAACCGAAATAGAAGAACAATGACCAACAAGATGTGTTTCAATATATAAGATAAAAGAACAAAACTACAAGTAGACAATAGAAAAAGAAACCTTCAAAACAAGGAAAAAAATAAGGCAAGTTGGCAGTTTCATTCAAACACAAACTTGCAAATAAGAGAGCTTTAATGGAGATCTTCCTAGTGGAAAATCTCTACAAAAATCCCAGTAAATATAAGTAAATGGAGCCTAGCTTAGTCAATGTAAAGTGCAGAACTAATGGTTTACTGTTTAGGTAAGTGGTAGAGGGCGAGCCTTGGCACAACGGTAAGGTTGCTCCATTGTGACCTGGTGGTCACGGGTTCGACTGACGGAAACAGCCTCTTTGCGAAGTAGGGAAAGGCTGCATACATCCAGCCCTCCCCAGATCCCGCAATGGCCGGAGCCTTGTGCACTGGGCCGCCCTTTTTTTTTGTTTAGGTAAGTCGTAGTGGGTATGGAAAAATGGAGACATAATGCTTAGGGAAGTGGTGGTGGGTTTAGAGTTTCAAGGAAGTGTTTGAATTTGAATTGTGTGACTCACACATTTATGAGGACCAGGTTTGAGGCCTCTAGCAAGAGGTTAAAAGAAGTGAAGGAAATAGTTGAAAAAAGGAGGCGGGGGGTTGGGGGTTATAGTTGTGGTGGTTTCATATGCAATTTTCTCTTGTAGTAGGGGTGCATGTGTATTCCTTTAATAGAAGGGCATTCATGTAATTGTGAGATGTAGTGAGGGCATTCTTGTAATGTAAGTAGTATTGGCTTGGGCCCCATATAAATACACCCATTTTGAATTTCGGGGGGACTTTTGGCTGAGATTGGAATTGTTGAACTGGAGCTCAAGCTTTGGGAGGGAGAATTCTTGTAAAAGGGAGCATTGATAGAAGCTAGAAAGTAAATCTAGCTCAAAGAAGGCCTTCGATCTCTTCTTCATCTTCTATTGTGGATGCAACTGAGCTGTGTCCTCTTTTACTGTTTCTTTTCATTGAAATTCAATAAAGAGTCATTTCATCACTGTTTTTGCTCACCTTCTTGTATTTTCCCATCAATTTCAGCACATTATCTGTATTTTCTGGTCATTTTCTGCAAATTCCAGCAACATACTGGCTTGAGGACTGTTTTGATCAATTTTTGTGTTCAATTTAAGATCATTATTCTATAAATAGTGTCTTTGATCAGATTTTACAAAATTCAGAAGTAGATCCTCAAACATCTTCATCAAATTTGGTATCATAGCACATCCAGAAGAAATTCTCATTTACCCACGATCCGAAGCTTCGAAAATTTGTTTGATCTACACCAATTCTTGATTCGGTTTGTGGATGGTTGTTTGATGCCAACGTCATTGATTTCCCATGAATTGCATGTAACACTGCAATTCTCGAAAAATCTGAGCAAAAAAGGAAAATCCCTAATTTCTGCCTTTTTTCATCATTTTCACACCATTTTCGAAAATTCTCTTCGATCCTTGCCTCAATTCGAAAATTTCTGTTGCTTCTTGTTGTTTTCCTTCATTAGCATTGTATTGCTGCAAATCATTTCAGAATTGCAACTGAAATTCCAATATTGCACGATTTTCCTCAATTTCGCATATCTTTTCTCTAGTTGTCTTTCCGAAATTACAATACCAGTTCAAATTTCGTGTTGTTTCTTGTTTCTTGCATCCTTGTGCAAGGATATTTTGTAAATCGTACATGAATTGCATGTGATTTCACCATTTTTAAAAATCTGTACAAAAATTGCCGTCACATGCAAATTTCAGGATTTTAGGGTTTGGCTCCACACGATCCTCCCTCTAGCGTTTCTTTCAGTAAATCGTGTAGTATATTGGTCGTTTCAGCCATTGGAGATAGTTTCCAAAGGAAATTTGAAATTCCTAAGTAATTTCGGTGTGTTTTGGGTGTTTTCATTTAGATTTTTCCTCTTTTTACAGCTAGTTTCATCATCTCTTAGTTCCCACCGAAGAAGCCACTATGGGTGACTGTGAGGAGGGTAACTCATAGACCTTAGCGGGGTACACATTGGCCAATGTTATGAGACGGATGGCCGAACACCGAGCTTATTTACTGGCTCAAATGGAGGTATTGACTGATAAAGTCAATCGGTTAGGCACTCGACGACAGACCCAGTCTCCACCGCCACCGGATTTTCATAAGGATGACCAAGATGATATGTATAAGGATAAGGTTCCCATGAAGTGCAGGAGACCAGCTCCCGCTTCTACAGATGGCCAGTGCCAGCACCTGAGCTTCCACCAGCCCGTAGATATACACGGTGGGATTTCAGCTTTAAGCTAGAAATACCATAGTTCATAAGTGGATTAGAGTTAGAGGACTACCCAAGGTTGCCAGAGCGGGAATCGAAAGCGGGAATCGAAGGATCCCAGGGAAGAATCCTGCTTCCTTGGGACTACCTTGACTAGGCGGCTAAAGTTGATGAGACACTTGAGTGCAAGGAAGTCCTCAAGGACGCAATTGTTCCCCTCATTGCCACAAGGCTGAGGAGCCGAGCATTGGCTGGGTGGCACGCAGAGAAGTATCAGCGACGTCAGATAGATGAGCCTTCTATCTCTACTTGGGGAGAGGTGAAGGGAGAGATGCGAAGGGAGTTTCTTCCCTTTGACTTCCGTCAGTTTCTATATCAGCGTCTCCATAGACTGGTACAGGGGACTCGATCTGTGGCAGATTATAGACAGGATTCTCATCGCTTAGTTGCCTTGAACAACCTACGGGAGACACGAGATCATTGGTTCGCTATACTAGTGGTTTGAGACAATTGATTCAAGATGCCTTGATTGGGAACATTTTACAAGATGTATCAGAGGCCTTTAGCAAGGCTCGTGCCATTGAGGAGGCCCAACAGAGAGGTTAGAGCAGTCGTTCCCAGTACGACCGCATTCAGAGTCAGGATCGTGTTCTAGATGCTGCGCTCCCACCAGTGCCTGCTGTTCCCACTCCTATTACAGTAGCACATAGATCTGTTACAAGGTCATAGGCAGTTGGGGCAGACGCCACAGAAGCAGCAGACAAACATGACGTTCATCAAGTGCTTTAAATGTCAGGGTACGGGGAACTACTCAAATGAATGTCCAAATGTTTAGCAGCAGCTTTTCATTTAGGATGATACAGAGAAACTGAGTCCTCAAGAGGAGCCATCAGATGAGGAGAACATGGTGTATATCTCTGCTGATAACATTGTTGGCGAGTGTCTCCTTAGCCGGAGAATATGTTTGACTCCCAGATCAAATGAGGATGAGATGAGGCATAGAATCTTCACCTCCTGGTGCGCCGCTAACGGAGTCTGCATTTTAGTTATTGATTGTGACAGCAGCACTAATGCCATCTCAGATGAAGCCATCAAGAAGCTTAGCTTGACACGTGAGCCTCAACCTGTGCCATACAGACTAGCTTGGCTGAATCAGAGTGATGATCTATGGGTGACAAAGCAGTCCATAGTGGCCTTCACCATGGGGGACAAACACAATGATTGTGGTTGGTTTGACATAGTAATGATGGATGCCTTTCATGTCTTATTAAGCAGGCCGTGGTAGTTTGACAGAGAGGTCCTTTATGATGGGAGGAATAACACGTATACCTTCTATCTTGATCAGTAGAAGATTGTCATATTGCCTATGAAAGAGGAAAGTAATGCAGCCACCCCCAAGTCAAAGGTCACTGAAAAGACTAAGATTGGGTTTAAGTTTAACCCTAAATGCTTAAGAAAATAAGTGTGATTAATTGCATAAATGTAATTAAGTGCAAAAAGGGCACTTTGGTAATTTCTCCAAAGGATACAAGTGTAATTAAAAGTGAAATGAGAAGAGAATGCAAGGGTATTTTAGCCATTTGCTAATAGCATGGTTGGGATTTGTTTGGAGGTGACACTTGGATTCCCAAGTGTCACTCCTCTCTCATGCAAGCCCTATCTAGGTTGAATGAGAGTGAAAATATTATTTTAAATGATTAAAAATCAAGAAACAATTGGAGAAAATCAGAGGAAAATTCATGGGAAATTAAAATCTGAAGGTTTATGAGTTGTGTGGATTAAGAGCAAAGATTCAAGTGGGAGAAAGAGGAAGGAAAGAGGAAATTCAAAATGGTTGGTAAGTTCAAGTATGTTCTTCATGTTCTTTCTATTCCTGTGTGATTTTTGGCCATTTTTGGCAAAACCTTTTAACTACAAAGTTGTATATCTCTTTGAGCAGATGCATTTACATATAAAGATTTTGAGATTTGGTTTTGATTTGAGAAAGTTATGGGTATTTTACTACACTGCGATTTTATAGGATACAAATGGTGATTTCTGAGTTTTTCAGACACCTCCAACAAGATTTGGCCGGAGGTGTCAACATGAAGTTGTTGGAAATATTATATCTAACAACTTTTATGTTTGGTGCTGAGACCGGTTCGAAAAGGATTGTGAGTTATGTGTATCTTAAGATTTCAGATTTCATGTAAAATGGCAATTTAGTGCCTGATCGGAATTTTGTGTTTTCCATCTCCGGTGGGAATTGGCCGAAGTTGATAACTGAAAAGTTGCTCCTTACTTTATGTTGAGAGAGAATGAAAAAAGTGAGAGCGAGCTCCCCCTCACTATAGTATTTATATATTAAGAGATAGAAATAGATACAATGACTATAATGCCACTACTGGGTTAATTCTAACACTCCCCCTCAAGCTGGAATGTATAAATTGTACATTCCTAGCTTGTTACAGATATCATTCAACTTTGCTTTATTCAATGGCTTTGTAAACGTATCAGCCAACTGTTTTGTGGAACGAGTAAACACAGTACATATCTCCCCTTTCTGAATCCTCTGACAGATAAAATGACAATCGACTTCGATATGCTTTGTTTGTTCATGGAAGACTGGATTTGTTGCAATATAGATGCCAGCCTTGTTGTAACAGTACAACTGTGACGGTGAAGAAGATACAATGCCGATCTCAGACAAAAGTGATCTCAACCATATAAGTTATGTGCTTGTGTGCGCCATCGCTCTGTATTCTGCTTCAGCACTCGACTTTGCAATAACGTCCTGCTTCTTGCTTTTCCATGACACCAGGTTACCTCCTACAAAGGTACAATACCCAGTAGTTGATCTCCTGTCTGCAGAAGATCCAACCCAATCAGCATCAGAGAACCCCTCAATTCTCATATGACCGTGCCTTTTGAATAATAGGCCCTTTCCTGGTGCACCTTTCAGGTATTTAAGAATCTGAATCACTGCACTCCAGTGTGAAGTACGTGAGCTCATATACTCATATACTGGCTGACTACCCCTACAGCATAAGATATATCAGGGCAAGTAACACTGAGCTTGCCCATCAATCTTCTATACCTGCCATGGTCCTCCAACAAATCTCCTTCTTTTGGAACTAGTTTTGTATTGAGATCCATAGGTACAGACACAGGTTTTACGCCAAGATTCCGTGTCTCCTCCAACAAATCCAAAACATACTTCCTCTGTGATAAGGACAAACCACGAGAGGAGTATGCTACCTCTATCCCAAGAAAATATCTGAGGCGTCCCAAGTCTTTTGTAGCAAATTATCTTTGCAGGAAGGTCTTCAGCTTTTGTATTCCACCTGAATTACTACCTGTGATGATGATATCGTCAACATACACGATCAATAAAATGCACCCTGCTGAGGACTGATGACTAAATACCGAATGATCTACAGCACACTGTCTCAAACCAAACCGCATAACAACGTCACTGAATCTGCCAAACCATGCTCGTGGAGACTGTTTCAAGCCATACAAAGATTTCCTGAGGCGACATGCAGAAGAGGACATCTCCCCCTGAGCAACATACCGTGGAGGTTGCTCCATATAAACCTCTTCATGAAGATCGCCATGTAAGAAGGCATTTTTCACATCTAATTGATGAAGATGCCAACCATGATTAACTGCAAGTGACAGAATAACGCGAACAGAAGGTATCTTTGCTACTGGAGAGGAAGTTTCATGGTAATCAACTCCAAACGTTTGAGTATATCCTTTAGCCACAAGACGGGCTTTCAGTCTCTCAACAGTACCATCTGGCAAGTATTTGATAGAGAATACTCATCGACAGCCAACAGGTTTAGCACTAGAGGGAAGGGGAACCAGATCCCATGCCTGGTTCGAGTGTAGAGCAGCTATTTTAAGGTCCATGGCAGCACGCCAGCCTGGGTGATCGAGAGCCTCCTATAACGATTGTGGTAACAGAACAGAAGACAAAGAGGAAACAAAACCTTTGAAAGTAGGAGTCAGACGATCATAAGAGATAAAATTAGAAATAGGGTAAGCAGTAGAATGAGAACGAGTACGAGAGGCAATAGGTGAGTCGCTGAGAACAACAGAAGAAGGGATAGACGATACCTGTGTAGATGGAATCGAGATCTCTACCTTTGAAGATGATGGTTCGGGTGGAGTTGTTGGAGGCCCATCTTTGCGTTGCCGCCTATGATAATGCTTTGTTACTGGTGGTGGATTTGTTATAGGGACTGAATTGCCATCTTGAACAACAATAGGCTGACTTGGAGGTACATATGGTAAAGAGGTCGGTAGAGGAACTGACTCAGGAAGTACAGGAAGAGATATAGGCACTTCGGGTTCCAGAGGGGCCGAACTAGGCAAAGATGGAGAGTGGAAGAAGGACTCAGACTCAAAGAAGGTAACGTCGGCGGATACAAACCACCGATGAAGACGAGGACTATAACAATGGTAGCCTTTCTGAGTTCTAGAGTAACTGAGGAAAACACACCGTTCTGACCGTGGATCAAGTTTGTCACGACCTTGACCCAAGAGATGAACAAAGCAAACACACCCAAAAACACAAGGTGTGAGGGGAAAAGGGTCTTGTTCAGGATACAAGACCTGGAAGGGGGGAGGAGCCACGAAGGACAGATGATGGAAGGCGATTCGCAAGAAAGCATGAAGTTAAAACCGCATCGCCCCAAAATGACTTAGGAACTCGCATCTGAAACATTATGGTACGAGTGACCTCAAGTAAATAGTGCAATTTTCTCTCGGCTACACCATTCTACTGCGAAGTGTAGGCACAGGAGGATTGATGAAGAATCCCATGAGAGGAAAGATAATCCTGAAAGCCATGAGTGGCCGAGAAGAACTCTCGAGCATTATCAGTACGAAGACATTTAATATTGCAATGAAATTGAGTTTTTATTTTAGCATGAAAAGATTGAAAAGCTGAAAAAGCTTGAGAACGGTCCTTGAGCAAATACTCCCAAGTCATATGAGAATAATCATCAATAAATACTATGAAATACTTGAACCCAAGTTCAATTAGTGCAGCTGAGTGAATCCGGTAGGAAGAGCTTGGGAGCCCAGAGTTGGAAGGCTTTAACGAGTTCCTAGCAAAGGGCGATGTACTTGGGATGTCCTATCAGGAAAACCTAGGAAAAACTAGAGAAATGTTCCAATCCATGCAATCTAGAGGTGTTAATGAGACAACAGAGATAGTTACAGCGGCAAACCCAACAACTGGATTGCAAAATTAAAGGACGCCTCCTGAGAAGTGCAGAGATACACTTTAGGGAGTTTGGATTGGTCTCAGTTAAGGAAAACTTGGAAATTGAAGGGTAGTATACAAATCCAGTCAGTTTAGCTCCTTTTAGACATTTAAACAAAGTTAGGAGGGGAGGAAAATGATTGCAGGAAAGCTGGAAGCTGGAATTGAGAATTCGACTGATCTGTGAATGGTTTCAATTTCAGAGGTCGATGTTTTGACAGTCGGGGGAACCTGTGAAAGGGTCACTATTTAAGCTAGTGATTACCTACGATATCTTCATGTTGTAATAGTAAAAGGGAGCACTTATATCTTGAAGTATACAATCTCCATTAGTCTTGGCTTGAGAGACTCTGTCTTTCGCCTAGACTTCCTTTCTTGACACCTTTGCCTTGCTATATTGTCTCTCGGAATGTCTCGAATGTCGTAGGGTCTCAGATCTTTAGACTGGCCTCGGTTAGAAAGGCACAGGTAAAGGTATACAAGGAATCCTATTGAACTCGTTAAGGAAGTTTGCTGATGTAAGAAGGAAAGGAGGAGGTGACGGGTGGCTGTATTTTGACTCTATATGCCGTACTTTCTATCCGGTTTTGGGTATGCTCATGCCAGTCCTTTTTAATATTTTGTATTGCAGGCTGGGACTTCTGGTCCCGAATGCTACCTTAATATTAATGAAATATGTCATCTTTCAAAACAAAAATACTTGAATCCAGTATTTGACGTGATCCTAGAGGGTCCCCAGACATCGGAATGAACTAACTGAAAAAGACTGTCAACTCGACTAACGACTCGGGAAGGGAAAGACATCCTGTGGTGCTTCCCGAGTTCACAGGACCCGCACCGGAATGAAGACACAGAAGCAAGAACTAATGACGTTTGCTGGAGCCTCTAAAGAGAAGGATGTCCAAGACGACAATGCCATTGGTAGGCGTCCACAGAGCTATGCAAAACAGTAGAAGTAGGTCTGCAATCAAGACGATAAAGGCCATCCACCTCACGACCCGAACCAATCGTCTTCCCAGTTGAAAGATCCTGAAACAAACAATACGAAGGGTAGAATGAGATTGAGCACTGAAGGTTTTTCGTTAATTGACTAAAAGAAAGTAGACTGAAAGGAGATTTAGGAAAACTGAGTACAGAAGATAATGAGATACTAGGGGAAGGACACACAGTACCAATACCAATGATGGAGGTAGTATACCCATCAGCTAGAGTAATGGTCTGATAGTCAGAGGGGAAAGAGTGAAAGGATGAGAGCTGAGATGAGTTACCAGTCATGTGATTGGAGACTCCTGAGTCAATAATCCAGGACCAGGAGCTAGAGAGTAAAGTCGTGGGTGAACTACCTGGCTGGGCAAAACCTGCGGTGGGAGCGCGAGTACTCAGACGAAGGCGGTGTAATTCCTCATAATCTGTCCTGGAGAAGGTAAAGGCATCATCGACAGGTGCAACGACAGTAGTAGATGGGGAAAGAGGCGCCTCGGAGGGGCTGGCCGTCGAGAGATGGGTTAAGTGAGACAGTCGAAAATCAGGATGGAGAGTGTAGCAAGTATCAATCTGGTGGCCATCACGCTGACAATGTGTACAGTAGGGGCGGCCTCGGCCAATGCGGCCACCACCACGGCCACGTCCATGGCCTCGTGGAAAGGAGCCACCGCCCCGAATAGGCCGACTACCAGTCGTATAAGCGGCGAGTGCAGAGCTATCAACATGGAGGAGCGACGGAGACACACCAAGACACTGTTGTGCACGATTATAGGCCTCAGATAGTGAAGGGATAATGCCTGACCCAAGGATCTGATGACGCAGATGAGTAAACTCAGAGCCTAGGCTATCGAGGTAGTGAACTACATGAATCTGTTCCCGTTGTCGACGAAGAACAGTGACATCCGATGTAAGAGGCAGGAACACATCAAGCTGCTAATGTGAACCTCGAGCGACAGATCACCACGGCGTAATCACATCCAGTCAGAATATGTGTTACAAATACGAGGGAGATGATGTGCTCCAATTTGGTAGTAGTTGGTCCCATTAAGTTTGACAGTAGTCAATTGTGGATAAGAGCCATCCACAGGTGCTAAGGTGGGAGAGCAAGAGATAGTAGAGGGGGGTAGAGAGGCACGGACCTCAGTGGTCATGCCAAGAGATGGATCCACAATGACAGTAGGGTCCATAGTGACAAAAAAGAACTAAGAGAGAATAGCCCCCACACGATCTACTAGACGGATAGGAGTGAGGGAGCGACCAACTAGACAAAGGAATGGCTTAGAATGTGGTTTCCTTAGACAGGGGCAAGCGAAGAGACGAAGCCATGGAGAGGATGAGACGAAGCCTCGAAGAAAGGTCAAGAGAATGGAAAAAAAATCAGCACATTAGGGCTGCAAAAATACGGGGTGTGGAAAGGGGGGGGGGGTCGCGGGTGGAGGAGGATGGAGGGGCTGGTGGGGTGGGGAGGGGGAAAAGGGGGGTCGTGGGGAGGGGTACTGTAGTGGTACTGTAGCGGATTACTGTAGCGGGGAATGGAGGAGAGGAGGAGGTGTGATGTGAGATGGGTTAGGGTTAGGGTTAGGTTAAAGAGAGGGATTAGGGTTGGGGTTGATGAAGAAGATGGAGGCCAGGGTTAAGGTTAGGGATCAAAGACCCTAGGGCTCTGATACCATGTTGAGAGAGAATGAGAACAGTGAGTTGGAGCTAGCCCCCCCTTACTATAGTATTTATATATTAAGAGATAGAAATAGATACAATGACTATAATGCCCCTACTGGGCTTATTCTAACACTTTACATGTAACAACTTTTATGTTTAAGAGTTTTTGTGATTTTGTCATTTAAAATGTATAAAAGTGTGTGCAAAATCCATAAAATCTGGATTTTTGCAAAATTCATACTTATGTTATGTTTTAGGTTTTGAACCGTGGTTTTCCACCTCGAGTGGGTTGTGCATGAAGCATATGGCATGATATTGACGTTGATATGAGACCCTTAATATGTCGGGTGGCAACAAGAGGAGAAAGAAAGAGAAGAAAGAAAGAGAAAGGGAAAAGACAATGTTTTCCTGTAAGTGATTTAGTAACTTTCCAGGTACATATTTTGTTATGCAAACCAAGTGAATAAAAGACATGATTTATAAGTGAAGATGAGTTAATAAGGTATGTGTGTGTGTGTGTGTGTGTATGCATGTATATATGGGTGTACATATGTATGCATGTACATATGGGTGTACACGCATAGGTATATATATATATATATATATATATATATGTGTGTGTGTGTGTGTGTGTGTATATGGGTGTACATGCATAGGTATATATATGCATGTATATATGGGTGTACATGCATATATATATATATATATATATATATATATATATATATATATATATATATATATATATATATATATATATGTGTGTGTGTGTGTACATGCATAGGTATATATATAAATATATATATATATATATTTATATACGTTGTGCTGGGTGATATCTTTTTGTCTTATTATTCTCGAATGTGGGTACAGTTAGACTGTATGTATATCACTGATATGTCTCACATGCTGAGTACCTGTATGAGAAATATGGACCCCGGCCAATGGTTTAACTGGATATACATTAACCCGCTCCAGTAGTGGAACTGGATACTTTGGCCTTGACCAGTATTGAAACTGGCTATAATTGACCCTTTTCAGTGGTGTGTCTGGTTATACAACCATGTGTGCCTATTAGCTTTGAACATAAATCACATCTATATGTGTGCCTATTAGCTTTGAACATAAATCACATCTCTATGTGTGCTTATAGGCTTTAAACATGAAAGTGTATCTGAAAATGACATGAGATAGTATGTATAATACTATAACCAGTAGCAGATTATGATATACTGTTAGATTATTATTTTGCTTACTAGCTATATGCTAATGTGCTCGATGTTGCACATTTCAGATCCGGAGTAGTTGGCCGTTTGCGACCCTTCCCTGCAGAGACATGCTTGTTGAGGCAGTGAGCGTGTGACTATACTGGAGTGAGTATGGGCTTGTATATTGTATTTATTTTTTGTCTATGCATAGAACCTGAGAGGTTGTGTAAATGAAAGAGAGTTTCTTTTATTTCTTGTCTCTTAGCTATTTGTGGATATTATGTTTCCTACCATGCTTGTCTGGATGTTTAGACGTTTCAGAGGCCTTGCACGTTTGCCGGGTTCGCCTAGCAAGCGTGCGGCACCTGCCATGTGCCTCGAGGAGCTCGGGTCGGGAGCGTGACAGTCACCCATCTCGCTAAAGCCAGGCTAGAGAAAGCTATAGAGGTGCAAGAACCTTTTTCCCACATATTCCATGCCTACTGGTCCAGTAACAGTATACGCTGACTTGTATGAGAGGACCACTACCGCAAATTATAACGGGTTTTGTAGATGCAAAATACGTACACCAAGAAGTTGTGATGAATATTGGGTGGAAGGTCGGCATGGTCAAAAGAAGCACCCTCATAACGGCAAAGGGTAAACACTTGAAAAGGTCTTCATTGGGCCTAGAGGAATCACGTCACCACAAAGAACCAAATGGTTGCAAAAGGTCCGACTGAGAGCTAAGGGAGCATGTTCAGTTCATCCATGGAGCATATTGTCACATGAGATATAGGTGTCTACTTACAACCTTTAGTTGTAGAGAGCATTTGAGATTGAGGACAAGCTCCATTTAAGGGGGAGAGGATAAAAGAAGTGAAGGAAATAGTTTGAGGCCTCTGGCAAGAGGTTAAAAGAACTGAAGGAAATAGTTGAAAAGGGGAGGCCTCTCTTACTTCTTATTTTCACTAAGTTGTTCACTAGGTTTACCAACTTCTATTTGAGGTTCTAAAAGTGGTTCCACTGAAGTGCTAGGTTGAATTATCTTTGGAATAAATGTAAACCTATTTTCATAGAACATAGCATCTTTAGACTCAAATACAGTGTTAACCTCTATAATTTCATTAGGTTCTATGACTAAGAACCTATAGGCCTTGCTATGCCTAGCATATCCCAAAAAGATACACTCAATACCTTTTTCACCTAGTTTCCTTAACTTAGGTTTAGGGACTTTAACTATGGCCCTACAACCCCAGACTTTAAGGTAATTTAAGTTTGGTTTCCTTTTCTTCCACAATTCATAAGGGGTTATAATAGACTTCTTACTTGGTACCCTATTCAAAATGTGACAAGCCGTAAGGCTTCACCCCAAAAACTCTTATTTAAACCAGAATTAACAAGCATAACATTAATCATTTCAGTAAGAGTCATATTCTTCCGTTCCGCTACACCATTTTGTTGTGGTGTACAAGGAGCGAAAGTTTTATGGACTGTGCCTACTAATTCACAGAAATGAGGAAAGTGATATTCACCACCCCTATCTGATCTAAGGCATTTAATCTTTGTTTTACACTGGTTTTCTACTTCTGTTTTATAAATTTGAAACTTTTCTAAAACCTCATCTTTTATGACTAAGTAAATATACATAACAATACTTTGAATAATCATCAATAAATGTCACAAAGTACTTTTTACCTTCCTTTGTGGGGACGCTATGTATATCACAAACGTCGCTATGCATTAAATCTAATAAATTAGTAGTTCTATCCACTTTAGGAAATGACTTAGTGACAATCAGTTTGCATGTATATTTTACATTTATATACTAAGTCATTTTCATACTTGGGAATTAAATCTAACTTAACCATATCATTCATTTTCCTAGTATTTAAATGTCCTAAGCGACTATGCCACAAAGATAAAGAAGAGTCCAAGACATAGGCAAAGACATTTACTTTACCGATATTAAGTTTGAACATTCCTTCATACATATATCCCTTCCTAACATAGCCATTTTTGAAGCCATTCTTGTTAAGAATGCTTCCAGACACTAAGTTCTTTCTAACTTCTGGTACATGATAGACATCGGTTAGAGTGAGTAGTTTGCCAGATATGAACTCAAGCTCCACCTTTCCTTTTCCTTTGACTTCTGCTGTTGACGAATTTCCCATGTATAACACGCTACCATCTTCAACCGATTCATAGGCTGAAAACATGTTCCTGTCTTTACAGACATGCCTCGTCGCACCCGAGTCAATCCACCAATCATTGCCATCTTCAAAGACATTTGTAAAGACCCGGCCCCACACAGGCCTAGAAAGTTAATAACCTTAATTAAATCTGGACCGTAGATCCCCAGACCAAAAATCACAACAATGTATTTTCGTTTTTTTTAGTATAACCAATTTTTGGGGCATCAAATCTTGTCCGCTCGACATGATTTTGGTCCCGGTAGATGGGTATTTCGAATACCTATCCAACAGACCCAAGATTTAGCGATTCGGGCGTGATTTGAGCAAGTTATGACTTTTTTTCTATTAGGGTTAGTCATAGTTACGAGTTTTGTCTTATTATGCAACTTTTGGGTTTTTATTTTTATTTAAAACTATAGTTTAGTTGTTAAATTTGATAAAGTACACCCTTAGGGAGTTTTAATAAAGATAGACTCTTGCTAATTGTGGAAGACTTAGATTAGGAAACTAACTTTTAACATTAAATCTAATTAGGAAACCCCCTTTAAGCACAAAACTCATTAGTTATTAAAAATCCAAAACATGGGCTTTTGCAATGCACACCAAGAGAGAGAGAGAGAGAGAGAGAGAAAAGAAAAAAAAAGAAAATGAAAAGAGAAGAAAAGGAGAAGAAGAATTGGTGTTTTTCGTCGTTTTTGGGTTTTCGTCTTCGATTAAGTGCCCGAAACTATGTTTTTCGTAATTTCTTGTTTAAATTCAAAGTTTTTGCTTTTATTTATCTTAATTCAACCTAATTAGGGTTTCTAACAATGTTTTATTGATTTCTTTACTCTCTTTTAAATCAAGAAACTTATTTTAAATTTTCTTTTTTAAAATTTTATGCCTTAAAAATATATGTATTGTATTTACTTGCGAAAAATCTCAATTGGAGTAATCTAGAGTACAGTAGAAATTATTTTTGGATGTCTAAACCTATACGTGTGAGATTTTCTAGAGGATTTGTCATTGTTTTCCTTAAAAATCAGCACTTAAAAGTGATTGTTTTTTTTCGAGATTTCATCGAGTACTTCTCATATAAATTATGTAAGATGTTTTTCATGAAAGATAAGATACATAGGTGTGTTATATATGATTTTTATGGTAGTTTTTTAACAAAATCAGCACAAAAACAGCGTGTGTTTAAGGACTGTTTTGTAAAGATTTTATCGTATATAAGTTATATAACTCATGTAAGTGTTTTATGTAATGTATTTGATATATAAATAATGTATCTAAGTCTTATAGTGCTGATTTCCAAGAAAATCAACAAGTATGGATGTTTAAATGGGTTGTTTTGTTTACACATCTTTGATAAAATTGTTATAGAATATACCTATATGGTTTTACATGAAAGAGATAGTATATGTGTGTATTATATAAGCCTTAAAGGGCTGATTTTCATTAAAATCAGCACCTAAAAGGGGTTAAGTAATCATTTTATTTTAGTTTTCAAAAGAAATCAGATTTATAAATAATGATACAATATGTTATAACAATTGGTTTATGAAGAAATCAACTGTTAGGTTTGAGTTGAAGCCTCTCGAATTTTAGTAATAAATTTGGTATAAATACGAACAAGTTTAGTACAAAAGAATTGAACACTTGAACTACTGGTAACACTCTTGATATGTAAACTATACAGGGTTGCGTCTCGATTGATACTTAGAGCCTTCCATCTCCTTCCACAGTCAAACACTAAGGCAAGTGATAGTGGACTCTCATAATAATGGGTCCTTTAATGGTTTTGATATTATAGTTTTGGTCCCTATATTCATGCATCATATTTCTGTACCTTGGAATTTTAAAAAAAAAAGAGTTTATATAAAGACTTATGCTTCCACCGCTTCGGCCAGGTGATGATGACTTGGGATATATACATATGATGATTTAGATTTGAGACCGTATACGATGTGACTTTTTTCAGTGCCTATCTATGTTTTTCCTCCAATACGAGGTTTTGATTCTTGCGTTATTTATCTCTACCATGATCATTGATATCCGCTTTGTTGTTCTCATGTCTTTTGACTATCGTACTCGTACTCTTATTTCGATTTTCATATCTCTATTCAACTTGTTGCCTATTTTGTTCATTGACATAAGGATCATTGATATCCTCTTTGTTGTACATAAGGATCACTGTTATAATACAATCTCATTATCGTGCACTTTTATTATGTGAGCCCACTAAGGGATCTTGTTCAGCTCGTTCTGACTCAGTTACTATAGTTCTTGGTTGTAGATTGACATGATGACATGAACACAAAATAAGGGAGTTAAAGGGATCGAGGAAAGAGTGTTTGGCCATGTAGCCTTGTCGGGCAAAGTGCCTTTACTTTGTGAGTTGTGTTGGTTTTCTTTAGTCCGCTTGTTTCCCTTTTTGGAGTAGCGATTCGGATTTTGCGATTTTGGAATTTGGAAAAAAAAATTATGTCTAAAAAAAAAAAATTTGCCCCAAATCCGGGTCGTTACAACATTTGCCTCGGAAATCATGGCCACAAACTTGTCTTTGTTTATTGGTGCACCCGACTTCTTATCCTTAAAAAGTCGACACTCACTCTTGTAATGGCCAGGTTTGCCACAGTTGAAACAAGCACAATTTCTTTTCTTATTCCTATTAGACTTCTTTTCAGGATGCTTGTTTCTCTTTCGATTGCCTTTCCATTGTTGGTTCGAATTATTGACATTTTCCACCAAATGGATTTTAGATGTAGAGGATAGAGGTTCATGCTCTTTTTTCTTGTCTCTTATGCTTGACTCTTCCTCAATCCTGAGGCCTTGAGCCGAGTCTTCAAGAGACATTTCCTCTTTCTTGTGTTTGAGACTTTTTCTAAAGTCTTTCCAAGTTGGTAGAAGTTTGTTAATTATCGAAGGGACAATGAAGGAATCATCAAGAAGAATGCTTGGCAAATGAATTTGACTAATTACATGTTGTATCTCATGTAATTGATCAATGACAGACTATCGTCTACCATGAGATAATTTAAAAACCTACTTACAATGAACTTTTTGCTATTGGCATCTTCTGCCATGTATTTGGCTTCAAGCGCATTCCAAATCTCGCTCGCCAATCCCTTGCTTTGGTATATGTCGAATAGTATATCCGACATAGCGTTGAGGATGTGCCCTTTGCAAATATAATCATCTTGTTCTCATTTCATCCTTGTACGAGCCTCCGCCAAAGTCTCATTCTCATTTGCTACCGGCTTTGGAGTTGTAAGAACACAAACCACTTTGACTTTGAGCAATGTAAGAATGAAATGTAACTTTTTCTGCCACCGCTTAAAATTACCTTTGTTAAAACGTTCAAGTTTGACAAAATCTTGGGTCATTTGTCTGATCAAATAAAGTGCCATTGAAACAACAGTAGATGAAATCTTGTCTTAAGATTGTTGAAAAAATATGGGTACTGTTGGTAGTAGAAAACAGAAACTATATTGCTTTAAGGCGTGATATCACTTTCCTTAAGACAAGATTCGCCCCCACCAGTAGTGTGCAAAGGGGATCCATGAATTGCCTCCAAGATACAATGAAGCCTAGTAGGAAAATCCTACTATTATTTGACGACACTATGCACAAGCGGAATCAAGTCCGAAATGCCATTCAGAATAACAAGCATTAGAAAAATTTTCTAGATACTGCTTCTGCAGTATAACAGCAGTATAACAGTATCCAGAACTAAAACATAAAAACAACAATAAGAAAACGACTTTTGGAGGATTTAAAGAAAGTAGAAATGTTACTAGAAATCTCAGAATTGCACTATGGGATTCCATATTCGTTTTCAATCTTGAAATGACATAGATCTGCTCTTTTTATAGAGCCTCTGGTGTCTTTTCAATGTGAAAAGCATCTCTACATGGCAACTTTCCAAATTGGTTTGAATCCTGACCGTTAGATCGCACCTATTCGCGATTCAACGGTCCTGATTGATCCTGGAGTGACTGTTGGTTTGAGTAAAACCTCCCTCCAACCCCTAGATCAATCATCTACGGTGCGGATCGCAACCCTTGGGCTCTTGACCGTTGGGAGGATGGGACACAGCCCAACGGATCGCACCTGCTAACCATTGGAGTGTACTAGGCCCGCTGGGCCGACCGTTAGGCCCGAACCCGAAGCATTCGGCCCACCCACTTGAACGATCCACCTTGATCTAGATCCAACAGTCCAGATCTAATCTGGAAAAATTAAAGGCTCCAATCGCTCATCGTAGTGCAAAGTGCGCCTAAAAAAATGCCACTAGCTCCCTATAGCCTATTGCCTACTCCGCGAGCGCGTGTCACCGTCCCGCTGGTCCAACCCATTAGACCCACCCACTTGAACGATCCACCTTGATCTAGATCCAACAGTCCAGATCTAATCTGGAAATATTAAAGGCGCTAATCGCCCATCATCGTGCGAAGTGCGCCTAAAAAAAGTGCCACTAACGCCTTATAGCCCACGCCGCGCATGTGTCACCGTCCCGCGGGTCCAACCCATGGGTTCAACCCAATGTGCAACCAAACAAGTAGTACAGAAGGGTAATGCTTTATAAGCCCTTCTCTTTCAAAAGAGTATGGACTGAGGAATCTTCGGATTTTTTCTTTGTCAAATCCTTCTATTTTAGCTTATTGCCTTGCAATATATTCTCTATTTCAGCCGAGGTATGGAAATTTCATTGTCCACCTAGAGTTGTTATCTTCGGGTGGGCAGTATGTCGCAATCGGATTCAAACGATTAATTTCCTCCGGAAGCATGGTATGATGGTTGTTGACCATTGCCCCCTTTGCTTGAAGGATGGTGAATCTGTGGGTCATCTCTTCATGCATTGCTCTTTTTCGCATCAGATATGGAGTTTGACATTTCTGAGATTTGGTATTAGTTGGATTTTTCCTTTTTCTATCCCGGAATTGATGCTCCATTGGTCCTTTTTGCCGTGGAAGAAGAAAGGTAAAGCTTTCTGAAATTTGTGTCTTCTAGCAACTTGGTGGGTGATATGGAAAGAGAGGAACTCTCGTGTCTTTGAAGGGGTCGCAAAATCTCCTTATTGGCTATATATGAAAATTATAGTGCTCACTATTTCATGGGCGAAAAGTTTACCGGCTTTCCGTTTTGTATCGGCTTTTGACTTATGGGAGGGTTGGAGAGTTATTTGCTTTAGTAGGGAGATCCGGCCTCGATCCGTTATGGGAGGCTACGCCAAGTGACATATTCAAAATTAACTTTGATGGGTTGAGCTTAGGGAACCCGGGTCCAGGCATTGTTGGGGGAGTGTGACGGGATGATCGTGGTGAAGTTGTACGGGCTTACTCCGGCCCTCTTGGAGTTTGTGATGCCTCGGAGGCCGAGGTGTTGGCGGCTTATCATGGCATAAAAAGGCTTGCTAGAGATTGTATGGATAGCACTATTGTGGAGGGAGATTCCTGGAATGTGATTAGATGGTTCAAGGGGTTGGTGGGCACATCTATTGTTTTTAATCATGTTCGGAGGTCCGCAAATGGAGAGGCGGACTCTTTGGTTAGGAGTGGGGTTAGGAGGTTGGATTTAAAATGGTTTGACTTCCTTCCTCCTTAAGAATTATATTGTTTTTGTTTTTTGTTGTATTGTTCTCTTGTACTTTTGGTTGGGGTCCATCTCAGCCCTCTTCCTTTCTTAATGATATTATCCCTTAAAAAAAATAAAAAAATAAATAAGTCCTTCTCTTTCTTTTTTCTCATCCGATGTGGGACTATTTTTCCCATTACACTTCTACATCCTTTGCAAAATGCAACTTTTTCCAAGAAAACTTTTTCTCTTTCCCAAACAAGTTTGAAAAACATTTTCCAAAGTGTGATGTTTCACTAAAAAACAAAGATTTTGAAAATCCAAAATCTCTAGAGAAAGTTGCACAGAACAGACCCTTGGGCAAACAGATGTCCATACATTCTAAATAGAATACGGTGTAGGAATGAAATATCGAATCCAAAGAAAGCAAAACCTAAAATTGACATGGGGAAATCGAGAGGAACAAAAAAAGAAGAGGAAAAACAAATACCAGACGATTGGAGAAGTCTCCCAAGAGAACTTTGAAGAAGTGAGGCTTCGTTTCCATGCTGTTTGGACGAGGTGACCTTGCCATTCTAGAATAAAAAAGAACGGTATGGACTATTCAGAAATCACTCGTTGTAAGAACCGAATTCATTTCAGTCAAACGCTGCATTGCAGAAAACCCAGATATTGGCAAGTGGCATCTTCTTACCAAATCCAATATCTGAGAGAGAGAGAGAGAGAGAGAGAGAGAGAGAGAGAGCTACCAACATAAATTGAAGGCTCGTCCAAAGTAAAGAATTAGGACAGCCCACTCTGGTGGATCTAAATTAGGGGTGAAACTTGGGTCGAGCTCAACCTGAACCCGACTGGTTCAATATGATCTTGGGTTGGGTTGGGTTGGGTTGGCATTTGGATTGGGTTGGGTTGGGTTTGGATTGGGAAAAGCCAACCCGATTTAATTTTGGATTGGGTTAGGATTGAGGCCTTGGCAAACCGACCCGACCTCCATCCTGTAATTTTATCTTGATTATCTTTGGGTTATGTATTTTTCTTGTATTTTTCTGTTCGGTCCTACCTAAACACAAACCCAACCCTACCTAACCTGATTTCAGGTTAGATGGGTTGGATTAGGGTTGAGAGATTTAGGGGCGGGTTGGATTAGGGTTGAGCATCCTCAGCCCCACGCTTGGGTTGGGGCGGGTTAGGGTTGAGGGAATGCTATCTCGGGTTGGGCTAGGGTTGGCCTTACGCTAGCTCGACCCGATCCGAATTACTTCACGTGGAAAGGATTCAACGGGCTTGATTGCCATGTACACTACAGTTAGCTGTCCCATGTAAAGAAAAGGGGCGAATTTTTTTTGAGTTATTATTTGTGTGTAAAAAAAGGTAGAAAATTTTAGAAATAGTTTTCCTCTCCGAATTTTCCAGAAAATTCCTTCAATCCAAATAGGGACTTTATGTAAAATTTGGAAATAAAAATTTTTCCATAATTTCTTGCTTATCCATTGCATGGTTACACATGAAAAAAAAAATAGTAACTTAAACCATTGTAGTTCATGTTTATCTAAGGAGATCTTCAATTTATAATAATAACCGTTTGAATAAGAAATAATCATATCATTTCCTAATAAATTGGAGAAATTTTTTTCTCGTAAGAAATATTTTTCTTGCCATCCAAGTTGGGCCTAAGGATCTCTGATGAGATCAATTTTTGGGTGCTACGCAAGGGCATGTAGGTATGTGTTGTTGGTATTTTAATACAAAAATAGTTTTTGTATGTATTTTACAAAGTTTGTTTTGTTCACAAAAAGAAGTCACATTGGTTTAGAAAATGAGTTTATTCACTTCTTTCAAAAAAGCAAATAGTCCCGTATTGGAAAGTGGAGGAAAGGTTCAAGGGCTTATATAGCTTTCCACTTTCATTGATTTGTAAATGAGAAGAGAAGAAAGGGGGCCTCGGGCATGAGCTACCAAGTGGACTCGGTGGGTTTTAATTATACCACACGCGCGCCGGCCGCACGTGTGCCCCGAAGTTTTTTCCCTTCCCCTAAATTTTATTTTTTGTCTTTTGATATTGTCCGTCAAACATTACATTTACCTTCGCCGTTCTTAAAGAATAACACAGACGTTATTAGGTAAGCCGGCTTACTGGAACGTCAACGTTATTAGGTAAGGCGGCTTACTGGTACGCCGCTGTTATTTTGTGAATAACTGCGCCATTTGTGAGCGTTGTGACTTTTGGGGTGCGACCTTTTGCATTTGTAATGTCATTTAAACAGCTCTTTTCTTAAAGAATGACTTAACTACATTAAAGAGCATGTTGAACGGACATGTTTGGATTATAAAAAGAGAAAGATCTCTGTATTTTTTATATAACTATGAAAAACACAGAAGTTTTTTCCTGTTCTTTCTTGTTCTTCGTTATCTTAGTGTAAACAGAGATTTTTTCCTTGTTCTTTCTACTTTACATATTTTGTTGCGTAAACAGAGTGTTCGTGTGGTTCGAATCTCTTGGATCATGCTATTCTTAGAGATCGACTATGCGTTGGGTTGTTGTATCCTGGGGGAGATTGTGACCAGTAATCTACTGCATCGCAACCAGTTTCCGCAAAGGCGCAAATTCACCTTAAAAAGAGTGACATAGTCCGTGCCTCATCTCACTGCATCGAAAGGGTTTATCTAACTCATCTATCTTTTGTTTTTAACAGAAATTAGGTACGTCATATTTTGATTTTGGAGGAAAAATCATCAACATGTGTAATATGGACCATTGATCTCATAGAACATCATGAAATGACCCACGTGGTTTTGATCTCATCAGGAATAGGCATCCCATGCGTAATATAAAGGACTACAAAATTCAACAGTTAAATTGAAAATTGGAAACCTAAAGGAGTCTCCATGGATCAATGGCCTAGGGTCTTTCAAAAGATGTTAATCTCAATGAATTTTGACTAGACTTGTGGTCACTGTTGGGTCAACAGATCTAATCACATCTACATTGCCCATATGAGGCTCATAAAGTGACAAGGAAAACACTTCTTTAATGGGATCCCACAACTATGAGTCTCAAAAATAATAATCAATCCATCCACGTGGTTCTTACAATCCGAATCCCAAATATCATAAACTAGTAATTACAAGTTCCAAAAATACTCATGCAAACAATTAAAATAAATGATAATGTAAGTCCAAGGGTTCAAGCGATCCAACCATGCTCGAACTCCAAATCTCCATGTCACGATCCAATCTAACTCTCGGGATTTGTAAAATGTTATCAACAGTCAGCTTTCCCCTTATACGTTTATATGAGGATTCATGACGGATCCAAGCATGCCACAAGATAACAAATGTCAGGATATAACAAGAGTCAATAAGTCCAGTGATAAGAGGATCATGATGATATAACAAATTAAACGTGGGTTCAATACCCTTAAGACCTTTGCTTCCTCGAGCAAAGTGAAGTAAGCACATGATGACAACTATACACACAACTTGGGTACCGAAGTTACGAACTCACAGTCCTCAATATTCAATATGTCGGGTGTACCACACAAGCCTAAGGGCCCGACCAAAGTAACCCACGTGCCAGGTATACCGCACAGGCCACTGAGCCTGACCAAGGCAACCTCTAAATATCAACGTCCAGATACGAGGTATGCCGCACAGGCCACTCGAACCCGATCATAGCATCACACATACCGGAATACCTAGTTACTCAAGTATATTGCACAAGCCACAAAGGCCTGACCAAGTATCTTGAGAGTCAAATACTCAACTATAACACTACCCATGCATCAGACAGCATGATAAGTAATCCATGTATATAAGTAGGCAATAGAAATATGCATCGTGTGTCGTGACATAACAAGTCAGAACCTATAAAATATATGAACATGGATTTCTTAACAATAGAACGTGAAGAAAGTACACTAGCATGCCGGGTCTTAACTATGTGAAGTTCGGGATAATATCAACAAGGTAGTCAAGTTTCCAAGTATTGCAATATCATTTTGAATACCAACAAAGAGGTATAACTAAACATGTATCGAAACCCAATCAACGTTCGAAACAGTACAGGGTTCTTCTCAGGGTACGGATTCCCATAGATCCAACATAAAATGTACCTCGAAAAGTGTTTCCTAACATTCAGAATCCAAGGGTCAATCACCTATCATCACACATCACCTCACCATTAGAGTTTTAAGGATGTAGAACACATGAGAAGAATATCAGAAATCCAAACCAAAACTAGGGAAACCCATGAAATAGATCGTGCAGACAGCACTCTCCACGATCGACTGAGCGGTCGACCGTCCAAGGGGATCCCGTGAACAACACCCCTCACAGTCAACCTCACGGTCGACCGTCTAAGGAGCTGCGCCAACGGTAACTCCCACGGTTGACCACGTGACCGTGCACACATTGTTTCGGGTTTCCGACTTCTTCCGAGTTGTACAACTTTGCATGGCCATAACTTGCACACCGATCGTCCAAATCTATAGTTGTTGGATTCGTTGGACTCCTTACGATGAGAGGGTTCCAACAAATCTAATCCGGCTGCCGAAAACCCATCGGACGACGATTGGTGATGATCTAGGGTTTTGGACGAAAAACCATTGTGTCTTCTTCCTTGGACATCGAAAACGTTCGAACCTTGATTCTACGGATTCTCTGTGATGATCAGACTCTAAGAACACCGTTTGAATGGCAAAGAAATAATCTGGGAAGAAGGTACAATGAAAACAAATAATCAAAAGGGTGAAACTTCCAACCTTCGCAACCCCAAGAATTTATTCTTGTAATTGAGGAGGATTTCTTACCTTGATCACGATCCATGGCTCCAAGGCTCAACCCTCTAAGTTCTCCACACGATTTTGCTCTCCACCCACATTTTCCTCTCTTAGGTTTTGTAAAAGATTTGTAGGTTTTAGCCAAGATTAGTATTTATACTAAGTTAAGAGAAGCCCTAATCACTAATTAGGGTGGGGGATGATGTAATAACTGGTAAATAAATAAAAATTGCCTCATAAGTGGGTAATCATCGGCCATTACTCATTTCCCCCCGAGTTTTAATCAAGGCATGAGGACAGCGATTCGAACCCGACGCTGAGCGTGGATTGAACGGCTTCCTACCACTAAACCACCGCCCCAGATGTCGACAAAAAAATAGTAGATATACTTACATATATTGAATATTACCAATAGTCACTATTTATATTTACTATTCACAGTAGGACCCACCAAGTACTGTTCACCAGCGGGTCCCACCTACTAGTGGGACCCACCACAAGCGGGACCCAGCAGGACTCACCACTAGTGGGACCCACTACAAGCATGACCCACAAATAACGGAACCCACCGCCAGCAGGACCCATCACTAGTGGGAACCACTGCCAGTAGGACATACCGCAACCATTTTCATTAACTTACCGACTAAGCGGGTGAACTCAACAACCACTATCATTATTCCATCGAATGAGTGGTTGCACTTTACCAACGAAAATAATAATAAAATAATATTAATCATTCTGTTACTATTCAAGCAGCCTTTACTATTCATTTATTTGTACCTTTACTATTCATATATTTTAGTTAATGAATTTAAGAGAGTAGTTGAAAAAGTTGACGAAAGTTGTCATTCCCTATTCAGTGTCACTATCCATTCACTATTCAATCACTTTTCAATCACTATTCACTCTAGCTTTTCCTATAAATAGAGGAAGAGAAGAACAAAAATAGAAAGAAAGAGAGAGAGAAAAGAGAAAGAGAGAAAAAGAAAGAGAGTTAAGGAAAAGTAGAGAGAGAGAGAGAGAAGAAAAGAGAGAGGAGAAAGAAGAAAGAAAAAGACTTGGGAAAACCACTTTTTCCTGTTCATCACCACCAAAGTAAGTCTTTAATATGCATCATAATAGATAGTTTTAAAGTTATTTATCATTTGTAGTACTAATATGGGTCGGTTCTACCACCTATGTTAGATTTTGTTTTCAAAATATTGGATGAAGCATGCATAAGAGGCGATAACTCGCTATAGATTATGCAAGTTTTATTATTATATTTTAGAAACTCACATGAGAAGTTTTTATTCACAATGGAGGTTTTATTTATAAAATTGACTTAGCCACGTGGATTAATAATACGCCTCGCGATGCAAATCTTAAAAATATTTGAACGGTGATCTGCTAGCATTATAGCCGTGAAATAAACTTTAATTATGAAAAGGTGAACTGCTAAGTATAGTAGCCGTGAAATAAACTTTAATTAAGGAAAGACGAACTGCTAAGCATAGTAGCCAAGAAATAAACTAAATCAAAGAATGGTGAACTGCTAAGCATAGTAACCATAAAATAAATTGGACAGAAAGGACACTACCTTGAAGCATAAATTGGACAGAAAGGACACTATTTGGACAACAAGGACACTATTTTGGGATTATAATATATTAAAATTAGAATATATTTTTACAGGTTATTTGCAGTTCAATCCACTGTAAGGTGTAAGCTCGAAAAACCGGTGATCGGAGAATTTTCATGTAGGGTTTTCCTTTCCTTTGATTCTCTTTTTGCTATATTTAATGTAAGGATTCCTAATCTTTTGATTCTCTTTTTGCTAAACTTGATGTAAATGTTTTCTTTCCTTTGATTCTCTTTTGCTATACTGGATGTAAGTATTTTCTATTCTTTGATTCTCTTTATACGCAATTGCCATAAGAGTCTCTATCATGTAAAATTATAATATAATTTTAAAATTATATCTCACTAAGTCGGACATAATCATATCATTTCCCTCTAAATCATGTAAATGATAATATAATTACGAAAAAAATTCCAAAACAGATGTTTTTCCCCACAATCCAAAAAAGTCCTTACTTCTCACTTTAAAGACTTTTAATTTTTCTCACAATTCTTTGAGGTTGTTTTTCAACTACATCAGTTGATATCATAGTAGATTCTTTCCTTGGGTTGAAGAAGAAGTTTGATAGTGACATTTGCCTGAATTCATGATGGCAACGAAGTACCTTCTACCACTTCGAATGAGAGTTGTTGAATACCAAGAATTGGAGGTAATACCAAACTTGAAATCATTTTATTATTAAGTAGAGCAAGAAATCATAAATTATGAATCACCATCAATATATGATGAATA
This sequence comes from Tasmannia lanceolata, assembly GCF_043159265.1. NCBI lineage: Eukaryota > Viridiplantae > Streptophyta > Magnoliopsida > Canellales > Winteraceae > Tasmannia > Tasmannia lanceolata. The sequence continues at coordinate 19,585,013 of NW_027518696.1, read as the reverse complement.
TTCGGATGACGGATATTTAATCATTGCTAAAAGTTCAGATATGGTGACGAAGTGTTACATGAATCACTTGAACCGATGGTTGATCCGTCATTAAAAACTATGAATGAAGAAACAAAAGAAATTAGATTTGACAGCATATTATGTGAATCGCTGGAGATTGAATAGATCTACGAATGAAAAAATATTACATCGATTTCTCCATCAATTTATATCAATGCATTTTTATTATATCCTAACTTGAAACTTACAGTGAATATTCATGAATTCGGCATGTTCAAGATCAAGGTTATCTTTTCGCCTTAAAGATTATGTGGCATGGTTTCATCCTCGAGAGTTTCAGTTGATAAACGTTATGCGATACTTCAAAACTAGAGAAGATTTTTTTTAAAACTAGATTATAATGATGTTGGCGAAAACCATTGAGAACATGCGGTTTGTCATTGAATACAAAATGTAGAACAAGTCATTTGATCTACAAGTTTTATTTTCATCATCTTATTTGTACCTACTTTTAGGGCACCAAATTTTGTTCTTTTGGCATGATTTTGATATCAATATAAAGGTTTTTTTATTACCTATCTAACAAATCCGAGATCACACAATTTGGACTTGATCTGATGAAGTTATGAGTGATTTACAGAGGTTAATCAAGTTTTTAATATTCTTTTTATTGAAATGGACAATTGAGATTCAATGCTTAGGTCTTAAGCCAGTTTTCAGGGTTTTTTGTCTGTTAAATAGATATTATCAAAGAAATGTAAGGTACTTACTTTGAATGATTAAATGAAACTTGGCCTTTAAGCTTTTGAGTTTGAGAACTTTTAGGTTCCAGTTTCGAACTGAGAAACTCGACTGTGATGAGTCGAAGTAAATATCATCCATTTTGACAATGATACGAGGGCCCTTTTACTTCTTTATTTTATTTATTTTGCTTCCCTTGTTAGGTAACGAGGCTTTTAAAATGTCCCACCTTTGTTCTTCAGGCATAGCAGAGGGTGAACACAGATGACTTTCGATCCCTTTCAAAAAACAAATTAAAAAGACATAACAAAGCAAATGCTAAGAGGTGGAATGTCTAAAAAAGATGTGATATCAACCTCCTCCCCTAAATTATGTCAGCATAAGTTGATGCCAGACTGAAATAATAGTACTTGTCAATGAACAAATGTCAATAAAAAACACTTTCAAATACATAGAAATTGTTGCCAAACTCAGGTTTAAGGGCCTCTTTGGATGCCTCTAAACATTATAGGACATATAATTAAGTAATTACAAGAAGTTGCTAAATTTAGGGCAAAAAGCAGTTTGAAAACTATTCAACCGGTTTACCCTCTACTCTCTTCTACTGCATTATTATCTCCTTCCCTCCATCTTTTTTTTTTTATGCTTTTTCATCTCTCCCATTTGATATCTTTCTGCTCTTCATGTGATTTTATTCATTGCACCATCACCCTCCAATTCAACTCGGAAGGAGGAAGAGAAGTACAAGAAAAAGAGGAGGAAGAAGAAGAATAATCATCAAAATTTGGCAAAAAAAAAAAATCAGCAAAAATCGAGTTGAATCGGCAAAAAATCGGGTTGAATCAGTAACAAATCAGCTTAAATTGAAAACCCAAGTTGAATCAGTGAAAAATCAGGTTGACTCGTCAAAAAATTAGGTTGAATCGGTAATAAAATCAAGATGAATCATCAAGATATTAAGTTAAATCGATAAAAATGGGTTTTTAACCTGTTCAATTGTCTTTTACATATTCAACCTGACTCTTTGCCGATTCAACTCAACATATTTTTTACCCATTCAACTAGTAGGAGTGTCACACAGTCTAAAAGACTAGTTTACCCTTTCCCACTGTGTACTCGGCTTCTTTTTTTCTGTGTTTTCATCTCCTTCAATTGATATCTTTTTGCTCTTCATGCAATTGTATATTTACTATTTTAGTGGCTTTCAAAGATGTGCCTTAATGCCTCATACTGCAAACAAAACTAAACTAAACTAGTCTTATTTAAAAATAAGGATCAATTTTGGTAGCATTCAAACAGGTCTCAAGTCATTCTTAATCCCAATTTACAGGAAAAACCGAAAAAGAAAAAAGAACAAATAAAAAGATATCATAGTCTTTAGTTGAATGTAAACATTCAAATACCGGCATAGTTGCGCATATATGAGAACAAATAAAAAGATATCATAGTCTTTAGTTGAATGTAAGCATTCAAACACTGGCATAGGTGTGCATATATGGAAGAAATTCCTTACAGCAGTTAGAGACAGAATTGCATGGTGATGCACTGCTGCTAGAGGAACAAAAAAACTGAACTTTAAGCATACCAAGAACCATCAGAAGGCTTGAGATTTGATCTGATCCTTATTTTCCTTGGACAATCGGAAAATATGCACGCACATTTTGAGATTATCCACAAGCTCAAATATGCAGGAATCTCCTTCTTCAAGATTGTTACCCCGTACAAAGGCAATCCACCCAGCAGACATAGTGTATCTACTCCAGTTATTAATTTTCCCAACAATAATTGTCACTTCCCATTTCTTTCCCTTTGGATCTTGGAGGATGATCTTGACTCTTTTTTCAGGAAGATGTGCCCTCGCGAAATGAGTTGGTATCCACTGCATGGGTAATAGCTAATCAGTAGAAAACAGTTACAACAGTTTGCAGGTCCGTCATGATCTATATGTACTAACTAATGTGTTGATTATTACACTAGGGTCTAGGAATGCTGAATTTTTCTTTTAATACACAAATTCTAAAACGGCGCGGGGGGTGGGCGGGGGGAGGAATGTGGGGAAGAAGTTGGAAGGGGTAGCCAGGATAAGGTCCAACATGGAGACTGAACAATGGGTCAAGTAGGATAGAAACAAAGCAAGGTAGAGAGGTAGAATACAGACGAGGGCTCTAGAGATTAGCAATACAGAAGAATTACAGAGGCATAGCACAAAATTCTTGGCAAGTTAGGAACAGAACATAATCTCCCAACTTAAGGGGATTTTTTTTTATATAAAGTAATTTTGGTTTGGTACCTTTGCATATATAGTCTGTTTTCATTGTAAGGGTAAAATAGAGATTATGAAAGAATCATTATGAGCACATTCTTGTATGATGAAGTCATTGAAGTGAATCTCTTACAAATGAATGAACGCCATGTTGGGGAAAGAGTATTATATTCAACTAGCCTCAAGAATTCTCCCCTACCTTCTCTTCCTAACCTTTCCTTTTATTTCAACACATAACCCAAGCTCCCTTATAAGCCTTGAAATCAATCACCTGAAAGACCTTCAATAATAAAAGTTACCTATTAAAAAAAACAGGAGACACACATGCCCAGGCAATCATGCATGAGAGAGTGCAATCATATGGCAGTTCTTACAAATTACAATGAAACCAACTCATTATTACAAAGTGATATTAACAATCAATTTCCCAATGTAGAAATTTGGACCCATAGCCATGCTTCCTTGAGACCTTCACCACATGAAAATTCTTCACCAAGCACCAATCTGTAGTACCTTAAGCCCCAAATCAGAAAAACACTTTCTTATTGATAATTTTTCATAAAAAAGATATAAGCTCATATAGACCTCACCAACAGCAGCCTAGGTCTCCTGAGGAACTCTATCAGCTTTCTAGACAAACATCCAACTATGTTCCTCTGATTGTCAAATTTATTACTCTTGTACGTCCTCAAACCCCCCCACCCACCCCCCCAATTACCAACCAAAAATATGTCAAATTTGATCATGAAATTGAATGTGAAGCATAGTCTCAATATCCCAACAAACCATTAATAAGATCCACGTGGAGATAACCCCATTACATCCGGCCTTTTTATCCTAAATGCAATATAGCACCCTAAATTTGGATTATGTTCTTCTTGAGGAAAATGCCCTAGCAATGTGATTGGATTTTGAACACCGTCCCCGTTCCCACGAGGGATGGACGTGTTTGCGTATGCATCGATTTTTGAAAACCTAGAAAAAATCATAAACTTTACCAGAATGTCCATGGCTTCATTCTAGCATATTAGCTGCCAAGGATTATTTGAGCATGTCCATAATTTGTTGCTTTTGGATTACGTTCTTCTTGAGGAAAATGCCCTAGAAATGTGATTGGATTTCGAACACCGTCCCCATTCCCAAGAGGGAAGGACGTGTTCGCGTATGCATCGATTTTTGAAAATCTAGAAAAAATCATAAACTTTACCAGAATGCCCATGGCTTCATTCTAGCATATTAGCTGCCAAGGATTATTTGAGCATGTCCATAATTTGTTGCTTGATTCTTTGATTTTGAGACTAAAGTCATGGGACTTCTGAAGAAGTTATATTAACTTGTAGATTGTATGTTGAACGCCTGCTTATTATGGATGTCCAAACCAAGCAAGGTCTCACCTGCTCAAAGCCTTGACAGCCCCAAACTTGTATAAGGGGTAGAGTATTCTAATCATCAATACATGGCCTTCAAGCTTCATGAATAATGAAATAATCTCATAACATGTTCTAAAAATTACATACAATCAAAACATGACAAAAAAGGAATTAACGCATAATATTTGCAGCATTCCCTTACTCACTACTAAAATATGCCTTTTTATTACTTTTGGCCTTACAAGCGCAATAGCATTCTTGTAAGGTAGAGAGGGTTTCTAAATGGAAGACACAGGAGAAATGACACACCTACTGATGGCAGAAGCTCCAAGGATGCCATATCAGGGGCACGAGGGGAAATTTTTTCGCTCCAAAGATGCATAGCTCCAAGTTAAGGGAATCCACAAAATTTAGCATCTAACACATTTGTATGAGGTATTATGTGGTGAAATATATTTACATGACGAAAGATAATACAATATATATGTTAACAAACACTTATGTCACATATCGGTCTGACCAAGATTATAGGGCAAAATTAATGAACTGAATCGCATAGAAATTGGCAAAATAGACTCACCACACTGAATCCCCTGCGCACTTGAGATGCAGTGATAATTGTCGTAAAAAATGGAAAATCAGAGGTAAAAGAGTCGGCTCTGTTCTGAACTTTTCCTTTTTCTTCTGATATCACATGCTGCCTTCTTCGCAAATAATGATCTCTTCCAGCAATACTGACATGACGGTCGAGATCCTCTGTTTCGGTCCTTACAACCCCTTCTGGTTTAGGAGATGGCTTACATTTGCCTACATCATAAAAATAACGGTTACCTAAACCTTATAGTAGATATGGAAATTAGAAATGGAAGCAGCTAACAGAAGCATTAAATGTGCCTCACAAAAAAAAAAAAACAGAAACATTAAATGTTAACTTAAAATGAATAGTCATGCATATCTGAATATATTCTCTATTCTTTGCTGTAAGGCCAAGTTTTGCAACCATGATTTCATGGAATATTAGTTTACCGGAAGAGTTTTTCTTTTCCTTGATTTTCAGCCACTTCTCGCCCTCTCAAGAGAATTGAGAGGGCAAGATTGATGGTAAAAAGTTGCTGAAAAATATGGAAAAAAATCATTTTGAATAGTTTTTTTTTTCCTCTAATTTGCAGCCACTTCTCGCCATCTCCTTACTCCCTCTCCTTATGCCCTCTCCTCCTTGCCCTTCTCCTGCCACTTGATAAACTAATATTCCGGGGGAAAAAAAAATCATGGCTGCCAAGAATGACCTAAATAGATAATGATTCCAAAGAAGCATAGGGTCAATATGAAATAATAGTCATTTTTTTCTATTTTTGAACTGCAAAATCTAATTAACGATAATCTCATTTCTGGGATTTCACATGCATCTACAATCTATTTGCAAGGCTTTTTTTGAAGCAATTAAGTATTATTATATATGAATACGTGAATACTTATGTGGGTAACGAAAGGAAGAACATCAAGAGAATATAGAAGAAACGTAAAATCTCATCAAAAGGAAAAGCAGGATTTGTGGGCTCTACAGTTTATATCTCAGGTTGACAGCAATTCTTTGTATGAATTCGAAATTCAAGATGCATGGAATAGAACTTCTTTACCAAGTGAAAATCTTTATAAACAAACTTGAATAAGAAGTAGTTTCTTCTCCTTACCTCGAAATGAATGTTTCGCTGGGGATAAGTTGTCGCTCAGATGGTTTTTCGAATCAATTTCACAAGCTTTCTGCCGAGAGACGACGGGACCAAAATCCAGAGGCTTCTTCGACAGCCTACCTTGTTTTTCTGGTCCATGGAAGAAAGTGGATTCTTGGAAACTGTCACTGGTAAAAATGTCTTCCCTCTCACATGCAGTTTTGTCGAAAATTTGTACACTGAAACGCATATTTCCATCATATCTAAAAACTAGAAACTCAGAAACCTTTAAGGAGTGTGCTTTGGCAAATTCCTGCCAACCATCCTGCAGATATGTACCATTGGTTTTTTTTCTTACTTCAACACGCCAACCCTTACTGCTAGGACCCTCTAGAATGGCTGTTCTTTGAGAGGATGCTTCCTTTGAAATATGCTTCATGAAAGCTGGTGGAATCCGCTACAAATTTAAAAACAGTTACAATTTCATAACACCATTTGAGGGTCAGAATAATGTGTTATTTTGCATTTTTAACTTCCTGGATAAATGAAAAATAATAAAAATAAAAAGTAAAAAATGTTTCTGAACGAGAAGAGACAACAATAGAACATACCCTAGAAGCAAACAGATGCAACATGGATTTCATAGTAAAAATTGATTTATTCTAAATCAAATACGTTCCAATTAGCAATGAAAAATCACATCCAAAGAAAGCAAGACCTAAGATTGTCATCCGGAAATCGATAGGAACAAAAAGAGAAAGAAAAAATCCGCAAATTTATAAACAGATATATTTTAAGCACACCATCTACCTAACCAATACACCAAAAGCTCCAGAGCTAATGGAAGGCTTTAGGCTAGACCCTTTAAACCTGTCCCATACTAGGCTGATCCCACCTAGTTTCATACCTAAGCGGGCCCCACTCAAGACTGTAACATTCCACCACGCTTCCGCATCTGCCGTCCTCAGCGGCCCCCTCTATGAAGGCTTTCACTTTGGCCATTTTACCATGTAGCCCGTTCCAGGTGGTCATTTGACATGATGGTTGCTGCGATGGCAAATGTTAGGTTTGCTATCGCTAAAAGCTACCTGATGGGACGCGTTAGGGTAGGCCCTTTAAACCTGTCCCATACCAGGCTTGGTCCCACCTAGTCCCATACCTACATGGGCCTCCACTCAGGATAGTAACTGTTGGTATTTTAATACGACAGTGGCTTTTGTTGGTATTTTACAAAGTTTGTTTTGTTTACAAAGAGCAGCCACTTTGGTTGTCGTTTAGAAAATGAGTTTTCCCACTTCATTCACAAAAGCAAATAGTCCTGTATTGGAAAGTGGAGGAAAGGTTCAAGGGCTTATATAGCTTTCCACTTCCATTGCTTTGTGAATGAGAAGAGAAGAAAGGGGGCCTACACGCATGAGCCACCAAGTGGACCTAGTGGGCTTTTGGCTATACCGGCTTACTAGTACGCCAACGTTATTAGGTAAGCTGCATCTGTAACGTCATTTAAACTGCTCTTTTCTTAAAGGTTGCTTTTACTACATTAAAGGGCATGTTGAACAGGGTTATATAAAGAGAAAGGTCTCTGTATTTTACAGAACTATGAAAAACCATTACAGAAGTTTTTTGGTCCTTCTTGTTCTTTAGTTATTTTCCTTCTTCTTTCTGTTTTATGTATTTTGATTTGGCAATCGGAGTGATCGTGTGATTTGAATATTTTGGATCGTGCAGTTTTTAAAGATCCACAGTGCGTCAAGCTGTTGTATCCTGAGGATGATTGTGGCCAGCATTCTACTGCATCGAAATCTGTTTCCGCAAAGGCGCAAATTCACCTTAAAAAGAGTGACATAGCCGTGCCTCATCTAGCCGCATCAAAAAGGTTTATCTAACTCATCTATTTTCTATTTTTAACAGAAATCAGGTACGCCATATTTTCATTTTGAAGGAAAAATCACCAACATTAACAGCATCTTTTCTTTCTTTTTTTGGTAACGAAGGGTGATTGCGTGCATCCGTAGGGAAATAGTGTTAGGAAATAATCCTAACGGTGGATGTGGCTTTTGCAAGATCGACGGTCAAGATCATTTGGTTAGTTAATTACTTTTGTGAAAAGTCATTAATGAAAAGACTTTATGTGAAAAGGTATAAACGTAAAGAGACGTTTGGGGAGAGGGATCGGCGCGATGAGGAGTCGCATCTCTTCCCACAAACGCTTATAAAAAGTACTCTTGGGTCCTATTTGCACACAACGAATTTGTTTCCAAACTTTGAGAATCCACGCTTGAAGAGAAAGGAAACCGGTCCCCATCACCGACTATTGTGTAGCAAAGAGAAACCTTAAGAGAAAGAAAAATAAGATTCATGGCTTCCGGTATGTCTTTTTCTCATTTCAATTTATTCCATATTGTTACATGTGATTTTCTCAATGTTGAATCGCTAAGATCCGTTGCCGGTGTTCATATTGTATCGAACACTTACATGTGGTATCAGAGCCACGGTTCCGGCGAGAAAATGGCGAGAAAATCGCATTAAAAGTAATTGAAATAGGGTTTGTGAAAACTTGTATTTTGAGTGCCGCCATCAATTTTGGAGTCGGATCGATGATTAAATGGCACTGAAACGTTGCTTGTGTTCCCATGAATGCAACGCAACAAACGGTTCGTCGATCCGATGTCTGGATTGCGTTTGGCGGCGATTTAAAGATGAAAATTTTAACTTTTGGGGAAGTTTTGGACCTTGCCGGAAAACAGTGTGCCGCCGGCGACCGGCTTGTCCGACCGGAGATTTTCCGGCGTGGTTGCGAAGTTCGTCGAGAGACGAGTCCAACGGCGTATTGTGAGCCTCAATCGGACTTCAAACGAAGCCGCAATAATAAATCGAACTTTGAGTGTTTTTTCGAATTTTGCTGGAATTTTCACTATTTTAATGAAGAAGACGATGAATAGTGTCGGGCTTGGCGGGCCGAACCGGGCCGCGCGGGCCCATCAAGGATCCGCGACGGGCTTTTCAATTAAAAAGGGCCCAGTAGACCCTCTAAGCCCACCAGACCGCATGGCCCAACCTGACCTGAATCGGCCCATAGGCCTAAACGGCCCAAATTTGTGTTTGACTCGGTTTGGCCCATTTTTGTGAGATTTTTGGCCAGATTATAGTGGTTCTGGAGGTTTTGCACCATTTTGAATCCATTTTTTGGGTCAGTTTTGGCATTTGGCATCTGTATCATATAGGTATAGTGTAAATTCAAAAACTTTTGATTTTTCAAGTTGGTTTTTGAGTCAAATATTTTAGGATTTTAGCTCAAGTAAAACTGGTTCCGAACGTTTTGCAACCCTTTGAAACCATTTTTGCTATCCATTTTGCCATTTGAGCACTGTATAATACACTTATAGTGTATTTTTAACACTTTTGACTTTATAAATTTGGTTTTGAGTCAAAAGTTTTGGAGTTTTGGGCTCGGATTAGATTGGTTCCTAAGGTTACAGACCGTTCTGGACCTATTTTTGAGGTCATTTTTGGTATTTAAGCACTGTATGATATAGTTACAGTGTAAAATCAAGACTTTTGGTTTTGTAAGTTTGATTTTAAGTCAAATATTTTGGGGTTTTGGACTTGAGTTAGACCATTCCTATGGTTTTAGACCATTATGAACCCGTTCCCAAGGTCTGTTTTGGTGTTCGGAGTCTGGATTTTAAAATTCCAGTGTAATTTTATAACTTTTGGGTTTTTTAAAGTGGGCCTTGAGTTTAATTTTGATTTCAAACTCTTGAAGAATTAACTAAATGCCATGGAGACCCAGTTATGTAAAGTTTTGATGTTGTTTAATGATTAAAACTCAGTCAATGAACACTTTTGGTTTCTAATTCTTAACTTAAGCACCCCTATATGTTGTTTATATGCTTTATGTTTTGCATATAACTTAAGGGTTAAAATGATTAGTTGAAATCATATATGGGACTAAACTTTTAACTTGAATGCACATTAGTTCATGCCAGATATGCTTAAAACCCAAGCTTATGGTTATAATAAACTGATAGTGTGTATTTTCAAATCCTAAAACATTGAATTATGTTTGATCATGGAACTTGAAAGTTGGTTTTGTATACACAAGTTTATTACATTGTTCATTATTTTTAGTTGAAATTGAACTATATCTTGTTATGATTGGTCACTAAATGAATGAACAAAGAACTGCGATTCCAACTGGGAAACGAAATCGCTTAAGGTTACGTGGTTAATTTTGAGAACAGTGTCGCATACAATGACACATTTATGGACTATGAACCACTTTCAATTGCGACTATTTGTCCAAGAGCAACACTTAGCCCAACGGATGACTGTTGTTTTGCACAAATAGGCGGTGTGAGAGGGCTAGGCCTGGGTAACCTGGTTTAGGGTTATACTTCTGCCCAACGGTGATGTGCGCCTCAAGTATAGGGTTATCAGGCCCTAGTTGGTCTCATGGGAGAGCCAATTGTGTGTTGTGGCACGGCCCAACGGACGGCCCACGGTGACACGCCTGGTGTCTCGCCAGAATCACAGTATTGTGATTTCCTGAATTGAAAATCGTTTGTGTGTTGTGGCACGGCCCAACGGACGACCCACAATGACACGTCTGATGTTTCGTCGGGGTCACATTTTTGTGTTTTTTTGTGATTCTGGGCAATCTAACTAATTTTCTCTTAAGATAGATTGATTGAGTATTGTATGTGAGAACCAATTGTGTGCCGTGGCACGGCCCAACGGACGACCACGGTGATACACCGGTGTCTCTTCATAATCATGGTATTGTGTTTTCTAAACTAGAAACCAATTCTGCATCATGGCACGGTCCAATGGACGACCCACGATGGCACATATGGTATCTAATTAGAAGTACACTTATGTATCATCATGATTTTATACATTTTAGTCATTCTTTTCAGTTGGATTGATTAAAATCGTGGATTGAGTTAATTAAACTCCATTTCTGGACTGAATAGGTGTTATAAGAAGTGAGCATGTTTGGAACTGCAAGTCTGTGTCTGTGACATTGAAGTTGTTGGTATCTTAGTGTCTTTTCTAGATACCGATTATGTTGAGTACTTTAGTGGGTCAGAAACCTTAGGAAGTGATGGAATAGATCTGCATAATTCAAGACTACAAAAGGCTAGACTATGTATCATTGAATGACAGGCTCACTAAACCCACATCTAAAAGATGCTTATGAATAGTGGGAGTTCAATGTTAGTATCACTCTAGTAGTAATGGTAGACCTCCATTTTTTATGCAATTCGAGATATTTTTAAGACTCGAAAATGCAAAGGAGTTCTTGAATGTAGTTAGTGAATATTTTAGAAGATCATTGGAAGCACTTGTAAATACCCTTATGATGTGTTTTGATAACCTTAAAGCATATTCACCAAAGTTGTAGTTTTGAGCACACTTTGAAAGGCTTTAGATTCAGAACCTTGGTTGTGCTCACTTTCGACACACCTCTTGGTTATTTTAAATGGCAGCATTAGAGTCATGAAGATATAGATTAGTCTTAGCATTATCAATTAAAGAGAGTGAACTTTGTATCAAGTGCCATTATCTTGAATAATAAATGACACATACTTAAAGTATGGATCCCTTAAGTTCGATATGGCCTGGAATTAATACCATATCTTTGTATATTATGATTTCTATTTCGTAAGTACTCTGGAAAAAGATTTGTACGTTTAGAATTCTATGTGAGGTCTTGGTGCGAGTTAGGTGCTTAGTAGAGGAGAGTATACCATTATATCGGAAAATAGAATAAAGGTGGCTGTTGAATCCATTATTACTCGCCACTCTTTTCTGAAATTTTGGTTTCATATGAACTAGAAATCTTATTCTAGAAAAACTTGATTCCTTTGGCTATGAATCAAGGTTTGGAAGTATAATGGATTCTCTCTAGTTTTCCATTTCCCATTTAGTGATTTTGGTTCTCTTCAGAGCAATCCTTATTGACTTGGATTGCACTTCTCTCAAGGTCAGACTTGGCCTACCTTGCATTAGAATAAGATAATCAGTATTGTTAGAAATAAATGAAATCGCGTGAACAAGAATTTATCCAATCAGTATGTTAAGTTTTTTAACCACATATCTGAGGATAGTTGGGTAAAAGAAGAATTCTAGATTCACTTGATTTTACCGATTTAAACAATGATACGGGGTACATTGAATGAGAAATATACAAAGATTAATCGGTTTAGGGTGTTACCAAGAGTATTGATCTACTAAAGGTCATTCACAATGACATCTTGGATCTTTGGACTCTGACAGTTGGTGGCGGAAGGTGTTACCCTTTTGGTTAAATTTTCTAGCCATATTTAAATGTGTCTATCTAATCAGAAGTAGAGGCCCTATCTTTGTTTGTGATCTATAAGGTAAGAGTCGAGAATTAACTTGACATAAACGATCAAAACAATAAGGGTCATTTATGCAACTCTCTGTTGCCTAAGATTGTGGGTTAAAACTCTTAAAACACCCATGTATTTTGTGATCCAAGTAAGGCTGTGCCTAAGACCCTTTAAGATTTATAGGTCATAAGGAAGCTGAAATTGGGAAACATGCAACTTTGGGTTGTTTACATGAGGCAAAAGTTTATAACCCACGAATATAGTGATTAAGCTCTATGATCATAAGTTGCAATTTCATAGATTATCTTAAAGTATTTAAGGGTTTTAGGTTCTGTTGATTGACCCATAGTACGTATATTGTCGGGATTAAATGTGCCAAGACTTCTAAAGGATGGTGACCTTAGTGGGAGTGTAGTGTCTTTAGTAAAATCACCTTTAAGGAGAACCAGATTGTAGTACCGGTACTGGTGATCCAAGATAAGGTGGTACCAATGCTCATTGGAACATTAAAAGACACATATAAGTTAACAACCCACATTATAGATGTTTTGGTGGTGACAACTACCGAACAATCGTTGAGGCTAAGGAAAGAGGCACATAGTCTGTAGACTTAGAGATTCTGCTTAAGGTTTAGAGCAGACTTCTCGACAATTGTACATAAAGTTTCATCAAGTATTCTCTATGTTAAGCTTTAAGGAATTGTCACAGGATAATGGATATATCTTAAGGTCGGAGGAGTAATATTATTTTCCTCGTGTTATGTGTTGATGGTATAGTACTTGCTAGTAGTACTTAGCCATGTTCAATGATATTCATACAAAAGAATTCAGGTGAAGCATCCTACATAATAGGAGTTTAGATTCACCTAGTTGGGACTCGAGGATTGCTGAGATTGTAGAAAGTCTATCTTGGTAAAGTCCTAAGTATTGAACATGGATAAATTACTCAATTTGTAGTGTTCCTATAGTTAAGGGTGATATATTCAGTCAGTTCCAAGGTCCCAATATCGATTCATTATAGGAATAGATAAAGAGGTTCCCTAATAGTTCCGCAATTGGGGTCTATTGAATATTTAAATCTGCACCTATCTGTGTATAACCTATATGGTGGGCAAATTTAGAAAGTACCAATGTTATTTATGTATGGATCATTGGAAATTTGCCAAAAGGTTATATATTGTCTGTAAGGGACTAAAGGTTTAATGCTCACATAAAGTAAATGAGATAACCCTAGTGTGATTGGTTAATCTAATTCCGACTGTTGTCGGAACACCTAGAGTTCTGCTCTAATATATTTTGCAGAAAGTCCTAAATCGTGGAAGAATGTCAAATTGACACTCAGTTGCTTCCACCTTGGGTACGGCGTTTATTGTGTACTTCAAGGCCTTGTACTATGCCTTGAAGTCGCGGAATTTTATCTCAGGGTTTTATCTTGTTGATAGTCGACAAGTTACTGGGAATGTATTGTGATAATTCCGCTGCGGTTTTACAATTCCAAGAACGACAAATCAAGTAATGTGGTCAATGTATTGACATATTGTCGTGAGGAAGTTCAGAATCAGTGTGTATCTGAAGATTACATAAGCACCGCACTTATGTTGGCAGATCCTTTGACTGAGGGCTTGTCACCAAAGCTCTTCAGAGAGCATGTAGCGCGCATAAGGTTGGTTGACACTTTTGATAGCCTATGACAGTGGGAGTCTGCATTAGGTATTGAGATACACTGTTGTGATCACATTTTATTTTATGATTCTGATATATATTATTTTCTACCGCTCCATTTTGTGCACATTACGTAAATAAATTGTGAGTACGAGGTAGAATGTCTGTAGACTATTTTGAACCATGTTTACATCTTATGCATGTATGCTTTTACATTCATGTTAGTAAGAATTACTAATAATATAATCATGGGGTAGGCTATTGGGTAGAGTTGGTGACCCAATGGTTACATGGTTTATTGTTGGTAGTTTTTGCTAAACGGAATGTTGGGTTTATTATCTAACTAATTTAAAGTTATGATCCTTATGTTTGGCTCAAAGATCTTGCTAGCCAAGTGAGAGAATGTTAGGAAATAATCCTAACGGTGGATGTGGCTTTTGCAAGATCGACGGTCAAGATCATTTGGTTAGTTAATTACTTTTGTGAAAAGTCATTAATGAAAAGACTTTATGTGAAAATGTATAAACGTAAAGAGACGTTTGGGGAGAGGGATCGGCGCGATGAGGAGTCGCATCTCTTCCCACAAACGCTAATAAAAAGTACTCTTGGGTCCTATTTGCACACAACAAATTTGTTTCCAAACTTTGAGAATCCACGCTTGAAGAGAAAGGAAACCGGTCCCCATCACCGACTATTGTGTAGCAAAGAGAAACCTTAAGAGAAAGAAAAATAAGATTCATGGCTTCCGGTATGTCTTTTTCTCATTTCAATTTATTCCATATTGTTACATGTGAGTTTCTCAATGTTGAATCGCTAAGATCCGTTGCCGGTGTTCATACAAATAGTCCTACCGAATAATGGGTTATTTTACATTTTTAACTTCCTCTATAAATGAAAAGGAACAAAACTAAAAAAGTAAAAAAGGGATTTGCTAGGGAGCATCGCAGAAAGCATTTCGCGGACCAGCTGTTGCATGAGAGAGCAGCCACTTCAGATAAATAAGACAAAATCTGAGCCTATTCAGCTGCTCTCTCATGCAACATTCCAATCCGCGAAATGCCTTTTGCAATGGTCCCTAGCAATCCCCAAGTAAAAAATGGCTATAAACAAGAAGAGGCAAAGAGGCAACAGAGGACAGATGCAACATCGATTTCATAGTAAAAATCCATCCATTCTAAAGTAAATACAGTGGAATTAGCGATAAAAGATCGCATCCAAAGAAAGCAAAACCATAGATTGTCATCGGGAAATCGAGAAAAAAAAAATACCAGACGGTGGGAGAAGTCTCCCAACAGAACTTTGAAAAAGTGAGGCTTCCTTTCTATGCAGTTTCGATGAGGTGACCTTGCCATTCTAGAATTAAAAAGTACGAACTACTCAGAAATCCCTTGTTATAGGAACAGAGAGAGAGAGAGAGAGATAGAGAGAGAGAGAGAGAGACATAAATTGAAGGTCGTCCAAGTAAGAATTAAATAGGATTGGTTCAAGGCTTCAAGCTATTATTTTAGAAAGGTGGGAAATTTTAGAAATAATTTTCCTTTCCAAGCTTTTGCCAGAAAATTTCTCCAATCCAAACAGTTACTTTATGTAAAGTTTGGTAATAAAAAACTTTTCCATAATTTCTTGCTTATCCATTGCATGATTACACATGAAAAAATAGTAACTTAAACCACTCTAGTTCAATGTTTATATAGACATTCAATTTATAATAGGGAATTTCTAGTGTCCATCACAAAAGGCATTCCGCGGCTGATCTGTCGCACATCAGACCAGCCACCTCGTGAATGGAGGCAAAGCTGGTGGCCCTTTGGGTGTGTGAATTCTTTCAAGGGGCGGCCTGATTCGACATTGTTGTTTACTCTGATCCGGTCGAGGTGGTTTTCGTTTACCAACGCATAGGCTGTCACTGCAATCGTTGGAATTGGTTGGTCGCTTGCTTGATTGGAAGGACTGCCAATTTTTCTCTCTTAGCTTAGCTTGACTGATCGTGTAGCAATGAGCTGCTTGCAAGATCATTATACCCTAGCAATTGCTGAGGCGCTGTAAGCTCAGTTCTCCAAAGGGTCGCTCCACTCCATATGATGATCCAAACCGTTCATCTGTTTGGGCACAACGTAAATAGGTTGCGCCCCAAAAATCATTTCCATAGGATAATTCTAACCCTCCGATCTATAGAATATTCCATAAATGATTTTTTGGGGTACTCCATATTCAAATCAATTCAGATCGGAGGGTTAGGATCATCCTATAGAAATGATTTTTGGGGCACAAACAAATGAATGGTTTGGATCATCATATGGAGTGGGCCGTACCTATTGTTTTAGACTTCACGTGTTTTCACAGCCACCCATCATATAAATTCTCAGGGGCCATAAAGCGAAATTAGGAAAGATTCTCGGGGGCAATTTAGACTAAAAAAAGGATAGTAATACTCGCACTGCCACGTTTTGATAAGGGGGCGAACTCACCTTGTCTTTTCTTTTATAATAGGTTGTTGAGAGCTTTTTGGATTTGTAATAGCCTTTAATAGCTTGTTAAATATAAAAAGGCAAGGTGAGTTCCTTCCGTTATTAAAAGTAATTCAAACCGCAACAATTCAAGTTTTATATATGGAGTCCATCAAGTTATAATTATATCTCACTAAGTTATAACCATATCATTTCCCTCTAAATTCGTTTAAATGATAAAAAAAATTACGAAAAAAATTCCAAAATAAATGTTTTTCCCACAATCCAGGCAAGACCCACTACAAGAAAAATGAGTTTCACCGACGGTCATGACCGTCGGTGTATATACCGATGAATGTCGGTGTAACTTACACCGACACTTTTAGTGAACGTCACTGATGCTACCGTGGCTAAATGTATATACCGACGTTTATTTAAAAACGTCGGTGATACTATTTATACCGGCGTTTATGAACGTCGTTATAAATCAAAATCAAACGTTGCTGTTAAGGTAATCGCCGACGGTTTAAGAAACCGTCGGTGTATATAATATTACACCGACGGTCGTGACCGTCGTTAATTCCCAAGTGGCCTTTGGATATGTATATTTGCCATCGTTTTTGGAGCGTTGGTAAATACACCGACGGTTACTGACCATTGGTGAATATACTATTCAGCGACGTTTTTGGAGCGTCGGTGATTATTGTTGAAAACACCGACGTCGGTAAATATAGAAATTTTTTTTTATTTTTAAAAATCCCTTTATTTTGAATATGTCCATCAAATGAAGATACAACCTCTAACCTGTATCAAGCGAGCACAAGGAAGTCGTGCTTCCTCTTTGATCTTCTAAACTACTTTCATCAACATCTTGAATCTAAAATAAAATAAATAGAAGTTATAAAATCAATGGCATTAATCCATCTCTACCACAAGCTTATCATGAACGACTCATAGAATCAACAAGGGAAACTTATCAGATTATGATATTAATGAAATCACTGATTGTTTAATTCTCCCTAAATTTCGGTACATTTACACTACAGCACATGTGTTAATCTGGTGTACACCTGTTTACATTTTAATACAAACAATCACATAAATATATCCACATTCACAACTTGTTTGGATAAACAACCATTACATTATGCACAACCTGTTGACAAGTACAAGTAACTACATCCACAAATTTTATTAATAGAACCTGTATACACACCTATACTAGCATAATGAAATGTCTACATACATGAGAGACAACCTGAAAACCTCTAGTTCTTGTGTTCCCCTGTCCAAAATTAACATAAAATAGTTCAATAACATCCATTTCAGACACTACGCACAAGAACCACTAGATACAAGGAAAGAGAGTAACCTTGACACTCGCATAAGAGCTGTAGAGCTTCAAAGGATGCTCAAGTTTTGTGCATTCTGAATTACCGGATGCAATCTTCACCTCTTCATCAGTCCAAGTGCACGTCGAGAATCTGAAATGCAGAGGTCTTAGGTAAGATGGCTTCATAAATCATAATTTCGTATAGAAATAACATATTAAATGAAAATCTGATGTCAATACAGTTAGCATTTGTTAAGAGTACCTGTCCCTGAAAATATCCTTTTTCTTTGTTAGTACTTCACCTTCATTATAAGAACAGATACTCATGAAAATTTTCTAAAGCATTCATTTACCGACCCCAAATAGTTTGGGACAAAGGCTTAGTTGAGTTGAGTTGCGTAGATTATAAGAACAGAAAATATTGTAAAATTGAATATCAAGAGCCAATGGAGGAATTCAAATGAAAACCACCATCCCTGTTCTTCTGATTTTGCTTGTTGTGAGGAAATGAGAAAAGATCAGATGCACAGGAAATGTATTCATTGAATGAATTTTTTCATGTGACATACGTTCTAAATACTAATGATAGAAGTCCTGTAACAAAGAAATTAAAGGTTTCGTTAAATTGGAATCAAAGCATCAATTTATACATGGCTACCTCAAATACAAAGAGTTGGGCCACATTATCACGGAGACCAAACCCCTTAAACTCAATGCTCTCTCCCTCCAGCAAGCAAAACCTAGGACAATGAAGTCACGAGTCAGAAATCTAACTGAACCAGAATAGCACATTACTATTTAATGTGAGAGAAGATGAAGCACAAGCAAAAATACTTACAAATTCTCTTTCCAAAATATGGCACAACCATCCATTGCCTCCCTAGTACGTCTCTGCAAGATCGAATAAAACATCTAATGTTAGCTCCAATCATTTTACTCATCAAAGTAACAGATCAAGATTCATAAGAAACATAACAAGTATAAAAATCAAACCCACACCCATGTTGAATTTTGCAGAATATTCACCTTAATGCTACCAATATAGCCTTTGTTCCTCATACCGCTCAAAAGATCATCATATCTATCCACCTCCTGAGGGGTTCACAAATAATAAGGCTCATATTTGAAACATAATGCATATATAGAGATCCAAATAATTTATAAAAAAAAACCGGCATAGAGATCCAAATAAATAACACCATGTTTGTTGCAAGGATTTAAATCAGGTTGGCTTTTCCCAGCCCAACCCAAGGAAATACCAATCAAACCTGACCCGAAAACAGGTTGAGCCCAACCCAAGTTGCACCCTGATTGTATATGTGGGAGCCACTGAATCCCCAATACTCCTAAAAGGGTTTAGATGTGATATTTGTTAGGATAAATTTGGTATTGTGAATGCTCAAACAGATGGATACACAAATAATCAAAAAGGAAGAACACAAAGGGAAATTAGAAACAGTCAGAATAATGAGAAGTAGGCAAGGCAAGGCAAACCGAAGCTTTCTCTTATAGACTTCATTTCCTCACATATGCAGGTGGCTACTATGGAAATAAGTCCCGAGGATACACTGCCTATGCCAAGAAGGCACGAACAAGGAGTGCACCACCCCGAGTTCAAGAAACCCAGCATGCCCATACTCAGAGAAAAAAATGAGAAAACTAAAAGAGGAGAAAGAGACATTTAAAATGAGACCTTAACCCATATTTTATAGATGATAAAAAGACACAAAGCCTCCCTATGAAATGAAAGTACCCTTTCACTTAAAATAAATCTTTTGAATAATCAACATGCCTAACTGTCCTTCCAATGGAAATACCATTTCACAAAAAAGAAAGGTCTCTTAGAAAAAAGACTCATTTTTTCTATTTTAAAAAATAAAATATTTTGCAAATATCCAACAACTATCATTCCTCAATTCCTCTCAGTTTAATGACTTGTATAAGTTTCTTACCATACCGGTTGTAGCTGAGATTACAGAGCCAGGAATGGCCAAAAATATGCCCATAGTGCATGCCAGTAGAACTCCCCATGGAGGTAGCTGGAGTTGCTTTTTAAAGTAACTACAACTGAAAATTGACAAAATAGTGGAAACCAAGATAATGCAGAACCACCATTGTGGAACAGGGTCATAGCTTCTCATCAGCTTGTTATGAATATCACCACCTGTTCAAGATCGGCCTTGCCAGGCTTCTTTCAACTGACGCCAAAGTGTTCTTGAATAAAAATAATGACCACACATTATACAATCAGAATGTATGCTGCTTCTGAAGGGGCAAAAAAACATGGGGGCAGAAATTTAAGAGTATGAATTTAGATTAAAAACTGACCATTGATATGATGAGAAACAACATTACCCTGTTGTTTATCAGGTTATGGAGTGCAATTACGCTCCGAATGAGGGACGAAAGGAAAATAACCAGCAGCATATCATTCGTTTTCACTGCAAGAGTAAAAAGTTAGATGTAACAATTACAATATGATGAATGAAGGCCAAAATACAGTTTTCAGCAACATTGATGCCATTACCTGCAAAAGCCTTGATTAGTTCACTCACATTTAGATTTGGAAGTAGATTGAACACATCCTGCAAGGAAGGATTTCAAAAGCATCCAAAGTCAACCAGTGTTTGGAATAAGATAGCTACCAAATCCATAAAACATTGCTTTTCTCCTGGATTTTTAAAGGCTAATTGATTTGAATGGAAGGATTCTGTATGGCCGAAAAAATAAACCGACATTGCTTTTAATCAACCAAATTGGTTATATATGAGTGTATGAAATGGGAAGAATTAACCTAAACCTAAAATGAAAACCCAAACCCTGACAAGAACTATTACATTTATAGTAATTAAATGACAACCAACCAAGCTTTGTTTAGGGAGATATTATATGATGGAGGGCCGTATGAACATTTTCGCACCATCCCATCCTTGATATTTGATCCAACAGCAGCTCACTTTTTGAGGAGCTGCTGTTAGATCAAATATCAATAGAAGCCATCAGATGCCAAGTCCCACTAAATGTAGAGTTTGGAGAATCGTTTGTATTCTATAGATGAAGTGCTATTCTACTTTAATGCAGATATTGGGTTCATGAAGTAACATACTCTAGATAGTGTTTGGAATTCATCTTTGGGCTGAGTTGTCATATAAATGAGGAGCAGCTCTCAAGTACGGAAAAAATCAAACAACTATTAGATTAACTAAGCAACTAACAAGTTGGTCACAACATGAAACCTATCGTGAGTCTGGCCCCCAAACTATGGAATCACATCCATGCCAACTGCATAACAGAAATGTATGTAAACTTCATAATTGAGTTTCGAGAAGAAATTGATAAGAAGGTGACGTCTATTGCTTACACCTGACATATTAAGTGCAAAACTCATGGATTTGAGGGTTTTGGGAAAGAGAAGCACACTGAAATTTCTTTCTTTCTGCTACTACGCTTTAATAAAGATGGGTATAGCGATTTTAGTAGCAAATAGGTGCACACAGTTTTGAAGAAATTGAGATAAGTCGAACTTAAGACTCATGAAATTGTGAAGTTTCATAATGTAGCTGAAGCTTATAGGCATCCACAAATAAACTTGCCTCAAGGCAGAGAAGTACACCTATTCAAACTGATGCTTAAGCCTGAGCTAATATGAACTAAATAACTGAAAAGTATAACAGTTGCAGATTATAGCATGTAAAAAGAAAACAAGACCCGAAAAAAAAATATCCGCAGATAGCCAACAGATAATTGAGCTCATGAATATTTAAATTCTTACAAGAATTTTGTATTTTTTTGGAGTAGATTATCAAATGAATCCTGGTGGAGCCAGTATTGCAAATAATTTTTAGGGGCATCAAAAGATGCCTAAGTTCATGGAGGTGTTAGTGCTTCCAAAAGGTTGTTAGTGGAGGTCATATAATGTACTTTTGAATTAAGTAGATACTAATCTCAGAGACAGCAGAAAAAGTAGCGATGTACTTGTATGTTGGTACAGAATAGTACATGCTGTGTAAAACAACTTAGAATCCTAAAGGTGCATAAAAAAGAACTTCCATTAGATTAGCTTTAAAAAGTTTGTGTGCGAAAGTACAAATAGCGTAACCAATTTTTGTCTCTACCTCCTAATGAAATATTTCTTCTGCAACTGAGTTGTATGCCCCATTAACATCCTATGACCATTAATCAAATGTCAGTTACGACTGAGGTTCTGCCATGATGCAATCAAAAGTAATATTTAGAAGATACATATAGAGTATCTTGCACAACAACACAAACAGGCTGATATTAGAATCATACAAGTCATCATGCTCCAAACCTATGGCAGCACAGAACCTTGCCACGCTGATGTAACAAGTAAACAATCAAATACTTGTCTTTGACCTGCAACTAGTTGATGTAAATTCCATCCTAGAAGCAACCAAGTGCAAATACAGATGAAACTTTCAACGCGTCATACCAGACAGTTGCCACCTTCCAATTATAAATGGGAAATGGAAAAAAAATGAAATAGACACTGCAAATAATGGTAAAAAAAACAAACAACTCATATTCAACAAACCAGAAACCTAAAAAAAACAATCAAAACAAGCTTGGAGACCGTTGCAGATTAAAAACCCATCAGCCAAGTTTACAAAAATCCTTAAAACTGGAAACCCCAAAATTTAAAAGCAAATTACTCAAACTAAATAATGCAAATTCAAGCATCCAAGAAATACAGAGCCTGAATTCAATAACCTAAACACCTACAAATCCAAAATTCAAAACACATAACCAATAACCAAGATCCCAAATTAAATAATCAAACAAAATCAAACAAGTAATAGCAGAACAACTTATACAGATGACATTCAACATATACTTCCACATTCCATTAAAATATGTCCACTCACAGGAAAAAAAAATTAAGGCAAAGGCTTGGATTCGCTACCCATGAAAACCCTAGGTCCGATACATACATAGTCCACGAAAATCCCAAAATAAAATCTCATGAAAACCCAAAAATACATAATCATATTACCATGAAAAAACCCCCAAAAATCCATGAAAAAAGCCCCAAATATCAAACTGAATCCTCCATGAAATTAATCTATTTATAAAGAAGTGTGTGCGTGTGTGTGTGTGTGTGTGTGTGAGAGAGAGAGAGAGAGAGGGTACCGTTTTTACTTAGAGACCTCCATAACTCTCCTAAAAAATGAGATCTGAGAGATGATGGAGGCTGAGACAATGGAGCTCCTCCTTGATGAATCCTCCCTATTTTTGTTCTTCAAAACGACCATTAATTGAAACCCAAACCCAAACCCATTCTTCTTCTTCCTCTTCAGAAAAGAAACCCTACCTTGAAACCAGTGGCAACGGCGGCTGAGTTTCTCGGCGGCGACGGGAAGAGAAAGGAAGAAGGAAACCCTAGCTTTTGTTCGCGCCAGAGAGGAGAGAGCGAAATAAGGTTTTCCCGCACGCGAGGGTTTCCTTATCTTCCTTATCTTTGGGCGCGAGTGGAAAAATCCTCACCGTCGCTCCTTTGGTGAACGTCGGTGTATGTACTATTATTAGGGACGTTCAACATGACGAACGTCGGTGAATGCCCTTTTTCTTGTAGTGACCTTACTTCTCCCATTAAAAACTTTCTGATTTCCCCATAATTCTCGAGGTTGTTTTACTTCATCAGGTAGTATCAGAATAGATTATTTCCTTCGGTTGAAGAAAAAGTTTGGTAGTAACATTTGCACGAATTTGTGGCTACCAAGTACCTTCCATCATTTCAAAGGAAAGTTGTTGAATAGCAAGAATGGGAGGTAATGCCAAACTTGAAATCATTTTATTATGAGCAATGCTCTGGAGACTGAGAGAACGACTGAGCAAACAACTGAACAAATGGGTTCTCGTCACAATATGACAAGTGACATAATCCAGCACTTAAATTTAGGAAAATCAATAAAGTAATTTTCTTTTGCACAAATGGCACATTCTCATTGTTGGGCTATCATATCGATCGTACTCTCGGTCTCCATATCCTTTTTCCTTTTATTACTACGTAGAGCAAGAAATTATAAATTGGGAGTCACCACCATTACATGATGAAGATTCAGGTGAGATTTTTATTTGTTGCTAAAAGTTTAGATATGTTGACGAAGTGAACAGCGAGTCACTTGAAGTGATGGTTGGTGTGCGATATAAAACCAAGAACGAATAACCAAAAGAAACTGGACTTGACATCATATTAGGTGAACCGCTAGATATTGAAGAGATGTATGAATGGAAAAACATTACATCGATTTCTCCATCAATTTATATTGATGTATTTTTGTTAGATCTTACATTGAAACTTACAACTAATGTTCATGAATTCGACATGTTCAAGATCAAGATAAATTATATTTTCACCTTGAAAATTATGCTGCAAGGTCCGATCCTCAAGAGTTTCTATTGAACGTTATGAGATAATTCAGAACTAGAGTAGTTTTTTTTAACTAGGGGAAAATGATGGCGGCGAAAACTACTAAGAATGTGTGGTTTGTCATTTAATACAAAGAGTGGAACAAGTCTCTTGTCCTGCAAGTTTCATTTTTGTCATTTTATTTGTAGTCTGCCTTTTATGCATCAAATATTGTTCATTTGGCTTCATTTTGATATCAATAGAAAGGTTTTTTTATTACCTGTCTAACGAGTCAGAGATCACGCGATTTGATGAAGTTATGAGCGATTTATAGATGTGACATATGTGTATGATAGAATTTCTATTTCATGGTTCTTTTAGTCAAGTTTTTATTATTTCTTTTGAGTTACTTGAGATGGACAATTAAGATTAATTGTTTAGCTCTTAAATTAGCTTTTAGGGTTTCTTTTTCTTATAAATAGATATTATCAATGTTAGAGTAGGTGCCCTAAAACCCAGTAAATTTCGCATGTTAATCCATAAAAGTTTATTTTTCATAACATTTATGGGTACTAAAAGTTAAATATGTGTGATATTTTACTTGTTATTGACACATATTTGTCTTCTGGTAGCAGAGTAAACCCATGCTCATGGATTCACAGATCCTAGGGAGCAAGGAGATATGAGATTCCGGTTCTTTGCAGACCTTAGTAGTTCCTAGTTGGGGTTGAGGTTGGACACCTCCTCCTGTACACAACTAGCATCTATCTTGCCTATATGCAAGAGATGTGGAGTGACTTATCTCAATCACTTGGGTAGTAGACCCTAAGCAAGATAGAGTGGGTACGACAATGAGATTGCGTACTGA
Organism: Tasmannia lanceolata; assembly: GCF_043159265.1. Lineage (NCBI taxonomy): Eukaryota > Viridiplantae > Streptophyta > Magnoliopsida > Canellales > Winteraceae > Tasmannia > Tasmannia lanceolata. The sequence goes on along the minus strand of NW_027518696.1, from coordinate 19,559,931 downwards.
ACAGGATCACATTAGAATAACTTGTGGACAAAAGACAGTTGAGCTATTCTACCAGACAGGACCCTTTACATGTCCTTTGACCTGAGGGGTCATATTGGTCTGTTGGTGAGTCTCTCATTTTTTGTCTATCTAACCATGATTCTTATTGGAGTTGCCAGAGGGTAGTACTAGAGTGTTGGACAAACCTTCAAGGTCAATAGTGATACCTGGCATGGAATTCTCATCTGGGCTGACTTGTGCCTTGCCTGGGTACCACTGTGCATCAACAGCAGGTAGTGTGAATATATGCACTTATGCCAGTTTGTGGATGTTTACATTCAATTATTAAAGACTATGGTATCACATTCAATTAAAAGCCTCTCCTTTGGCCACAAGGCGGGCTTTGAGACGTTCGATGGTGCCATTCAGAAGGTATTTAATAGCAAAGAACCACCTATAGCCAACAGGCTGCGCTCCAGAAGGTAGATGTTCAAGATCCCATGTTTTATTAGAACCAAGTGCAGCGATTTCGACATCCATAGCAGCTCGCCAACCAAGATGAGCAAGAGCATCTGAAACTGTTTTAGGCAGAGAAACAAAAGAAACACTCGAAACAAATGAACGAAATGAAGGCAAAAGATGCTCATAAGAAACAAACTGTGCGATGAGATGTGCAGTCCTATGAGATCGAGTGCAGGAAGCAATGGGAGAATCAGATGCAAGAGGATTGCCTGATGGAGAAGTATCCGACTGAGGACGCGGATCAACTGGTGGAGGCAATGGCGGTCCTGTAGGAAAGACAGTTGATAGGGGCCCTCAAGTGTATACTATAGGTGCAGTTTTAGAAATGGCCTCCGTAGACTCCAAATCAGGCGCAATGGAAGGAGTCACTATAGCGGGTTCAACAGGAATAGACGACAGCGGAAGCAACAAAGATGGTACCTCAACAGGACCCGGAGGTGGAGCATGAAAATATGAAGTATCATCAAAGAATGTCACATCGGCAGAAACAAATATTTTCTGCAGGTGAGGACTATAACACTTGTATCCTTTTTTAGTACGGGAGTAACCCAAAAAGATACATTTTTTCGCTCGAGGGTCCAGTTTGTCACGACCAGGGCTTAGGTTGTAGACAAAACAAGTGCAGCCAAACACACGAGGAGTCAAGGGAAATGGATCACCTGAAGGAAACAAAACAGAAAACGGAGTACTACCAGATAAACTAGAAGAAGGTAGACGATTTGCTAGAAAGCAAGCTGTAAGAGCTGCATGGCCCACAAAATATTTAGGAACTCTCATGTGGAACATAAGCGTATGAATCATATCTAATAAGTATTGTAACTTCCTCTCAGCAACACCATTCTGCTGCGATGTGTGAGCACAGGAAGATTGATGCATAATTCCCTGTGAAGCAAGAAAGTTAGTAAAACCATTAGAGCTAGAAAAGTATTCTTTTGCATTGTCAGTACACAAACAAGAAATGGGAGACTTAAATTGATTTTCTACCTCAAAGTAAAATAACTTAAATGCATTGAATACTTCAGATCTATCTTTCAACAAAATTAACCATGTTGCACGAGAATAATCATCAACAAAGACAATAAAGTACCGAAAACCAGATAAAGAAAAGAGTTCGTGCCAGGCCCCAAACATCTGAATGAACAAGTTCAAATGGGCGCGATGACCTACGACTACCACGCGAAGGGAAGGACACTCGATATTGTTTCTCCAACTCACACGACTCACACGACCACGACTCAACAAAACTAGTAAGAAAAGGAGATTTCTGAAGCTTCTCTGCAGGAGGGTGACCCAATCGGCAGTGCCACTGATAAGCATCAACAAATGTTCGAAGAGCAACATTAATTGTGGTCGAATCAAGATAATACAAGCCACCAACCTCATGGTCCAATCCAATCCTCGTCCCAGTCTTCATATCCTGAAATATACAATAAGATGGAAAGAAAGAAACAGAACAATTTAGAGATTTAGTCAATTGACGTACATATAGCAAATTAATAGGAAATGAAGGAACATGCAGAACTGGAGATAAATGAATATCATTAGAGATGGACACCATACCAACCCCAGAGACAGGGGACTTGGTTCCATCTGCTAATGTAATAGTAGGAGGAAGCCTAGAGATATCTGACTGGAAGGATGGGAGAATATGAGAATTACCAATCATGTGGTGAGATGCCCCTGAATTAATAAGCCATGATCCAAGGGTAGAACCAGAAAGAAAACAGGAGGAGCTACCTGGTTGAACGAATGTGGCCATAGGCTGCTTGCCTTTATCACGGATGCGCAGAAGTTCCTCATAGTCAGCACGACTAACCACCATGGAGTCACTGGAAGGCGATGCAGTAGGAGCAGAGTGGGGAGGGTGGGTATCATCAGAAGCAACTACCAAAGCAGTAGAATTACAGCGGCGACGGAGCTATGGATGTAGATCATAACAATAATCAATACTGTGGCCATCCATAAGATAATGGGTACAATAACGAGACCCATGACCACAACCACGACCTCCCCCTGAATCACGACCACGACCACGACCATGGCCACCACCATCATAGCCACGGCCACGACCACCACCATCACGACCACGGCCAAACCTACCAAAACCACGTCCTCGATCACCACCAGTATAAGTAGCAAGTGCAGACTCATCAATATGCGGAGCACTGGCCGGAGTAGCCCTCATACGCTGTACACGAGAGAACATGTCAGCAAGAGACGGAAGAGAGCCTAAACCGACAATCTGCTGGCGTAGTTGAAGATAGTCGGGGCTCAAAGAGTCAAGATAGCGAACAACACGTAAATTCTCCTGACGCTTGGCAAGAACAACAGGATCTACTATGAAGGGCATGAGCAGGTCAAGCTGTTGACAAAGAGCCACATAAGAACTGTAATGATCTGCAGTGGTCATCTCCCCACGATTGAAAACAAGCCAATCAGAGAAAAGATCGCACATCCGTGTGACGTTATCGGTGCCAAAGTACAAAGTTGCCGCACGGTCCCAAACCTCCTTAGAGGAATCAAGATACATCATATTAGTAGCAACCTAGGGTTCCATAACACTTCACAGAAAAGAACGAATCATGGCATCCTCCTGTTCCCATCTCGCATAGGAGGGATTTGTGGTGGCTGGGGAGGCACTCTCAAAAAATGAACTTTACCCTGAGATATGTACGAACTGCCCTTCGCCAAGGAGGATAATTTTGCCCATCAAGCTTTATGGAGGTCATATGAAGAGGAGCCTCTACATGAGTATAAGGAGCACTAGATGAATGGGATGAAGGGGGAAGACTGGCCCTATCAACCGTCGGCTTTAATGAGGAATCTTCTGAAGCCATAATAACCACCAACTACAACAATCTGCAATCGTAATAATAATGGCGAGAACAACCAACAACAAATACCACAAACAAGATAACGGGTGGTGAAGAATTTGTTAACCACCAACAACCAATCACCAAATCACGACCAACAATGCACCGAAAGCACACATAGAGAGCACCAAGTCTCGATGGACATATTCAAACAACCAAGAGGCAGCAGAATCGAACATATGGTCACCACAGATGAACATCAATAAACCACCAGCAGTACTCATCCACTACCAATAAACACCAAGAGTAATCACTCACAACCAACTACACAATCACCACCACTTCCAGATCTACCACCACTCAACATACAATCAAATCCACTAACAAATCACGTTTGAAGGCACCAAGACGAGGTTCCGAGACAAATAAAGAAGCAAGAATACCCAAAAAACATAGAAGAAAGAGAGGAGAGAAACCAACAAACTTTCCAGAACCAACGATGGAATAAAATATAAAGAAGAAACAAGTTTAAACCATGAAAAAAAGGAATTTATGGACTGATTTGAGGAGTTAGGGTTAGGATTGGGTGGAGGAAAGGGGTGCGAGTGGTTAGGGTTAAATTTAGGGTGGTAGGTGTCACGGCTAGGTTTAGGATTTGCGAAAGAAAGAGGTTTTTTTTTTTTTTTGGGATATGCGCACAAAAGTTTTGGGTTTTGGGTATACGAAATCAAGAAATTGGATTTTGGGTTATGTGCATCATGTAAAAGGGCTTTGGGAATTGATTTGGATCACTTCCGGTGGTGATGGTTATGTTTAGGTTTGGCTTTTGGGAATTGATTTAGGTATACTGGGAATTGATTTGGGTCACTTCTAGTGGTGGTGGCTATGGTTGGGTTTGGGTTTGGGGTTTAGGAAAATAATTTGGGTATATTAGGAATTGATTTGGGTCACTTCTAGTAGTGGTGGCTATGGTTGGGTTTGGATTTGGGTTTTGGGTTTGGGTTTTTAAAGTTAGGGTTTTGGAAATTGAGGAGAGGGGATAAGGGTGGAGCGTTAGAGATTTTTTTTTTTTTTTTAGGAACAGGGTTTAGATCTTACCTTAAAGCTCTGACTACTTTAATCAACCAGTAACTCCAAAAGCATCAAACTACCGGTAACTCCAAAAGCTTAAGCTGTTGGAGAAGGCGTTATTTAATCTCTTATACTTTAACACTCCCCCTCGAGTGTGGCCCTCTTTCTTTGGGTTGGCCTACACGTGGCACATGTGGCCCCACTTTTGGGTTTGACCATTGCATGTGGATTTTGCTATCAAGGAGGTTTGAACCCAGTCATTTGCTCTGATACCATGTTAAATTACATGGTGTAACAGAGAGAGAGAGAGAGAGAGAGAGAGACTCTAAGAATTAGAGAGATTCTCTCCCCTCCCACGAAAAAGTGTTTTTATTATATTTAATAAAATGAATTACTGAAATACCCTTAATGAAGGGTATATACGTCTAACAGTTATCATAACACTTATGTTACATATCGGTTTGAGCGAGATTAAAGGAAAAAAATAATAATGAACTGAATGGCATAGAAATTAGCAAAATAGACTCACCACAATGAATCCCCTGCGCACTTGATATGCAGCCATAATTGTCGTAAAAAATGGAAGATCAGAGGCAAAGGAGTTGGCTCTTTCCTGGGCTTCTCCTTTTTCTTCTGGCCTCACATGTCGCGTTCTTTGCAAATAATGAACTCTTCCAGCAACACTGGAGAGTGGGTCAAGATCCTCTGTTTCAATCCTTACAACCCTCTCTGGTTTAGGAGATGGCTTATATTTGCCTACATAAAAACAACGGTTACCTGAACATTATGGTAGATTTAGAAATTAGAAATGGAAGCAGCTAACAGAAGCATTAATTGTATGACATTCAAAAAAGAAAAAAAAAAAAGAATGCCATGTGATTGCCTTACGATAATGAATAAAGAATGTATGCCGAGGAAAAGTATAGTTTTTCAGCCACTTCTCGCCCTCTCCTTTCTCCCTCTCAAGAGAATTTAAAGGGCAAGATTCGTGGTGCAAAGTTGCTGAAAAATAAGAAAAAAACATTTTGAGTAGAGTTTTTTTTTTTTCTCTGTTTTTAGCCACTTATCACCATCTTCTTGCACCCTCTCCTTATGCCATCTCAATTCTCTCCCTCTCACACCGTCCCTGCCCCTCTCTCAACCACCAGATAAACTAATATTCCGGGGGGGGGGGGGGGGGGGGGGTGATTTTCATGGCTGCCAAAATGGCCTAAATAGATCATTATACCAAAGAAGCATGAAGGTCAATATGAAATAATAGTCACCTTTTTTTTTCTATTCTGAACTGCAAAAACTAATTAATGATAAGCTCATGTCCAGGATTTCAAATGCATGTACAATCTATTCGCGGGGATTTTTATGAAGCAATTAAGTATTCTTATTATTATATATAAAGACATGAATACTTACTTGGGCAAGGAAAGGAACAACATCAAGAGAACATAGAAGATACATAATACCTGTAGCCTATGTCAAGAAAATTGGAAAAGATCATGAAAAGGAAAAGCTGTGTTTGTGGGCTGCACAGTTGATATCTCGGGAAGCAATTCTTCGTATGGATTATAAATTCAAGATGCACGGAATAGAACTTTACCAGGGTGAAAATCTTCATAGACAGATTTGAATCAGAAGTAATTTTTTCTCCTTACCTCGGAATGAATGTTTCGGTGAGGATAAGTTGTTGCTAAGATGGTTTTCCAAGTCAATTTCACAAGCTTTCTTCCGAGAGACGACGGGACCAAAATCCAGAGACTTCTTCGGCGGCCTACTTCGTTTTTTGGTCCATTGAAGAAAGTGGGCTCTTGAAAACTGTCGCCGGTAAACATGTCTTCTCTCTCACACGCAGTTTTGTCGAAAATTAGTACACTGAAATGCATATTTCCTTCGTAACTAAAAACTAGAAAATCAGAAACCCTTAAGGAGTGGGCTTTGGCAAATTCCTGCCAACCATCTAGAAGATATGTACGATTGGTTTTTTTGCTCAATTCCACATGCCAAACCCTACTATTCGGACCCTCTAGAATGGCTGTTCTTTTAGATGACGCTTCCTTTGAAATATGCTTCATGAAAGCTGGTGGAAATTTATAAATAGTTACAGTTCAAGCACACCATTTGAGGGTAATGAGTTATTTTGCATTTTTAACTTCCTAGATAAATGAAAACGAACACAAATAAAAAGTAAAAAAAAAAATAGTAGAAGCCAGGAAGAGACAACAGAGAACGAAACAGACCCTAAAGCAAACAGATGCAACATCAATTTCATGGCAAATTTAAATACATTACACTTTCAGCACACCATCTAGGGATCAGAATAATGGGTTATTTTGCAATTTTAACTTCCTAGATAAATGAAAAAGAATAGAAGTTAAAAGTTAAAAAACTAGTTCTAACCAGGAGAAACTAAAGCGGTCTTGATCACACTTACATGCATGCTAATATATGCTTATACTATGTATATGTGATCAGTCCTATTGATCCAATTGGGAACCAGAAACATGCCCATCAACTATTTAGATTTCCTTCATCAGATGATCCTGAGCGTTTGATCAATAACCCTTTTTTTTTAGGATTCCGCTGATAAAAGATAAACCATTGAATTTTGTAGTTCTTTACCGCATGGATGCCTGGGACCACGTTAGTTGTCGCACGATTCTCCGCAAGACCAATGGTCTTGATGTCCTCATGCGGAACCATACAGTTGATCACCGACAGCTAATGAAAACCATTATGTGGATCCCCCAGATTAAGCTTTAATGTGATAGGACCCAGCCAAGCAAACTTTTTTTTAATAAAATTTCCATATCAACAAAATGGCAGGGCATGAGGCACTGCTCAAATGAATGTCCAAAGGTTCAGACGCATCTATTCATTAAGGATTATACAGAGAAGCCGAGTCCTTAAGAGGAGCCATCAGATGAGAACGTGGAGTGTATCTCTGCTGATAACATTGTTGGCGAGTGTCTCCTTAGCCGGAGAATATGTTTGACTCCCAGGTCAAATGAGGATGAGATGAGGCATAGCATCTTCACCTCCCGGTGCACCATTGGCGACAGAGTCTGCATTCCAGTTTTTGATGGTGGAAGCAACACTAATGTCATCTCAGATGAAGCGTCAAGAAGCATAGCTTGACACGTGAGCCTCACCCTGTGTCGTATCGACTGGCTTGGCTGAATCAGAGTGATGATCTATGGGTGACAGAGCAGTCCTCAGTGGCCTTTGCCATGGGGGACAAATACAGTGATTCTGCTTGGTTTGACATAGTACCGATGGACGCCTGTCATGTCTTATTAGGCAGGCCATGGGAGTTTGACAAAGAGGTCCTTTATGATGTTAGGAATAACACTTCTATCTTAACCCGTACTGGTGTGGCTCTTTAGCTTAAAGTCTTGGGTATGCTCCCCAGAGACGAGAGTTCCAATCCCCCAGGGCTTGCCTGATGCTCGTGGTTTACGGGTGATTGTGCGGATCATGAGGGAATTAGTCCCACTCTACAAAGTGGGGTGGGGACACCCTACGTCATAAAAAAAAAAAAAAAAACAGAAGATTGTCCTATTGCCTATGAAAGAGGAAAGTAACACAGCCATCCTCGAGTCAAAGGTCACCCGTCTCGCAAAAGCCAAGCTAAAGAAAGCTATTGAGGTGCAAGAAGAACCTTTTCCCACCTATTCCATGCCTACTGGTCAGGTAACAGTAAACACTGACTTGTATGAGGGACCACTAATACAAATCATAACAGGTTTTGTAGATGCAAAATCCGTACAACAAGATGTTATGAATGAATATTGGGTGAAAGGTCAGCATGGTCAAAAGAAGCACCCTCATAATGGCAAGGGTAAACACTTGAAAAGGTCTTCACTGGACCTCATTGAATCACGTCACCACAGAGAACCAAATGACTGCAAAAGGTCTATGTTCAGTTAATCCATGGGCCCTTGGGTTACCATATGAGTGTTTCATATTTGATCCAGGCATCATCAACTATGCCTTCACTGAGTTAATCAGCCGAAGGAGCAGATTGTCACATGAGACATAGCCATATAGGAGTCTACCTGCAACCTTGAGTTGCAGGGAGCATTTGAGCTTGAGGACAAGCTCCACGGGAGAGGATGATGGGGACCAGGTTTGAGGCCTCTAGCAAGAGGTTAAAAGAAGTGACGGAAATAGTTGAAATGGAGGGTTATAGTTGTAATAAGATGTAACAGCCTGGATTTTCGGAGGTCCTGAAGCCTGGCCCATTAACTAACATACAAAAATCTTGGTGAAATAAAACAAATGTTAGAGCAATGTCTACCATCAAATAAAGTAATTTTGTCTCAATGACTCCTCATGAAAATACAAAAGTAAGATGATCCCAAGTTTTAAATTTAACAATACATAAAGGGAAACTACCCTGAGAATCTGTAGAACTTCGGTCCTTCACAAGTTCTCATCCTCGGCCTTATCCTCTTTAACATAAATGGTGTCCACCCTGGAAATATTTTTGGTGTGAGTTTCAACCACAGAAACCTAGTAGGGAAAATAAAGTTTTATGTCATCTAAAAGATGAAAAAAACAGTGATAATCTTTACTTTAATTCATTTTCTTCATAACATTAGCATAAATTACTATTTATTAAAACATGGTACAACATTACTACATCATATCTTAAAGTGAATCTTCTTTTATCCATTTCACCTTAAAATACCGTGATCTAGTGCATACAATAAAACACTCCTTTTTATGCAAGGAAACCACTCCAATCCAATAATAGCACATAGACTAGATGTGCTTAGTCAAGAAAGGTATGAATGCCAATACCCACCCCTCGTAATATCCACGCCTACGGCCCATCACTGTTGTGGTACAATAAGGTCTAAACATATCATCATCATAACATACCCAGTCCACCCGATTTACTGGTGTGCGAAAGGGGTGCCTGTCCAACCGATTTACCGGAAGCGACTTAGGCGGACTCTGCTCAAGACCTCATATCCTTGGTTTAAGGGTGCCAACCTAAGGACACGGAATGAACCCACCCTTTTCATTGCTATACAACATTCCATAGTGCTTTAAGATGCTTAAGTCCTTAAATCATTTCTTTCTTATTTTACAAATATATGCAAATATGCCATGTACATAGGTTCTTGGTTTGCAAAAATATGCTCATATGCTCTTGAAGACTCGTGATGCATAACTCACATTACGTAAACTTCTTATCATTGTTTTAATCATATGTTTCAACATTAACGAAAAAGGGATCAACATAAAATCTCTAACTTTTAGGGGCATGTCAAATATTAAAATAGACGGATCATATTAAATTAACATTCAGAATTCTTATTTTGGCACAATCAAACATGGTGGCAATATCAAACATCAAATACTTATATGTGCCAAAATATTTTGGTGTAATGAGCAAAACAAATACTTTATTCAAAACAACGTATCATATTACTTGGTGTAAGTATCAAGATTTGTTTTCAGCTCATAGATATAAATTTATTTAATCACACTTGAGCAGTTAATCATGAATAATAAATTTTCTAATTTCCTTATAATGTGTGACTATCAAAAGTGAGAGGTTTCAATTATTATAAAAAAAATCATTCTACCAGTTATTTGTAACTTCTTATAAATTAAAACAAAGAGATGGATAAATTAAGATCAATTGTTGCATTCCAAATCTAACAATGTTACAGTCAATATCTATCATAAAATAAACTTTTGATCCACATAACTTAAGATTAATCAAATTTCATATTTGCAAAAAGTATATGTAAATTTTATTTATAGAAAAGTACGCCCTTCATACAATTAAATGCCACAAAACATAAATTTTCACCAACCTCTTTGTTCTTGTTGTCTTCTTCTTTCTTCTCCTTTGCTTTTCTCTTTCACTCTCTTCTTTTCTCTCTTATCCAAAATCAGTTGGGATGGACCTTAAAAACTACTTATGATCCACTGTTTTAAACCGTCCATGATTGATTTCTCTGACCTCAAACCAGAACATGCAACAACTTATGCCTTGGGGGTTCTCAAAGCAATAGGAAAACCAGTCCCGAATTACATGACTACAAGTAATAAAAGAAAAACGATGAGAGGAAGAAAAAGAAACTAAATACGTGAAAGGTAGCCCTTAGGTTAACTTACTCTGTTTTTTTGTGGGAAGATGCTCCTTAATCAGTTGCCTTTCCCTACTCATCATTTTTTTTTCTTTTTTTCTTTTTCTCTCTCTCTCTCTGTTCCTCTTCAATAAGCAGGAGCCACCTTAAATGGAAGTTAAAGGAAGACTTCCCCATTTCCCCCAACGCTCCTCAATCAAACCAAATGGGGCACCATATTGATTTCAAAAACCAACTCCCTTCCCTCACTCTTATTCCTTTATTTCTAAGGGAGAGATCCCACCACATTTTCTAAACCCAACAGCCAACTAGCAAGTTGGAAATACATAGGATATGAACTTACCTGTGAAACATGACTTCTCCATAGGAAGAGAGGAAGCTCCTTCTTTAAAACCATCCAAACCGAGAACCCTCCTTCCTTTAGCTAGGAGAGATCTCGTTTGTTTCAATTTTGGAATTTTTGGGATGACAAGAGGCACGTTTCCACTAGGATTCCCAACAGCCAATGGCAAGCAATCAGTTATAACTAAACCACACCCACCTAGAGAAAATATAGGATTAGACCTTTAATAGACCCAAAATAAAAGGGCTAATAAAATTGTTTGCGGGACACGATTCACAAGCTTCAGTTAATTGATTTGTAGAAGGACTTTGATGTGGACTCTAAGCAACACACGTTCATGGATACATATGAGAAAACGGTTCCTACACATATGTGTAGATAAGTTCTCTACACACTAGCTTAAAAAACAGTGGGGGCCACATTATTTGGGTGATCCAAGCCATTCATTTTTAAGGCCCTCACATAGATAGGGTGTCCACAATAAATCAGATCCGTAGGATCATCCTAACCATTCGAACTGTGGAGGCAAAAAATGGATTAATTTGTGAAGGTTTAAACACATCCATTTTACCTCCACAAATCGTAGGGTTGGGATGATCCTATGGATCTGATTTTTTGTAGACACCCTATCTATGTGAGGGCCTTTAAAATGGATGGCTTAGATCACCCAAACAATGTGGGCCTCCACTGTATTTTATGCTAGTGTGTAGAGAACTCTCTACAGTGGGGGCCCCATTATTGAGAAAACGGTTCCTACACACATGTGTAGATAAGTTATCTACACACTAGCTTAAAATACAGTGGGGGCCCCATTATTTGGGTGATCCAAACCATTCATTTTTAAGGCCCTCACATAGATAGGGTGTCCACAAAAAATCAGATCTAGAGGATCATCCTAACCATTCGAACTGTGGAGGCAAAAATTGGACTAATTTGTGAAGGTTTAAAGACATCCATTTTACCTCCACAAATCGTAGGGTTGGGATGATCCTATGGATCTGATTTTTTGTAGACACCCTATCTATGTGAGGGCCTTTAAAATGGATGGCTTGGATCACCCAAACAATGTGGGCCCCCACTGTATTTTAAGCTAGTGTGTAGAGAACTCTCTACACATATGTGTAGGAACCGTTTTCTCTCTCTCTCTCTCTCTCTCTCTCTCTCTCTCTATATATATATATATATATATATATATATATATATATATATATATGAAAACGGTTCCTACACACATGTGTAGATAAGTTATCTACACACTAGCTTAAAATACAGTGGGGGCCACATTATTTGGGTGATCCAAACCATTCATTTTTAAGGCCCTCACATAGATATGGTGTCTACAAAAAATCAGATCCATAGTTTGAAGGGTTGGGATGATCCTATGGAGCTGATTTTTTGGGCACACCCTATCAATGTGAGGGCCTATCAAATGAATGGTTTGGATCACCCAAATAATGTGGGCCCACTGTATTTTAAGCCGTCGGTGTAGCTAAGTTAGCTACAAGTATGTGTAGCTTCACTTAACTCTATATATATATATGAGGTATATGATTGTACGCTCGACCGTACCTAAAGTTAGGTACGGTAGAGTGCCAAATCACATGGGTCCCACATTTTTGGTGGGCATTTAAACCATTCATTTGCAAGGCCCCATCATAGATAGGGTGCATACCAAAAATCAGCTCCATAGGATCATCCTAACCCATCCATTTGTGGAGGCCAAAATGGACAGACAGTGTTTGTCCACAAATCTGCCCATTTTGGCCTCCAGTTTTGGAGGGGTTAGGATGATTCAATGGTGCTGATTTTTGGTATGCACCCTATCTATGATGGGGCCTTGCAAATGAATGGTTTAGATGCCCACCAAAAATGGGGGACCCATGTGATTTGGCACTCTACCGTACCTAACTTTAGGTACGGTCGAGCGTACAATCCTTTTCCTCTATATATATATATATATATATATAAGAGAACGGTTCCTACACATATGTGTAGATAAGTTATCTACACACTAGCTTAAAATACAGTGGGGGCCACATTATTTGGGTGATCCAAACCATTCATTTTTAAGGCCCTCACATAGATAGGGTGTCCACAAAAAATCAGATCCATAGGATCATCCTAACCATTCGAACTGTGGAGGCAAAAAAATGGACTAATTTGTAAATGTTTAAAGACATCCATTTTACCTCCACAAATCGTAGGGTTGGGATGATCCTATGGATCTGATTTTTTGTAGACACCCTATCTATGTGAGGGCCTTTAAAATGGATGGCTTGGATCACCCAAACAATGTGGGCCCCCACTGTATTTTAAGCTAGTGTGTAGAGAACTCTCTACACATATGTGTAGGAACCGTTTTCTCATATATATATATATATATATATATATATATATATATATATATATATAGAGAGAGAGAGAGAGAGAGATGATCCTGTGGAGCTGATTTTTTGTGGACACGCTATCTATGTGAGGGCCAATCAAATGAATGGTTTGGATCACCCAAACATTGTGGGCCTCCATTGTATTTTATGCTAGTGTGTAGATAACTTATCTACACTTGTGTGTAGAAACCATTTTCTTATATATATATATATATATATATATTACAACCTATTCGATCCTTGCACAGCCGTCCAATCAAGAAGAGTTTCCTAACCTCAATCTTCTCCAGCCCCCCAGTAGTCTTTATCACTTTACCACTAAAAGAGAAACTTTAGTAACCGTAACTATCATCTTTTTATATCTTATTATGAAGCACTTCCATGTAATGTAGGTGAATGTGGTGTTGCAATTAGGTCTACAAGATACACTCAAACATTCACTGACATTTTCTCTTGCAACATACTAAACTAATTTATGCTATATGGAATTATGGGAAACATACTAAGTAATTTTAAAAATCATTCCTATCTGGACTCTTCTACAATACAAAATATCACTAAGCCTCTCTAAACGTCCACATAGAATTGGGCTCTACTTCTCTATTGGACATCCAAGTTCTAAATGGAATATAGTCCTAGCTTAACTAAAATTCTTAAAACAAATCAATTAACTTTGCACCTTAATTACACTACCCATACAAGAGGTAATTTGGGAATGGAATTTTTTCTCTATTGAGTTCCTCATAGATATAAATTATTAATATTAAGTGAGTTGGCCATTTTAAATTTTCAATAGGATCTCCAGTAAAATCCCCATTTTTTCTAGAAATAGAAATACTAAATCAACTCTTAATATTCTATCCTAACAACTACGGTATTCTTAAAACAATTAGTAACTAAGGCTTACCCATAACTCTCCTTCCACGTTGGCATAGCCAGAAGCGCGAAGAACTAGTCGAGGTTGATTAATTTCAACACCGATCGAAATAAACCTTCGAATCAACGAAGGGCGCTCGTCGAATCCACGATGAGCTATTCTTCAAATCTACGAAGAACAAGATTTCTTCTAAGAAGAAAACCAAAATACTTTATTTCAGAAAAATAATTGGGATGCAGCACCGTGAAGAAAAATTGAGGAAATGTGAGAGAAATAGACGAAAGGGGATAGAATTAGAAGAATAGGGGAAGAAGAGAAGAAAATAACCTGAAGAAGAGACGAAATTAGGGAGAAATAGAAGACGAATAGGAGAAGAGAAGTAGAAGAAGAGAGGGAAGAATAGAAATCTGGGGGAGAAGCTCTCAATCAATTGTATTAATCATCAAAGTTACAAAATAAGTTGTAAAGAGTCCTGTATATAGGCAAATAAACAACCTAGGAAATAGTAACCTACTAAAACATGAACTCTTAAATAAGCCTACAATCGCCCTCGAGTTCTAGTCCACCCGGGTCAAATATGAAAATAATCCAATGAAGCAGGAGGCGCAATCCGTCTGAAGCAATTCTGATGGCTAATGCTCGAGACAGGAATAAAAGCGATCTGAAAGGCTGGCGGCGGAATATGGAAGAAAGCATCCATGCAAAGTCATCAAAATACAAGCCTTTCGAGAGAATCAGAGAAGCTGGGAAGATAGCAACGTACTCGTCCTGGATCGGCGTGATCTGCAAAACAGCTATGCGTGGTACCAATCGAGGAACATCCTCCACATAATCAACATCAACTGGTAACTCAGTAGGTGTAGGAGAATCAACATGAAAGTCATCCGCTGATATCACATCAGGCTCAGTAGAATCAATGATAAAATCAACGTCTAGGACTGAAGCGGGGGCAGTGATGTCAGGCTGATGAACCTCATGATCAATCTGCGGAACAAGATCATCTGTGTCGGCACAAGTCTCGGCAATCTGATCAATCAGCACAAATATAGGGCAATCCTCTGTAATATGCCCGCGATCATCTGTCTCAGGTAATGACTCAACAGTCATGTCACTCGGCTCTGACTCAGGACGATGCTCGATCAACTCTGTCAAGGGAAAAACCTCACGTAGATCTACCACAATATCTGCCTTAGAAGTGTGAAGTTGTCACTGCAAATCTAACTCACGTATACGACGCACTGAATTTCCAGCTACAATTTTCTCTTCGCATATATAATGACGGTCTTCTTTTAGTCGTTCAAGGAGGGCTTCGACTTTACTTTCAACACTACTCAACACTCTGTATGCTCGCTCACGATTCAATCTCTGTTGATTTAAATAGTCGAGCACATAAATATTCATAAACGCATCACGAACATCCTCCCAACAACAGATTAGTTGCTCACATCTTATACGATGGTTCGTTTCAATGTGGCTCCATGAGCATCGGGCTAGTCGTCGCACAGTTTCTTTAGCCCAGTAGATAGTATGGCGGTGATCATGGCCATTGTACTCATGATATGCGTCTAGAGCATCAATCCAACATAAACATGCATCCTCATAATAGTGAAAGTGAGTGCAGCCATTCCAATAGCTGTCGTCGTACTAAATAAAAAATGGAATAAATGGTGGAGTCATAGAGATCGATGACGAAAACTGAAATCAACTGTCTGATCTGTATGGCATGTCGAAAGAAGCACAACGTCTGTCGCGGATATGAAATCGGATGAGTGAAGGCTGACGATCAGAAGAGGGGCGCGATGAACGGCTGAGATGGCTCCTGTAACTGTGCTGAAGACTGCTGTTTGCTGCTGAAAATATGCTGGGTACGCTTTAAAAGTTATCACGAACAACTTTCGTGTTGAGGTCAAGGGCCAATTTTAAGCAGAAAAGGCTCGAATGAAGAGAGAGAATATGTGATGGATAGAGGAGAGACAAATAAACTCCCTTGTTTTACTAATTGGCAAGTATGCCACTTATTTAGGCCTAATATTTGCATCAAATTGTCAATCGTGCAAACAACCCTTGCACTTGAGTATTTATAAAGGCATTATTTCATACTCTAGATAAAACTCCTCTCTAAGCCCTTGATCAAATCTAATGGTTGTAATTAAAACCTATAATTCTACTTTCTCATCCTTCTTAAATTCCTACATAATAAATAAGAAACATGTTGCAACTTTCCCAAACTCCTATATAGTAACTACACTAGGAATCCTATTAAAATAAGAAATATATGCTTGTAAAGAAATATGGCATTTTAAAATAAGAAAGGTGTTCTTTTAACGAAATATGGTTGAATCAATGGACTTGGAAACTTTCCAAGTTGTTAGGCCTTCCAGCCCACGCCATTCCCCTCCACTTGAAGAGAACTTGACCCCGAGTTCATTGGTGATTTCATCATAGAATCTCCAACTTCAAAGACCTTACTAAATTGATGCTTGGCTCTTTCGGCATTGTACTTAGATATGGACTCGTCGAGCTTCTTTTTCTTCTTTTTGACACCTCTCTAGATTCGCTTCTTCTTCTTTTCCTTCTTTGATTTGAAAAGAGATTCTTTTAGTGCCAAACATAATTGCCGCTCCACTTGAAAGGGTTTGGGGTCCTCTACTTTTGATGAACACATAACTTGATGCATCGTTAAGTATTGCTCGGAAGCACAAATGGTAGGGATGAGGTCTTCTTTATTATTTTGCTCCTCTTTATGCTCCTCTATATCACACTGCTTTTGATCATCGTCTTCAAGCTCGTCACCAATGGCTAGGGGACAGTGATAGGATTTGCGACCCAATTGGTTGCACTTGTATGGTGACTCGTGCGGATCATACTGTGGAACTTGTGTTGTTGCCAAAGTAGAAGGAACATCTTCACGTCCTCTTCCTTGTGTTGGAAATGCCAATGGCGGCTTTTTTGTTCCAACAGGAAGATCCAAAGTCACCTTCTCTTTCACGGTCTGCAGTGTCTCTACCACGGTTCAACTCATGCAAAAAGTCGATTGATCATAATCATAATCAAGGGGTAGTGTAGACACCCCCATTTTGCTAGGCTTTAAAAAGCAAAAGATTCGGTAGTATCATCAATTTTTATATCCGTATTCAACATTAGATTAGGCATCCATGCATTTTAGGGTAGATTTCATTTCATTATGAGAGTTTTGAAGTTGATTCGCAATCCTGAAGGTCTCTAGGGGGTTCCTTTGGCCTCTGAAAGATGAAAGTTCAAGTTTCCAAGCAAATGAAAAAACCTGCTATTTTTAGAATTTTCAGGGTTTCCCTCATTTTTGCCTATTTTGCACTGCAGGGGTATTTTGGTCATTCCCGATGTGTCTCGTTTGACCCCCGGGTTATATTTGAGAAATCTTGAGTGATTTTACAAATTTTAAAAAAGCTGTTATTTTTAGAAACTCATGGGGCTTCCACATTTTCATCATCTTATGGATATTTCAATCATTTCTCATATGTCCAAAACCATCTCGAGGGTACGGCTGATGGATTATGAGTAATTTCGTAAGCTTTGGGAAACCTGCTAAATTTAGATCTCTCAAGATTTTCTCTTAGTCTTGCACTTCGGGAGTATTTTAGACATTTCCAAACATATCATATTTGGTCCCTAAGTTGTGTCTAAGAAATCTTGAGTCCGTTCATAAATTTTCGAAAATCTATTATTTTTAGAATTTCTCAGGGTTTTCCCTAGTCTCGCCAAAATTATAGCACCTTGGGGTAATTTGGTCTTTTCCTGTGTAATTCTTTTGATCCCCGAAATATGTCTGAGAGATTATGAATGATTTCCTGAATTTTGGAAAACCTGCTAAATTTAGAATTTCTCAGGAATTTCGCTTAATTTGGAAATTTTAAGTGTTGAGGGCATTTTGGGTATTTTCAGGGGATACCAAATGATTCTGTTTAATATTGCTCACCGAAAGGACCCAATTTTAAAAGTTTCTATTTTTGAAGTTTGACCACAAAGACTTTCCATTTTTAATTTTTCCCTTTAGGGGTGAACCAATCTGACGGTATTTTGGTCGCATTTGGATGTCTAACAGTCAAGTAGGGACATTTTGGTTCGAAAAGTTATTTCCCAAAAAAGATGGTCCGATCATGTGTGAGGGATGCACCATAAATGTCAAATGGGTTGGGTCCATATATAGAATGTTGAATTTAAAAAGATTTTATTGATTTTTTACGGAAAAACCCGAAACTCATGTGAAATGGCCCATTGGGCTAAAGCCCGCAAAGATGGAGCTCATGTGGGTTCACCCATATGGGTCAACCACCATGGTGGGCGGCCCACATGGTTGACCCGCATGAGTTGAGCACCCACCTTGATGATGTCACAATGGTGACATCATATTTGTTAAAAGAAAAATAAAAAGAATAAAAAATGAAAAGAAGGAAAAGAGGAATGATTGCTTAAAAAGGTTTTCTTCCAAAGAAGCAATGTTGAATGAGAATAACATGTCTTGATTGACAAGAAATTAAGATTGGAATCAAATCCAATTTGGAAACAAGAAAGAAAGAAAGCAAGAGGGGAAAATTGGAAATAAGCCAAAAAAGGGAGCTCTCACATTGGAAATTGCTATTTCTCTCTTAACCCTAACTTTTTTTTATATAAAAATCAAAGCAAACAATCCAGATAAAAGGGGAAAAATCCAAATTCGTCCATTTTCTCTCTCCTCCCAAGAAATTTTTTTTTCTCCCTTGAAGTGTGATCTCTCTCTCAAGTGTTCTTCAAAAAAGGAATTCTTGAATTCCTTCTTCTTCTCCAATGCATCATACAATCAAGAATGATTGTAGTGTTCTTTGGGTCTTCTTCATCATAAAAAAGGGTGCGACAAAGCGTATACCTCGGATCTACGCACCCTAAAGACAAGGAGCGCGATCAACGTGGTGGAAAAAAAAGCAAAGAAAGAAAGGGAAGAAAGGACGCAGGATCGAGCGTCGGTGAGATTTTTTGGAATTTTCGGCTTTTAGATTCGGCGAGGATCTCCATCACAGGTAGGTGCACTATTCTCAGATTTTTCCAGGATTATTTGGTATTCTTTATATATTTTTGCATGGTTTTTAGCATTTAATTGAATTTAATTCGATATTATATGTGTGTGCTCAAAATCATGATCTACATGAGTGTTTCAATTCCAATTCGTCCCGAAATTTAATACACTGATCTATTTAAATAGACTAAAATAACCATCGGATCGGATCGGACATTGAATCAAAGAATTTTAAAATTTTGAGTGAAGAGTGGAATTTCATTTAAAATAATGGCTGAGAAATTACAAAAGTTAAAAAAAATAGCTATCTCAGGATGATTTGTTTTGTGGAATTTCAAAATTTTCTTGTGTTCATCACATCAGAACAAGGTTAAAGGACATTTTCTGGAGTCGTAATTTTCTCGAAAATCATGTTTTAAAAATAGAAAACTCTTCAAAAATATCTTTTTGACGAAGAGAAATAAAATATATACTAAACAGATTCCAAAATTAATGAAATTTCGTGGAAAAATAATATAATACTGATACATTCTACCATGAAGTTTTGAGAATTTTTGGATTTTGTTTGATATATTATTTAATGTTTTCTTTGAAAATTATCAGATTTTGTGAGAATTTTTACTGACATCAGATCACAATTAAAATTCTCAAAATTTTTACAGTAGTCTTATATTTTATATTTTTTGCTTCTGTAAACTTTACAAGTGATTTGGATTTTTTTCCCTAAGGGTTGTAGTGTAAATCCATAATCTGGTCTTAAAATTGAAAAATCTGAAATTGGTAGTAAATGATTTTTACAATTCATGAAAATCTCACACCATGCTATGTTTACCCAGATCTTATTTCTGTAGAAATTTCAATGAATTTAGATTTCTATTTCTAGTAGTTTCTGTGTTATTTTAACAATCTGGTTATATTATTGTTAAATCAAAATTAAACAGGAGCTTAATGTAAAAATCTGCAAAACTTTTCCAGTAAGCTACATACATTTCCATCTTGCTGCTGTAGAAATTTCAATCCATTTCGAATTCGTTTGCAATAAATTCACTTGTAAAATCACTCATGCAGTTTAAAATTGATAAAATCCACTCAAAATTGAAATTAATTAAAAATCATTATCAAAATTTCTAAAGAACCTTAAATTTTTGTTACATATTAATTCTTTAATCCATTGAAACAGAAATCTTAGGATCTTTAGATTTCTCTGGTAAAATGGCCAGTGCATCCATAATCGTATCCCAATTGCAACCGATCTTTGACAATTTGAATATTTAAGCTATAACATGTTATTGGCTCCGAGGTTACTGTCCATGAAAATCCTGAGATATGCCAGGCAATAAGGTGCTATAACCTAAGTATTAAATTACACAAGGAAAGAGCGCACGATTCCCTTCGTTTGATGCCATTCGAGGCCGAAATTGGAGAACCCTAGAACCTTTGGTATTCCTTAAATGTTCAGAAACCGAAAATCCTTGAAATATGAAATTAATTAACTTCAAGAACTTGAATCAATTTATCTCATGTCTTTCAGAACCATTGGATTATGGTTTCCGATATAAGAACCATTAGAGCCCAACTTAGGAACACTTATGTCAGGTCGTGTCCTAGGTCTTAGGGAGTCTTAGGTTTTAGGGAGTCCTAGAGTTAGGAGTCCAGCCTCATCATGGACGTTTGCTATGGATAGCAACCGTGCCATAGGTCTAGTTACACTAGTCACCCAAATTTTCCCTAGGACAAGCCTAGTTACCTAGGATGTAGGTTAACCTGCATTAGTCTAAGGGACAACTTGCACTTAGATAGGATCATATAGCATCTTAGATGAAATTCTAGGATAATAAAATCTTCAACTTGAATTAAATAACTTCTCTTAAAACTGTTGAAACAGTCAATCCAGTCTAGATCGATGTCTTAGTTGAGTTAGGCATAAGTAGCTTAGCTTAGGTGCACCGAACTATGTCGACTCTGATCCCAGTGAGGCTTGGGTACGTAGGCAGCTTAGATGTCTGATGGCATACCAACCGCGAGTCGGCTCCACAACAAATTGTGGGGTTTTGTATATTAATTTTCTTATAAATTCTTAATTAAATCACTTAGGATTTTCCATAAAATTAGAATTTTAGGAGAACTTTCACCTAGATTGAATCTAGACAAATTAAGAAATCAAGATACACATTTAGGATTCACACTGAAATTAGATCATAGGATGCATGTCACATAGTTCGCACACTAACAAAGAGTTGAATGAGCCATTTAAAATAAATTTAAAAGAGTTAAATTTTGGAATTGAAGACCGATTATCGGGCAGGAATGGTGCATGTGGTGGATAACTCCCCATACCTTCCATTCTTGTAACCAGGTAGCGAGTCTAGATTTCTGGTTAATTATGGGTCCTAGATCCCACATCTAGGTGGCGACTCTGTCAGTCTCTTTTGTGTGGAATTCGGATTGCCTTAGTGATCCCAAGTTCACATAAAAGATGAATTAAAATCAATAATAAAAATGCACACGCCAATCGCGTGGGTACGAGATACCAAGAGAGAGCGTGGCGGCTCGCGCCCCACCCCTCTCGCGGGATCGGGTCCCACAGGTAGAAACCTCTCACAAAGGACATGACGCATCCGTGCCCATGTCCGGATTGGTCGCTTCCCCATCCTTGTACGTGAGAGTTGTAGTTCATTCCACCATGCTAAAGCACCTCCCTTGAGTTTGATGGCCACAAGTTTCGTCTTTTTCTCCTCAGGAACTTCTATGTAGTCAAAAAATCTCTCGACCGCCGCTTGCCAATCAAGAAAATCTTCGAGATGGAGTTGGCCATTAAAATTGGGCAAATCTATCTTAATATAACAATCGCGATCACGAATCGCAGATTTCGGAGCGCGGTCATGAATATACCTCGGAATGGATGATGTCTTTGAATTCCTCCTCACTACAGTAATAATCATTAGGAAAATATGTAACTCTAGAGCCAGAGCGTTGAACTCGACGTAGAGCTTGAGTGTACCGTCGCCGATCATCATCGTCGATTTGGGGTTGCTCGCTCTCAATAGGATTAAACAGTGCCAATTGTTCCACTATTTGATTAACGGTAGCCTGGAGAGTGTTAAACATCTCCACCGTCACGGTTTCTTAATTTTCCCGTTCTCCGTGGGAAGCCATGTATGGAATGTAGCAGGGCTTTGATACCACCTGGCGTAGCCGGAAGCGCGAAGAACCAGTCAAGGTTGATTAATTTCAACACCGATCGGAATAAACCTTCGAATCCACGAAGGGTGCTCGTCGAATCCACGATGAGCTATTCTTCGAATCCACGAAGAACAAGATTTCTTCTAAGAAGAAAACCAAAATACTTTATTTCAGAAAAATAATTGTCAATCGTGCAAACAACCCTTGCACTTGAGTATTTATAAAAGCATTATTTCATACTCTAAATAAAACTCCTCTCTAAGCCCTTGATCTAATCTAATGGTTGTAATTAAAACCCTAAAATTCTACTTTCTCAACCTTCCTAAATTCCTACATAGTAAATAAGAAACATGTTGCAACTTTCCCAAACTCCTATATAGTAACTACACTAGGATTCCTAACGATCGAGCGTACCAAGCTTATGGTACACTCGAGTGCCCAATCACATGGGTCCCACATTTTTGTGGTGATCCAAAGCATTCATTTGCAAGGCCCTATCATAGATAAGGTGTGTACCAAAAATCAGCTCCATTGAATCATCCTAACCCCTCCAAAAGTGGAGGGCAAAAATGGGCAGATTTGTGGACACACAGTATCTGTCCATTTTGACCTCAACAAATGGATGGGTTAGGATGATTCTATGGAGCTGATTTTTGGTACACACCCCATCTATGTAAGGGCCTTTCAAATGAATGCTTTGGATCATCCTAACAAAGTAGGCCCACATGTGATTGGGCACTCGAGCGTACCATAAGCTTGGTACACTCGAGCGTACAATCCTTTTCCTCTCTCTCTCTCTCTATATATATATATATTTTTTTTTTTTTCTAAAATTTCTCCACCCAAAGAAATGAAACAACACCCCTACTAAATAGCAATTAAGACTTATAAATTCCATCCTTATCGATTTATCTCTAATACTAACCGTAAATGCCATTTCCCCAGTAAACCTTCCTTAAATATCTCTCCCTTATAATGACTTCCCTAAGAATTAGCCAAGTAACCTAAACCAAATCCCTAAAAAGACTACTAAACAAAACTCAAAGGGGCTTTTTATAAGTTCATTGATTGAACGGTTAGATTGCTTAATGGACGCAATCTTCTAATCAATGGTCCACTCATATAGGACCCTATATACAACATCAATGCTTCATGGGCATTTTTGGTCATGACACTTAAATATATACATGAGATCAGGAAGAAAGCCAATGGGTCCCATGTTATATTACAGGATATGTATCACTCCCAAATACATTCCATGTAGTGTCCTTGATTTATTATCGTAAAGCAACCTAAAGCTTTTCCTTGACATCCTTCTGATTTCATAATAAGAACCCAATTAAGAGGCTAAACATGGGGTGTAAACGGATCGAATTCGAATCGGATATGGCTATATCCGAATTCGATTACAGTATACACTATCCGAATTCGGATTCAGATTCGAATTTGACGGATATTTAATATCTATTACCGAATTCGTATCCGTCGGATATTTTTCGAATCCGGATATTATCCGTATCCGTTTATCCGGTCAATTCAAACATTTTATTGCAGCACTTTATCTTTCTTCTCATTCTTACTCCTCGAATAAATTTTCCAAACCCTAAAACCATACCTCTACCTTCTCTTCACAAAATTAACTCTCAAACCCTAAAATATATGAGATTCTCTTCTTCCTTTCAAAACAAAGGCAGAGAGAGAGAGAGGCGGTGGGGATGGATGATGGTAGTGGTAGTGGTCTTTGGATTTTTTCTTTTTTTTATGTATATGATGGAATGGGTTTGGGCTATTTTGAACAGTGGAAGTGGGAGTGCTGATTGTGGAAGATGAAGAGAAATGGGGATGGAGATGATGATTGGATAGAGATGGAGGTGACTGGCAGTGATGGAGGTGGCTGTGAGAAGGTGGAGAGGGGCGGCGGTGGATTTTGGTGGGATTGGAGGCACCAAGGAATGCCGAAGATGGTGTCTCAGTCTCCTCCTTTCTCCTCTCTTGCAAACCTTGCAAACCTTAGAAGTCCCCTCTTTTAATTGCATTTTCGGTTTTTATATAACCCTAAGTTGGAAAATTGATCTGAGCCGTCCATTTACCATCAATGACTATGGCCTTTTTGCTCTAGAATTCTCTAGAAACTATGACATCTTCTTTCAATCACCATCATCCATTTGTCTTTTTCATCCTATAGCCCACATTTGTTGCTTCATAAAGAAGCCATGTCAAACTCCAAGAATGCCCTTAAAATGAGAGATTACTTCATTTCCTACCCAAAACACTTTTTGTTTTTGTTTTTTTCTAAAAAGAAATTTTACTTTTCTTTTAGAAACAAAAGATAGTGTGTCATTACTAAAAATAAATATTAATGATATTATTAATAACAAATAAAAAGAATTTACTTCTCGGATTCGGATGTTAAACGGATCGGATATACCATTTACCAGATTCGCATCCGCTAAGAGCCGGATATCTCATAAATGGATTCGGATAATATCGGCTTGAAAGGGATCCGGATAATATTTGCTTTAAACGGATTCAGATGCGGACGGTAATCGAATTTTCGAATATCCATTTACACCCCTAGGCTAAACCATAAAAAGGTTGATGTTTGTCATTCACACCGCAAATAAAGTAGAACTTCTATTAATGGCTATAAGTGTATATTTCTTGATATTGACACCCTACGTAGACTAAAACTAGTTATGCCATGTTTTGATAACTACACTCATCAGTTTCGATTAATTTATATATTTGCGATATTTGGGCTAGGGGTGCAACTCGGGCGGGCCCAACCCGAACCCGTCGGGTTCAACCCGAGAAAAATGCCGGGTTGGGTTGGGGTCCACTCGGGTCGGGTTCGGGTTCGGGTTGGAATTTATCAACCCGAGCAGTTCTCGGGTTGGGTTAGGGTTGAGGTGTCGGGCAACCCGAACCCGAAAGAGA
Source organism: Tasmannia lanceolata (assembly GCF_043159265.1). NCBI lineage: Eukaryota > Viridiplantae > Streptophyta > Magnoliopsida > Canellales > Winteraceae > Tasmannia > Tasmannia lanceolata. Next base: position 19,534,689 of record NW_027518696.1, on the reverse strand, counting down.
ACCCGAATTTTCATATAACATTTTTTTTCTAAAAAAAACTTACAAACAAAAGTTACAAAAACCAGCCTTCTTTTAATTTTTTTTACAAAAGAGAGGGGTGGCTAGGGAACAAATGAGCTTAATTTTAAAGACTAAAAACATAATTAGTAATTACCTAAAGCCCTAAACCTAAATTGACAGACTATTCTCTCTTTTATCTTGAGCAGCCTCTCGCCTTCTCCCCACAGAAATCAAAATTGCCACCGCCATCTCCCTCCGTCGAGAAAAAAATATTGTTTCTTCCTTGCAAAAAAAAACCTTGTTTCTTCCTTCTTCCTTGCACTAAGTCTCTAACCCTCTGCAAAAACTCCATCTCCCACCCTCCTTCGAGAAAGTCGAAACCCTAAGCTCAACCTCTCCAAAAACCCTTTCTGCAAATCTTCTCATCTCTATCAAGCTATCCATCAAATATTGAAAGGTACTTTCTTTGAATCTCTTTTCTCATTTCTCTTTTTTCTCCCTCTCCTAATTTCTATTTGATATGTATATTCTGGCAAATATCACTTTGATGAATGATGGATATCCCCCCTATGGCATAAATCTTTTATTTTTAATGCTCTGGGAGTTCTTTTTTTCAACCTAGGGTTTTATGGCCGTTTTTGGAGTTGGTTTCAACCTAGGGTTTCAATGTTTCATGCTACTCTCTCTCTCTCTCTCTCTCTCTCTCTCTCTCTGCAGCCAAATAGGGTTAGGATTTTGTGAAGAAGTATGTGGTTTTATGAAAGATCTTAGTTTTATTTGTGGAATGCTCAACAAGGCATGAAAATCTCATTTCTATTTGTTAAATTTGGTGTTTTGTAAAGAACTCTGCATTTTTATTTGTTAAATCTGCAGTTTTGTAAAGAACTTTGCATTTTTATTTGTTAAATCTGCAGTTTTGTAAAGAACTCTGCATTTTTATTTGTTAAATCTGCAGCTTTGTGAAGACATCTTCAGTTTTATAAAGAATCTGCATTTCTTGAACTTAGTTTTATTGTTCATTCAGTCATTTGGTTGATATGCAGATCAAATGAATCAGTTGAACTAATTTTGTATTATTAACACAATCTTGCTTATTTTTATTCCCTTGATTTTAATAACCATGTCTGATGCCTTTGACTTTCAATAACTGATAATAGTCATTCAATCCCTCCAATATCTCTATTGATAATACTCAGCCACACAATCTTCTGCACCTACACACAAGAAGCAACACAATTATCAATTGATTTCTGTGTTTATTTCTGATTCTCTAATTTACTTTCTAATAGATTATGTGCCCAAATAGTATTATGTAAGGCCCTGTTTGTTTTAAATAACGACATCAATTTTTGATTTGTGCGTGATAAATTGATTATTGGAGTCAAATGTAGGCCCTGTTTGTTCAAGTAATGATCACAAATTGTCATTTGTGAGTGATAAACTGATTATTGGAGTCAAATTTAGGCCCTGTTTGTTTCAGATTATGGAGTTACTTAAATGTTTATATTTTCATGGATTATTGGATTGTTGTTAATTTGTTATTATTCAAGATTTTATCAATTGATGTCGCACTTGGTAGTTGGCAAGTTGAGGGATTATATAGGCTGACTGGCTGAGGGATTCAAGTATCCAAGAAACATTTCTTTTCGTTTGGGGGTATGGATATCGTCCCCTTTTCTTTTGTTTTATTCTCATATTAATTTAAGTACTTTTTTATTAGTTTAATTGATTTCAATACTTTCATTTTATGGTCAGATCTCAGATGTCTGCAATGGAAGGCACTAATCAAACTCCAATTACTGATTTGGATGTGGATGTCCTGGATATCCCTAGCCCCACTCAACTATCTCAATATGTGGCTACTTCAAAGCGTAAAAATCTTTATAAAATGATTTCAATTGTTTGGGATCATTTTACCAAGATTCCAAAGCCAGATAGGGCGAAATGCAATTATTGTAACAGAGAATTTGGATGTGATAGCACTCAAGGTACCAGTACTCTTAAGCGACACTTGGAAAAATGTACAAGATATCCATATGGTAACAAAGAGAAACAACAAGTCTTGTCATTTTCCGTTTCATCTGAGCAAGGTGGTACGACAGTTTCTACTTGGAAATTTGATCAAGAATTGTGTAGAAGAGAATTGGCGCGTATGCTTGTAGTTGAAGAACTACCCTTCAAATTTGTTGAGCGCGAGGGTTTTAGAAACTTTTGTAGAGTGCTACAACCTAGGTTCAATTTTAATTCACGTACTACTTTAAAGAAAGATTGCCTAGAGTTGTATAAGAAGGAGAAGAAGAAAATCAATGAAGCATTGAAGAAATCAGATCAACGTGTTTGTGGACATCCATCCAAAATCTTGGATATATGTGTATCAATATCCATTTCATTGATACGGAGTGGAAGCTGCATAAGCGGATTATTAGTTTCTGTTCGGTCCCCTCTCCACACACTGGTGAAGCCATTGCTAATGAATTGGAAGTGTGTTTGTTAGGTTGGGGTTTGGAGAAAATTTGCACCGTTACGGTTGACAATTGTAGCTCAAATGACGTAGCGATTCGTAATTTGCAGAAAAGATTGAAGAAGAAGAACAGTCTATTATTGGATGGGGAATTCTTACATATGAGATGTTGCGCATATATACTTAATTTGATTGTGAGAGATGGGATAGAGGAAGTTAAGACATCAGTGGCTAGCATTCGCAATGCTATAAGACATGTGAAAAGTTCACCATCGAGGCTACAACAATTTAAATTGTGTGCTAACCAAGAGAAGATATCATGTACGAAGACAATATGCCTTGATGTATGCACTCGTTGGAATTCTACATTCCTTATGCTACAGAGTGCATTAGAATTCCAAAAGGCATTTGAACGTCTAGCAGATTTGGATTGTAATTTTCAATTTAGTCTGAAGGATGGTCCACCTACTGATGAAGATTGGGACAGAGCAAAAGTGTTGTGTAGGTTCTTGGAACGATTCTACATCTCTACAAAAAAATTGTCTGGATCTCTTTATATCACTGCGAATGTCTATTTTCATGAGGTTTATGCTATTGAAGTCATTTTAATGCAAGGGGTTAGAAGTGATAATCCTTGCCTTCGTGATATGGCGTCGAAGATGAAGGAAAAATATGATAAATATTGGGGCAAAATAGAACGGGCCAACATAATGGTACTTGTTGCAGTGGTCCTTGATCCCCGATACAAGCTGAAGTACTTAGAATTTTGTTATTCTAAGATTCACGCCGTTGATGATGTCGCATGGTTGATTGAAAGGGTTAAAGATGTTATGGATCGTCTCTTGAGGCATTATCAGTCCATTGAGGTGGCTCCTGATGGACCTGATGTTCCTTCAACCCAATTCAATCAACCTATTCACCAAAGTGGGAGTCAGCTTATCACAGGAGATTGTTTTGAATTTCAGCTTCAACATGAGTATCGTAAGCAATTGGAAGAACAAGAAAATGTGCAGTACGGATCAGAGCTTGATCGTTATCTTCTTGAATGAGTTGAAAAGGATAGTGGTGAGTTCAAGATTTTGTATTGGTGGAAAGTCAATGGCTCAAGGTTTCCCTTATTGAGTCAATTAGCTCGAGATGTTTTAGCGATTCCGGTATCGACTGTTGCATCGGAATCAGCTTTCAGTTCAGGGGGACGAGTGCTTGATCAATTTCGTAGCTCTTTGACGCCAAAGCTTGTTGAATCTTTGATTTGCACAAAAGATTGGTTGAGAAGCTCATCAACCCCTATTGAGATTGATGAAATCTTGGAAGAGCTTGATGATGATGATGTTGAGTCTGGAGGTAATTGAATAAATGAATATTCATTTACATAGAATTTCTTTTCTACCATAACATAGCAATAGCATCTTGTAATTAGTTTGGCTAAAGTTCTAATTAGTTCACTTGTAATTTTTCAGTTACTGGCGATGGAGCTCTATCTGATTGAGTATCTTGCTTAAACACGCACAATTAAATGTTTGAGGTAATAGTTTAACTCTATACTATTCAGTTAGCTAGTTAGCTTTTGATGTGCATATTTTCCATTTTGGCTCAATTCTGCCCTGATATGTTGCAGGTCGAGTGGGAGTCGAGCAAAGCATGAGATTGTGGTGTGTTAAATGAAGATGTCTTTTTGGATCTTATTATGTTTTTAATTCATATGCTAAATTAATATGTAATAAGTTTTTGGTGGTGAACTTTATATTTCTTTACAGTTCTAGATTCACAGTTGTGACTGGTGAGTAGTGAACTTTGCTTTCTTTTGAGATTATTTGGAAAACTATCAACTCTAGTAGTTTCTATTACTACAACTACTAATCTACTGCTAGAAAATTAATAGCTTCTCAGTTGTCTTTCCTTGGACTTATGCTTATTAATCTTGTCGACTATTTGTGATTTGTGAACTTTTGTTATTAAACTTCCTCTTTCCAATGAAACATTTATATTTGTTATACATGTTCAAAACAGGTTGGTGCATTTATATTTTCTACAGTATTTTGCCATTCTACAGATTGAATTTTTGCCATTCTACCTTGAATAACCCGACCCGACCCAACCCAACCCGACCTGACACAACCCGACCCGATTTGTGAAATTGGGTTGGGTTAGGGTTGGGCAATGTCAAAATCGGGTTGGGTCGGGTTGACCCTTCTCGGGTTGGGAGTCGGGTTGGGTCGGGTTAGGGTTGGGCAGTTGATGATCCGGGTTGGGTTCGGGTTGGCATCAACCCGACCCGAGTTGCACCCCTAATTTGGGCACTTGCAATAATATTTGATATTGGTACACATAGCCTGTCCAAAGCCAGGATAAAGGCGTCGGGTTGGCGTCAGGTTGGCAGCCGGCCGAAAAACTTTGCCACTCTTCTATGAAATGAATAGCCGACCCCAACTAGTTTGGGACAAAGGCTTTGTTGAGTTGAGTTGAGATTGGTACACACACATGCATGCTTATTACATAATTGCCAATGTTTTGTTTTGATATTGACATCCATAGTTTGTTTATACACATTTTCGAAGCATCAGTTTGATAACGGTACTCATAAATTGCATTTAAGCTAATTTTGAGATATTTCAATGGCCCGAAAATGGAATTGATATTTTTAGCCGTTGATCTTGATGATCCGATCACTTTGACTATAATTGGAACACCCAGCACTCGATCGACTAAGATGCGCTTGCATCACCAACCTAAGGTGGGTCTGGGTGTTACATTCTTTCCCCCTTAAAAGAATTTCGTCCTCGAAATTCACACACCTAATGTCTCATCTACAAACTTACCGATTCTAAATAGGTAAATAAATAATATATATTAATAATAAAATAGCAACTGATGACTTAGCCCTTGGGTTGAGTCAGACTCAATATTGTGATCTATTTCAAAATAACCCATGGCATTCCTCCTCGTAGCCATTTGCAAAAGATTAAAAGTGTAATATTGAGAAAAGGGATTTCTCGGGGATCTACTTAAAAGTTTAGGGGGTCTACATAAGTAATATGTCCTGTACATGTATAAATGAATAAATAAATATGGACTATATGAAAAATATATCTCTGTATGCTAAATGTCATATCTACCCTTCCGATGATGTACCCATACTCACAAGCGCACCTAAGACCACTAAATCTTTGCTCTGGTACCAACTATAATGGCCCGGATTTTCGGAGGGTCCCGAAGCCCGGCCCGTTAACTACCATACAAAAATCTTGGTGAAATAAAACAAATGTTAAAGCAATGTCTACCATCAAATAAAGTAATTTGTCTCAATGACTCCTCATGAAAATACAAAAGTAAGATGATCCTAAGTTTTAATTTAACAATACATAAAGGGAAACTACCCTTAGAATCTGTCCGATCTTATTGCACAGACAGAGGCTTACAAAGATCATGCTTTTAGATGATATAAAACTTTATTTGCCCTATTGGGTTTTTGTGGTTGAAACTCACACCAAAAATATTTCCAGATGATAAGGCCGAGGATGGGAATTTGTGAAGGATCGAAGTTCTACATATTCTAGGGGTAGTTTCTCTTTATGTATTGTTAAATTTAAAACTTGAGATCATCTTACTTTTGTATTTTCATGAGTCGTCATTGAGACATTACTTTATTTGATGGTAGACATTGCTTTAACATTTGTTTTATTTCACCAAGATTTTTGTACGTTAGTTAATGGGCCGGGCTTCAGACCTTCGAAAATCTGGGCCGTTACGTAAGACATTAGTAGTGGTTTCATTTGCAATTTTCTCTTCTAGTAGGGGTGTATGTGTATTCCTTTAGTAGAAGGGTATTCATGTAGTTGAGAGATGTAGTGAGGGCATTCTTGCAATGTGACTAGTCTTGAGCCTTATATAAATGGTGCCTTTTTATTTTATTTCTTTGGCCGCCGGGGGGGGGGGGGGTTGACTTTTCACTGAGATTTGAATTGTAGAGTTGCTAGCTTTGGGAGGGAGAATTCTTGTAAAAGGGAGTTTTGATAGAAGCTAGAAAGGAAATCCTGCTCAAAGAAGGCTTTCCATTTCTTCTTCATCTCAGATTGTGGTTGCAACCGAGCTAAGTCCTCTTTTACTGTTTCTTTTCATTGAAATTCAATAAAGATTCAGTTCATCTCTGTTTTTTCTCATCAACTTGTATTTTTCCATCAATTTCCACACATTTTCTGTATTTTTCTGGTCATTTTCTGTAAATTCCAGCAATATACTGGTTTGAGGAGTGTTTTGATCATTTTTTGTGTTCAATTTCTGATCAGTAGATAGTGTCTCGGATCAGATTTAGAAAATTCAAAGTAAAGATCTACATCACACATGTGCAAGCATAATTTAACAAAGTGACCAAAATGCTTGGACACAAAATTACATTTTTATCCTCACTACATCTCTCAAAGTAAAATAAAATAAACAAAATTAACTTCCAAAAATTACACAGAACAGACCCTTGAAGCAGACAGATGCCACATCGATTTCATAATAAAAATTCATCTATTCTTAAGCAATTACATTGCAATTAGGGATGAATGATAGATTCCAAACAAAGTAAAAACCTGAGGCCCTGTTTGGATTCCAGGAATTTTCGAGAAAATATTTCTAAAATCTCATACTTTTTCTTACACCTTGAAAAGAATAAGTTGAACTTTAACCCTATTCATTTTTACTTGGAGGGACCTTCAAGTTTTGATAATATCCTTCTAAATTAACCATTTATATGAGGAAGTCTAAACTGAAGGGAGCCCTTGCAAAAAAGACGTGAAAGGGCTCCCCCATTGGCCAAATCACCAACATGTTTGACTTTTCGGCAGTTATTAATGCATGATGGTGATGTGCAGCTAATGGGAGAGCCCTTTCACCTTTTTTTTTTGCAAGGGCTCCCTTCAGTCTAGAATTCCTCTCTTTTATATAATTTTCCTTCTAAATTATGGGAAGAAAAAAAAATTTCCCGGGAAAAAATTTTCTCGAAAATATTTTTCTTGACATATGGAAATAGAGAAAAAGAAATACGGCAGTGGGAGAATTCTTCCAACAGAACTTTGAAGAAGTGAGGCTTTCTTTCCAGCGCCATTCTCGAATCAGAAGAAGGGTATGAACTGTTAGTGATTTTGCATTTTCAAAATCATGTATTTTACATGTTTTAGTGTTTTGGAAAATATTTTATCAAAAGCGTTTGGGAAAAAGAAAATGTTTTCTTGGAAATATTTGCTTTTACAAAAGGATGTAGAAGTGTAGTTGAAAAGATAGTTCCACATCGGATGAGAGAAAAGAAAGAGAAGGGCTTATAAAGCACTACCTTTTCTAACTCTTGTTGATTGCACATTGGGTTGAACCCATGGTTGGACCCGCGGGACGGTGCAACGCACCGTTCGCACACGCGCACGCGCACGCGCGCGCGCGGCGTGGGCAATGGGCTATAGGGCGCATAGTGGCGCTTTATTGGCGCTTTTTTAGGCGCACATTCTGGAAAGGTGCCCTGTAGAGGTGTTTTTCACACTGAAAAGTCACCAGATGGTCTATAAAATATGTGCAAACTTCAGTCATTTAATATAGAAATCGAATTGGCAATTCTGACTGATTTTACACTCTCTTCTACACTCCTACAAAAATCCCCAAGTATTTCTACATACTGTTTTTCTTTTCTTTACTGTTCTAGATACTGTTTTTCTGCAGAAACAGAATCTAGAGATTTCTCTAAGGCTTGAAATTTCGGAAGGGCATTTCGGGTTTGATTCCGCTAGTGCTACGCGTCATCAAACATTAGTAGGGCTTCCCTACTAGGCTTCATTGTATCTTGGAGGCAATTCGCGGATCCCCTTTGCACACTACTAGTGGGGGCGAATCTTGTCTTAAGGAAAGTGATATCACGCCTTGAAGCAACAAGTTTCTGTTTTCTATCATCAACAGTACCCTCAACAAATTTTCCAACATGAACTACTCTGAAATCCCTCCCATAGGAATCGAATGTTCAAATGCTCAGAAAAAAAAGGAATTTTTTTTGATGGAAATTGTTTTCTCATAACATTCCTTTTTCTTTCCGGAATTGTAAGGGAAATAATATGATAAAGGGCCGGTACGAAATACCTTCTGCGATGGTCTGTAGCAAATCCCTAATAAATAATGCCAAGTGATGTAAGCGCCCCCTTTTATTTTGGGAAGTGATAAATCCGCCTCCCTCTTTAGGGGTTGATTTACTTCACGTGGGAAGGTCTCAACGGCCATGATTGATTGGCACGTGCATTGGAGGTTGTTCCGTGTAAAGAAAAGGGCGAAATGTATCATTACAGGATTGGTTCAATTTATTTTATTTTTCTTTTTTGTAAAAAAGGTAGGAAATTTTAGGAAGGAAAATGAGATCCCGTCCAAGAGTAAGAGACACATGGGAGAGCCCAACAATGGGAATGTGCCATGTGCACGAACAAATGGTAACTGAGAGTGGAGCAAGAGCGGACCGAACAAATAGCATCTTTCACATGTTACCAATCTTTTTCTTTTTTTCGGAAGGGAGTTGCTAGGGTCTAAGGGTGTCAATTTTGGCTCGGGCTTGGAAGCTCGCTCGAGCTCGGCTCGAAAAAAGCTCGGCTCGAATCCTTAACGAGCCGAGCCGAGCCCGAGTTAGGCAGGCTCGGCTCGTTAAGGCTCGTTAAGAATTTAATATATTTAAATATATATATATATATATATATATATATATATATATTATATATTAATATATACACTAAAAGGGTTGTCTATGGAGTGAAAGGGGGAGGCAAAATATGTCACTTCTTTTTTGGAACCCCATTTGTTACTTGGACCACCCTCTAGAGTAAAAAGAGTAGTTAAAAAACACTAGATAGGGCTGTCCAGGGAAGATGAGGGGTGTAAAATTAATATAATTCGAGCTCGATAAGGCTCGCAAGCCTGACCGAGCCAAGCCGAGCCTGGTTCGAGCCCGAGCCGAGCTTTTGAGCTTAACGAGCCGAGCCCGAGCCGAGCTTTTGAGCTTAACGAGCCGAGCCGAGCCTGGCCAAGCTCGGCTCGGCTTGGCTCGTTTACACCCCTACTAGGGTCCATAGCAAAAAGGCATTTCGCAGCTAGTCTGTCACATCTAAGACCAGCCACCTCGTGAATGAAGACAACAGCTGCAAGAAGGACAAGAAAATTCTGAAGTCTTCAAGGTATCACGTTGGAATGTCACTTTTTGACATTTCTCATCAAAATGTCATCGTATGGAAGAAAAAAAAGGACAGAAATGTCCATCAAAGAGTTAGAACCTCTGTCTTCCTTGTTGTTTCACCGTTCCGACGACTTACTGCTGTGTGAGCTCTTCTCTAACAGTCTCAAAAAGAGGTGGAAGAGGAGGAAGGGGAAGAAGAGGACAGAGATGAGAGAAACATGAGGGAGAAGAAGGAAAAATAAATAAATAGTGCCGGAAAAAAAGGAAGATGCTGGAAAAATGTAAAAAATAGGAGGAAGAAGAACAATGGAGGTTTGGGTTCGACTCGGTTGATTTGGGTTTGACTGTCGATTTTGGTGGGTCTAGATGCTGGAAAAATGTAAAAAAGAGGAGGAAGAAGAAGAAACAGGATGTACATCATTATGTATGAGATGCCAAAATCGCCAAATTGGTAAAGGACAAGCTACAAATGCTGGTCTCTACTTGCCTTTGCATATACCACATGCACCTAGGGGTGTCAACGGATCCACTTCGGGTCGGATCCACCTATGTCACACTCACGATCCATTCAAATTCCTTATCGTTCGAGTCAGAGTCGGATTGTTCTTCGAATCTTACTTTCCACGTCATGATCACGAACCATTTTAATTCGGACCGTCCAACGGAGTGTCCTATTATGTCCCACTAAGCTAAGTAAACAATTAATTTTTTAAAAAAGAGTTAGAATGGCAGTCCACTATTAGTATGTCTCTATGCATTTTCTTCAACTAAATTAAAATTTTATCTATGTTTAATCTATGTATATAATAATGCTTGTAAACAACAAAACCAATCAAAATTACACACACAAATATAATGTATAACTATTATAAAAGAATATGATGCATAAAGAACAAAGCCCCTCTCTCTTTTTCTTTCGTGAAAGTATGAAATGAGTGAAATTGCATTCACATCCGATTCATCAAGTGATAAGAGAGGTTTTGACCAAAATACCCTTCATAGAACAGTTAGCATTAACAAAATTTGGAGGGTATTTTTTCAAACCATTTCGGATCTTAATTATCCAATGGGCATCTGTGGCATGCCCATACCCAATCCGAAATTTTTCGAATCCTAGATTTGATGATCCGAATATGCCCATGGATCCTATTCATATGTTTAGATCCCGTTCATTAACGTTCGGATTCAGACGATCCATCGGACTGTCTGGATCCATTGACACCCCTACATGCACCATGGGAGGATATATCTATAGATTTTGACCTTGGACTGCCACGGACCCACTGAGGAATGGATTCCATATTTGTAGTCATTGATAGATTTTCCTAAATGGCACATTTCATACATTGTTGAAAGACTATGGATGCCTCGCGCATTGCTGGCTTACTTTTTAATGAAATCTTCAGAATGCATGGAATACCAAATACCGTCACTTCCGACCGAAACACGAAGTTCCTTAGTCACTTTTGGCATCAATTGTGGAAGAGTATTGGGACCACACTGTAGTATAGTACTGTGTTCCATCCTCAAACTAATGGGCACACTGAAGTTGTAAACCGATCATTGGGAAATTTGTTGAGAACCTTGATCGATGGCAATCCCCGTTCTTGGAAAAACCGCCTATCACTTGGAGAATTTGCTCACAATAGTTCAATGAACCGTTCTACAGGCCATAGCCCTTTCTTGGTTATCTATGGACGGCAGCCCAAGCCAACACTAGATCTTGCACCTATTCCATTTGCTGAAAAGCCCATTGCCCAAGTTGAGGATTTTGTGTCTCAAACGAGGCTTATACATGAAGATGTGCATCGTAAGCTAGAAAGTAAATCTGAGACCTATAAGAAGGCTGTTGATAAGAGGCGTCGTGAAGTCATATTTGAACCCGAGAATTTGTTTAGGCTTACTTGGCCCCGGAGCGTCACCTCGTTGGAAGCTACAACAAGCTTAGTAATAGAAAGCTTGGCCTACTTGAAGTACTCGAACTCATCAATCCTAATGCATATCATCTCAAGCTTCCTTCCCATATGAAGATACATGATGTGTTTAGCGTCCGCCAATTGACACCTTATATAAGAGATTCCACTGATGATGATGCCTCGAATTCAGAGACGAATTCTTTCAAACAAGGGGGGAATGATGAAGCCCACACCCATGTGGTTGACAAATGTGAAGCCCACATGAACCATCTCAAGCAAGTGAGAAGATCAGCCCACATTGAAGACCAACACAAGGCCCAAGCCCAACTTGAATCCACCGAGCATAAAGGCCAGCTCCAGCTCGAGATCATGGACACGCCAATTCGGGCCTCATCCAGTCGCATTCCCGTTAAAATGATTCTGGTCATTTTTGAAGCACATTTTTGGACCTTTATATGGACAATTCATGGACAATGATAAACTAAGAAGTCATATATCTTTTAATTTTGTTTCAAAAGGATATTTACGATCTTCATTTGGCCAAGTGGTTGGAAACTTATGACCATTTTAGTAGACTGTGTCCGTAGGTCTTTGACTAGTCGATGTGTTTTGAGTTCCTACGCTATTAATGATGTATGTAAGTCCCTAAAATAGTTAGTGGGGGCTAGCTTGAACGCCTTTTCTATTGTTATTTCTCTATAAAAGTTTAGAAAACACCAGAAACCTAGAAGAGTTTCACTCATTCCTTAAAGAGTATGAGCTTTCTCCTATTATTTGCATCCTTGAAGAGTTGCAACCACCAATCTAGAAGAATTGATGTTACCTACCTTCCTTTGCAACTTTAAAGAGTAGCCATTGAAGTTGTTATCCTACCCAGAATCATGGTTTTAAATTTCAGTTTCGGGTAAAATTTCAAACTTATCCGAAACTGAAATTTCAGTTGAAATCCCGAAATTTTGGGCGAAATTAGTTATTAACGCATGAAATCCTGGATTTTTGGGGCGAAATTTCAATCGAAATTATCGAAAATTTTTAACGGAATAAAAAATTAATATTTTATTATAAATTTTGACTAAATTTTCGTAATTTCAGAAATATCGAGCAAAATTTGGTAAATTTCGGGAATTTCGGTTTCGGTACGTTTCAGTTTCGGTCTCGGATTTCGGTCGAAATTTAAAACCATGCCCAGAATGTTATCTTAGCTGGACAAACCACTTCCATCATAATTGTGAGTACTTTATAGTGTTTTTCTGAGAAAACTTTCTTCATCAAAGTTTCAGCTCTGTAAGTCCTTGAAATTTTTGCTTTGGAATAAGGTCATTCCGACCTATATCGAGGGAGATACGCTCATTTTTACTGAACTAGCGTAAATCTCTTTTCCTGTATTGAGCAATTGAGTGTGCGTTTGTCACTCTCCCGATCCCTAGTCCAAGAAGCCTAGGAGAGGCTTGCTATCAGCATAGTAGCTCATCAAAAGGGACTTCGAGAAGCAAGTCCAAGTATCGATCAAAATCAAGGGGTCGGTATGACAAAGATACTTGTTGGAATTGTGGAAAGAAAGGTCACCAAAAGAAAGATTGCCGGTACAAGAAAGGCTTCGGAAAAGATTCTAACTCGGGCCAAGAAAAGGGTGTTGAAGTTAAGAATGAAACCAATCAAGTTGAAGAGTCCACATCCAGGTTTATTGGAGATGAACTGTTTATAGCAAATAGCAATCCCATTTTTTACCAAAATTGGATCTTTGATAGTGGTGCCACTCACCACATGTGTCCTCATCGGTCATGGTTTGCTACATATGAGCCATGTGACTTTCGTTCGGTTTTGATGGGGAATTACTCTACAAGCAAGACGGTAGGAGTTGGTACGGTGTGATTAAGGATGTTTGATGGGATGGTGAGCACAATTGAGAATGTGATGCATGTGCCAGAATTAAAGAATAATTTGATTTCACTTTCGGATTTGGATTCAAGTGGCTACAAATTTACCGGGCAAGATGGTGTCCTTAAAATTTCTAAGGGTGCTTTGGTTGTTATGAAAGGCATCCGGATTGGTAACTTGTATAAGTTGGTTGGAAGTATAGTCGTCGATTATGCACACATGGTGGAGGAAAATGATGAGTTTTCGGTTCGTTTACGACATAGACGATTGGGTCACATGAGTAAAAGGGGCATGAAAATTTTGATAAAAAAAGGGTCTTATACCTAATATTACCTTTGGTGAAAACGAATTTTGTGAGCATTGCATATTTGGGAAGAACCATAGACGAAGTTTCAAGGCTGTGAGTCATACAAGTAAAGGTATTCTTGACTACATTCACTCAGATGAGTGGGGACCATAGTGTACTACTTCATGTGGAGGTGCATCTTATTTTGTACCTTTCATTGATGACTTTTAGAGAAAGGAATGGGTGACATTTTAGAAATCCAAAGATGAGGTATTCATGGCATTCAAGCACTTAAGACTGAGGTTGAAAAGCAAACCGGGCGGTATATTGACAAAATACAGTTTGAAAACTATTCAACTAGTAGGAGAGTCGAACAATCTAAAAGACTAGTTTACCCTCGTGTATATTGCATTCTCTTCTCCTTCTATCTTTTTTTTTTTTCTATTTTTTCATCTTCTTCAATCGATATTTTTTTTGCTCTTCATGCGTATTCATTGAAAACGAAGAAGAATTTACCAAAATTGTCAAAAAAATCAGATTAAAATCAGCAAAAAGAATCGGTAACAAATTTGCTTAAATTGAAAAGCCAAGTTGAATCAGTAGAAAATTAGGTTGAGCTGTCAAAAAATTAGGTTGAATTGTCAAAATATTGAGTTAAATCAATCAAAATTGTTTTTTTACCTATTCAAAATAGTAAGCCAATTTTCATCAATTCAACCCGATTTTTTAATAGCTCAACCTGATTTTTTGCCTCAACCCAATTTTCAGCCAATTTTCAAATTTAAGCTGAATTTTCCCATTTTTCTTTATGCAGAAGCATCCCCTTGGCAATGACTACAACAACCTTAATAGCTCATTAGTTTAGGGTTATGTTTTATTCATTAGTCTTAGTGGTAGTTTTTTCATCTTTGTAATTCTGCATGCCCTTTTGTGTCTTTCCATTTAGTAGGGGTAGTTTAGTCCTTACCTATATTTGGGGGTACTTTGATTTGATTTTGAATTGAAATTTTATATCTTCGATCTAAGTTTGGGAGGGAATTTCCTCTTCTTTACAAGAAGAAGGATCTTGCCACCAGTTTCTTTGGAATTTGGGGAATTACAAGCTGAGATTTCAGCTTTTCCTTGACCCGTCTCTATTTTACTCCATTTGAAAAAAAAAAAAAACATACTAATATAAAAAAATAAAATCTCTATATTACCTTGAGATTCAAGGATTTAATCTTGTAATTGGATCCAGTATCTCGTCACTAGAATTTGCGTAAGTTCTTTGATGAAACCAGCAAGAAACATCGAAGAATTCATCTTTGGATTGCTCCAATGCAAACCTGTTGGAAATGGAGCCATTCTGTGAGTTTCAGTTGGAGTTTCTCTTCTACAAATTCGATCATTTCTCTGGAGCTGGCTCTTTCGAAGATTCAGCACCTCACCGTATGATTGCTTGTGTGGAGGAGGAATTCCAATGAAGCTTTGGTTTGAAACACTCCTTAGAAAAGCTCTGTAAGTGTGACTTTTATACTTTTCTGGATCATCAAATTTGGTTATAAATGATGTTAGTAAGTAGATCTTCTCAGTTTGATGTTAATTCATCAAGGGGCCGTTTGGATACGCAGATTTTAGAATCTTGGATTTCCTCAAAATCGTGGATGGGAGACAAAAGAAGGAGACCGTCCATTGTTTTATGCAATCTCGCCCTTCTTTCCGTCAAGTGAGAGAGTAGGAGATCGTCCTCTGTTTCCAGGTTTTAGAAATCTCGAGATTGGGGAGAGATTTCTAAAACCTTGATTTCTTACTCAAAATAGAGGATAAACCTTGATTTCTTACTCAAAATAGAGGATAATGGATTGTAAAACCCAGAATTTTACACCGTTTTCAAACTAAAACCTGATTCTAAATCCATGTATCCAAACAGCCCCTGAATTCCTTGGTTTCTTTTCAATGGAAATTAAGCTCTAGTGACCAAATTCTCACTCATTTGCCATTATCGGGTCAAAAGAATGGAATAACTGAGCAAGGTGGATTAGATCTGTAATTTGGGGAAAGTTAGGGATTAAGTTAGATATGAGACGAATTTAACATAAAACAAGGAATTCATATGTTGAAGACAACTTAGTGACAACCTGTTGTGAATTCTGCTATACAACTCCAGATTGTCACCAAGAACAACTACCTTTCTGTTGTTCTACAATCAGATCTGAATTTATCATGAGTTCTGGTCCAAATTTGAAGAAATCTTTTGAATTAAGTTCCAGAATTCCTGATCTTAGTTCATCTCCGATATGAAATATTGTATGTACCTGAAAGTAAAATTCAGCTCTGCGTCACTTTGGTCTGAGACTCCAATTTGAAGTAAGGCATCATCATAACCTGAAAAGTATCCTCCTTATACCAGCCTAGACAGAAAGGATTCTTTAAATTTCATTTACTGTTAACCAAATGATTTGGGCTTCTTAAATTCAGAACAGATTAAAGTTCAAGCAAAGTATACCTTGAACTGTCATGGAACTAGTTCAATTCTAACTTGGGGAAATAAATCATTTCATCTCAATCCTAGTTGAAACGGGACCTGATCTTTCAGAGCTTCAACTGCGAGACTTACTCTGCATCAATTTTGAAATTACCTTGATGCAGTCATTTCAGCTACTTACTGTAATTACTAGGGAAAATGCTCAATGATATATTAAGTGGCTTCCAAAGATGTGCCTTAATGCCTCATCTGCAAATAAAACTAAACTAATCTTATTTACATACAAGGATCAATTTTGGCAGCATTCAAAGAGGTCTCAAGTCACTCTTAATCCCAATTTACAGGAAAATGTAAAAAAGAACAAATAAAACTACATCATAGTCATTAGTTGAATGTAAACATCCACAAAGTGGCATAGGTGCATAGATGAAGTGATGCACACTACCTGCTATCATGGTTTTAAATTTCGGCCGAAATATTTCGGTTTCGGTGGAAAACGAAATGAAATTCACAGTGAGTCAGAAAAGTACCAAATTTTGCCGAAACGTTTCGGAAATTTCGGCCGAAACGTTTCGTTTCGGTAAAATTTCGGTGAAATTTTGGAAATCTTGGTGAAATTTCGGAAATTTCGGTGAAACGTTTCGGAAATTTCGGTGAAACGTTTCGGAAATTTCCGAAATTTCGGTGAAATTTTTACAAGATTTCGTCCGAAATTTCGTACCGAAACCGTTTCGGTTTCGGTGATGACCGAAACCGAGATTTAAAACCTTGCCTGCTATTGATGCACAGTGTTGCCCAGGAAAGGCAGCCAAAAGAATTCTTAAGGCTCTGTTACTTCCGACGTAAGATGGGTGTAATAAAAAAAAAATTACACCCATTTTTAAGCGGAAAAATGGATGTAAAATTTGTTCTAAGCCGAGGAAATATAACTAGTCAAACATACAAATATATGCAGTTTTTTGTAGTATGTTCTCTTTCAACCAAGCAAATATAAAGATATATACAGAGTACCTATGTACAGATCATGTTCTCTTTTAACGAAGAAGAGATATTTTCGGAGCATCTATATATCAGTATTTGGCTACATACCATGCCTGGGTAGAAACATCTTCCTTCTCGCAAAATGGAAGTTATGCACTGAAAGAACACTGTAACATTTCCGACATAATTCCCTACTACAGTTAGAGACAGAATTGCATGGTGATGCACTGCTGCTAGAGGACAAAAAGAACTGAACTTTAATCATCCCAAGAACCATCAGATGGCTTGAGATTTGATCCGTGCCTTATTTTCTCTGGCCAACCGGAAAATATGCACACGCATTTTGAGCTTACCCACAAGCTCAAATATGCAGGAATCTCCTTCTTCAAGATTGTTACCGCGTGCAAAGGCAATCCACCCAGCAGATATAGTGTATCTATGCCTGCTAATATTAAGTTTCGCTTCCCATGTCCTCCCCTTCGGATCTCTGAGGATGATCTTGACTCTTTCTTTAGGAAGATGTGCCTTTGCGAATTGAGCAGGTATCCACTGCATAGGTAATAGTTAATCAGTAGAAAACAATTATTGGGACAACAGCATGCAAGTCGGTCATGCTCTAAATGTACCAACTAAAGCATTGATTATCATTGGGGGAGTTCTAATTTTCTCTTTCTTTATTTTTTTATGAATTCTAAAATTGCCCGTCCAAGAGGGGTTCAGCATTGGAGACTGAACCATGGGTAAGGCAGAAGAGAAACAGAGAGGAGTAGAGGTAAAATAACATGACTAACAAGAGGCTTCACTCGAGATTTAGCAATACGGAAGAATTTCAAAGGCGTTAGCCCAAAATTCTTAGCAAGTTAGGGACAAAAAATATTGTCCCAACTTAAAGGGATTTTTTAATAAAGAAATATTGGTTTGGTACCTTTTCACATATGGTGTGTTTTCATTGTAAGGGTAAAACAGAGATTATGAAAGAATTGCTCATTGGTCACATTCTTGTATGATGAAGTCTTATAAATGAATGAAGGCCATGTTGGGGGAAAGAGTATTATATTCAACCCATCTCAAAAGCTCTCTCTCCTTTCTTCTCTTCCTACCCTTCTTTTAATTTCAACACACAACCCGAGCCCCCTTAGAAACCTTGAAATCAATCACCTGAAAGACCTTCAATCATCAAAGTTACCTATAAAAAGAAAAAAGAAAAGAGGAGACACATGCACAGGCAATCATGAGAGAGAGAGAGAGAGAGAGAGAGAGAGAGAGAGAGAGAGAGAGAGCGCAATCATATGGCAGTTCTTATAAATTACAATGAAACAAACTCATAATCACAATGTGATATTAACAATCCTTTTTCCCAATGTAGCAATCTGGACCCATACCCATGCTTCCTTGAGATCTTCACCACAAGAAAATTCTTCACCAAGCACTAACATGCAGTACCTTAAGCCCCAAATCATAAAAACACTTTCTTATTGATATTTGTTCATAAAACAGATAAGCCCATATAGACCTTACCACCAGCAGCCTAGATCTGCTGAGGAAGTCTCAGCTTTCTAGGCCAACATCCAGACTGATGAAAACCAAGAAAGTCCCAATTATGTTCGTCTCATTGTCATATTTATTACTCTTGAACTTCCTCAAACCCCCCCATCACCAACCGAAAAAACATAAAATTTGATTATGAAATTGCATGCCCAATGTTAGAATAAGCCTATGGGCATTTTAGTCATTGTACTATCTATATAAATAAATGAGTGAGGGGGAGATACCCTAACTCACTCTTCTCTTTCTCTCTATTCTCTCTCACAACATGGTATCAGAGCCCTAGGGTTTCTGATCCCTAGGAAAACCCCGTAGCCTCCATCTTCTCCGCTTCTCCGAAAACCCTAACTCTTATCATCTCCCCCACCTAACCCTAACCCTAACCCTTCAAAACCCACCCTCCACCACGACCCATCTTTGAAGAAACCCAAAACCTAGAACTTCTAAAACCCAAACCCTGAAGACGAGACGAACTGAGTTTCATGTGTTAAATTTGTCTCCTAAAGACGAGACGAGACGAGACGAACACAACCTGAAGACGAGACGAGACAAGACGAGACGAATTGAGTTTCATGTATTAAATTTGTCTCCTGAAGACGAGACGAGACGAGACGAAAACAACCCAATTTTTCTCCTTTAGTTTCATGTGTTAAATTTGTCTTCTTTGTCTTCATCTCCCACATCCTCCACCTAGCTTCTCTATGGGCTCATCTCTGCACATCTTCTTCACTCATGCGATAGTCCTATGAGTCCCTCTGTTGTTTAGTTGATTTTATCCTTCGTTGTCTCCATTTCTACTAGTCGTAGCCGTTGGTGTTGGTCTCTCTGTTGTCGACATTTGTTGTCCTGATGGATCTTCCTGTTATTGTTGATCCCTCTATTGGCATGACCACTGAGGTCCGTGCTTCTCCCACACCCTCGGCCCCTTCTTCGTCTTCGTCTTCTACCTTGGCACCTGTAGACAACTCTTACCCATAACTGAACATTGCCAAGTTTGATGGAACCAACTACTTACCCTGGAAGGTTGCGATTGAGACATACCTTCTTGGACGGGGTAAGGTATGCTTTCTTTGTGAGGATCCTCCTTCGCCTATGGATCCCATGTATACTCGCTGGGAACAGGAAGATGCATTGATTCAGAGTCTTCTATGCCAGAGCATGACTCCTGACATTTACCTTACTTTGATCCTCCTCCCGACTGCGAAGGAGATCTGGGATCACACTGCAGTGACCTATTCTGGGGTTGAGAACCTCACTCGTATCTGTTCTACTTACTCTAAGTGGATGCGCCTCTGTTGTGGTGAGGGAAGTTCATTTCTTTGTATCAGCAACTTGATATTTTCCTACCCCTCACTTCTGATGTTAATGTTCTCCGGCGTCAGCGGGAATAAATTCGAGTGGTGCACTACTTGAGAGCCTAGGCCCCAAGTTTACTGACCTGCGCCATCAGATTCTTAGTTTTGGCAACATTCTGTCATTCCCCGAGGCCTACTCTTGCGCTCAACAGTGTGTTAGTGAGACCCCCTCACGCACTTCTTCAGACAGTTCTGCTCTTGCTGCGTATGACGGAGGCGGTGGTACTCGTCCTCCCCGAGGTGGTGGTTCCTTTTCATGCGCCCGTGGACGTGGTGGCCATGTTGGGAGTGGGCGTGGTCGTCCTTATTGCACCCACTGTCAACGTGATGGCCACGTTATTGAGACTTGCTACACACTGCACCCAGAGTTTCGCCCGCCTCGTTCTGCTCACCTCAACACTACTGGCCATTCTGACACAGTTATTTCTGCTCCTGCCTCTTCTGCTGATGACTCCTTCACCTTTACGAGGGCAGACTATGAGGAGCTACAGCGCCTTCGATAGAGTGCCTCCCAGGCCACAACAGGCTTTGCTCAGCCAGGTAGTTCACCCACAACATTACTTTCTAGCTCAGGGTCCTGGATCATTGACTCTGTAGCCTCAAACCATATGACTAGTAACTCATCACAGCTCTCTTCTTTTCGCTCATTTCCATCTGATTTTCAGTCCATTACTTTAGCTGATGGTTCCACTACACCTATTACTGGTATTGGTACCACTTGTCCTTCACCTCATCTTCCTCTATCTTCTGTCCTATGTGTCCTTAAGTCTCCATTTAGTTTATTGTTTGTTAGTCAAATTACTAAAAATCTTGCTTGCTCTATCTCATTCTATCCTTCTTACTGTCATTTTCAGGATCTTTCGACTGGGAGGACGATTGGATCGGGTCGTGAAGTGGATGGCCTGTACCGTCTTAACTGCAGCCCTCTTCATCAGGTTTACATAGTTCAGTGAATGCCTTTCAGTGGCATTATAGACTGGGTCACCCATCACTTCAGTGCCTCCGGCAGACATCTTTAGTTCCTGCCTCTGTCTCGTATTTTCAGTGTCAGTCTTGTGAACTTGAGAAGCATCACAGAGTGTCTTTTCCTTTCCGAGTTGTTAGTAGAGTCGATAGTTTATTTCAGCTCGTTCATTCTGATGTATGGGGACCTTCTAGGGTCGCGTCGAATAATGGATTTGAGTATTTTGTCGTTTTTATTGATGATTATTCACGCATGACTTGGTTGTATTTACTGAAAGACCGTTCGCAGGTCTTCTCTGCTTTTAAAAATTTTCACGATGAAATAAGAAATCAATTTGGTTGCAGTCTTAAATGCCTTCGTACTGATAATGCTCATGAGTTTTTCTCTACTACTGATGGCTTTCAGGACTATATCTTCTCTCATGGCATTATCCATCAATCATCCTGTGCATACCCCTCCCAACAGAATGGTGTCGCCGAAAGTAAATTGCGCTATCTCCTTGAGGTGGCTCGTACTCTCCTCTTTCAAATGCAGGTTCCTAAATCTATTTGGTCTGACGCCATTCTTACTACCTGTTTTCTGTCAAATCGTCTTCCGCCTTCGGTGCTCCATGGTGATTCTCCATTTCACACGGTATACCCACCTCAGGATCCATTTCCATTTGCGCCCATGTCTTTGGTTGCGTATGCTTTGTCCATCATTTGGGTCTTGGCCGCGACCAGCTGGATCCTCGTTCAGAACGATGTATTTTTCTGGGTTACTCTCGTACCCAGAAAGGATATCATTGCTACAGTCCAGGTTTGCGCCGCTGGTATGTATCAGGTGATGTCACATTTTTTGAATTAGAATCATTCTTTGGCTCTAGCTCAGTTCCTTCAGCTCCCAGGAGGGAACCTGAGGTGCCCATTTCTCTCCCTGACCTTCCGCCCATTTCTCTTGCTCTTTTGGATCCTTCTTCTGCTCCTTTAGAGCCTCCTTCTGCTTGCCCTCCTGGTCAGGTCGAATCTTGTGTTCCCAGAGTAGATCGCCCGCCTACTAAAGTCCAGTATCAACGTCGTCAGAAGCAGGCAAGTCATCCTCACGTCGACAAATCGTCCTCACAGGCGGAGATCTCCTTACCCTCTCATCAGGTATCTTCCTCTCCTGTAGTTGTCTCTGACTCCTCTATTGCTTCATGTACTCGTTCCCATTCTACTGCTCATCCTATCTCTAATTTTGTTTGTTATGATCGTCTAACAAAAGCTTTGTCTTGTCTCTGTCTTCTGCTGTGTTACCACAGTCTTTGGATGAGGCTCTTACTCACCCAAGCTGGCGAGCTGCCATGGACCTCGAGATGGGTGCTCTGCGTTCTAACCACACATGAGATCTTGTCTCTCTGCCTGCTAGTGCTCAACCTGTTGGCTGCCGTTGGGTATTCTCCATTAAATATCTATCTGATGGCACGGTTGATCGACTGAAGGCCCGTCTGGTGGCAAAGGGCTACACTCACATTTTGTGTAGACTACCATGAGACGCTCTCCCCTGTTGCAAAGATACCTTCAGTCCGGGTCCTCTCCCTCGCAGTCAATAATGGCTAGCATCTTCACCAGTTAGATGTGAAGAACGCTTTTCTGCATGGCGACCTCCTTGAAGAGGTGTATATGGAGCAACCACCAGGTTATGTTGCTCAGGGGGAGTTGTCCTCATCAGTCTGTCGCCTCAGAAAATCAATATATGGGTTGAAGCAGTCTCCACGTGCATGGTTTGGCAAATTTAGTGAGGCAGTTATGAGGTTTGGCCTCAAACAGTGTGTTGTGGATCACTCAGTGTTCAGTTATCAGTCCTCGGCAGGATGCATTATGTTGATTGTATACGTCGATGACATCATTATTACAGGTAGTGACTCGGGTGGAATTCTGAAACTGAAAGCCTTCTTACAAAAAAAGTTTGCGACATAGGACTTGGGACGGGACTTGGGACGTCTCAGATTTTTTCTTGGTATAGAAGTTGCGTACTTCTCTAGTGGTTTATCTCTATCACAGAGGAAATATGTTCTGGATTTGTTGGAAGAGACAGGAAATCTTGGTGTGAAGCCTGTAGCTACACTCATGGATCCAAATGTGAAACTGGTTCTAGAAGAAGGTGATTTGTTGAAGGATCCTGGTAGGTATAGAAGGCTTGTGGGCAAGCTTATATACCTTACTGTTACTTGTCCTGATATATCCTATGCCATTGGGGTAGTTAGCCAGTACATGACCTCTCCTCGTACTTCACATTGGAATGCAGTGGTTCAAATTCTTAAATATCTGAAGGGAGCGCTAGGAAAGGTATTAATATTCAAACGGCATGGTCATATGAGAATTGAGGGATTCTCATATGCTGATTGGGCTGGATCTCCTGCTGATAGGAGATCAACTACCGGGTATTGTACCTTTGTGGGAGGTAATCTGGTTTCATGGAAAAGTAAAAAGCAGGACGTCATTACAAAGTTAAGTGCAGAGGCAGAATACAAAGCCATGGCGCATACTACTACTGAGATTATTTGGTTGAGATCACTCCTAGCTGAGATTGGCATTGTGTTTCCTTCGCCTTCACAGTTATATTGTGACAACAGGGCAGCTATCTATATTGCGACAAATCCAGTTTTCCATGAGAGAACAAAGCATATCGAAGTCGACTGTCATTTCATTCGTCAGAGAATCCAGAAGGGGGAGATTCACGCTGTATTCACTCGTTCTTCAGAACAGTTGGCTGATATGTTCACAAAACCATTGAATAAATCAAAGCTGAGTGACATTTGTAACAAGCTAGGAATGTATAATTTATACATTCCAGCTTGAGGGGGAGTGTTAGAATAAGCCTATGGGCTATGGGCATTTTAGTCATTGTACTCTCTTTAGAATATAAATAAATGAGTGAGGGGGAGATACCCTAACTCACTTTTCTCTTTCTCTCTATTCTCTCTCACAACACCCAACAATCCATTAATAAGATCCATCGGGGATTTACTGACTTGGAAGATCAGTCAGAAGATGATAGACCTCCTAGGACATTAGAGGCATCAAATTCACTCAAGCCATCTGCCCAGACTGGCGTTTCCATTCCAAAGTCAATCCGATGTGATTGAAATCTGTTTCTTCGCCATGTTTGCTCTCAAGTCATTAGTATTTAGATCATTGAATCTTTTGTTTTCCCTTCCTAATGAGTCTCAAGGATTAGGATGGTTTTCATACTTAAATGTAACCTCTTTCTTTTCATTTAATAACGCGGTAGGGGTCCCCGCCAAACCCCAGCTTACCTACTAAAAAAAAAGATCCATCGGGGAGCACAACCCCATTACATCCATCCTTTTTTATCCTAAATGCCATGTAGCACCCTAAATTTGGATTAAGTTATTGTGGAAAATGCCCAAGCAATGCGAAGCTTGGTGGATTAAAACATTTAGAGAAAAAAAAATCATAAAACTTTAAAAAATGCCCATGACTTCATTCTAGCATATTAGCTGGCAAGGATTATTTGAGCATGTCCATAATTTGTTGCTTGATTCTTTGATTTTGAGACTAAAGTCATGGGACTGCTGGGGTTCTATTAACTTGTAGATTGTATGTGTATTGTGGATGGTCCAAACCAAGCAAGGGTCTCACCTGCTCAAAGCCTTGGAGAGCCCCAAACTTGTTTAGGGGGTAGAATGTTCTAATCATCAATAATGAAATAATCTCATAACATGTTCTAAAAATGTAACTAAAGAGTAGTTAATAGGAGCAACCAGTACTATTCTTTTTCTAGTCTGTCAAAGGGATACAACAACCAATGTCAAAACATAAAGCAATATTTGCAGCATTCCCTTGCTCCCTACTAAAATATGTCTTTTGTTACTGTTAGAAGAGTTAAGTAATTATGTGCCCGTTGAAGGGTATTTCAGTCTTTCTCCTTGTACAACCCAGCCACTCTCTCTCTCTCTCTCTCTCTCTCTCTCTCTCTCTCTCTCTCTCTCACCATTGTTAACATGGTATCAAAGCATCAGGCAAAAGATTCTCCTTCATCATCTTCTTCCCTTCTTCGTTACACGAAGCAAAGCAAACAAAATAAACAGGGGGGAGGGGGGAGGGGGGGGGGGGGAGGGGGGAGGAAACCACTGACTGCCCCTAGGGCAAGCCAACGCCATTCCTAGGGCCAAGCCGTCGCCGCCCCTAAGGCTGGCCCGCCTCCCTGAAATAAAATCCCTAAAAATTCTAAAATACCCCTATTGGGCCTGACAGCTGTGACCCCGCCTAGAATATGTCTGAAGCGGGGGGCCTACGATCCCCATCACGTGGATCCTAAAGTGAAGCTTCATCTAGATCAAGGGGAGTTGCTGGAAGATCTAGGCAGGTATAGAAGATTGGTTGGCAAGTTAATGTACTTGATTGTGACTCGTCTTGATATCTCCTTTACAGTAGGAGTGGTTAGTCAGTTTATGAGTTCTTCACGTACTTGCGATTGGGGAGCAGTTCTTCAAATAGTTAAGTACTTGGAAGAGTTACCCCAAAAAGAGCTTATTCTTTAGAAAACATAATCAAGTAAATTTGGATGGTTATAGCTCGAGATATGATATCGAGCTATAATATATATCATAAAAGTGTTCCTGCGCTCGAGCACAAATAGCTTATCTGCGCTCGACTGCAAAAAAAAAAATCATAGGGGCCCACATTTTTGGGGTGATCCAAAGCATTCATTTGGAAGGCCCTTCCATAGATAGGGTGTGTACCAAAAAGAAGATCCATAGGAACATCCTAACCCATCCAAAAGTGGAGGGAAAAAAGGGTAGACACTGTTTGTCCACAAATCTGCCCATTTTTTCCCCTCCACTTTTAGATGGGTTAGGTTGATCCTATGGATCTAATTTTTTGTGAACACACTATCTATGGAAGGGCCTTCCAAATGAATGCTTTGGATCACCCCAAAAATGTGGCTAACCCTGTTTTTTGCACTCGAGCGCAAATAAGCTTATCTACGCTTGAGCTTAGGAACCGTACGCCCAATATATATATATATATATATATATATATATATAGAGAGAGAGAGAGAGAGAGAGAGAGAGAGAGAGAGAGAGAGTAAAGGGTTTCTGTGCTCAAGTGCAAAAACGGGGGTGGGCCCACATTGTTAGGGGGAATCCAAAGCATTCATTTGGAAGGCCCTTTCACGGATAGGGTGTCCACCAAAAATCAGCTCCATTGGATCATCTTAGGGTGTCCATTTGTGGGGTGAAAAAATGGGCAAATTAGTGGACAAACAATATCTATCCATTTTCACCCCCACAAATGGACACCCTATGATGATCCAATGAAGCTGATTTTTGGTACACATCCCACGCATAATGGGGCCTTTCAAATGAGTGCTTAGGATCACCCCAAGAAAGTGGCCCCACCCTTGTTTCCGGCACTCGAGCGTAGATAAGCTATCTGCGCTCGAGCGCAGGAACGAGAGAGAGGAAACTGTTGGTGCGCTTAAGCTCACCAAACTTTTGGTGAGCTTAAGCGCCCCAATCACATGGGGGGCCACTTTGTTAGGTGATCCAAAGCATTCATTTTAAAGTCCCTTACATGGATAGGGGGTGTACCAAAAATCAGCTCCATAGGATCATCCTAACCCCTCCATTTGTGGAGGACAAAAATGGACAGACACAAATCTGCCCATTTTTGTCCTCCACAAATGAAGGGGTTAGGATGATCCTATGGAGCTGATTTTTGGTACACCCCCTATCTATCATAAGGCCTTTAAAATGAATGCTTTGGATCACCTAACAAAGTGGGCCCCCATGTGATTGGGGAGCTTAAGCGCACCATAGGTTTGGTGCGCTTAAGCTCACCAACAGTTTTCTCATATGTGTATATATATATATATATATATATATATATATATATATATATATATATATATATATTAGGAAAAGGTTTCTGAGCTAGAGCTCAGAAACCACCACCCCCATAGTTATTTGACTCATCCAACCCATTCATTTTATAGGTTATGATTAGGGTTATGGTTAGGGTTAGGGTTATGATTTGTGGAGGTTTAGAACGGATGGCTAGAAAATGGGGTTCTATAGATTGAATGGTTAGGATTATGGTATGGAGATGGTTTGTTAGGAATACCTTATCTATGTGAGATCCTATAAAATGAATGGGTTGGATGACTGAAACAACATGGAAATGGTGTATTTATAGAGCTCTAGCTCAGGCTGAGCTAGAGCTCAGAAACCTCTCTCTCTCTCTCTCTCTCTCTCTCTCTCTCTCTCTATATATATATATATATATATATATATATATAGCATAAGAGAAAAGGAGAGAATTATTTGAATTTCTCCCAAAATTCTATGAGAATTACACATCACTTTTTTTGAATTTTTTTAACAAAGGCACCCATTCAACCCACATATTTTCAATCCTACCCCCTCCTTTATGCTTTTTAACAAAAGCACCCATTAAAGCCACATAATTTCAATCCTACCCCCCTCCTTTATGCTTTTTTAATTATGGAAACCTCTATAGATTGGAGGGCTAGGATCAGCCTATGGAAATGATTTTACGGGCACAACCTATTGATGTTGTGTTCCATCACATGGACGGTTTGGATCAACCTATGATGTGGTCCGTACGGTTCTTTGTCGGTCCGTGCATCGCACGGGTTTTTTACTAGTGTGTGTGTGTGTGTGTGTGTGTCTATATATATATATATATATATATATATATAAGCATATATATGAGTTGAAGAGGGCAAAAAATGGCCGAAAATGGAAGACTCTCATAGAACTGAGAGGTCAGTTTAGACTCTCATTTTCTCCCAGCCACCATACTCTCTCTCTCTCTCTCTCTCTCTCTCTCTCCCAATTGTTAACAGTTAGTCAGTTACTATTGACCTTAGAAAAGATGAGGATTTCTAAATGGAAGACGCCTTACAAGCACAATAATACTCTTATAAGATAGAGAAGATTTCTAAATGGAAGACAAGGAAGAAATGACAGACCTAGTGATGGCAGAAGCTCCAAGGATGATATAGGAGGAGCAAGGGGGCAAATTTTTTTGCTCCAAAGATGCATAGCTCCCAGTTAAGGGAATCCACATAATTTAGCCTCAACGCATTTGGATAAGGTATTATGTGGTGAAATATATGTACATGATGAAAGATAATATAATATATATGTTATCACAACACTTTTGTCCAATATCATTTTGAGGGAGATTAAAGGACAAAATTAAAGAACTGAATGGCATATAAATTGGTAAAATAGACTCACCACAAAGAATCCCCTTCGCAATTGAAGAACAGTGATAATTGTCATAAAAAATGGAAAATCAGAGGTAAAGGAGTTGGCTCGGTCCTGAGCTTTTCCTTTTTCTTCTGACATCATATGCTGCCTTCTTCCCAAATAATGAACTCTGTCCTGAGCTTTTCCTTTTTCTTCTGACATCATATGCTGCCTTCTTCGCAAATAATGAACTCTGTCCTGAGCCTTTATTTTTTCTTCTGACATCATATGCTGCCTTCTTCGCAAATAATGAACTCTTCCACCAACACTGACAGGCAGGTCATGATCCTCAGTTTCAATCCTTACAACCTGCTCTGGTTTAGGAGATGGCTTATGTTCGCCTACATCATACAAACACTGGTTACCTAAACCTTATTATGGTAGATTTAGAAATTGGAAATGGAAGCAGCTAACAGAAGCATTAAATGTCTACAATTCTTAAACATAAGCACTAACTGTCAACTTAAAATGAATAGCCATGCATATCTGCATACATTCTTTATTCTCTACCTTAAGGCCCTGTTTTGCAACCATGGAATGTTAGTTTACTAGTAGAGTTTTTCTTTTCCCTGATTTTCGGCCACTTTTCGCCCTCTTCTTACTCCCTCTCAAGAGAATTGAGAGGACAAGAGTGATGGTGCAAAGTTGCTGAAAAAAGGGAAAAACCCATTTTGAGTAGACTTTTTCTTTCCTCTGTTTTTCAGCCATTTCTCACCTTCTCCTTGTGCCCTCCCAATTCTCTCCATCTTCCACCCTCCTTGCCCCTCTCCTACCACTTAAACTAATATTCCAGGGGAAAATTTTTCATGGCCGCCAAACATGGCATTAATAGATAATTATTCCATAGCATGAAGTACAATATGAAATAAGAGATTCGCTAGTCAGTTTCGAGGAAAGCCATTTTGCAGCTCATTTTTGCAGGAGAGAGCAGCCAACACAGATGAATTAAATGAATGACAATATCTGCTAAAAAGTAAGCCTATGTGGCTGTTCTCTCCAGTAAAAATGAGCGCAGAAATGGCTTTCCACGAAATTGCCTAGCAAATCACATGTAATAATAGTCACATTTTTCTATTTCTGAACTGCAAAATCTAATTAACAATAATCTCATGTCCAGGATTTCACATGCATCTGCAATCTATTTGCAGGGCTTTTTGTGAGGCAATTATGTATTATTGTATATGAACACATGAATACGTATTTGGGTAAGGAAAGAAAGAACATCAAGAGAACATAGATGATACATAATACATGTAGCCTAAGTAAAGAAAATTGGAAAAGCTTGCTAAAAGGAAAACCAGGATTTGTGCGCTACAGTTGATATCTCATGTTGACAGAAATTCTTCATATGGATAAGAAATTCAAGGTGAATGGAATAGTACTTCTTTCCAGGGTTAAAATCTTCATAAACATATTAGAATCAGAAGTAATTTCTTCTCCTTACCTCGAAATGAAAGTTTCGCGGTGCATAAGTTGTCGCTCAAATAGTTTTTCGAGTCAATTTCGCAAGCTTTCTGCTGAGAGACAATGGGACCAAAATCCAGAGACTTCTTTGGCGGCCAACCTTGTGTTTTTGGCCCATGGAAACTGGTAAAAATGTCTTCCCTCTCACATGCAGTTTTATCAAAAAATTTTACACTGAAACGCATATTTCCGTCGTATCTAAAAACTAGAAATTCAGAAACCCTTAAGGAGTGGGCTTTGGCAAATTCCTGCCAGCCATCCTGCAGATATGTACCATTGGTTTGTTTGCTTAATTCAACATGCCAAACCTTACTACTAGGACCCTCTAGAATGGCTGTTCCTTTAGATGATGCTTCCTCTGAAATATGCTTCATGAAAGCTGGTGGAATCCGCTACAAATTAAAAAAACAGCTAAGATTTCAGCACAGCATGTAGGTGTCAGAATAATGGGTTATTTTTGCATTTTTAACTTTCTGGATAAATGAAAAATAATACAAATAAAGGGTAACAACGGTTCTAACCAAGAAAGAAACAACAATGAATAGAACAGAGTCAACAGACCCTAGAAGAAAACAGATACAACATCGATTTCATAGTATAAATTGATTCATTGTAAATCAGATAAGTTGTAATTAGCAATGAAGGATCGCATCCAAAGAAAGCAAAACCTAAAATAGTCATCTGGAAATCGAGAGGGACAAAAAAAAGAAAAAAAATCCCCACATTTAAAAACAGTTACACTTTCAGCACACCATCTGTCAGATACCATACACCAAACCAATACACAAAAAGCTCTAGAGCCGATGGAATGTGTTAGGCTAGGCCCTTTAAACCTATCCCATACCAGGTTGGGTCCCACCTAGTCCCATCCCTGGGCGGACCCCCACTCAGGACCGTAACACTCCCCAATGCTTTTGCATCCGCCATCCACTCTGGCCTTTTCTCCAAGTATCTATTTCCACAAGTTGTCCCTTCTGGCCCTATTGATTGTAGCGAAATCTTTCATAATTGGATTTCAAGTTATCAGTTAGCAACTTCTATTTATTTTTCCTTCTTTTCGTATTCTTCGATTCATATCGAAAATAGAAGAGTAGAAGAGTGGAGGGAATCCAAAATCCATAGGTGGTTCATGGCCAAGGGTAAAGATGTCAGAATAAGAGTTATTTTGGAATGTACCAGTTGTGTCCGAAATGATTTAAATAAGGAATCGCGGGGCATCCCCAAATTTAAAAACAGTTACACTTTCAGCACACCATCTGTCAGATACCATGCACCAATCCAATACACAAAAAGCTCTAGAGCCGATGGAATGTGTTAGGCTAGGCCCTTTAAACCTATCCCATACCAGGTTGGGTCCCACCTAGTCCCATCCCTGGGCGGACCCCCACTCAGGACCATAACACTCCCCAATGCTTTTGCATCCACTGTCCACTCTGGCCTTTTCTCCAAGTATCTATTTCCACAAGTTGTGCCTTCTGGCCCGCTCTATGACAACTTCACTCAGACGGCATTCACTCTGGCTTTTTACCAAGTAACCCTTTCAAGGTAGTCCTCTCCATAGGGCATCCCTTCCGTGACTCGAAGACAGAACGTGGTGGCTGCTCTAATACCAAATGTTAGGTACATAACCAATACGCCAAAAGCTCCAGAGCTAATGTAACACGTTACGCAAGGTCCTTTAAACCTGTCTCATACCAGGCCAGGTCTCACATAGTCCAATACCTAGGCGGTGCCCACCCAGGACTGTAACATTCCACCACGCTTCTGCATTCGTCGTCCTCAGCGGCCCACTCTATACGGCTTTCACTCTAGCCCTTTTTTCCAGGTAGCCCTTTCCACATGGCGTCTCTTCCCGGCGGCCCACTTTGTGGCAACTTCACTTTGACGACTATCACTTCGGCTTTTTACCAGGTAGTCCTACCTTTCCACGTACTCCTCTCCATAAGTCACCCCTTCCATGACTCAACAAAGGATGCGGTGGCTGCTCAGATACCAACTGTTAGGCACCCAACCAATACGTCAAAAGCTCCAGCGCTGATGGAAGTCTTAGGCTAGGCCCTTTGAACCTGTCCCACACCACGTTGAGTCCCACCTAATAACATACCTAGGTGGGCCCCCAACCAATACGTCAAAAGCTCCAACGCTGATGGAAGTCTTAGGCTAGGCCCTTTGAACCTGTCCCACACCACGTTGAGTCCCACATAATAACATACCTAGGTGGGCCCCCACTCAGGAATGTAACACCACATGGGGGTCTGTTGAGAAAATTCGTTGGGCAAATCAATCCGATCGTGCACAAATTAAACGGGAAAGATAAAATAAAAAAAACAAGCCACAAGATGAACACCGAGATTTTACGTGGTTCGGCAAAGCCTACTCCACGGGCGAGAAACACGATCTTCCACTATGAGAAAAACAATATGCAAGGATTACAATGGATTTAACCCAAAACCCACAACCCTTTCCTTGCTTCCCAAACCAAGACCGTACCCCGAGAGAATACCCCGGGAAGAAAACCACATGAAGAAAACCCAAGAGAAGACCCAGTGAAGAAACCCACTTTTTCTCCCATTTCTCTTTTTCTGTCTTCTTTCTCCTCTGTCTTCTCTCTAGCCCTTGGGGTACCCGAAACACCCCAAGTTCTCTTGTAGCCGACACACAAGAGAATAGTCCTCTCAGCCTTACTGTTCTCTTACTCTCTCTCTCTCTCTCTCTCACTCATGCTCACGAGGCAGCCGACACACCTCAAACCATGAGCCTCCCACACCCTTGGTCGTATGAGAGATGCCTCTTACATCAAGATTTTCCCAAAACCCTAATAAAACGACTTTCTATTTTGGCCTTTCCATCCACCGTAGGAAATAAGGCAACTTTCCCAACAATCTCCACCTTGGCTTATTTCCCAGCCACTTGAAGATTTCCGTTGATGTCACCACTGGTCCGCTATCGTTGCAAACCACCATTGGCCTTCTGAAGTACCAGCTACACACCCTCGAATCACCTTGGTTCTGACTCCTCCCGATTCGATCAACACGACCAATGCACATGTGTAGCTGCCAACCCGTTGACTCACCCAGTCAACCTTGGAGTGGGATATCGATCCATCCTCGCCAGCGCAGGTACTGTCACCTTCTCACCATCGTCTGCAACCTGGAAACTTGTCTCTGCACCAACTGCGAAAGAGACCCTACACGTGCACGTGCTACTACTCCATTTCCAACTAGCCATCAAGATCTTAGGAACACTAGTGACCGTGTCCCCGACCAGACGATATAATCCGCCACACTTCTCTCCTTTCATCTTAACCATACAGCCGCATGTGATTTTCATGGCTCCACCTGCAGCTGAAAACCTGCAACCCCTGCAGTCCAACCGGCCAAGAGACACTAGATTCCTTCGCATTTTTGGGACATACGCCACACCACCCAAAGTACGAACCACTCCATCAATCATTTTGATCTTCACCGTCCCAACTCCTATGACGTCACAAGTAGACCCGTCACCTAAGGACACTACACCTGCCCTTGTCTCCTGCAACATATCAAAATATTCCCTCCTGGAGCATACATGAATAGAGCACCATAAATCTAGAATCCACTCATCATGAGGAGAAGTGTGATTACCTGTGGAGACTGTGGGAACGTCTCCAAACTCTTTGCTCTGCTCATCCGCTACCGCCACCACAGTATTCATAGCACCATTGTCAGCCTGGTCAGCTCGCTTTCGACAATCCCGTTAAATGTGGCCATATTCCCTGCAAATTTAACCTGGAAGGGTGTGGCTCTTTGGCGTAAAGTCATGGGTTTGCTCCCCGGTGACGAGCGTTCGAATCCCCCCTTGCTTACCCGATGCGCGTGGTTTCCGGGTGATTGCGCGCTGCAACGGTAACATTGCACACCCTTTCTGCCGACCCTGGATCTTGACCTGCCTTTTCCTGATCCCCTGTCAGACGAACTTCCTCTTTGATTCCCACCATGAACAATCAACCCATGATCTTCACTTACACCAAGATCGGTTTTCTTCCGCATCTCATTCGATAAAAGCGACGCCGTAAATTCCTCTAACTTTATTGTATCCTTAGCATACAACAAAGTTGTCACCAGGTTGTCATATGAATCAGGAAGCGAAGTAAGAAGCAAAAGGGCCTTATCTTCTTCCTTTAACTTTTCATCAACCTTGTGGAGCTGATCCACAAGCCCGTTGAACACCGTGATGTGTTCTAGAAGATCCCCGCCTTTCTGCATCTTCAGCCCGTATAATTGCCGCTTCATATTCAGCCGGTTGGCCAAGCTTTTTGACATGTAAAGCTTTTCCATCTTCTCCCATAATTTAGGCGCATCTTCCTCTTCCATAACGTTAAACATAACGCTATTTGCCAGACATAGTCGAATCGTGCAGACCGCCTTCGACTCTATGTCTTCCCACTCGGCATTTGTCATTTTCTCCGGCTTGCCATCATTTCCCTTCAACGCCTTAGCCAAGCCCTGTTGAACTAGGATGTCCTTCACCCTCATTTGCCATAGGGTGAAACTTCCCTTTCCGTCAAATCTGTCGATGTTGAACTGAGTAGAACTTGATTTTACCGCCATCTCAGATTACTCCGCACTTCACGGTGTAGCGCTCCACCTCGAATGAGAATCTTTCTTGGACAATCTTTCCACTCCCAAATATCGCTCTAACCGCGATCCAACCACAACACCCACGATCACTCTACCCGACCTAGACAATCGCTACAACCATAGCTCTGATACCACTTGTTGAGAAAATCCTCCGGGCAAATCAATCCGATCGTGCACAAATTAAACGGGAAAGATAAAAACAAACAAGCCACAGGATGAACACCAAAATTTTACGTGGTTCGGCAAAGCCTACTCCACGGGCGAGAAACACGATCTTCCACTATGAGAAAAACAATATACAAGGATTACAATAGGTTTAACCCAAAACTGGCAACCCTTTCCTTGCTTCCCAAACCAAGACCGTACCCCAAGAGAATACCCCGAGAAGAAAACCACAAGAAGAAAACCCAAGAGAAGACCCCGTGAAGAAACCCTCTTTTTCTCCCTTTTCTCTTTTTCTGTCTTCTCTCTAGCCCTTGGGGTAGCCGACACACCCCAAGCTCTCTTGTAGCCGACACACAAGAGAATACTCCTCTCAGCCTTACTATTCTCTCTCTCTCTCTCTCTCTCTCTCTCTCACGCTCACGAGGCTGCGGACACACCTCAAACTGTGAGCCTCATACACCCTTGGTCCTATGAGAGATGCCTCTTACATCAAGATTTTCCCAAAACCCTAATAAAAGGACTTTCTATTTTGGCCTTCCCATCCACGGTAGGAAATAAGGCAACTTTCCCAACAGGGTCATAATAATGGGTTATTTTGCATTTTTAAGTGGGTGGTTAGATGAAAAAAAACAAAAGTAAAGAAGTTAAAAATGGTTATAACCAAGAAGAAGCAACAGAGGACAGTACAAACGCTTGAACAAACAGATGCAACATCGATTTCATAGTAAAAATTCATCCATTATAAATCAAATACGTTGCAATTAGTAAGGAAAGATGGCATCCAAAGAAAGTAAAACCTAAGATTGTCATTGGGAAATCGAGAAAAAAAAAATACCAGACGGTGGGAGAAGTCTCCCAACAGAACTTTGAAGAAGTGAGGCTTCTTCCTTTCCATGCTGTTTCTACGTGGTATCACCATTCTTGAATTAAAAAGAACGGTATGAAGTATGAACTACTCCTGAAATCAGATATTGGAAAGTCGCAAATCTCAGAGAGAGAGAGAGAGAGAGAGAGATCTTCTTTTAAGTTCTGGAAGGAGTACTGCTTCTAAAATTTCCTACTTTCTTTACACACACGACTTGAACCGACCCTAACTAATTTTTACTTATTTATAGATACATGCCATACAAGTTATACAACGTATCCTTCTAAATTAGGGATTTGTTAGGCAACATAGCTGAAGGAATTTCTCAGATGGGTTGTTGCCTGTGAGGGCAGCCACCTAATTGAATTGAATTGAATGAATAAGACAAAATCTGAGACTGTGTGGCTACTTTCACAAGCAACAGCTCATCTGCCAAATGCCTTTTGCCATGGTCCCCACTCCCCAGCAAATCCCTTATATCATTTTCTATTTAAATTGTAAAAAGAAAAAAATGCTTAAGAAAATCTTTTTGTCATAAATATTTTTCTTGCCATCCAAACAGGGCCTGTGATAGTATGATTATGGTTAATAACTAATATGATTAACTTATAGGTATATATATCATCATAAATGGAGGGTCCATCTAAGTAAAAATCAAATAGGATTGGCTCAAGTTATTTCTTTTGTGTTAAAAAGGTTGGAAATTTTTTAAATAATTTTCCTTTCCAAACTTTTCATGAAAGTTCCTTTGAATCCAAACACAGCCTTAATGCAAAGTTTGGAAATAAAAACTTTTTCATATTTTCTTTCTTTTCCATGATTACACGTGAAAAATAGTAATTTAAAACAATGTAGTTCAATTTTTATCTAAAGAGATCTTCAATTTATAATAGGATAATTGATGAAGAGATTACATTATGTTTCTGAAATGGCACAAAAACGACATTTTGGAATGGCTTTTTGGTTTGATTTTACGACCGTCCTGAGCCATACGATAAAAAGACCAAAATGCTCTCTGCCTCTTTAATTTTTTTTCATCTCCACCAGTGTCGATAAGGTTGCAACCTGGTACACGACCTGCATCGGAACGACCGGAAAATACATTGGGTTGGGTTTGACGTTGACAAACCCAACCCCACCCAACCTTGGGTCGGGTTGGGTTTAAAGAAAAAGACCCAAAATTTGACCCAAACTATGACTTTCTTAAATGTTTCTTTTGAATAACATGGTAAATTATTTTCCAATATATTTATATAATTGTTTTCATTGAGGCAATCATGTTTGTGATGTGAAAAAATAGTTTTCTTCTTAAATTTGTGTACTTGATGACAAAAATTTAGAGACTTTTGGTGTGACGATATATTGTTTTCTACCATCATTGAAATTAGTCACTAGCCTATGCTAAACAATAAAAACTCAACCTGACCCCGACCAGAGATAATTTCTCGGGTAGGAGAAGGTTCTTGAAAACCAGACCCAAGTTGCAACCCTAATTGTCGATGACCGTCTCTGCAACTCGAAAGAAGGGGAAGAAGAAGAAGAAAAGAGAGGAAGAAGGGAAAAGAAAAATAGAAACCAGAAAAAAATGAAAGAAAAAGAAAAAGAAGAAGAAGAATCATGGCTAGAAGGCGCCGAAAAAAAAATGAAAAAAAAGGAAAAGTTGGGGTCCACTAGGAAAAGCAGGGGTCATGGAAAAGTTCGGGGCAGGTAGGAAAAGTTGGGGCGCGTTGGGAAAAGTTGGCGAAACCTTTTCTCGTCGACCCCAACTTTCCTTTCTTTTTCCTCCTCTTTTTTTTATTCTGTCGTCATGTTCTTCTTTTTCCTTCTTCCTCGTCTTTTCTTCCTCTTCCTCTTCCTCTTCATCTCCCTATTCCTATTCTTCTTCTTCTTCTCCTTCTCTCTCTCTCTCTCTCTCTCTCTCTCTCTCTCCAAGTTGCTGCAATGTTCATCGGCGGTGGAGATGAAAAAGTAGAAAAAGTAAGTTAAGAAGAAGAATAGGGTATTTTGGTCTTTTTTCCTGTACGACGCCACTTCCACTTTCGCATCAACTCGAATTTTGAGGCCATTCTGTTTGTAATAATTGGTAACTAATCTACATCAATTGAAAAATCAGGTTGAATCAGTAAAAAAATAGGGATCAATCGTCAAAATATTGAGTTAAATAGATCAAAATTGGGTTTTAAGTAAATAATTGGGACGAGTAGTCAAAATATTGAGTTAAATCAATCAAAATCGATTTTTTACCAATTCAACCTGTTTTTTACATGTTCAACCTGGCTTTTCGATCCAAGCCAATTTTTCACGAATTCGACCTAACTTTTTTACAGCTCCCAACTTTCACCGATTCAACCCATTTTTTGACAGCTCAACCTCATTTTTGCCAGCTCAACCCAATTTTAGCTGATTGTCCTTCTTTTTTTTCCTTATTTCACTTCTTCAAGGGTGATGGAGATTGCCCAATGTAGACACCCCATTTTGACCGACCCCCTTTACTTAGTTTAGGTCGCAAACCTAGTAAACCATGGTCTCAAAGCCCTAAAATCATCCATAGTATAGTTTAGGGTCCCAAGTAGGTCCTCGTAAGGTTTCATCTAAATCCGTTGTAGTTCGCCTAGTAAGCGAGCTTAATGTAGGATGAGATCAAGGGGGGTGATTTATCTGTACTGGGTGAAAACTGTTCATTGAAAAGGAAATATAGGTATCATTTTGTATGGAAGGGGGGTGAATTAGCTCGTTTGAGCTTCGGCCAAATTCGCGTGCCCATCAAATTTGTGCGCCCATTAATTTGGGAGTGCCAATATCAGTAACCCATTTTTGGGTATAAAATCACAGCAAGAAAAGGAAAAACGCAGGGGGGGTCTTCTCATTTTTTCGCCCAAACACACGGAAAGAGAGTGAAAAAGAGATTTTCTTCTCCGATCGGTCATCTTTCTCCGGCCATATCTCCGATAACCCTCGGCCTTTTCTCCGTTAAAGCCACCGCCATCTCTCCCACCTCCAAGCTCCGGCCGATCATTGCTAGATTCCAAGATCTGAGATCTGAAATCTCAGATCTGAGAAGAGAGGGAGAGAGAGAGAGAGAGAGAGAGAGAGAGAGAGAGAGAGGCGAGAGTTGGGAGAGAAAGAGAGAGATCGAGAGCAGAGTTGAAGAAGAAGAAGATCCAGCCACCATTTTCCCGATTGATACCATTTTTTACCGGATTTTGGTCCTTCATTTCATGATCTTCACCATTTTTCTCCCTCTATCTAAACCCTAACTCATTTCTCATCACCATCTTTAGCTTCAAATCCATCATCTTCTTCTTCTATCTGGACCCTAACTCTAGATCCAAAGATTTCCTCAAGCCCTAGCTTCGATCTATCATCTCAGACCTCTATTTTGATGTATGAAACCCTAGATTTTGGTCTCAAGCTTCAGATCCAAACACCTAGCCATGGAACTAAACTCCTAACCCTAACTTCTATTTTGATCTCCTCTTACCTTTAGTCTCCACTTCCGGCCTCAATTCCTCTTCCTGTTGACCGATTTCAACAGAAAATTCCTGCTGGAAGGGAAAGAGAAATCAGAGAAAGAAATAGAAATTGAGAGAGAGTTATAGGTTTAAGAAGAGATTTAAGAGAAAAGAGTGGAAGATTGATAATATAGGAAGATTTGAACGAGGTTGAGATCATCTTCTCTAGCGAGACCTGCCGGACTGCGGAGAGCATAGAGTGAAAGAGAGAAGGATCTGAGAAAGGAAAATTGCAAAGAGGGTAAAGAGTCATCCAACTCAAGCCAATGTCTATCTCTAACATTTCAGGTAATTCGTTCTCTTTCTTTTAATTCATGTTTAATGATCAGTTCATGCTGGTTTGGATATTATATGTTTGCATTTTGTTTGATTATAACCCTTGGTGATAGTCTAAATCGTTTGGTTCATCGAAATTAGCATGGTTTAATAGCAGAAGTCAAGGAAATATGACATTAGATTCTAGCTCTTAAGTTGTGATTTCAGGTTAATATTAAGGTCTCATTTCAGAGGCAGCTGGCAGTATAATCAGGCCTTAAGAACTATTTAAACTTGGGTCATTTTCTTTGCTTTCGTTAGTCTTTGATTGAATTTTGAGATTTAAGAGGGCTTTAGTTAATTTCCCTCAAAATGGGTCTATCTGGCAGCAAATATAAAAAAAAAATTTGGTAACAATGTACATAAAGGGAAGGGATAATTACATTTACACCCCCTCTAGTTTCTGACACATCCACTTCAACCCCTATAGTTTAAAAAGTGACAAAGACATCCCCTCTAGTTTCGTTTTGTTTAAGGTTTGCCCCCTCAGCTGAAGGTTCGTCCATAGATAGAAGGGTTAGGATGATCCGATGGAGCTGATTTTTTGGGCACACCCTATCTATGACAGGACTCATCAAATGAACGCTTTGGATCATCCAAATAATGTGGGCCCATAGCCGAATCCAAAGCGTTTGGTAGTGTTTGGATTCGGGTATGGGCCCACATTATTTGGATGATCCAAAGCGTTCATTTGATGGGTCCTGACATAGATAGGGTGTGCCCAAAATATCAGCTCCATCAGATCATCCTAACCCTTCGATCTATGGACGAACCTTCAGCTGAGGGGGCAAACCTTAAACAAAACGAAACTAGAGGGGATGTCTTTGTTACTTTTTAAACTATAGGGGTTGAAGTGGATGTGTCAGAAACTAGAGGGGGTGTAAATGTAATTATCCCTAAAGGGAATTCTATCGGGTTTTTAATGGTTTGGATGGAATTTTAGAGGGGGAAGTAGGAGTGAAAGAAGTTTCTGCCCACCACAGATTGAATGCTCGAGCTATGAATTTACTGGTGAAAAATCTCAAAAAGCAATCCGTGTATAGAACAAGATGGTGTCCGTGGTCTTGACGTTGTGGACCCCGATCTGAGAGAGAGGTGAGGGACGAGCCCCCAGCGGCCTCTAGGATCATCCACGTGTGAATGGGAGCTCTACCAAGGAACTCTCGAAACGGATGCCACCCTCATAGCATAGCACGAGTGGCGATATAAAAGAGATACCTCTCGATTCGGGAACAAGTCCGGATTCGAAACGTACCTAAACAAACTCAGAGTCGCCATCCATGGTATACGGCCATGGATCCTTAAACAAATATGCTCTGTATACCATGGATAACCAGAAATATATATGGGTTCGTGCCTGATTACAAATTGAGAAGGTCTGAGAGCACCCCCAATTCGTCCGAGTGCAAGCACTTGGTCTCTTATGCCATTTATTATTAACTTCAAAAAGTTTCGGGCGAAAATCATATGAAATAGGAACAATTCTCAGGAATCGTCTACCTAAGCATGCATTTCCTGAGGATAAAGAAATAAGCATACACAAAATGAAATGAAAAAATTTGTCACCTAAGCAAAGCTAGGTTATGAGTGACATGCCTAATGGGTGTCTAAATTCTGGTGGACATACACATGCAAGCTACAGCTAAAGGTATAGTATCAGTACAAGAAAGTAGGAAAACACAACAAAGCATACAATAACCACACAACAAATCCTAAGACTCTAAACGATTAGCCCGAGTCCTCGGATGGTCTGGTATTCATCCAAAGAAGCCTACGTATCCCCGCCTCCATGAGAATCAAGGCAACGTAGTTCTTCGCACCTATTCTAAACTATAATGCCTAAGACACCTAGACCTCTATCTTAGACTCGATCTAAAAGACCGGACTAGTTATTAAAGCTTCTTGAACGATTATTTAAATTCCAGTGAATTGTAGATTTTAGGACACCCTATATGCCCTAACTAAATGCAGATTAGCCCTAAGCTAATGCAGGTGGTTCCTACAACCTATGTGTAACTAGGCTGTATTTCCTAAGAAAAACAATGGAATCACTAGCGCATTCTAGACCTAGTCATCAGTCAGCGATGTGAATCGCCAACTAACCGGACGGAGGCGCTCCTATAACTCTAGGACAAACCCCTAACTCTAAAACAAGCACACAACAAACAGACAACAAATCAAAGACAAGACCCTAACTCTAAAACTCTCTATCTAAGACAAAGTCCTAACTCTAGAGGAAGAATTTTTTCAAAAAACAATATTTTGGAAGATATTTTGGTATTTTTAAAAGGGTTAAAATGATTTATTTACAAAGGTTTGGCTGGACCTGGGATAAGAATCCCAAGCTGCACTACGTACCTCGTGAAAGAGGATCAAGCCAACGTAGTTCGAAACGAACTCTCCTAACTAAAACCTAACACTTCAAATGATTTAACGGTTTTAATGTTTTTCGAGTGTTTTTGATATTTTTTAAAGTTTTCAAATGTTTTTGAATTTCAAATTTCTGATGTTTTTTGGATTTTTAAAATATTCCAATGCTTTTGGATCCTTAAATGTTTTCATCCTTCAAGGGTACACGCAAGCATAACCATAAACTAGGGCAAAACCCTAAAGTAAAAGGAGAAACCCTGAACAAGCAACAAATGTCTCAAAGAGACAAACCACAACAAGTAAAGAAGTGTCCCAAGAACAGAGAAAACAATCTAAGATCCCAAACATGGAAGGCTCTATATGACTGAGTTAGTCTCTAATGGAAAAACTCTTAACCAATAAGACTAGGGAGGGAGTACAAATGAGTCAGAGACTCTCTAATAATACTACCAAGTCAAAGACTCGCTCTAAAAGAGGAGGCCACTCTAACATGAGGCTAGGTAAGCCTCCTAAAGGAAAAACTCTCTATATGATACAAGGATTGTCTCTGAGACACAAATGACGTAAACAAGGGTTCTGATGAGACTAGGCAAGTCTCCTATATACAAAGGAGGGCTCAAAGTATCCCTATCATCGCCCTTGCAATGATAGAGGGGATTTAACATCTAAGGGTATCTAAAAGACTGAGTTAGTCTTTAACTAAGAAGGGAAGTATTCTAACATGAAGCTTGGCAAGCTTTCTAAGAGGGTAAACTATCTAAATGAGACAAAGCTTGTCTCCTAAAAGGGGACTCATGGAACTTGGAAGGTCTAGACATGATTTGGAAGCGATCCTAGAGGTTTAGATGCCTAGGTTAACATATAGCACAGGTTCCACTCATTTAACATAAAAAAATATTGAAAGCACTCTACACAACATGCAATTTTCGCAAATAACACTCTAAAATATAAAGTAAATCATGAAAATTGATCAATATATGATTTGTGACTTGCTAGCATGCTCATCATATCCTAATACAAGCATTAGAATCAATATAGGCTCAAAACAATCTAAAAAAAAAAGGTGAAATTTCCACCCAACATGTAATTTTCACCAAAAATGGTCAAAAATGCCAAACAAATCATGGGAATGATTCAATATATGATTTAAAACTTGCTACCAAGCTCAAAACATCCCAAACAATCATTAAAATTGAATAGAACTCATATTGTCCATGATTTTCAAGAAATGGCACAATTATGTCATATAATGTGAAAATTACAACTTTGCACTGACTTTTAGACTCCTCAAACATCAAAACCATCAAAAACTCCACTAATAAAAATTGTAGATCTCAGCATGAATGACATTTTCTCAGTTGACCACTTTGTTTGGATCTGGCCAGAAGTGGCCGGAAAATGGCCTCTTCCGATCCATCGCCATTAAAAGACATATTAGTGTTTTAATTGAAAGTTTGGGCCCAGTTTTGACACTCAAAACATCGTCTCTAAAAATATTCGCTCAAGCACAGAGTATTAGAAAATCTTGTGAAGAACATTTTTCCTTTGTACTGATTTTGACGAAACAGAACTGAAATGGCCTAAAAATGGCTAACAAGCTGTTGTTGCAGAAATGACATTTTTTCAGAAAAACTGAAGCTTGCAAATAGTTTTTGACATTAAAAAGCATTTATGGAAAAATTTGCTCAATAAGACAGTTTTGAACAATTCGGCCAGAAGCAGCCCAAAAGTTATTCGACACGATAATTTCTAAAAAACTAAACAAAAATAGCGCTTTGGACTGAAAACTTTAAACGGGCATAACTCTTTCGTCTTTTGGCCAAATTTGAGCCGCCATATGTCGAACTGACCGGCTCGACGAGATCTACAAGATTGAGATGTTTTTTTTTTTTTAAAGCTCCGAGTATTTACACAACACACATGCAAACACAACTCTACACACATATACATACATGCACACCTGCACAGCCACCTATGCACATATACACACATATATACATTCACAAACATATACAAATGTATCCTCGCATACACACACACACACACACACACACACACTCACTTATACACACAAAAGACACGCATAGGGCTGAACTGTAATTCCAATGTACCTTGCATGAAGTTACATGAAACTACAAAATAAGGGCTCTATATAGAGTAGTTGTAGGTAAATCTTGTCTATGTTGAATCACATTTTTTTTATTTTTTACAAGTAGGTATAGCTAATGACAACACAAACATGCATGGGCTGAATGGTGCTTAAGACAGGGGCTGAAATGTGCATAAAAAATGGGACTGAAATATGCTTAGGAATATGCATAAAACCAAGACTAAACTATGGGACAGATTTGTGCCTCAAATTGGGGCTGAAATGTGGATAGATTTGCGCCTCAAACTAGGGCTGAACTGTGGATAGATTTGCGCCAAAACTGGGGCCAAATTGTGGACAGATTTGCGCCTCAAATTGGGGCTGAAATGTGACAGAATTTGTGCTAAAACAGGGGGCAGATTCAAGGACTGAATTGTGCCAAAACGGGGGCTGAATTGAGAGTTTAATTCCAGGGATGACTTATATATAATGAGTTATAAATCCAACAGTCACCTACTTCACACTTCCCTTTCAAACTTGATTATGATCTGACAAGTCAAAGGACCAAGAGCAAATGAAATTGATCACAGCTACTTGACGCAATTAACACAGTTATGGGGAAGGAATTCGAAATATTCAATGACCATGCA
The DNA here is from genome assembly GCF_043159265.1 of Tasmannia lanceolata. Classification (NCBI taxonomy): domain Eukaryota; kingdom Viridiplantae; phylum Streptophyta; class Magnoliopsida; order Canellales; family Winteraceae; genus Tasmannia; species Tasmannia lanceolata. The sequence goes on along the minus strand of NW_027518696.1, from coordinate 19,490,346 downwards.
CATGCAACCATTCATCATAAAAGACATGCATGTATCAGATATCCTGAATTACTTGAACATTACTCAAACAAATTCATTCGTAAATTAACTGGACTACCTCCTCTATATATAATAAAAAAAGAACTATCCCTTTGGTTTTCATATAACTAACCATCTAGCAAGCCATTACTTCACAAATTAAACACCAACATAGGTTCTGTTCGTGTAACAGCAACCATGAACTATGGTTTCATTGACTCAAAAGAAAAAACCTTAAATCATGATAGGTATATTTAAAGAACCATGAGAAGACTCACTATGACAAGCACCTCTGATACTTAGGGGCATTTAATCAAACAATTCGTGTGCGTAAAAAAAATGCTTGTCTGTTCATAATTCTTTTGACCAATAACAAGAATAGGGAAGGGTAAATTCATTCTATTACTAAAACATGATAATGAGAACATTAAAAATCCACACAATAGAAAACGCGCATAGGGAACAAGTAGGGGTACAAGGGCTGCCAATAATATTTGAAATCTCATTGAAAACACGACTCACAAAGCGAGTATCCATAATGAAGACATATCTGTGGACCCCGATCCTGAGAGGACTGTGAGGGAACGGGTCCCTAACACCCTCTGGATCTCCACAACGTGAAGGAGAGCTCTGCCAGGGAACTCTTGAAACGGATGCCACCCTCACAGCATAGCATGAGTGGCGCTATAAAAAGAAAGAGATACATCCTGATCCGGAGCCAGGGCTCGAAACCAAGATATATCTAGAAATAACTCAGAGTCGCCATCCATGGACACGCCATGGAACCAAAACAAATGCTCTGTTTGCAATGGATAACCAGAGATACAAAAGGTCCGTGCCTGATGACGAATGGAGAAGGTCTGAAGAGCGCCCCCAATTCGCCCGAGTGCGAACACTTGGTCTCTTATGCCATTTTCATTAACTCCAAAGAATTTCGGGTAAAATCATGTGAAATGGGAATAAATATCCCCCGAAAAACGTCTACCTAATCATGCATGACCAGGGGATGAAATAATAAGCACACAATAGTAAGATAAAAGATGTGTCCCCTAATGACAACTAGATAGTGAGTGACATGCCTAACTGGTGTCTAAGTTCTGGTGGACATACACATGCAAGCTACAGCTAAAGGTATAGGATCAGTACAAGAAAGTAAGAAAACACAACAAAATATACGATATAACAACACGACAAATCCTAAGACTCTAAATGATTTAGCCCGAGTCCTCGGATGGTCTGGTATTCATCCAAAGAAGCCTACGTATCCCCGCCTACACGAGAATCAAGGCAACGTATTTCTTCGCGCCTATTCTAAACTATGATGCCTAAGACACCTAGACATCTATCTTAGACTCGATCTAAAAGACCGGACTAATTATTAAAGCTTCTTGAACGATTATTTAAATTCCAGTGAATTATAGATTTTAGGACACCCTATATGCCCTAGCTAAATGCAGGTTAGCCCTAAGCTAATGCAGGTGGTTCCTACAACCTATGTGTAACTAGGCTGTATTTCCTAAGAAAAACAATGGGATCACTAACGCATCTTAGACCTAGTCATCAGTCGGCAATGTGAATCGCCAACTGACCGGACGGAGGTTAACAAACCCCTAACTCTAACACAAACACAAACAAACCACACAACACAAGACAAACTCTTAACTCTAAAACTCTCTATCACAAAGTCCTAACTCTAGAGGAAGATCTTTTCGAAAAATAATATTTTGGAAGATTTATATATTTTTTTAAAAGGGTTAAAAGATTTATTTACAAAGGTTTGGCTGGACCTGGGATAAGAATCCCAAGCTGCACTACGTACCTCGTGGAAGAGGATCAAGCCAACGTAGTTCGAAACGAACTCTCAAACTACGCTTCTAAAAGAAACACTTTATATTTTATTTTTAAGGTTTTTCAAATGTTTTTTGAAGTGCTTTTATATTTTTGACGATTAAAAAGTGTGTTAACACCCTTCAGCTAAAGGGGATCCGATAGAAGAGCCTCCTTACCCACCATATCGCGGTAGAGTAATTTAGAGGGAAACGGGATCCCTGAAGCCTAGGGGGAAAGAAAACAAACGAGGGAACTAAAATCCCCAAAGAAAAGAACAATCTCAAAGAGACGAAAACAAAACTAACGAGCCCTAATCAATCTCCAAAGGAGACGATATCTAACCCGCGAGGAAAAACCCTAAATAAACGATAGATGAGAAGCTTCCTAAACAAAAGGGTAAAATTCTAAACAAAAGGGGCAGACAAGAACCCTATAGGAAGAACTACTGAACAATCAGCCACTAAGGAAGGGTCCTAACTAGTTAAACACTCTGAGAGAAGGAAATCCCTTAACCTGTGAGAACTCTAAGGCAGGAAGGGAAGAGGTTGGCTTAAGAAAATGTTCCATCGTCGCCAGACCCAAGAGAAGTGTTCCCAAAATCGATGGAATCCCGAAACTCGAAAAGGATCCCAAGGAACGTGCAAAGAATAAACCCAAAAGAAATGAAACCCCTCAAGCCCTACGAACACCCTAAGATGGGAAAAAATGATAAGAAGGGCAAGGGGTTGGCTCAAGAAATATTCCGTCATCGCCCGACCCGACAAAGTGTTCCCAAAATCGAGAGAATCCCGCAACTCAAAAGGATCTCGAGGAACGCGCAAAGAGTAGACCCGAAGAAAGGAAGTAAATCATGGATGACAGGGGTGATCCCGAATAAAAGGAACAGAACGCGAACGGAGAAGATGATCTTAAAACTTTGGCGAACATATCTTCAAGCATACATGCACCAGACTCTGAGAACGTTAAGACACTCAACGACTACATCAAGATAACATATCTAAGCTCAAAACCCTGAGGGCTAAATTGTTTGGAAACTAAGCATAAACTTGCATAGACCAAGCACAATTGATTCACTCCTGAGCATAGCATTCTCAGACATAACAATTGCTAAAGTATGATTTGAAAATCAACTCCATCAGAGGACCAAAATCACAGGCATATCACTCAACAAATCAGCTATCATGCAATCACAGATGTAATTATAAGAAGATTTATCAATCAGATCTAGAAATTTTGCAAGGAAATGACCAACCTAACTGTAACAATATCAAGCTTGAATAAACCCAAGAATGTTCTAAGGAAGAAAAAGAAAAAACAATGGGATCAAATAATTTCTACTCCCGCACCCTCGACACGGGGTAAAGAAACGAGATCAAATAAAGCACACAATCAAACCCTCAACATGGGGTCTCCTGTGAAATCAGATGGTACTCATACCCTCGATATGGAGTAGAGCGATCATCTGATTTCCTACATCCATTGAGCACACATAACTTCCCAATCTATCTCCAACACAATTTACACCATATTACGTCCACATTTATGAACTGATACCCTACTTTTGACAGGGCAAAGCCAGCCATCACAAGCATTTTAGCAATACAAGAAGGCTTAGAAATGTTACCTGAATGATAGAGATGACCAAGAGAAAAGATGCTTGAAGAGTGAATTTAGTGCCAAGGAGCCCACCGGCGAAGGAAATCTTCGGGATTTAAGTCCCAATTGCTCAGATCGAGATTTGGAAGGGATGAATCTGAAGAAGGGTAGAAGATGGGATGAGGGTAAAATCGAAGTGGGTTTGGGAGGTGGAAATGGTGGAGATGGACGGAGGTGATCGGAGGTGGTCGGAGGTGGTCAGAGGTGGTGAGGGTTGGAGATGAGAGGATGACCGGATTTATTGGTGGTTGGTGAGCGGCAGAAACGGTTGCAATGGGAAATGGGTTCGGCCGAAAATGGCTTTGGGTTGCCGAGGGCTTTGCCGGGTTCCGGCAAACCCACCGGAGAAAAAGAAGAAGGAGAATGAGAAAAGGATGGTGCTCGGTTGGTGGAGAAGAAGGTGGAGGGGAGAAAAAGATGGGTTTGGATGGGAGATAAGAATGGAAGAGGGATAAAAGAAACAGGGGAGGTTGATTTGGGTAGAGATGGGAATGGGGGAAATTAAGAAGAGGGCTTGCAGACATGGGTTTGAGGTGGGTTTTAATGGCTAAAAAGGGTGTGGAAATGGGATTTGGGGAAGATGGAGAGGTGATGGTGCTCCGATTGGGTTGCCGGTGGCTGTGAAAAATCATGAGAGAAGTGGGTTTTGGGTGGAGCTGGGCGGAAATGGAGAGGGGAAGATGATGAGATGGGTTTGCTGAAATGGGTTGAAGATGATGGCTGTGGGGTGTAGAGGAGTTGGGATCGGTGAAGTTCCGGTGGAGAAGGAGATAATGGAGTAGGTGGTGGTGCTAAACGGCGGCGATGAGGAGGCCGGATTGAATGGCAATCGATCGGATTCCGGCAAGATTGCCGGAGTCAATGGATTTGCAGAAAAGAGGCGGGGATGGTGGAGGTGAGCGGCGAAGATGGAGATGGAGTTGATGGCGGAGATGATCGGCGAAGATGGAGATGGGCCGTGGAGTTTGCGGCTCCTCCCCTTCTCTCTCTGCAGCTGCAAAAATCCCTCCTCAGAAAATGAGGCTCTCCCTGCTGGGGAGAAGAAAACCCTTTTTTTTCTTTTTTCTTTTTTATCAACCGACCATCCCTGCCTTGTCTTTTATAGCTAGGGCATTCCCCCAAAAGAATCTCAGCCCTTCATCTAAGGAGATTACTGAGTAAAAATAAAAAATAAAAAATAATCTCCATCACATATTGTAGGTTCCAGATCAGCCCATACAGATGAATTGGGGCATGGCCCTCTTGATTTTCAACCCAACTACAAATACATGGCTTAGATCACTCTGTGATGTGAATTGGCTGTAATTGCTAACATGGACATGCGGCATTATATCAAGCTTAGGATTAGATGATAAATTCATACCCCCTTTTCTACCGGACAGCCCTACTTGGCGAAAATTATGACCACTCTTTTATCCCACAGAAGGATGCCTTGGGTAAAACAAGGGGATAGGGCTCGGTCAAAATGGGGTGTCTACAGATGCCCCTCTTTGGCAGAGTGTGCTTGTCACACGAATGGCAAAGCTGACAAGACAACACATTTTGGCCGGCCCGAAAATAAGGAAAAACAAATTTTTGGGTTTTGATTTTAAAATGGTATTCACAAAGGTAAAACAACAGAATAACACTACGAGACTCAAAGACTGAAAACAAAAGGGAGATAACCTCTCACCGACTCTTAACTCGGTGCTTGCATTGAAGAATGAAGATTTTGATTGACAATTTAAACCAAGAATCACTTGGCTAATTATCGGGTGCCAAAACAGGTAAAGAATATTTGAGAAGACTCAAAACTGGATTATGAAATTACCAAAACGGGTAAAGAAGCATTTGAGAAAACTCAACTTTCCATACCGGACTGCAAGACGGGTAGAGAATGTTTGAAGAGACTCAAACTATCAATATCAGAATACAAGACGGGTAGAGAGTGTTTGAGAAGACTCAAACTATCAATACCGGAATACAAGACGGGTAGAGAGCGTTTGAGGAGACTCAAAATATCAATACCGGAATACAAGGCGGGTAGAGAACGTTTGAGGAGACTCAAACTATCAATACTGGAATACAAGACGGGTAGAGAACGTTTGAGGAGACTCAAACTATCAATACCGGAATACAAGACGGGTAGAGAATATTTGAGGAGACTCAAACTTTCAATACCGGGAGGATGATGATACATCGAGTTTTTATCCTGGAATCGAGAGCCAGATCATTCAAAACGGGTAAAGAATGTTTGAGAAGACTCAAACTTTCGATACCGGATTACAAAACGGGTAGAGAATGTTTGAGAAGACTCAAACTTTCAATACCGGATTACAAAACGGGTAGAGAATGTTTGGGGAGACCCAAACTATCAATACCGGAATACAAGACGGGTAGAGAAGGCTTGAGAAGACCCAAACTATCAATACCGGAATACAACACGGGTAGAGAAGGTTTGAGAAGACCCAAACTATCAATACCGGAATACAAAACGGGTAGAGAAGGTTTGAGAAGACCCAAACTATCAATACCGGAATACAAGACGGGTAGAGAAGGTTTGAGAAGACCCAAACTATCGATACCGGATACATCGAGTTTTTATCCTAGAATCGAGAGCCAGATCATTCAAAACGGGTAAAGAATATTTGAGAAGACTCAAACTTTCGATACCGGATTACAAAACGGGTAGAGAATGTTTGAGAAGACTCAAACTATCAATACCGGATACATCGAGTTTTTATCTTGGAATCGAGAGCCAGATCATTCAAAACGGGTAAAGAATATTTGAGAAGACTCAAACTTTCGATACCGGATTACAAAACGGGTAGAGAATGTTTGAGAAGACTCAAACTATCAATACCGGATACATCGAGTTTTTATCCTGGAATCGAGAGCCAGATCATTCAAAACGGGTAAAGAATATTTGAGAAGACTCAAACTTTCGATACCGGATTACAAAACGGGTAGAGAATGTTTGAGAAGACTCAAACTATCAATTCCGTATACATTGAGTTTTTATCCTGGAATCGAGAGCCAGATCATTCAAAACGGGTAAAGAATATTTGAGAAGACTCAAACTTTCAATACCGGATTACAAGACGGGTAGAGAATGTTTGAGAAGACTCAAATCTTCAATACCGGATTTCAAAACGGGTAAAGAATGTTTGAGAAGACTCAAACTTTCAATACCGGAATACAAGACGGGTAGAGAATATTTGAGAAGACTCAAATTTTCAATACCGGATTTCAAAACGGGTAAAGAATGTTTGAGAAGACTCAAACTTTCAATACCAGAATACAAGACGGGTAGAGAATCTTTGAGAAGACTCAAACTTTCAATACCGGATGGGGTGATGATATCTCGAGTTTTTTATTCTGAAAATGACGGTCAGATCGCTCCTAACATAACCTCCTAGAGGTCAGAGATGATGAAAAATAGTTAAAACATAGCATAGCTAGAAGCGATTAGGAAAACTTGACTTTTACCCAAGGTACAACTCAAAGAAATTTGATGAAATCTTGCGGGCTCTGGCCCCTTTAAACAAGTAAACCAAAAACTCTGCCTATATTTTGAAATTTGCAAAACTGAATTCCAAATTCCAATGAGGATTTGATTTGATTTTTTTTTTGAAAAGAAACTGGAAATCGAGGGTCCAGAGTAATAACCATGAAAAGCCACACAGGGAATATCAAAGGTCCGTGGCATTATGCCACGAAGAGCCAAGATGACAGAAATCGAGGGTCCACGGTAATAAACCATGAAGAGCCTAGCAATAAATCTGAGGTCCATGCTAATTAGCCACAAAGAGCCCAACTGGAAAGGAATCGAGGGTTCACGACAATAAACCGTGAAGAGCCAAGCATTAAACCCGGGGTCCGCAGCGATAAGTGACAAAGAGCCCAATAGGAACAAAGATAAGCAATGGAAATGAATGGAATGATCATGGATAGTGGGTCCATGATATACTTTAAAGGATATATAACAAAGAGCCACTCATAGAGCAAGGGTCCATGGTGTACCTGACCGGTAGACCATGAAGAGCCAAGAATGAACAAGGATAATGACAAGCACTGGAGATGAATAGAATGAGTATGGATAGTGGGTCCATGATACAACTTGAAGGGCAGATCACGAAGAGCCACTTGAGAATCAAGGGTCCGCGGTATACTTGAATGGTAGACCACGAAGAGCCAAGAATGAATAGGACTTACACAGAAGACTTACTGATTGGAGAATTGATTTTTCTGGGATTAAATGTCTCTTGCCGAGAAAAAGGGAGTACGAGTTCCTTGCTGAGGATCGGACTCAAGTAACTTGCAGGGATTTAGATATTGACCCTTCTTTAACAGATGAAAAGTATTCTGCTGAGGTTTGAAGTTGCGGGAGCAAATTCTAAACTCTGCTGGGGAAATTGATTTTCTTTGGAAATTGACTCTTTTAAAAAGAGGGCTCACTTGAAGAGTTCAGAGATTTGGCTCAAGACGTGCTCGCATCTCTCTTACTTCAACTTGTAAACATTGGCACTGATTGCCCTTGTATGCTTGATATCTTTTATGACGCAAGTCATAAAAGATGCCCCTAGTGTATTGTACTTCCATGACAAGAGTCTCAAGAAAAGTAGAACAAGGATAGATAAGGAAATTTTTGGATTTGCATAGGTTCTTTCTTGGGAATAAAGATGGGAAAATGGCTAAGCTCAAAGACTTCTCCTTTCATTGACCACTATTTGAGGTTCGTTCTTTCCGCCACCCACTGTTTGAAACTTGACATATTCAACCTGTCTGAACAGGATATATAAACCAGGATCTTTCATTTTGGAAGGTGTACACTCCTTCCTTTCAGTGCCTTACAATGTGGACCTTGAAAGAAAACACATACAAATGAGAAACAGACTTCCAAGGACTCTATCAAAGCAGATGTACATTATTCAAGGGACTCAACTCACTTTTGATTCACCTTTAGATAAAATGGGTTATTTTTTAAATGGTAAGGTCAGCCACCCTTGGAGTAATCTCGAAAACCATGTGAAGAGGATCTAATTTCCTCTATCAGGATTTCTATCGTGGTTATTACCCCCTTCGGATTGCTCAGTCTTAACACCTCCTGGTTTAAAAAAGATATCAAAGTAACTCTTGTCGATACTGCCCGGATTCCGGGATCCTGCCCTATTTGAGAATGCTTCTCTGTTTCCTTGATTTCTCTCTTCAAAAGAAGACACAACTCAAACTTTGAAAATTCTGCATAACTGAAGAACTCCTTCGGTATCTCATCAATTCTCTCTTCATGGGAATTCTTTGTCTCTGACTAGATTGCCTCTTCAAATTTTCAATCCAGCAGACCGCTACCCTTACTTTGCATAAGCCAATCCCTTTGGTTATTGACTTAGCAAAAAAACAACTTTCACCTTTCTCTAGGCCGCCCTTTCGGGTTTTCAACCTAGTGGGTCTTCAGACTCTCGTTCTTTTTTCTGTTTTTGCTTTCATTTGCCTTGAACCTTTGCTTCTTTTACCAGAAGGACTTTCTAGGAAGGCTTAGGTTCAAAAAGGTTGGATACCTAAGGTTCTAAAGATTTGGATCGAATCTGATCTTGTCAGACTTCCTACGTACCCCAAAAATGGAGGATCAGATCCGCGTAGTTCATTTGGGGTTTAACAAAGGATGGTTTAGCTTTAAGCTTCAAACTTTTGAAAGGGGAATGATTTAGCTTTTATCCCCTAGGTTGACTGAATCTGAATTAATCAGACGCCTACGTACCGCTGAAGAGGTGGGGATCAGGTCATAACGTAGTTCAAACCTCTTAAAAAATGCCCCTAGTTTATATTGTGGTTAGAAAGAAAGGGTTTGATTTGACTTTTGGCCCAAAAGGTTTACAAATGGATTTTAAAACGTTAGGATTTTGGCTAATAAAGGTTCAAACGTCCAAAGATGGCCCCATGATATATTTGATGTACAAGCTCTTTTGAGTGAAGACGGTTCAAAGGCATTGAATGTTTTTGTTGAGTCTGGCGGTTTCCTGGCGACGCTTCAACCACGGTGCCCATCTCTTGTCTTGAAAATCTCGAATCCATGTCTAAGATTCTACAACTCTCATGAGTCTCCAAATGTTGAAGACAATAATCATATTCAATTTATCTCGCTGACTCCATCATCTGAGTCCTTGATATTTCTAAGAAGTTGTCTTAGAGACTCATTCACTTTTTTTTTTTTTTTTTGTTGCTTTTATACATTAGAAATGTCCATACGCTTGAGATGGTGCGACTCAGAATCCCATTGAATTCATGTAGACCAAGTGTTCCTTTTCTTTAGGGCTCAAATTTGTGACTTCATTTTCTGAAAGTCTTCTCTCAATATCTTATCAGCTCCACTGGATGTCTGATGCTTCACTCTCTAAAATTTTTACTTTCAACTTGATGTCTAAAGATGGTGGAGCCCTGTCTTGCATCACACCAGAGCATTCACCCGGTTTATCCTTGTAGGATCAAACAAGACTTCCTTGAACCCCTCTAAATAGGTTTATCAATTCTTCACACTCTTCGGGAGATAAAGTTTTGCCAGTCCAACTTTTCCGAGTTTCGGATTTCGATACCACTATCGATAGCTTCAATTTCTTCTTCAAGTGGCTATGCTAGACGCTCTTCCTCTCGTTTGACTTTTTCAGATCTCGAGGGGAATTTCGTCAGCAATCTCATCCAAGAGGGTGTCTTTAGTTATTTAAACATTAGATCTAAGAGTGAATCATAGAACATCAAAGATTCGAAACCAACAACTTTATTGAATTGAAGACTCTTTTGTACATCAGTAACTCTTTTTTTTTTTGACGCACCTCAATGGGCTCTACATTGAACTTGACAAAGGACGTAAACTACAGACTCTGAATGAACACGACTGACAAACATGACACATCTCCTCTCTTTTTTTTGACATTAACATAGTAAGACTTACCAACTCTGAGAGAAGAAAGTTGGTACAAACTTAATGAAAGACAAACCTTAACAACACATGACATTTTTTTTTCGATACAGATGAACTGGCACTGAAAATATATGAGTAGTACACCTTCTTCCATGGTGTCAATGGCTTGGGGTTCAACCCTGATATAAGTCCTGTTGACTTGATTATGTGAAATGAAAGGAAACTGGTTCAACAAATAGGTGAGGTCAATTAGGTTAGACTCCTATCATGGAATTGACAAAAACTGATTTTAGTATGAGGCAATCTCATGAAAATGAAATACACAAGTTGAAACAGGAGATAATACAAACGCATCTCTGCATTTGGTAGGAACCAGCATCATAACCATTGTAAGAGGGATCATGGTAGGGTAAGCACATGACTTATCAATAACCCAAAAGGACAGCAATCACACTGAAAATGAGTTGAATAAAATCCGGCAGCATGACGGCCCTAAAAGGATCGTGGTAGAGTAAACTCGTCGCTTATCCATAACTCTGAAAAGATAGCAATCACCCTAAAGGTGTTTATATAAAATCCGGCAGCATGATGGCTATATAAGGTGATCCCCACAACTCCACATAAGGGTAAATGAATAGAAACTCAGTAATGTAGGACTCTCAGCAAGGATACTTGCACTCAAATAATGATGGCAAGATAAGCACACAATCAGCAAGCAGAATATGGTCACCACGGAGATATAATCACATGAAGGACTGACCATGAATGACGACGCTTGGTCATGGGTTGGATTTGCGACCAAAAGATATATCCTGGCTATAGAGATACCGGACAAGCCATCAACCAGATCTAAGACACATCAAAAGAATGGATATACAATCAAAAGACGACAAATAGACTGTGGCCATGAGAGTGACAAGTACATGCCACCCGTCAGGTGAATCTGAAAGAATGCACATATAATTGATTAAACCAGGAATCCCCACTAGAAATGGGTCCTAATCTAATCAACCGACAGAATCATATACACACAAGAGATATGTACAATCTGAGGACGAGATGACAGATTATGGTTTCAACAATGGCAAGGGAAATGCCACCAACCAAATCAAGAGAATGCAGATAGGATAAATTAGACCAGGAATACCCACTGAAAATGGGTCCTAATCTGGACAATCAACTCAACAAATGGTGTAATTACAAGAAGGTAACTACAAATCGACGCAGCAAATAAGTCATGTACCAAGGAACGACACAACTGTACACTCGAGAGACAAAAGACAGACCATGGTCAAAATAACGATATAGGAAAAATACTGACCGGGTCCGAAGGCTGGGGAATGAAACAATGTGGGTAATGGCTAGACCAGAAAACTTCATTGATAGACAGGCCCTGGTCTAACTGCTAGCAAGGAATGATTAGGTTCACAAATTTTAAATGAAACGGATAACGAGGAATCGAGAAATGGATCATGGTCATAAAAGGTGGTGAACAAGAACCATCGGCCTGATCCAAGACTGAAATAGTGAACAAACTCTAATCGGCGATAATAGATCAGAAAATCTCTGTAGAAAGCAGGCCCCGATTTGACAGCCGACAAAACGGATAGATACTGAGATCATATGATAAAGATGATAGGGTAGACCGCGATCTGGATGATGACCAAGCAAGAGCAAGAGTCATCGACCGGGTCTGAAAGAATGGTATGACTGAAATAGATAAAGAAACCCTATTCGAAAAGATAAGCCCTAATCTAAGAATAATACACTATACACACACATATATATATACACCCTAACCAGGGGCACCAGCCCTAATCTAATATAACGGAGTCGAGAAAGTCTCGACTCAAGACAGACTGATGAGTGTGCCGGGACCGTGTTGTAGCCATATAAAATGAGCTACCATAGTCTACAAATGGGACAAGGCTCCTAACTCTAAGCTCCACATGTGTAAGCAACACATGTTCAACGCTATATGAATGCAAAATATACATATATAAACACGGGTACTTCCTAGTTGGATTTCACTAAGTCAGTAAGTATGCATAATATATAAAACAAAGTAGAGCTCCGAACTCAATCTATCGGGTACTATGCGTATGAACCATACTTAATATGTATAACACAAGTACGCCCCATGTTATACATAGTATGCTTCATTGCTCATCGGCTGCTGTAGACAAAAGTACGCCCAATGTCTACGGCTGCAGCATCGGCGCATAGCTTGGAAATAGATTCAACAGTACCATCAGGGTGTAATAACATCCCAGTCGGGCACGCATTAAATCTATCCCGTGGAGCCAATAATGAAAAACAATAAAAAACAATGAAAGAAATAAAAAATATGATAATGCATGATGTGTAGTGTGTGAATCCCTTGTTTTAATTACGCACCTATCTGGTGCCCCTGGATTCTAAGCGAAAAGCTTCCCATTTAAAATGATTTTAACCCAAATTCCTCCAAAGTTAGTAAAAATGGCATTTTTATAGAGTTAGGCAATGTTTCAAGAACTCCCCAGCAGAGTCGCCAGCCTGTGGACCCCGATCCTGAGAGGACTGTGAGGGAACGGGTCCCTAACACCCTCTGGATCTCCACAACGTGAAGGAGAGCTCTGCCAGGGAACTCTCGAAATGGATGCCACCCTCACAACATAGCATGAGTGGCGCTATAAAAAGAAAGAGATACATCCTGATCCGGAGCCAGGGCTCGAAACCAAGATATATCTAGAAATAACTCAGAGTCGCCATCCATGGACACGCCATGGAACCAAAACAAATGCTCTGTTTGCAATGGATAACCAGAGATACAAAAGGTCCGTGCCTGATGACGAATGGAGAAGGTCTGAAGAGCGCCCCCAATTCGCCCGAGTGCGAACACTTGGTCTCTTATGCTATTTTCATTAACTTCAAAGAATTTCGGGTAAAATCATGTGAAATGGGAATAAATATCCCCCGAAAAACGTCTACCTAATCATGCATGACCAGGGGATGAAATAATAAGCACACAATAGTAAGATAAAAGATGTGTCCCCTAATGACAACTAGATAGTGAGTGACATGCCTAACTGGTGTCTAAGTTCTGGTGGACATACACATGCAAGCTACAGCTAAAGGTATAGGATCAGTACAAGAAAGTAAGAAAACACAACAAAATATACGATATAACAACACGACAAATCCTAAGACTCTAAATGATTTAGCCCGAGTCCTCGGATGGTCTGGTATTCATCCAAAGAAGCCTACGTATTCCCGCCTCCACGAGAATCAAGGCAACGTAGTTCTTCGCGCCTATTCTAAACTATGATGCCTAAGACACCTAGACATCTATCTTAGACTCGATCTATAAGACCGGACTAATTATTAAAGCTTCTTGAACGATTATTTAAATTCCAGTGAATTGTAGATTTTAGGACACCCTATATGCCCTAGCTAAATGCAGGTTAGCCCTAAGCTAATGCAGGTGGTTCCTACAACCTATGTGTAACTAGGCTGTATTTCCTAAGAAAAACAATGGGATCACTAACGCATCTTAGACCTAGTCATCAGTCGGCAATGTGAATCGCCAACTGACCGGACGGAGGTTAACAAACCCCTAAATCTAACACAAACACAAACAAACCACACAACACAAGACAAACTCTTAACTCTAAAACTCTCTATCTAGGACAAAGTCCTAACTCTAGAGGAAGATCTTTTCGAAAAATAATATTTTGGAAGATTTATATATTTTTTTAAAAGGGTTAAAAGATTTATTTACAAAGGTTTGGCTGGACCTGGGATAAGAATCCCAAGCTGCACTACATACCTCGTGGAAGAGGATCAAGCCAACGTAGTTCGAAACGAACTCTCAAACTACGCTTCTAAAAGAAACACTTTAGATTTTATTTTTTAAGGTTTTTCAAATGTTTTTTGAAGTGCTTTTATATTTTTGACGATTAAAAAGTGTGTTAACACCCTTCAGCTAAAGGGGATCCGATAGAAGAGCCTCCTTACCCACCATATCGCGGTAGAGTAATTTAGAGGGAAACGGGATCCCTGAAGCCTAGGGGGAAAGAAAACAAACGAGGGAACTAAAATCCCCAAAGAAAAGAACAATCTCAAAGAGACAAAAACAAAACTAACGAGCCCTAATCAATCTCCAAAGGAGACGATATCTAACCCGCGAGGGAAAACCCTCGATAGATGAGAAGCTTCCTAAACAAAAGGGTAAAATTCTAAACAAAAGGGGCAGACAAGAACCCTATAGGAAGAACTACTGAACAATCAGCCACTAAGGAAGGGTCCTAACTAGTTAAACACTCTGAGAGAAGGAAATCCCTTAACCTGTGAGAACTCTAAGGCAGGAAGGGAAGAGGTTGGCTTAAGAAAACGTTCCATCGTCGCCAGACCCAAGAGAAGTGTTCCCAAAATCGATGGAATCCCGAAACTCGAAAAGGATCCCAAGGAACGTGCAAAGAATAAACCCAAAAGAAATGAAACCCCTCAAGCCCTACGAACACCCTAAGATGAGAAAAAATGATAAGAAGGGCAAGGGGTTGGCTCAAGAAATATTCCGTCATCGCCCGACCCAACAAAGTGTTCCCAAAATCGAGAGAATCCCGCAACTCAAAAGGATCTCGAGGAACGCGCAAAGAGTAGACCCGAAGAAAGGAAGTAAATCATGGATGACAGGGGTGATCCCGAATAAAAGGAACAGAACGCGAACGGAGAAGATGATCTTAAAACTTTGGCGAACATATCTTCAAGCATACATGCACCAGACTCTGAGAACGTTAAGACACTCAACGACTACATCAAGATAACATATCTAAGCTCAAAACCCTGAGGGCTAAATTGTTTGGAAACTAAGCATAAACTTGCATAGACCAAGCACAATTGATTCACTCCTGAGCATAGCATTCTCAGACATAACAATTGCTAAAGTATGATTTGAAAATCAACTCCATCAGAGGACCAAAATCACAGGCATATAACTCAACAAATCAGCTATCATGCAATCACAGATATAATTTTAAGAAGATTTATCAATCAGATCTAGAAATTTTGCAAGGAAATGACCAACCTAACTGTAACAATATCAAGCTTGAATAAACCCAAGAATGTTCTAAGGAAGAAAAAGAAAAAAACAATGGGATCAAATAATTTCTACTCTCGCACCCTCGACATGGGGTAAAGAAACGAGATCAAATAAAGCACACAATCAAACCCTCAACATGGGGTCTCCTGTGAAATCAGATGGTACTCATACCCTCGATATGGAGTAGAGCGATCATCTGATTTCTTACATCCATTGAGCACACATAACTTCCCAATCCATCTCCAACACAATTTACACCATATTACGTCCACATTTATGAACTGATACCCTACTTTTGACAGGGCAAAGCCAGCCATCACAAGCATTTTAGCAATACAAGAAGGCTTAGAATGTTACCTGAATGATAGAGATGACCAAGAGAAAAGATGTTTGAAGAGTGAATTTAGTGCCAAGGAGCCCACCGGCGAAGGAAATCTTCGGGATTTAAGTCCCAATTGCTCAGATCGAGATTTGGAAGGGATGAATCTGAAGAAGGGTAGAAGATGGGATGAGGGTAAAATTGAAGTGGGTTTGGGAGGTGGAAATGGTGGAGATGGACGGAGGTGATCGGAGGTGGTCGGAGGTGGTGAGGGTTGGAGATGAGAGGATGACCGGATTTATTGGTGGTTGGTGAGCGGCAGAAACGGTTGCAATGGGAAATGGGTTCGGCCGAAAATGGCTTTGGGTTACCGAGGGCTTTGCCGGGTTCCGGCAAACCCACCGGAGAAAAAGAAGAAGGAGAATGAGAAAATGATGGTGCTCGGTTGGTGGAGAAGAAGGTGGAGGGAGAAAAAGATGGGTTTGGATGGGAGATAAGAATGGAAGAGGGATAAAAGAAACAGGGGAGGTTGATTTGGGTAGAGATGGGAATGGGGGAAATTAAGAAGAGGGCTTGCAGACATGGGTTCGAGGTGGGTTTTAATGGCTAAAAAGGGTGTGGAAATGGGATTTGGGGAAGATGGAGAGGTGATGGTGCTCCGATTGGGTTGCCGGTGGCTGTGAAAAATCATGATAGAAGTGGGTTTTGGGTGGAGCTGGGCGGAAATGGAGTGGGGAAGATGATGAGATGAGTTTGCTGAAATGGGTTGAAAATGGTGGCTGTGGGGTGTAGAGGAGTTGGGATCGGTGAAGTTCCGGTGGAGAAGAAGATAATGGAGTAGGTGGTGGTGCTAAACGGCGGCGATGAGGAGGCCGGATTGAATGGCAATCGATCGGATTCCGGCAAGATTGCCGGAATCAATGGATTTGCAGAAAAGAGGCGGGGATGGTGGAGGTGAGCGGCGAAGATGGAGATGGAGTTGATGGCGGAGATGATCGGCGAATATGGAGATGGGCCGTGGAGTTGGCGGCTCCTCCCCTTCTCTCTCTGCGGCTGCAAAAATCCCTCCTCAGAAAATGAGGCTCTCCCTGCTGGGGAGAAGAAAACCCTTTTTTTTCTTTTTTTCTTTTTTATCAACCGACCATCCCTGCCTTGTCTTTTATAGCTAGGGCATTCCCCCAAAAGAATCTCAGCCCTTCATCTAAGAAGATTATTGAGTAAAAAAAAAAAATTAATCTCCATCACATATTGTAGGTTCCAGATCAGCCCATACAGATGAATTGGGGCATGGCCCTCTTGATTTTCAACCCAACTACAAATACATGGCTTAGATCACTCTGTGATGTGAATTGGCTATAATTGCTAACATGGACATGCGGCATTATATCAAGCTTAGGATTAGATGATAAATTCATACCCCCTTTTCTACCGGACAGCCCTACTTGGCGAAAATTATGACTACTCTTTTATCCCACAGAAGGATGCCTCGGGTAAAACAAGGGGATAGGGCTCGGTCAAAATGGGGTGTCTACAATATCACATGCTTAAAACCCAAAAATCAGAGAAGATGTATGAGAAGGTATTTACCTTTGGTCGAATCCTTCTTCTTGCTCTTTAGATTTTTAAAAATTTTCTCTTATAGCACTCCGATCTAAACTTTAGATGAGCGAACCAGAGAAGACAACTTTGCTTGCGAAACTCACGAACTTTTCTCTTTCTCCTCTTTTCCCCAACAGAACTCTTTGCTAATCTTTTTTTAAACCAGCTGATGTGAAGAATCGTCAAGAAAATGAACTTGTAAGCTTGCTGAGATGCTATTTTCCTCTAATTCTCGAACAGATCTGCTTCGTCATACTCCGAATTTGAGCTGAAGCTGCCTAAAAGGCCTTTTGAGGACAAAACATCTGTAACTTTTAAAATTTGCTCAAGCTTTCATTAGAGCTAAAGCTAGATCTGAACATTCCCAAGTAATTTAAGCTTTAAACAAAAATTGAGGAAAACTTGATCTGAAATTTCACTAGAAAAATGAACAGATTTAAGGTTCTAAAGGTTTCTCAAGCTACTTAGGGTTTGAAGCAAGAAATCAAAGAAAATCAGCAGCTTTAATGAAGAATAAGGAAGAAATTGAAAGGTACAAGGTAAGATTGAAATGAAGAGAGGCTCGCCGGAGAAGATGATCGGAGAGAAAGGCAAATATTAGGGTTGAGATCTATTTTCTCTATCTAGAAATCTCAGAGCTTCTCTCTCTAAAAAAAAGCTAATAAATCCTCCTTTTTAAAAAATAAGAGGGCTAACCTCTATTTATAAAAACTCTCCATAATTTTTGCCTCCCCCATAAGTTGTCTTGGACAACGCTCATGTGTATATTTAACCCTTGGTTTTGGTCGTATAGGGTGGCCCACAGAAAAAATGTTCAATGAAAAACTAACAAATAAATTCGTGCTCTATTAGCTGCCCCAAGACACCTTCCTGCAACAAATTACCCTTGTTTTATTCCCAACAGGTCACCTCCTGGTCAGGATAATGCACACCCCTTCTGCGACACTATCTTACACTACGCTCACGAACTAAACTCGTTCGCTAGGCAAACTGCGACGGATTTAAACAAAATTTAAAGAGACCTTCCTAGGATCTTAAACTACCCTAGGGTAAGATTTGGGAGTTTAGTTTACCTAATTGATTGGGTTTTGATTAAACGCACCTAATTAGGGTTCGGTCAAAATGGGGTGTCTACAGATGCCCCTCTTTGGCAGAGCGTGCTTGTCGTGGGAATGCCAAAGCCGAACAGACAACTCATTTTGATCGACCCGAAAACAAAACAAAGTAATTTTTGGGTTTTTGGTTCAAAAAAAGGTATTCACAAAATAAAACAATCAAAAGACACTACAAGACTCAAAGCAAATAAGGAAGTGATCTCTCACTAACCCTTAAAAAAAATGGTAACCATGACATCTCAAAGAGATAGCCTCTCCCTAACGCTCATGACTCAACTAAACAAACAAACACAAAACACTCCTTCATTTTAGCAATCACAAACACTCAAAGAAATTTTGTTTTATATGGTGCCGCATAAACCAGCTCCATAGAAATCCAAATTCGTATGGTTCTGCAAAAACCTGATCCATATGAACCCTTCACAGATATTACAAAACTAAACATCCGAAGATTTTTCTTAAAAGTGCGGGCTGCATAAACCAGCTCCCTGTAATTTTTCAAAATAAATGCGATGCTGCATAAACCAGCTCCATGAGAACCCTTCACAGATATACGATAATAAGCATAAAACCAAACACTTAAAGAGTTTAATACCAGGGCGATAGCTATACAGACCATTGCTGAGAATCCATTTGTTTAGCTATCAAGGTAACTCTGACTCCTCTCTTTCAAGGTAGCGAATCACCCAAAATTTACATGGTGCCGCACAAACTAGCTCCATGCAAGTTTTCAAAATAAATGCGGTACTGCATAAACTAGCTCCATGTAAATTCAGATTCGTATGGTTCTGAATAAATCAGTTCCATATGAACCCTTCACAGATATACCAAAACAAAACACAAAACCAAACACTCAAAAAGTTTTTTTTTTTATATGAAATATCAAAAATTTTCAAAACAAAAATGGTGCCGCATAAACCAGCTCTAGGTAAATCCAGATCCGTATGGTTCTGCATAAATCAGTTCCATATGAACCCTTCACAGATATACCAAAACAAAACACAATACCAAACACTCAAAGAGTTTTTTTTTATATGAAATATCAAAATTTTTTAAAACAAAAATGGTGCCGCATAAACCAGCTCCAGGTAAACCCAGATCCGTATGGTTCTGCATAAACCAGCTCCATATGAACATTTCACAAATATACCGAAACAAAACACAAAACCAAACACTCAAAGAGTTTTTATTTTATTTTATATGAGATATAAAAACTTTTTCCAAAACAAAAATAGTGCCGCATAAACCAGCTCTAGGTAAATCCAGATCCATATGGTTCTGCATAAATCAGTTCCATATGAACCTTTCACAGATATACCAAAACAAAACAAAAAATCAAACACTCAAAAAGTTTTTTTTTATATGAAATATCAAATTTTTTTCAAAAACAAAAATGGTGCCGCATAAACCAGCTCCATGTAAATTCATATTTGTATTGTTCTGCATAAACCAGCTCCATATGAACCCTTCACAGATATACCAAAACAAAACACAAAACCAAACACTCAAAGAGTTTTTTTTATTTTTTATTATCAATTAGGTCAAAGACCAGGGTGATAGCTATACAGACCATTGCTAAAAATACATTTGTTTAGCTATCAAGGTAACTCTGACTCCTCTCTTTCAAGGTAGCGAATCACCTAAGATTTATATGATGCCGCATAAACCAGCTCCAAGTAAATTCAGATTCATATGATTCTGCACAAACCGGTTTCATATGAACCTCTTCGCAGATATGCCTGACTCCTAACCAGCTAGGTAACGACACATTACGGATCATCCTTGATTTATATGGTGCCGCATAAACCAGCTCCATATAAGTATAAAACTAAACACTCAAAGAGTTTTTTTTTTTTTAAATTTTACTAAAACACGTATAAACCAAACACTCAAAGAGTCTTTACCAAAGCAAGTACAAACTAAACGCTCAAAGAGTTTTTTTTTTGAAAACTGAAGAAAAAGACCAAACCGCGAAATACGGACTCCAGTAATTTTCTACTTTATTGAAAACTTCTCAAAAACGATGGAAAGAAAAAAAACAGACTCCTAAGCAGAGAACCGTTAGTTTCTATCCTTATTAAAAACTCAAAAGATGGAAGAAAAGGCAAACTCCGAAGCAAAGAGCTGTCAATTTCTATTCTTATTAAAAACTCAAAAGATGGAAGAAATGGCAAACTCTAAAGTACGGAACTGTCAATTTCTATCCTTATTAAAAAAATTCAAAATGATGAAAGAAAAGCTAGACTCCGAAGCACGGAGCTATCAATTTCTATCCTTATTAAAAACTGGAAAGAAGTGATTGAAAATTTTGACAACTTTGATTGATTTCACTAATGGATTAGTTATCTCTTGTCGAGAGTAACTAAGAGTGCATGATCTTTGCTTAAAGCAAAACTCAAATAGATTGATGAGATTTTTAGGTAATGACTCTCTTTAACATGTGAGAAGCATTTTGCTGAGGTTTGAAGACTGTATGAGTAGGTTCTAGACTCCGCTGGGAATTGAAGTTTCTGAAACTTTGACTCCAAAAGAGACAATTTAATCAAAGAATTCAACTCAAAGAGTGTGTTCAAGCTTCTCTCGTCTCTATTTGGTAAGAATAGATATCCCAATTATCATTGTTTAATATCTTTTATGATTCAAGTCATAAAAGATGCCCCTAGTATGATGTACTTCCATGATAAGAGTCTTAAGAAAGCAGAACCAAGGTAAGTAGGAAAATTTAAATTTGCATGGGTTCTTTCTTTGGTATAGTGGTAAAACCATTTCCACAAAGGCTGAATGTAAGCATTCTTCCTTTTGCTCAATGTTTGAGGCTTTGATGTCTCTGACAAGTTTGAACAAAATGTGACTTGTCTCTTCCTTGATTCATAAACCAGGATCTACTTTGAATTTTCTTCGCATTTCAGAAGGTATACACCCGCTTTTTCCAGTGCCATAGACTATGGACTTTAGAAGAAAATGAATATCAACGAAAAACAGACTTCTAAGGACTCAACAAAGAAGATGCAGATTATTCAAGGGACTTGACTCACTTTCGATTCACCCTTAGATCTGATGTGTTATTTTGTTATGGTAAGGCTAGCCACTTTTAGAGTAATCTCGAAAACAATGTCAAGAGGTTCTAATTTCCTCAATCAGGATTTCCGTCATGGTTATTACTCCCTTCGGATTGCTTAGTCTTAATGCCCCTAGTTTAGAAAGGTGTCAAAGTAAGTCCTGTCGACCATACTCAGATTCCAAGATCCTTCCCTGTGTAGTGATTGTTTCTCTATCTTTTCGATTTCACTCTTCCCAAGAAGTCACAACTATTGTTCTTGAAATTAACAAGAGGGGGGTGAATTGATTTTAACACTAAATTAGCCCTTTTGAAAAAGGATTATGAAATCTAATTTGAATTTTCTTCTCTTGATTAGATTTTGGTTAGTTCAAATGAGATCAACACAAATAGAAATACCAAACCAAAATTAAGAATGAAAGTGCAAGAATAAGAAAGAACACACCGATATATAGTGGTTCGGGCAAAGCCCTACTCCACTCTCCTTAAGATCGTCCTTAAGGATTTCCACTATTGGAGACCTCCACGATGCCCGGCTCCTAAGCGATTACACTTCCAAGGGATATTAAATAAGATGCCCTTACACCTTTACACCGACTCTCCTTCTTTGCCGAGTTCTAAGCGATGCTCCTTAGGGTATTAAGGTAGGATGGCCAAGCCACCTTTACAAGAAATTGAAGATAAATAGCTTAGCTTCTTCTTGAAAGCTTGATGCTCTTTGAACTCCCTTGATTGCTCTTCAATAGTGATTGCAAGTGAAAGCTCTAAATCCCAACTCAATAGATTTGCAAGTTGCAAGGCAAGTTTGGAGAAAAACAAAATCTTAAGCTTGAAAGGGTTGCAAGTTTGCTTGAATGCTTAAGGGAGTTTTTCAAATGTACAAGAGAGAGGAAATAATCCTCTTGATGTTGTATATATAGCCTCTTGTCAAAATATGACCGTTTGGGGGTGTTGTTATCAAAAACCAAGTTTTAATTTAAATCCCAACAGCTATATTCTTAGCTTCTGCAAGGTTCTCGGAGCTCCGAGAAATATTCTTGGAGTTCCGAGAGAACGACCAGAAGAAGAAAATATTCTACTTGACCATTTCTCGGAGTTCCGAGAAAATGGCCAGAAGCTACTGGACCATTTCTCGGAGTTCCGAGGAACTCTCAGAGTTCCGAGAAGCCTAAAATTCAGCAGATTTTTTATTTTTATTGCTTGTTTGATTTTGGGCTTTTGGAACTCAATTTTTATGATAAATTTGGAATGTTTATGAGGGTCCCAACATGTTGGTCCACCACATAACCATTCACTAAACCATTTCAGTTCGTAAGTGTTTTTGAAAAACTCTTTTGAAAACCTTGCCTTGAACTAATAAATCTAAAGAGAAAGGATGTACAATAATACCTATGTAACCTTCAACCTCTCTTTAGTCTTGGTCTTCAATTGATCTTCCATCTTGTGTATGCTTGCTTGAGAGATGATGTGAGCTTCACTTAGCTCCTTTGACTCTTGTGTTGGTACGTCTTCAAGCATGACCATGTAGTGTGTTGGTTTCTTCAATGATCAATCCTGTCTTAAACACAACACTTCAAGGCAAATTGATTAGTATTCAATAACACAATCAATTATGTTTAGAATCATCAAAACAAGATAGGAGAGTAGACCCTTGGGCTTACAATCTCCTCCTTTTTGATGATGACAAACAAAATTGATTATGGGGTGTGTGTGGAGTGACATAGTACGCAAGTGAATGCTGGAACTCCCCCTCAATATATGCACATAGATAAATTATAACAATTAAAAGCATATGGTGCATATAGTCAATTGAATAGATAATCAATTTCAATTAAAAGCATATGGTGCATATAGTCAATTGAATAGATAATCAATTTCAAACTTCTCCCTCTTTTGTCATCGACAGAAAGGGTGAACTAAAATGTACAGCAATTTAGGAGTAAATGAAGATTGAGTTAGGTACCCCCCCTAAATCAATGCTTATGGTATAAAAATATTTTAACCAAGTACTGCACATATACCTGTTCATGATCGAGATGTTGACGTAAGTCAAATTGTTAGGTATTTTTAATTAAAGTGAAGGTACCTCTCCAACTTAGAAAACTAAGAAGGCTAAGTGTACCAATTGAGTAATTTTTAAGATTAATATTTGACATCTCATTCATGCAGATACTACCAAACCAAGATGATATATATAAATACTATATAGATAAGCTGGTGAAAGGTACAAAGTATTTATTTGGCAATTTCTTTGACTTGATCCGCACTTCAAATGTTTAAGGCACTTCGGATATAACATATTCTATCATCACTAAGGGGTTTTGTAAAGATATCCGCCAATTGATCCTCAGTATTGATATATTTTAAGCAAATATCCCCTTTTTGTGAGTGATCTCTAATGAAGTGGTGCCTAATCTCAATATGTTTCGTTCTAGAGTGTTGTATGTGGTTCTTTGTTAAGCTTATAGCACTAGTATTGTCACATTGGATGAGAATATTTTCCATTTTAATTGCATAGTTCATCAATGTGCTTTTCATCCATAGGACTTGTGCACAGCAAGCTCCAGCTGCCACATATTCTGCTTCTGTTGTGGAGAGAGCTACTGAATTTTGTTTCTTGCTAAACCATGAAACAAGTCATTTGCCCAAGAATTGAGAAGTCCCACTAGTGCTTTTCCTATCCACTCTACATCCAGCAAAGTCTGCATCTGAATATCCATTGAGAGTGAAGGCAGTAGATCTTTCATACCATAGTCCCAGACTTTGGGTTCCTCTTAAGTACTTGAAGATCTTCTTGACTGCCGATAGGTGAGACTCTTTTGGATCCGATTGAAATCGAGCACAGAGACAGACAGTAAACATAATGTCTGGTATGCTGGCTGTCAAATAGAGTAAGCTACCTATCATACCCCTATACATCTTTTGGTCCACATATTTGCCAAATTCATCATTTTCTAGCTTAGCAGTTGCACTCATGGGAATTCTTGATGTCTTACTGCTATCCATGCCATACTTCTTTAATAACTCCTTCGTATATTTTTCTTGATTTAAAAATATCCCATCTTGGTATTGTTTAATTTGGAGTCCTAAGAAGTAGGTTAACTCACCCATCATGCTCATTTCAAATTTATTTTTCATTAGAGTTGCAAATTCATCACACATCTTTTGATTAGTTGAGCCACAGATGATGTCACCCACATAAATCTGGACAAGAAGGATATCTTGATTTTCTCTTTTGATAATTAATGTTTTATCTACCTTTCCCATCTCAAATCATTTTTCCACTAGGAAAGTGCAAAGCCTCTCATACCAAGCTCTAGGAGCTTGCTTTAATCCATATAAAGCTTTATCAAGCCTGAAGACATGATTTGGATGTTTGTAGTTCTCAAAACCTGGAGGTTGCTCAACATACACTTCCTCTTGGATATAGCCATTTAGGAAGGCACTTTTGACATCCATTTGATATAGTTTAAATCCTTTATGAGAAGCATACGCTAAGAGTATCCTAATAGCTTCCATACGGGCAACAGGAGCAAATGTCTCATCATAGTCTATTCCCTCCTCCTGATTGTACCATTGGGCTACAAGCCTAGCTTTATTTCTAGTGATAACTCCATTTTCATCCAATTTGTTTCTATACACCCACCTCGTGCCAATGACTGGATGATCACTAGGTCTAGGCACTAGCCTCCACACCTTGTTCCTTTCGAATTGACTCAACTCTTCTTGCATAGCCATCAACCAATATTCATCCTTTTCGGCTTCCTTGATGGACTTAGGCTCTAATTCGGATAGGAACGCCAAGTTATTGCTCACACTATTATATATGATCTAGTTCTTACCGGCGATGTGGCATCACCCAAGATTTGGGATTCAGGATGATCTACCAATATTCTCCTATCCCTAGGCAATGAGTCATCATCTACATTCTCAACTTCCTCACTAGGTAATATATCACTTGTAGATGCATGAGGAGGAACATTTGTCTTAGGTAAGAGATGTTCAATATGTTCATCCTCATCATATGGCATTTCTTGAGGTGTTGGCTCTCTTTCATCAAATGTCACATACATGGATTCTTCTACAACTAGAGTTCTTCTATTAAATACTCTATATGCCTTGCTATGTGAATAATACCCTAAGAATATGCCATCATCCGACTTCTTATCAAATTTGTGTAAATTATCTTTAATGTTCAAGATGTAGCATTTACAACCAAACACTCTAAAATAGCTTATATTTGGTTTCAAGTTTTTCCAAAGCTCATAAGGTGTTTTCTTAGAAATTGGCCTTATATATACCCTATTTATGATATAGCAAGCGGTGCTAACTAGGGGTGCAACTCGGGCGGGCCCAACCCGAACCCGTCGGGTTCAACCCGAGAAAAATGCCGGGTTGGGTTGGGGTCCACTCGGGTCGGGTTCGGGTTGGAATTTATCAACCCGAGTAGTTCTCGGGTTGGGTTAGGGTTGAGGTGTCGGGCAACCCGAACCCGAAAGAGAACCCGAATTTTCATATAACATTTTTTTTCTAAAAAAAACTTACAAACAAAAGTTACAAAAACCAGCCTTCTTTTAATTTTTTTTACAAAAGAGAGGGGTGGCTAGGGAACAAATGAGCTTAATTTTAAAGACTAAAAACATAATTAGTAATTACCTAAAGCCCTAAACCTAAATCGACAGACTATTCTCTCTTTTATCTTGTGCAGCCTCTCGCCTTCTCCCCACAGAAATCAAAATCGCCACCGCCATCTCCCTCCGTCGAGAAAAAAATATTGTTTCTTCCTTGCAAAAAAAAAACCTTGTTTCTTCCTTCTTCCTTGCACTAAGTCTCTAACCCTCTGCAAAAACTCCATCTCCCACCCTCCTTCGAGAAAGTCGAAACCCTAAGCTCAACCTCTCCAAAAACCCTTTCTGCAAATCTTCTCATCTCTATCAAGCTATCCATCAAATATTGAAAGGTACTTTCTTTGAATCTCTTTTCTCATTTCTCTTTTCTCTCCCTCTCCTAATTTCTATTTGATCTGTATATTCTGGCAAATATCACTTTGATGAATGATGGATATCCCCCCTATGGCATAAATCTTTTATTTTTAATGCTCTGGGAGTTCTTTTTTTCAACCTAGGGTTTTATGGCCGTTTTTGGAGTTGGTTTCAACCTAGGGTTTCAATGTTTCATGCTACTCTCTCTCTCTCTCTCTCTCTCTCTCTCTCTCTCTCTCTCTCTGCAGCCAAATAGGGTTAGGATTTTGTGAAGAAGTATGTGGTTTTATGAAAGATCTTAGTTTTATTTGTGGAATGCTCAACAAGGCATGAAAATCTCATTTCTATTTGTTAAATTTGGTGTTTTGTAAAGAACTCTGCATTTTTATTTGTTAAATCTGCAGTTTTGTAAAGAACTTTGCATTTTTATTTGTTAAATCTGCAGTTTTGTAAAGAACTCTGCATTTTTATTTGTTAAATCTGCAGTTTTGTGAAGACATCTTCAGTTTTATAAAGAATCTGCATTTCTTGAACTTAGTTTTATTGTTCATTCAGTCATTTGGTTGATATGCAGATCAAATGAATCAGTTGAACTAATTTTGTATTATTAACACAATCTTGCTTATTTTTATTCCCTTGATTTTAATAACCATGTCTGATGCCTTTGACTTTCAATAACTGATAATAGTCATTCAATCCCTCCAATATCTCTATTGATAATACTCAGCCACACAATCTTCTGCACCTACACACAAGAAGCAACACAATTATCAATTGATTTCTGTGTTTATTTCTGATTCTCTAATTTACTTTCTACTAGATTATGTGCCCAAATAGTATTATGTAAGGCCCTGTTTGTTTTAAATAACGACATCAATTTTTGATTTGTGCGTGATAAATTGATTATTGGAGTCAAATGTAGGCCCTGTTTGTTCAAATAATGATCACAAATTGTCATTTGTGAGTGATAAACTGATTATTGGAGTCAAATTTAGGCCCTGTTTGTTTCAGATTATGGAGTTACTTAAATGTTTATATTTTCATGGATTATTGGATTGTTGTTAATTTGTTATTATTCAAGATTTTATCAATTGATGTCGCACTTGGTAGTTGGCAAGTTGAGGGATTATATAGGCTGACTGGCTGAGGGATTCAAGTATCCAAGAAACATTTCTTTTCGTTTGGGGGTATGGATATCGTCCCCTTTTCTTTTGTTTTATTCTCATATTAATTTAAGTACTTTTTTATTAGTTTAATTGATTTCAATACTTTCATTTTATGGTCAGATCTCAGATGTCTGCAATGGAAGGCACTAATCAAACTCCAATTACTGATTTGGATGTGGATGTCCTGGATATCCCTAGCCCCACTCAACTATCTCAATATGTGGCTACTTCAAAGCGTAAAAATCCTTATAAAATGATTTCAATTGTTTGGGATCATTTTACCAAGATTCCAAAGCCAGATGGAGGAAAGCCAGATAGGGCGAAATGCAATTATTGTAACAGAGAATTTGGATGTGATAGCACTCAAGGTACTAGTACTCTTAAGTGATACTTGGAAAAATGTACAAGATATCCATATGGTAACAAAGAGAAACAACAAGTCTTGTCATTTTCCGTTTCATCTGAGCAAGGTGGTACGACAGTTTCTACTTGGAAATTTGATCAAGAATTGTGTAGAAGAGAATTGGCGCGTATGCTTGTAGTTGAAGAACTACCCTTCAAATTTGTTGAGCGCGAGGGTTTTAGAAACTTTTGTAGAGTGCTACAACCTAGGTTCAATTTTAATTCACGTACTACTTTAAAGAAAGATTGCCTAGAGTTGTATAAGAAGGAGAAGAAGAAAATCAATGAAGCATTGAAGAAATCAGATCAACGTGTTTGCTTGACCACCGATATGTGGACATCCATCCAAAATCTTGGATATATGTGTATCACTATCCATTACATTGATACGGAGTGGAAGCTGCATAAGAGGATTATTAGTTTCTGTTCGGTCCCCTCTCCACACACTGGTGAAGCCATTGCTAATGAATTGGAAGTGTGTTTGTTAGGTTGGGGTTTGGAGAAAATTTGCACTGTTACGGTTGACAATTGTAGCTCAAATGACGTAGTGATTCGTAATTTGCAGAAAAGATTGAAGAAGAAGAATGTGGACCCCGATCCGAGGACGGTGCCGAGGGACGCGAGATCCCTCCTGCGATCCTCTAAGATCTCCACAACGTGAATGAGAGCTCTACCAGGGAACTCTCGGAACGGATGCCACCCTCACAGCATAGCTCGAGTGGCGATATAAAAAGAAAGAGATATGTCTCGATCCGGAGCCAGGGCTCGAAACCGAGACATACCTGAAATAAACTCAGAGTCGCCATCCATGGACATGCCATGGAACCAAAACAAATGCTCTGTTTGCAATGGATAACCAGAGATACAAAGGGTCCGTGCCTGATGACGAATGGGGAAGGGGTTAGGCGCCCCCAATTCGCCCAAGTGCGAACACTTGGTCTCTTATGCCATTTTTCATTAACTTCGAAGAAGTTTGGGTAAAAATCATGTGAAATGGGAACAAATATCCCCGAGTGAACGTCTACCTAATCATGCATGACTCGGGGATGAAATAATAAACACACATAAAGTAAGATAGAAGATGTGCCACCTAAGCATAGCTAGGTTATGAGTGACATGCCTAAAAGGTGTCTAAGTTCTGATGTGCAAACACATGCAAGCTATAGCTAAAGGTATAGGATCAGTACAAGAAAGTAAGAAAACACATCAAAACATACGATGACTACACAACAAATCCTAAGACTCTAAATTATTAGCCCGAGTCTTCGGATGGTCTGGTATTCATCCAAAGAAGCCTACGTATCCCCGCCTCCACGAGAATCAAGGCAACGTAGTTCTTCGCGCCTATTCTAAGCTAAGATGCCTAAGACACCTAGACCCCTATCCTAGACTCGATCTAAAAGACCGGACTAGTTATTAAAGTTTATTGTACGATTATTTAAATTCCAGTGAATTGTGGATTTTAGGACACCCTATATGCCCTAACTAAATGCAGATTAGCCCTAGGCTAATGCAGGTGGTTCCTACAACCTATGTGTAACTAGGCTGTGTGTCCTAAGGAAAACAATGGGATCACTAACGCATCCTAGACCTAGTCATCAGTCGGCGATGTGAATCGCCAACTGACCGGACGGAGGCGCTCCTAGCTAGGACAAACTCCTAACTCTAACACAAACACACAACAAAAGACAAACTCCTAACTCTAAAACAACATAAACAAGCACACAACAAATAAAAGACAAACTCCTAACTCTAACACTCTCTATCTAGGACAAATTCCTAACTCTAGAGGAAGATCTTGTTGAAAACAAGGTTTTGAAGAAAAAGGGTTAAAACATTTATTTACAAAGTTTGGCTGGACTTGAGATAAGAATCTCAAGCTGCACTACGTACCTCGTGGAAGAGGATCAAGCCAACGTAGTTCGAAACGAACTCTCAAACTACGCTTCTAAAAGAAACACTCAACACTTTAGATTTTTTTTAAGGTTTTTTATATTTTCAAATGTTTTTTTGATATTTTTAAAGTTTTCAAATGTTTTTTTGGATTTTAAAGCTTTTCCAATGCTCAGAATCTTTAAATGTTTTCAATCTTAAAGGGAACACGCAAGAACAACCATAAACTAGGGCAAAGCCCTAAATCCAAAAGGGGAAACCCCGAATAAGCAACTAACGCCTCAAAGAGACGAACCACAACAAGAAAGATAGTGTCCCAAAAAGAGAGAAAACGATCCAAGATCCCAAGCAAGCAAAGCTCTAATAAGACTGAGTTAGTCTCCAATAAGAGCGAAGTAATCAACAACTCTAAAGGAGAAACTCCGAGCTAACAACACTAAAGGGGGGGAACAAATGAGTCAGAGACTCTCTAATAACACTACCGAGTTAAAGACTCAACTCTAAAAGGAGAGGCCACTCTAACATGAGGCTAGGTAAGCCTCCTAAAGGGGAAACTCTCTATATGAGACGAGGCTTGTCTCCGAGACACAAATGACGTAAAAAGGAATAAGAGACCCTGTGCATATTTGGCAAAGGTAAAACACCCAGCCGGGCCGGACAGCTACCTAGCCCTAGGGTGCAACAAATGTGCAACCCAATACCCATAAGGGTAGGGGTATGAAGCCAAGCCGAGTAGGATGTTCTCCCAAAACCAAACGGCGCACAAAGAGGAGGTTTAACAAGAGAATGAGACCGGGCGGGTCTAAAAGGAATAAGAGACCTTGTGCATATTTAGCAAAGGTGAAACACCCAGCCGGGCCGGACAGCTACCTAGCCGTAGGGTGCAACAAATGTGCAACCCAATACCCATAAGGGTAGGGGTATGAAGCCAAGCCGAGTAGGGTGTTCCCCAAAACCAAACGGCACACAAAGAGGACTAACGAGAGAATGAGACCGGGCGGGTCTCCCAAACACACACAAAAATGGGCTCCAAGTAACCTTATCATTGCCCTTGCAAAGGGGGAAGCAAGGCTAAGACTCACCCTTATTTTAAATAAAATACCACTCTTCACTCAAATTTTTGAAAACCTTTGATCCAATGTCCGATCCGATCTGACAGTTATTTTACTCTATTCAAGTAGAACATCGTATTAAATTTTGGGACGAAACGGATTTGAAACACTCATGCAGATCGTGATTTTAAGCATACACATTTAATAATGAATTAAAATCATTTAAATGCTTAAAAATCATGCAAAAATCTAAAGAAAATGATGATGTCCTTTTTATCTCTTTGAATACAAGCGGGCCCCACATTAGCGGGTCCCACACGAGCGGGTCCCACACCAGCGGACCCCACACAAATGGGTCCCACATCAGCGGGCCCCACGCAAGCGGGTCCCACATAAACGGGTCCCACACACAGCGGGTCCCACATCAGCGGGCCCTACATAAACAGGTCCCACACAAACGGGTCCCACACAAAGGGGTCCCACATCAGCGGACCCCACATCAGCGGGCCCCACACAAGCGGGTCCTACATAAACGGGTCCCACACACAGCGGGTCCCACATCAGCGGGCCCTACATAAACAGGTCCCACACAAACGGGTCCCACACAAAGCGGGTCCCACATCAGCGTAAACGGGTCCCACACAAACGGGCCCTCATAACTAGAAATATCAAAATCTCAGAAAATCCAGCGAAGACTTCCTTTCACAGTAGTTTTTTTCTCTTATTATTATTATTATTTTTTTTTAACCAAATTGTTAGGAACATCCATTAAAACAACGAAAGCAGATTCCTATTCAAATCTACTCAAATACAATCAACTGAAACATAAACTTTGTATATATAAAAAAAAAATAAAAAAAAAAAAAAATCACACAGGAAAAGCTAACATCCAGAGAAAACATGATTTAAATTTCCAGTTCTAAGCATAAGCATTGAAAGTATATAAAAATAAAATGAGAAGAATTATGAAGGGAAATACCTTCTTTTACAAAGATCGGAGAAGACGATCGGAGCTAAGGTTTGGATCGGAAATGAATCGGAGATGGATCGGAGAAGTATCAGAGAAGGATCTCAGATCGGAGCTTAGATCGGAAAAAATGAATCTCAGATTTGCAGAAAAGGCCGGAGGAAAATGGGGGAAGACGATCAGAACACGGCCGGAGAAAATGGAAGCCGTAGGATTGGAGGTGTAGAGGTTGCCGGAGAAGGCGGTGGTGGCGGCCGTTGAGGGAAGAGGAGATGAAGGTTGGATCTCCGGCGGATTTGCCGGAGATGATGAGCTCTCTCCCTCTGCAATTCTCTCTTTCTCTCCCTCTTTCTTTTTTTTTTCTTTTTTTTCTTTTTTTTCTTTTCCTTGGTCTTTCTCTGGTTTTTTTCCACTGTCCTCTCTCTCGTTCTCCCCTCCTTTCTTTTCTTTTTTTTTTGGTTTCTTCTCGAGAGAGATCAGAAGACCCATCATGAGTCATCATGATGGGAGAAAATGAGAATTTTTTGTCCCCCTCTTGTCCCCCCCAAATTCCCTTAAATTTTGCAAAAAAATAAATAAAAAAATAAAAAACAATTTTCAAATGGCATCGGATGCCATACGAAAACCAAAATTACTCATTACGCCCATTTTTAAAACCAAGAAAATGATGACTGTCCTTATTCTCTCTTTGACCACATAAGCGGGTCCCAAAACAGCGGGCCCCACACAAGCGGGCCCCACGCAAGCGGGCCCCACACAAGCGGGTCCCACACGAGCGGGCCCCACACGAGCGGATCCCACATCAGCGGGCCCCACACAAGCGGGTTCCACACAAGCGGGCCCCACACAATCGGGTCCCATATCAGCGGGCCCCACATTCATTCATTTTCCGCCTGACCTCGGGATTTCATTCGAATACGCGGGTTTAGGGTCCTGTCAAAATGGGGTGTCCACACTTAGCTCGTTCGCTAGGCAAACGTGGTCGGATCTTGACGAAATTTCACAGGGACCTTGGTGGGACCCTAAGCTAGCTCAGGGTGCAATTTGGGACCCTAACGCACTGATTTGGGAAAGTTAAGCACAAAACATG
Organism: Tasmannia lanceolata; assembly: GCF_043159265.1. Taxonomy (NCBI): domain Eukaryota; kingdom Viridiplantae; phylum Streptophyta; class Magnoliopsida; order Canellales; family Winteraceae; genus Tasmannia; species Tasmannia lanceolata. The sequence goes on along the minus strand of NW_027518696.1, from coordinate 19,457,224 downwards.
GAGGTGCAGGGCACGGTCAAAATGGGGTGTCTACAGATGCCCCTCTTTGGCAGAGTGTGCTTGTCACACGATTGGCAAAGCTGACAAGACAACACATTTTGGCCGACCCGATTGTTAAAACAAAATAATTTTTTTGGGTTTTGATTCTAAAATGGTATTCACAAAGGTAAAATATCAAAGTAACACTATGAAACTCAAAGACTAAAAGCAAAGGGGAGATAACTTCTCACTGACTCTTAACTCGGTGCTTGCATTGAAGAATGAAGATTTTGATTGACAATTTAAACCAAGAATCACTTGGCTAATTATCGGGTGCTAAAACGGGTAAAAAATATTTGAGAAGACTCAAATTATCAATACCGGAATACAAGACGGGTAGAGAATGTTTGAGAAGACTCAAACTTTCAATACCGGATTACAAGACGGGTAGAGAATATTTGAGAAGACTCACATTTTCAATACCGGATACATCGAGTTTTTATCCTGGAATCGAGAGCCAGATCATTCAAAACGGGTAAAGAAATATTTGAGAAGATTCAAACTTTCGATACCGGAATACAAAACGGGTAGAGAACGTTTGAGAAGACTCAAACTTTCAATACCGGAAGGATGATGATATATCGAGTTTTTATCCTGGAATCGAGAGCCAGATCATTCAAAACGGGTAAAGAATGTTTGAGAAGACTCAAACTTTCAATACCGGATTACAAGACGGGTAGAGAATATTTGAGAAGACTCACATTTTCAATACCGGATACATCGAGTTTTTATCCTGGAATCGAGAGCCAGATCATTCAAAACGGGTAAAGAAATATTTGAGAAGATTCAAACTTTCGATACCGGAATACAAAACGGGTAGAGAACGTTTGAGAAGACTCAAACTTTCAATACCGGAATACAAGACGGGTAAAGAATATTTGAGAAGACTCAAATTTTCAATACCGGATTTCAAAACGGGTAAAAAATGTTTGAGAAGACTCAAACTTTCAATACCGGAATACAAGACGGGTAGAGAATATTTGAGAAGACTCACATTTTCAATACCGGATACATCGAGTTTTTATCCTGGAATCGAGAGCCAGATCATTCAAAACGGGTAAAGAAATATTTGAGAAGATTCAAACTTTCGATACCGGAATACAAAACGGGTAGAGAACGTTTGAGAAGACTCAAACTTTCAATACCGGAATACAAGACGGGTAAAGAATATTTGAGAAGACTCAAATTTTCAATACCGGATTTCAAAACGGGTAAAAAATGTTTGAGAAGACTCAAACTTTCAATACCGGAATACAAGACGGGTAGAGAATATTTGAGAAGACCCAAATTTTCAATACCGGATTTCAAAACGGGTAACGAATGTTTGAGAAGACTCAAACTTTCAATACCGGAATACAAGACGGGTAGAGAATATTTGAGAAGACCCAAATTTTCAATACCGGATTTCAAAACGGGTAAAGAATGTTTGAGAAGACTCAAACCTTCAATACCGAAATACAAGACGGGTAGAGAATATTTGAGAAGACTCAAATTTTCAATACCGGATTTCAAAACGGGTAAAGAATGTTTGAGAAGACTCAAACCTTCAATACCGAAATACAAGACGGGTAGAGAATATTTGAGAAGACTCAAATTTTCAATACCGGATTTCAAAACGGGTAAAGAATGTTTGAGAAGACTCAAACTTTCAATACCGGAATACAAGACGGGTAGAGAATATTTGAGAAGACCCAAATTTTCAATACCGGATTTCAAAACGGGTAACGAATGTTTGAGAAGACTCAAACTTTCAATACCGGAATACAAGACGGGTAGAGAATATTTGAGAAGACCCAAATTTTCAATACCGGATTTCAAAACGGGTAACGAATGTTTGAGAAGACTCAAACTTTCAATACCGGAATACAAGACGGGTAGAGAATATTTGAGAAGACCCAAATTTTCAATACCGGATTTCAAAACGGGTAAAGAATGTTTGAGAAGACTCAAACCTTCAATACCGAAATACAAGACGGGTAGAGAATATTTGAGAAGACTCAAATTTTCAATACCGGATTTCAAAACGGGTAAAGAATGTTTGAGAAGACTCAAACCTTCAATACCGAAATACAAGACGGGTAGAGAATATTTGAGAAGACTCAAATTTTCAATACCGGATTTCAAAACGGGTAAAGAATGTTTGAGAAGACTCAAACTTTCAATACCGGAATACAAGACGGGTAGAGAATATTTGAGAAGACCCAAATTTTCAATACCGGATTTCAAAACGGGTAAAGAATGTTTGAGAAGACTCAAACTTTCTTTACCGGATTACAAAACGGGTAAAGAATGTTTGAGGAGACTCAAACTTTCGATACCGGATGGGGTGATGATATCTCGAATTTTTTTATTCTGAAAATGACGGTCAGATCACTCCTAACATAACCTCCTAGAGGTCAGAGAGGATGAAAAATAGTTAAAACATAGCATAGCTAGAAGCGATTAGGAAAACATGACTTTTACCCAAAGTACAACTCAAAAAAATTTGATGAAATCTTGCGGGCACTGGCCCCTTTAAACAAGTAAACCAAAAACTCTGCCTATATTTTGAAAATTGCAAATCTGAATTCCAAATTCCAATGAGGATTTTATATTTTTTTTATTTTTTTATAATTGAAAAGAAACTGGAAATCGAGGGCCCAGAGTAATAACCATGAAAAGCCGCACAGGGAATATCAAAAGTCCGTGGCATTATGCCACGAAGAGCCAAGATGACAAAAATCGAGGGTCCACGGTAATAAACCATGAAGAGCCTAGCAATAAATCTGAGGTCCATGGTAATCAACCACAAAGAGCCCAGCTGGAAAGGAATCGGGGGTTCCCAACAATAAACCGTGGAGAGCCAAGCATTAAACCCGGGGTCCGCAGCGATGAGCGACAAAGAGCCCAATAGGAACAAAGATAAGCAATGGGAATGAATGGAATGATCATGGATAGTGGGTCCATGATATACCTTAAAGGATATATAACAAAGAGCCACTCATAGAGCAAGGGTCCATGGTGTACCTGACCGGTAGACCATGAAGAGCCAAGAATGAACAAGGATAATGACAAGCACTGGAGATGGATAGAATGAGTATGGATAGTGGGTCCATGATACAACTTGAAGGGCAGATCACGAAGAGCCACTCGGGAAGCAAGGGTCCATGGTATACTTGAATGGTAGACCACGAAGAGCCAAGAATGCATAAGACCTACACAGAAGACTTACTGATTGGAGAATTGATTTTTCTGGGATTAAACGTCTCTTGCTAAGAAAAATGGGAGTACGAGTTCCTTGCTGAGGATCGGACTTAAGTACTTGACGGGGCTTTCAGGTGTTTACCCTTCTTTAACAAGTGAAAAGCATTCTGCTAAGGTTTGACGATTGTGGGAGCAAATTCTAGATTCCGCTGGGGAAATTGATTTTCTTTAGAACTTGACTCTTTTAAGAAAGAGGGCTCATCTGAAGAGTTCAAAGATTTGGCTCAAGACGTGCTCGCATCTCTCTTACTTCAACTTGTTGTAAACACTGGCACTGATTGCCTTTGTATGCTTGATATCTTTTATGACGCAAGTCATAAAAGATGCCCCTAGTGTATTGTACTTCCATGACAAGAGTCTCAAGGAAAGTAGAACAAGGATAGATAAAGAAATTTTGGATTTGCATGGGTTCTTTCTTTGGAATAAAGATGGGATAATGGCTAAGCTCAAAGACTTCTCCTCTCATTGACCACTATGTGAGGTTCGCTCTTTCCCCTACCAACTGCATGAAACTTGACATATTCAGTCTGTCAGAGTAGGATACCTAAACCAGGATCTTTCATTTTGGAAGGTATACACCCCTTCCTTCCAGTGCCATACAACTTTTTAACCTTGAAAGAAAACAAATATGAATGAGGAATAGACTCCCAAGGACTCTATCAAAGAAGGTATAGATTATTCAAGGGACTCGACTACATTTTGATTCACTTTTAGATAAAATATGTTATTTTTTTATGGTAAGGCTAGCCACTCCTACAGTAATCTCGAAAACTATGTCAAGAGGCACTTCCTTCCGTCATCGGGATTTTCGTCATGGTTATTAACCCCTTCGGATTGCTCAGTCTTAATGCCCCTAGTTTAGAAAAGTATCAAAGCAAGTCTTGCCGACACTACTCGGATTCTGGGATCCTGCCTTGTTTGAGAATGCTTCTCCGTCTCCTTGATTTCTCTCTTCAAAAGAAGTCACTACTCAAACTTTGAAAATTCTGCACAACTGAAGAACTCCTTCGGTATCTCATCAATTTTCTCTTCATGGGAATTCTTCGCCTCTGACTAGATTGCCTCTTCAAAATTTCAATCCAGCAGACCGCTACCCTTACTTTGCATAAGCCAATCCCTTTGGTTAATGACTTAGCAAGCACATGATTTCATTTAGGCCGCCCTTTCGGGTTTTCAACCTAGTGGGTCTTCAGACTCTCGTTCTTTTTTCTGTTTTTGCTTTCATTTGCCTTGAACCTTTGCTTGTTTCACCAGAAGGACTTTCTAGGTGGGCTTGGGTTCAAAAGGGGTGGGATATTTAAAGTTCAAACGATTTGGACCGAATCTGGTCTTGCCAGACTACCTACGTACCCCAAAAATGGAGGATCAGATCCGCGTAGTTCGCTGTGGGATTTTTCAAAGAATGGTTTAGCATTTAGCTTCAAAATTTTGAAAGGGATTTTATCCCAAGGTTTGACCGAACCTGAATTAATCAAGTTGCCTACGTACCCCTGAAGAGATGGGGATCAGGTCCGACGTAGTTCGGGCGCATAAATGCCCCGGGTTTATAATGTGTTTGAAAAGAAGTATTGGCTTTAAATTGTTGGCCCAAAGGGTTCTCAAAAGGCTTTTAAAACGTTAGGATTTTGGCTATTAAGGCTCAAACGTCCAATGATGGCCTCCTGATATATTTGATGTACAAGCTCTTTTGCTTAAGGTTCAAAGACTTTGATTTTTTTTTTATTTTTTTTATTTTTTTCGAGGAGTCTGGCGGTTTTCTGGCAAAACTTCAACCACTGTGCTCCACTCCCTCTGAAAATCTTCTCTCAATATTTCATCAGCTCCACAGGATGTCTGACTAAAATTTTCACTTTCAACTTGATGTCTAAAGATGGTGGAGCCCTGTCTTGGATCACACCAGAGCATTCACCTGGTTTATCCTTGTAGGATCAAACAAGACTTCCTTGAACCCCTCTAAATAGGTTTATCAATTCCTCACGCTCCTCGGGAGATAACGTTTTGCCAATCCATCTTTCCCGAGTTTCGGATTTCGATACCACTATCGATAACTTCGATTTCTTCTTCAAGTGGCTATGCTAGACGCTCTTCCTCTCGTTTGACCTTTTCAGATCTCGAGGGGAATTTCGTCTGCAATCTCATCCAAGAGGGCGTCTTTAGTTGTTTAAACATTAGATCTAAAGAGTGAATCACAGAACATCGAAGACTTGAAACCAAACCAAAAACTTTATTGAATCGAAGACTCTTAAGTACATCAGTAACTCTCCTTTTTTTTTCGACGCGCCTCAATGGGCTCTACATTGAACTTGACAAAGGATGAAAACAACAGACTATGAATGAACACGACTGACAAACATGACACACTTTTTTTTTTTTTTTTTTTTTTTTTTGACATTAACATAGTAAGACTTACCAACTTTGAGAGAAGAAAGTTGGTACAAACTTAATGAAAGACAAACCTTAACAACACAGGACATTTTTTTTTTTTTTTTTTTTTTTTTTTTTCGATAATGACGAACTGGAACTGAAAGTATATGAGTAGTACACCTTCTTCCATGATGTCAATGACTTGGGGTTCAACTCTGATATAAGTCCTGTTGACTTGATTAGGTGAAATGAAAGGAAACTGGTTTAACCAATGGGTGAGATCAATTAGGTCAGACTCCTGTCATAGAATTGACAAAAACTGATTTTAGTATGAGGCAATCTCATGAAAATGATATACACAAGTTGAAACAAGAGATAATACAAACACATCTCTCCCTTGAATAAAACTAACAGCAGAACTGTAAGAAGGATCATGGTAGGGTAAGCACATGACTTATCAATAATCCTAAAGGATAGCGATCATACTGAAAATGAGTTGAGTAAAATCCGGCAGCATGACGGCCCTAAAAGGATCGTGGTAGAGTAAACTCACGGCTTATCGATAACTCTGAAAAGATAGCGATCACGCTCAAGGTGTTTATACAAAATTCGGCAGCATGACGGCTATATAGGGTGATTCCCACAACTCAACATAAGGGTAAATGAATAGAAACTCAGTAATGTAGGACTTTCAGCAAGGATACTTGCACTCAAATAATGATGACAAGATAAGCACACAATCAACAAGCAGAATATGGTCACCACGGAGATATAATCACATGAAGGATTGACAATGAATGACGACGCTTGGTCATGGGTTGGATTTGCGACCAAAGATATATCATGGCTATAGAGACATCGGACAAGCCATCGACCAGATCTAAGACACAACAAAGAATGGATATACAATCAAAATGGCAGCAAGTAGACTGTGGCCATGATAGTGACAAGTACGGGCCACCCGTCAGGTGAATCCGAAAGAATGCACATATAATTGATTAAACCAGGAATCCCCACTAGAAATGGGTCCTAATCTAATCAACCGACATAATCGTATACACACAAGAGATATGTACAATCTGAGGACGAAATGACAGATTATGGTTTCAACAATGGCAAGGGAAATGACACCAACCAAATCAAGAGAATATAGATATGATGAATTAGACCAGGAATACCCACCGAAAATGGGTCCTAATCTAGACAATCAACTCAACAAATGGTGTAGGTACAAGAAGGTAACTAGAAATCGACTCAGCAAATAAGTTATGTACAAAGGAACGACACAACTAAACACTTGAGAGACAAAAGGCAGACCATAGTCAGAATAATGATAGAGGAAAATTACTGACCAGGTCCGAAGGCTGGGGAATGAAACAATGTGGCTAATGGATAAACCAGAAAACTTCATTAATAGACAGGCCCTGGTCTAACAGCTAGCAAGAAGAATGGATAACAAAGAATCAAGAAATGAACACAGGCTATAAAAGGTGGTGAACAAGAATCATCAGCCTGATCCAAGAAAGAAATAGTGAACAAACTCTAATCGGGGATAATAGACCAGAAAACCTCAGTGGAAAGTAGGCCCTGATCAGACAGCTGACAAAACAGATATAAATCCAAGATACAGGAATAATCATATGATAAAGATGACAGGGTAGACCGCGATCTGGATGATGACCAAGCAAGAGCAAGAATCATCGACCGAGTCTGAAAGGATGGTATGACTGAAATAGATAAGGAAACCTTATTCGAAAGGATAAGCCATAATCTAAGAATAATACACTATACACACATATATGTACACACATATATATATATATATACACACCCTAACCAGGGGCACCAGCCCTAATCTAATCTAACGGAGTCGAGAAAATCTCGACTTGCGACAGACTAGTGAGTGTACCAGGACCGCGCTGTAGCCATGTAAAATGAGCTACCCTAGTCTACAAATGGGACAAGGCTCCTAACTCTAAGCTTCACATGTGTGAGCAACACATGTTCAACCCCATATGAATGCAATATACTTATATAAACACGGGTACCTCCTAGTTGGGTTTCACTAAGTCAGTACGTATATACATAATATATAAAACAAAATAGGGCTCCGGACTCAATCTAATGGGTACTATGCGTATGAAACATACTTAATATGTATAACAAAAGTACGCCCAATGTTATACATAGTATGCTTCATTGCTCATCGGCTGCTGTAAACACAAGTACGCCCAGTGTTTACGGCTGCAGCACCGGCGCATAGCTTGGAAATAGATTCAACAGTACCATCAGGGTGTAATGACATCCCAGTCGGGCACGCATTCAATCTATCCCGTGGAGCCAATAATAATGAAAAACAATGAAATAAGTAAAGAATAAACAATATGATAACATATGATGTGCAGTGTGTGAATCCCTTGTTTTAATTACGCACCTATCTGGTGCCCCTGGATTCTAACGATAGAATTCCCATTTAAAAGGATTTTAGCTCAAATTTCTCCGAAGTTAGCAAAAATGGCATTTATATAGAGTTAGGCAATATTTCAAGAACTCCCCAGCAGAGTCGCCAGCCTGTGGACCCCGATCCGAGGACGGTGCCGAGGGACGCGAGATCCCTCCTGCGATCCTCTAAGATCTCCACAACGTGAATGAGAGCTCTACCAGGGAACTCTCGGAACGGATGCCACCCTCACAGCATAGCTCGAGTGGCGATATAAAAAGAAAGAGATATGTCTCGATCCGGAGCCAGGGCTCGAAACCGAGACATACCTGAAATAAACTCAGAGTCGCCATCCATGGACATGCCATGGAACCAAAACAAATGCTCTGTTTGCAATGGATAACCAGAGATACAAAGGGTCCGTGCCTGATGACGAATGGGGAAGGGGTTAGGCGCCCCCAATTCGCCCAAGTGCGAACACTTGGTCTCTTATGCCATTTTTCATTAACTTCGAAGAAGTTTGGGTAAAAATCATGTGAAATGGGAACAAATATCCCCGAGTGAACGTCTACCTAATCATGCATGACTCGGGGATGAAATAATAAACACACATAAAGTAAGATAGAAGATGTGCCACCTAAGCATAGCTAGGTTATGAGTGACATGCCTAAAAGGTGTCTAAGTTCTGATGTGCAAACACATGCAAGCTATAGCTAAAGGTATAGGATCAGTACAAGAAAGTAAGAAAACACATCAAAACATACGATGACTACACAACAAATCCTAAGACTCTAAATTATTAGCCCGAGTCTTCGGATGGTCTGGTATTCATCCAAAGAAGCCTACGTATCCCCGCCTCCACGAGAATCAAGGCAACGTAGTTCTTCGCGCCTATTCTAAGCTAAGATGCCTAAGACACCTAGACCCCTATCCTAGACTCGATCTAAAAGACCGGACTAGTTATTAAAGTTTATTGTACGATTATTTAAATTCCAGTGAATTGTGGATTTTAGGACACCCTATATGCCCTAACTAAATGCAGATTAGCCCTAGGCTAATGCAGGTGGTTCCTACAACCTATGTGTAACTAGGCTGTGTGTCCTAAGGAAAACAATGGGATCACTAACGCATCCTAGACCTAGTCATCAGTCGGCGATGTGAATCGCCAACTGACCGGACGGAGGCGCTCCTAGCTAGGACAAACTCCTAACTCTAACACAAACACACAACAAAAGACAAACTCCTAACTCTAAAACAACATAAACAAGCACACAACAAATAAAAGACAAACTCCTAACTCTAACACTCTCTATCTAGGACAAATTCCTAACTCTAGAGGAAGATCTTGTTGAAAACAAGGTTTTGAAGAAAAAGGGTTAAAACATTTATTTACAAAGTTTGGCTGGACTTGAGATAAGAATCTCAAGCTGCACTACGTACCTCGTGGAAGAGGATCAAGCCAACGTAGTTCGAAACGAACTCTCAAACTACGCTTCTAAAAGAAACACTCAACACTTTAGATTTTTTTTAAGGTTTTTTATATTTTCAAATGTTTTTTTGATATTTTTAAAGTTTTCAAATGTTTTTTTGGATTTTAAAGCTTTTCCAATGCTCAGAATCTTTAAATGTTTTCAATCTTAAAGGGAACACGCAAGAACAACCATAAACTAGGGCAAAGCCCTAAATCCAAAAGGGGAAACCCCGAATAAGCAACTAACGCCTCAAAGAGACGAACCACAACAAGAAAGATAGTGTCCCAAAAAGAGAGAAAACGATCCAAGATCCCAAGCAAGCAAAGCTCTAATAAGACTGAGTTAGTCTCCAATAAGAGCGAAGTAATCAACAACTCTAAAGGAGAAACTCCGAGCTAACAACACTAAAGGGGGGGAACAAATGAGTCAGAGACTCTCTAATAACACTACCGAGTTAAAGACTCAACTCTAAAAGGAGAGGCCACTCTAACATGAGGCTAGGTAAGCCTCCTAAAGGGGAAACTCTCTATATGAGACGAGGCTTGTCTCCGAGACACAAATGACGTAAAAAGGAATAAGAGACCCTGTGCATATTTGGCAAAGGTAAAACACCCAGCCGGGCCGGACAGCTACCTAGCCCTAGGGTGCAACAAATGTGCAACCCAATACCCATAAGGGTAGGGGTATGAAGCCAAGCCGAGTAGGATGTTCTCCCAAAACCAAACGGCGCACAAAGAGGAGGTTTAACAAGAGAATGAGACCGGGCGGGTCTAAAAGGAATAAGAGACCTTGTGCATATTTAGCAAAGGTGAAACACCCAGCCGGGCCGGACAGCTACCTAGCCGTAGGGTGCAACAAATGTGCAACCCAATACCCATAAGGGTAGGGGTATGAAGCCAAGCCGAGTAGGGTGTTCCCCAAAACCAAACGGCACACAAAGAGGACTAACGAGAGAATGAGACCGGGCGGGTCTCCCAAACACACACAAAAATGGGCTCCAAGTAACCTTGTCATTGCCCTTGCAAAGGGGGAAGCAAGGCTAAGACTCACCCTTATTTTAAATAAAATACCACTCTTCACTCAAATTTTTGAAAACCTTTGATCCAATGTCCGATCCGATCTGACAGTTATTTTACTCTATTCAAGTAGAACATCGTATTAAATTTTGGGACGAAACGGATTTGAAACACTCATGCAGATCGTGATTTTAAGCATACACATTTAATAATGAATTAAAATCATTTAAATGCTTAAAAATCATGCAAAAATCTAAAGAAAATGATGATGTCCTTTTTATCTCTTTGAATACAAGCGGGCCCCACATTAGCGGGTCCCACACGAGCGGGTCCCACACCAGCGGACCCCACACAAATGGGTCCCACATCAGCGGGCCCCACGCAAGCGGGTCCCACATAAACGGGTCCCACACACAGCGGGTCCCACATCAGCGGGCCCTACATAAACAGGTCCCACACAAACGGGTCCCACACAAAGGGGTCCCACATCAGCGGACCCCACATCAGCGGGCCCCACACAAGCGGGTCCTACATAAACGGGTCCCACACACAGCGGGTCCCACATCAGCGGGCCCTACATAAACAGGTCCCACACAAACGGGTCCCACACAAAGCGGGTCCCACATCAGCGTAAACGGGTCCCACACAAACGGGCCCTCATAACTAGAAATATCAAAATCTCAGAAAATCCAGCGAAGACTTCCTTTCACAGTAGTTTTTTTCTCTTATTATTATTATTATTTTTTTTTAACCAAATTGTTAGGAACATCCATTAAAACAACGAAAGCAGATTCCTATTCAAATCTACTCAAATACAATCAACTGAAACATAAACTTTGTATATATAAAAAAAAAATAAAAAAAAAAAAAAATCACACAGGAAAAGCTAACATCCAGAGAAAACATGATTTAAATTTCCAGTTCTAAGCATAAGCATTGAAAGTATATAAAAATAAAATGAGAAGAATTATGAAGGGAAATACCTTCTTTTACAAAGATCGGAGAAGACGATCGGAGCTAAGGTTTGGATCGGAAATGAATCGGAGATGGATCGGAGAAGTATCAGAGAAGGATCTCAGATCGGAGCTTAGATCGGAAAAAATGAATCTCAGATTTGCAGAAAAGGCCGGAGGAAAATGGGGGAAGACGATCAGAACACGGCCGGAGAAAATGGAAGCCGTAGGATTGGAGGTGTAGAGGTTGCCGGAGAAGGCGGTGGTGGCGGCCGTTGAGGGAAGAGGAGATGAAGGTTGGATCTCCGGCGGATTTGCCGGAGATGATGAGCTCTCTCCCTCTGCAATTCTCTCTTTCTCTCCCTCTTTCTTTTTTTTTTCTTTTTTTTCTTTTTTTTCTTTTCCTTGGTCTTTCTCTGGTTTTTTTCCACTGTCCTCTCTCTCGTTCTCCCCTCCTTTCTTTTCTTTTTTTTTTGGTTTCTTCTCGAGAGAGATCAGAAGACCCATCATGAGTCATCATGATGGGAGAAAATGAGAATTTTTTGTCCCCCTCTTGTCCCCCCCAAATTCCCTTAAATTTTGCAAAAAAATAAATAAAAAAATAAAAAACAATTTTCAAATGGCATCGGATGCCATACGAAAACCAAAATTACTCATTACGCCCATTTTTAAAACCAAGAAAATGATGACTGTCCTTATTCTCTCTTTGACCACATAAGCGGGTCCCAAAACAGCGGGCCCCACACAAGCGGGCCCCACGCAAGCGGGCCCCACACAAGCGGGTCCCACACGAGCGGGCCCCACACGAGCGGATCCCACATCAGCGGGCCCCACACAAGCGGGTTCCACACAAGCGGGCCCCACACAATCGGGTCCCATATCAGCGGGCCCCACATTCATTCATTTTCCGCCTGACCTCGGGATTTCATTCGAATACGCGGGTTTAGGGTCCTGTCAAAATGGGGTGTCCACACTTAGCTCGTTCGCTAGGCAAACGTGGTCGGATCTTGACGAAATTTCACAGGGACCTTGGTGGGACCCTAAGCTAGCTCAGGGTGCAATTTGGGACCCTAACGCACTGATTTGGGAAAGTTAAGCACAAAACATGGAGGTGCAGGGCACGGTCAAAATGGGGTGTCTACAAAGAACAGTCTATTATTGGATGGGGAATTCTTACATATGAGATGTTGCGCACATATACTTAATTTGATTGTGGGAGATGGGATAGAGGAAGTTAAGACATCAGTGGCTAGCATTCGCAATGCTATAAGACATGTGAAAAGTTCACCATCGAGGCTACAACAATTTAAATTGTGTGCTAACCAAGAGAAGATATCATGTACGAAGACAGTATGCCTTGATGTATGCACTCGTTGGAATTCTACATTCCTTATGCTACAGAGTGCATTAGAATTCCAAAAGGCATTTGAACGTCTAGCAGATTTGGATTCTAATTTTCAATTTAGTCTGAAGGATGGTCCACCTACTGATGAAGATTGGGACAGAGCAAAAGTGTTGTGTAGGTTCTTGGAACGATTCTACATCTCTACAAAAAAATTGTCTGGATCTCTTTATATCACTGCGAATGTCTATTTTCATGAGGTTTATGCTATTGAAGTCTTTTTAATGCAAGGGGTTAGAAGTGATAATCCTTGCCTTCGTGATATGGCGTCGAAGATGAAGGAAAAATATGATAAATATTGGGGCAAAATAGAACGGGCCAACATAATGGTACTTGTTGCAGTGGTCCTTGATCCCCGATACAAGCTGAAGTACTTAGAATTTTGTTATTCTAAGATTCACGCCATTGATGATGTCGCACGGTTGATTGAAAGGGTTAAAGATGTTATGGATCGTCTCTTGAGGCATTATCAGTCCATTGAGGTGGCTCCTGATGGACCTGATGTTCCTTCAACCCAATTCAATCAACCTATTCACCAAAGTGGGAGTCAGCTTATCACTGGAGATTGTTTTGAATTTCAGCTTCAACATGAGTATCGTAAGCAATTGGAAGAAGAAGAAAATGTGCAATACGGATCAGAGCTTGATCGTTATCTTCTTGAACGAGTTGAAAAGGATAGTGGTGAGTTCAAGATTTTGTATTGGTGGAAAGTCAATGGCTCAAGGTTTCCCTTATTGAGTCAATTAGCTCGAGATGTTTTAGCGATTCCGGTATCGACTGTTGCATCGGAATCAGCTTTCAGTTCAGGGGGACGAGTGCTTGATCAATTTTGTAGCTCTTTGACGCCAAAGCTTGTTGAATCTTTGATTTGCACAAAAGATTGGTTGAGAAGCTCATCAACCCCTATTGAGATTGATGAAATCTTGGAAGAGCTTGATGATGATGATGTTGAGTCTGGAGGTAATTGAATAAATGAATATTCATTTACATAGAATTTCTTTTCTACCATAACATAGCAATAGCATCTTGTAATTAGTTTGGCTAAAGTTCTAATTAGTTCACTTGTAATTTTTCAGTTACTGGCGATGGAGCTCTATCTGATTGAGTATCTTGCTTAAACACGCACAATTAAATGTTTGAGGTAATAGTTTAACTCTATACTATTCAGTTAGCTAGTTAGCTTTTGATGTGCATATTTTCCATTTTGGCTCAATTCTGCCCTGATATGTTGCAGGTCGAGTGGGAGTCGAGCAAAGCATGAGATTGTGGTGTGCTAAATGAAGATGTCTTTTTGGATCTTATTATGTTTTTGGATCATATGCTAAATTAATATGTAATAAGTTTTTGGTGGTGAACTTTATATTTCTTTACAGTTCTAGATTCACAGTTGTGACTGGTGAGTAGTGAACTTTGCTTTCTTTTGAGATTATTTGGAAAACTATCAACTCTAGTAGTTTCTATTACTACAACTACTAATCTACTGCTAGAAAATTAATAGCTTCTCAGTTGTCTTTCCTTGGACTTATGCTTATTAATCTTGTCGACTATTTGTGATTTGTGAACTTTTGTTATTAAACTTCCTCTTTCCAATGAAACATTTATATTTGTTATACATGTTCAAAACAGGTTGGTGCATTTATATTTTCTACAGTATTTTGCCATTCTACAGATTGAATTTTTGCCATTCTACCTTGAATAACCCGACCCGACCCAACCCAACCCGACCTGATTTGTGAAATTGGGTTGGGTTAGGGTTGGGTTAGGGTTGGGCAATGTCAAAATCAGGTTGGGTCGGGTTGACCCTTCTCGGGTTGGGAGTCGGGTTGGGAGTCGGGTTGGGTCGGGTTAGGGTTGGGCAGTTGATGATCCGGGTTGGGTTCGGGTTGGCATCAACCCGACCCAACCCGACCCGAGTTGCACCCCTAGTGCTAACCGCCTCCGCCCAAAAGTATCTAGGGAGATCATTTTCATGCAACATAGTTCTAGCCATTTCTTGGAGGGTTCGGTTCTTTCTTTCTGCAACCCCATTTTGTTGAGGTGTCCTAGGTGCCGAAAAATTGTGTTTGATGCCATGTTCATTACAGTAAGTGTCAAAATGTATATTTTCAAATTCCGTTCCATGGTCACTCCTAATGTAAGATATGGCAATACGTTTTTCATTTTGTATTTGATTACACAATTTTAGGAAATTTTCATAGGTTTCATCTTTATGTGCTAAAAATATGACTCATGTAAATCGTGAGTAGTCATCCACAACTACAAACACGTACCTCTTTCCACCTAGGCTACTAGTCTTCACTGGTCTAAGTAGATCCATATGAAGAGTTGCAAGGGGTAGGTGGTTGAAATCATATTTTTAGGGGCAAATGAGCTTTTTAATTGTTTTCCTAATTGACAAGTTCTACAAATGTGATCTTTGGTGTATTTGAACTTAGGCAATCCTCTAACAATTTCTTTTGAGGAGAGGGTCGAAATGAGATCCATTCCGACATGACCCAACCTCCTATGCCACAACCAAGAATCTTCACTAATGGCATTAAGACAAGTCACATTTTGGAGTCTAAGATCATCTAGTCCAATAGTGTAAATGTTATTGTCTCTAGAACCTATGAATTTTACTTTTCCATCTATCTTATTTTTAACAATGCATTTGTCGGGGTTGAAGACTACTTCAAAACCATTATCGCATAATTGACTAATGCTAATAAGATTATGGGATAAACCATCAACATAAAGCACATCATGTATGGGAGAGGTAGAGTTACTTATGGTGCCTTCTCCTTTGACTTTTCCTTTATTGTCATCTCCAAAGGTAACATCTCCACCATCCTTGAGTGATAGGGATGCAAATTGAGTGAGGTCTCCGGTCATGTGTCTAGAGCATCCACTATCAAGGTACCATGTGTTCTTCTTGTTATGACTTTTAAGGCATACCTACATATGGATAGGCAAATGAGATCCTTTAGGTACCCAAATCTTCCTAATCTTGCTATGTTCATTTATCTTCACTTTAGAGTTCAATTTAATTTTATCTTGTTTAGCATGCATGCAAGCAACTTTATAATGACATTCTAAACCACAATAAAAATAAGTTTTGGTGCTACTAGAAGAGGCCTTTACAAGTTTGTTCTTATAGTTGGATATTGTAGTATTCCATTTATGTCCAAGTCCACTTTTATCATGTGACATTCTTTGAATGTTAACAAGCCTATCCAATTTCAATGAACTATGTTCAAATTTTTCAAAAAGTTTCTTTAGTTCATCATATTCAAAAGATAGTTTACTATTTTCATGCTTTAGCTTGTTGTTTTCAATGGATAGTTCTTGTCGATTTTCATTTAAAATTTTGATAGATGCATTTAAATCGTGAATTTCAACTTTGTATTTTCATTTTCATCATCTAAAAATTCATGGTCTTTCTTTAACCAACCAAATTCTTTTGTCATGTTAGAGATTGAATTTTCAAGTGATGCATTTTTATCAAGTTCTATTTCAAGTTCATCATGTGCACTTTGTAATGTATCAAGAACTTCTTTTAAAATAATGACATCATTTAAAGTATTTACCTCTTTATTGTCGTTTGTTGAGGCCATGAAGCAAATATTTTTTGCTAACAAGCAATCTTCTCCATCATTTTGTTCGCCTTCACTTTCAATTTCGTCATCCCATGTGGCGGTCATTCCTTTCTTGCCTTCTCTTCTCTTGAAGCGATTATTTGAGGTAGGCTCATTGTTGAGTGGACAATCCGGGCGAATGTGTCCAAGCTTTTTGCATCCATAGCATCGGGGTTGAGACGATCCGTCACCGAGCTCTTCTTTCTTCTTGAATGGAGGATTGGTCATTCTATTTCTCATGCCTCCCATGTTCCTTTGCAAGAACTTGATCCTTCTTGTTAGGAGGGCAACTTCATCTTCCATGTCTTCCTTTCCATCTTCATTTTCACCTACATTACAAGCAAAAGCGACTCCTTTTCCTTTTTCAATTTTAGTTTCAATTTCGGGTGTTTTTATTTTGAAAATCATCTGATGGGTTATCAAGGACCCTATTAGTTCATCTAGGTTCAATGCATTCATGTCCTTGGCTTCGGTGATTGCGGAGGTTTTGGATTCCCATGACAAAGGTAGATCTAAGGATTTTGGTCACTAAATCTCTATTTGAAAATTGCTTTCCAAGTCCCCTTAATCCATTTACAAGGTTCGTGAATCTAGTGTACATGTCGGCAATAGTTTCATCGGGTGTCATTTGAAAGAGTTCATATTGATTCTTTGACTTGGTTGGTTCCATCATGGGTGACTTCTAAGGTGTCCCAAATTTCCTTAGCCGAATTCAAATTTGACACTCTAATGAATTCTCCGGGAGACAAAGCACAAATTAGAGAATTCATGGCTTTGGCGTTGTAGTTTGAGGCTTGTTGTTCGACTTCAGTCCAATCATTTAGATTTCTCGTGGGTAATATATATTCATTATTAATGGCTCTCCACATTTGGTAATCTTGGGTTAAAAAGATTTTTATTTTGGTTTTCCAAAATCCATAATTTGTTCCATCAAAATAGGGTGGCCTAGTGTTTGAGTAACCTTCATGGTGTTGAGGGTAGTTTGCCATTTTTAGAATCTTTACTCTAGACCGGTTAGGGTTTTAAAATAAATTAGAGACGAGGCTCTGATACCAATTGAAATTAACAAGAGGGGGGGTGAATTGATTTTAACACTAAATTAGCCCTTTTGAAAAAGGATTATGAAACCTAATTTGAATTTTCTTCTCTTGATTAGATTTTGGTTAGTTCAAATGAGATAAACACAAATAGAAATACCAAACCAAAATTAAGAATGAAAGTGTAAGAATAAGAAAGAACACACCGATATATAGTGGTTCGGGCAAAGCCCTACTCCACTCTTCTTAAGATCGTCCTTAAGGATTTCCACTATTGGAGACCTCCACGATGCCCGGCTCCTAGGCGATTACACTTCCAAGGGATATTAAATAAGGATGCCCTTACACCTTTACACCGACTCTCCTTCTTCACCGAGTTCTAAGTGATGCTCCCTAGGGTATTAAGGTAGGATGCCCTAGCCACCTTTACAAGAAATTGAAGATAAATAGCTTAGCTTCTTCTTGAAAGCTTGATGCTCTTTGAAGTCCCTTGATTGCTCTTCAATAGTGATTGCAAGTGAAAGCTCTAAATCAAACTCAATAGATTTGCAAGTTGCAAGGCAAGTTTGGGGAAAAACAAAATCTTAAGCTTGAAAGGGTTGCAAGTTTGCTTGAATGCTTAAGGAGTTTTTCAAATGTACAAGAGAGAGGAAATAATCCTCTTGATGTTGTATATATAGCCTTTTATCAAAATATGACTGTTTGGGGGTGTTGTTATCAAAAACCAAGTTTTAATTTAAATCCCAACGGCTATATTCTTAGCTTCTGCGAGGTTCTCAGAGTTCCGAGAACCATTCTCGGAGCTCCGAGAAATATTCTCGGAGTTCCGAGAGAACGGCCAGAAGAAGAAAATATTCTACTGGACCATTTCTCGGAGTTCCGAGAAAAATCTCGGAGTTCCGAGAAGCCTAAAATTCAGCAGATTTTTTATTTTTATTGCTTGTTTGATTTTGGGCTTTTGGAACTCAATTTTTATGATAAATTTGGAATGTTTATGAGGGTCCCAACATGTTGGTCCACCACATAACCATTCACTAAACCATTTCAGTTCATAAGTGTTTTTGAAAAACTCTTTTGAAAACCTTGTCTTGAACTAATAAATCTAAAGAGAAAGGATGTACAATAATACCTATGTAACCTTCAACCTCTCTTTAGTCTTGGTCTTCAATTGATCTTCCATCTTATGTATGCTTGCTTGAGAGATGATGTGAGCTTCACTTAGCTCCTTTGACTCTTGTATTGGTACGTCTTCAAGCATGACCATGTAGTGTGTTGGTTTCTTCAATGATCAATCCTGTCTTAAACACAACACTTCAAGGCAAATTGATTAGTATTCAATAACATAATCAATTATGTTTAGAATCATCAAAACAAGATAGGAGAGTAGACCCTTGGGCTTACAGTTCTTCCATGTTTTCGGTCTAACAGACCACTTGTCTCAACTCTTGCTTGCACTACTCGCACTCGAATTTTGGAATTCTTCATATATGAGGAACTCTTCCTTTATCTCATCAGCTCACTATTTATGAAAAATCCTTGCCTCTGACTAGATTGCCTTCTTGATTTTTCAATCTATCAGACCGCTACCCTCACTTTGCATAAGCCAACTCCTTTGGTTGTAGACCTAGAGAAAATGGTTCTCACTTTTCTCTAGGCCGCCCTTTCGGGTTTTCAACCTAGCGGGTCTTCAGACTCTCGTTCTTTTATTTTCTTTCTGTTTTTTTATTCGCCTTGAACCTTTGCTTGTTTCACCAGAAGGATTTTCTAGGTGGGCTTGGGTTCAAAAGGGTTAGATATCAAAAGTTCAAACGATTTGGACCGAATCTGGTCTTGCCAGACTACCTACGTACCCCAAAAATGGAGGATCAGATCCGCGTAGTTCGCTTTGGGGTTTATCAAAGAATAGTTTAGCTTTTAGCTTCAAATTTTGTAAGGGAATAATTGACATTTATTCCAAAGGTTGACTGAACCTGAAAAAATCAAGCTACCTACGTACCCCTGAAGAGATGGGGATCAGGTCATAACGTAGTTCAAACTCATAAAAAAAATGCCCCCGGTTTATAATGTGGTTAGAAAAAAAAATGGTTTGATTTGAATTTTTGGCCCAAAGGGTTTACAAACGAATTTTTAAACGTTAGGATTTTGGCTATAAAGGCTCAAGCGTCCAAGGATGATCTCCTAGTGTTTTGGCGCACAAGCTCTTTTGCTTAAGGTTCAAAGACTTTGAATATTTTTATCGAGGAGTCTGGCGGTTTTCTGGCAAGACTTTAACCATGGTGCTCCATTCTCTTCTCGAGATCTTGAATTCATGCTCAAGATTCTTCAACTTTCAATTGTCTCCAAATAGTAAAAACGATTCTCATCTGCGATCTATCTCATTGACTCCATCATCTGGGTCTTTGATATTCCAAAAGAATTGTCATATGGACACATTCCCTTCTCTTTGTCTTTCTCTCATATTCTAAACATTAAAAATGTCCTTTTTCTTGAAATATTCCACCTCAGAATCTCATTGAAAACATACAGCTCAAAAGCTCTTTTCGGGTTTGAATTGATGACTTTATTTTCTGAAAGTCTTCTCGAAACTTCTCATCAGCTCAACTGGATGTCTGATGCTCCACTCTCTTGGATTTTGCTTTTCGACTGATATCTAAAGCTGATGGAATCTTGCTTTTCACAACAACATGGCATTCACCCGGTTTATCCTTATAGGATCAAGCAAAACTACCTCGAACCCCTATAAACAGGTTTATCAATTCCTCGCTCTCCTCGGGAGATAAAGTTTTTCCAATCTATCTTTCTCGAGTTTTGGATTTCGATACCACTATCAATGGCTTCGATTTCTTCTTCAAGTGGCTATGCTAGACGTTCTTCCTCTCATTTGACCATCTTTCAGATCTTGAGGGGAATTTCGTCTGCATTCTCGTTCAAGAAAGGTGTATTTAGTTATTTTAAACATTGGATCAAAGAATGAATCATAAGAATACCGATAATGCTGGACTCAAGAGTTTATTTCAATGAAAATTTCATGTACATTGATGATGATTTTTGACGCGCCTCAATGGACTCTACATTGAATTTAACAAAGGACAAAACACTGACTCTGAATGAACAACAATGACAAACATGACATTTTTTCTGACAAGCTTCAAAAAAACTAAACATTGACTCAATGAAAAGACTAATGGACTCAACACACTCAAGACTAATATTGGCACAACTTGACTTGCCAACTTCGAATTGAGAATTGGCATTTATTCATCAAAAGACAAACTTTAAGACAATGACTATCTTTTTATAAGTAAATGATTAGCACTAAAAATTTACGAGTAGCAGGCCTTCCGTCACGATAATGAAAACTATAGAGTTTGATCCGAGAGTAGGAATCTCAGAAAAGGCAATTCCACAAGGTCAAGGTTAAATGGGACAACAAAAGGCTATGTTGACAATGTGGGTGAAGCAATAAACCACCTGGATTAAGTGTGATTGGACATGGTTAGTCCTTGGGAGGAATGGTCTTTCGTTGAACACAGACTCTTGACTTGGAAGCGCACACACTAGATCAACAGTCATGAAATAAGAATTCTGAACAAATAGAAATAAGAGCAATCTTGAGCATATCTATTGGTACCTCAAGTCAAAATGTCAAAAATGATGACATGATCTCAAAGAAATCCTCAATCAACTCCTTTAAATTTTCTTCGGGTATGACTTCTCTTCTTTCGGGTATGAAAGAGTCAAGAACGATAAACACCCTTAATCTAAATAGGTTTTGATCTCAGCATTAATCATGCACTCATGAGATAGATGGGCAAGATATAACCAATCCATTAATGATCAGGGTATGATACAAGAGTACAAAGTGAAGGACGGGAAAACATAGATCAAATGGATAATCAATGGCTCATATGATAGACCATGGCCATAAGAATGACAAAAGTAGGGTCAAGGACCAGATCTAAAATCTGAATGAAAGATGAACACGCAAATAATTTTTATGTACAAAGAATCTCTATAAAAAGGTAAATCCTAACCAATGGATATACAAGTGGAATGTAACCAATGGATTTACAAGTGGAATGTAACCAATGGATCAAACGATAAACCACGGCCATGAAAGTGACAGAGAAAGTGCCACAGGCTAGGTCTAAATCTAAAAATTGGATTGATATAATTGATTTGAATTAGATAAGGAACCCTCATTAAATACGAAAGCCCTAAACTAATAATCAATATAAATATGTACATATACATATATACACCATAACCAGGGGCACCGTCCCTAGTCTAATCTAGCGGAGTCAAGGAGGTCTTGACTCATGACAGACTGGTGAGTGTATTAAAACTGCGTCTGTAGCCATATAAAGTGAGCTACCATAGTCTATAGATCGAATATGGCTCCTAAATCTAGGCTCCAACATGTGTAAGAAACAAATGTTCGTCTTTATATGGATGCAATATATATATAAGCACATGCAGATCCTAATTGGGTTTCACTAAGTCAGCAGATATATTCATATACATTATATATTTAAAACGAAAGTAGAGCTCCGGATTCAATATATCGGGCACTATGCATATGATCCATACTTTAAGTATATAACACAAGTACACCGAGTGTTATATACAGTATGCTTCATTGCTCACCGGCTGCTGTAAACACAAGTACACCGAGTGTTTACGACTGCAGCACTGGCGCATAGCTTGGAAATAAATACAACAGCACCATCAGGGTAATGACATCCCATGTGGCACGCATTGTATCTATCCCGTGGAACCAATAATAATAAAATCAATAAAAGAAAAATAAAAAATAAAATGATGTATGCTGTGCAGTGTGTGAACCCCTTGTTTTAAACACCTATTTGGTGCCCCTGGATTCTAATCAATTAAATTCCCATTTATAATGATTTTAGCTCAAAATTCTTCAAAGTTAGTAACAAATGGCATTTTAACAGAGTTAGGCAATGTTCCAAGAAATCCCCAGCAGAGTCGCCAGCCTGTGGACCCTGATCCGAGAGAGAGGTGAGGGACGAGCCCCCAGCGGCCTCTAGGATCATCCACGTGTGAATGAGAGCTCTACCAAGGAACTCTCGAAATGGATGCCACCCTCATAGCATAGCACGAGTGGCGATATAAAAGAGATACCTCTCAATTCAGGAACAAGTCCGGATTCGAAACGTACCTAAACAAACTCAGAGTCGCCATCCATGGTATACGGCCATGGATCCTTAAACAAATATGCTCTGTATACCATGGATAACCAGAAATATATATGGGTTCGTGCCTGATTACGAATGGAGAAGATCTGAGAGCACCCCCAATTCGTCCGAGTGCAAGCACTTGGTCTCTTATGCCATTTATTATTAACTTCAAAGAGTTTCGGGCGAAAATCATATGAAATAGGAACAATTCTCAGGAATCGTCTACCTAAGCATGCATTTCCTGAGGATAAAGAAATAAGCATACACAAAATGAAATGAAAAAATGTGTCACCTAGGCAAAGCTAGGTTATGAGTGACATGCCTAATGAGTGTCTAAATTCTGGTGGACATACACATGCAAGCTACAGCTAAAGATATAGTATCAGTACAAGAAAGTAGGAAAATACAACAAAACATACAATAACCACACAACAAATCCTAAGACTCTAAACGATTAGCCCGAGTCCTCGGACGGTCTGGTATTCATCCAAAGAAGCCTACGTATCCCCGCCTCCACGAGAATCAAGGCAACATAGTTCTTCGCACCTATTCTAAACTATAATGCCTAAGACACCTAGACCGCTATCTTAGACTCGATCTAAAAGACCGGACTAGTTATTAAAGCTTCTTGAACGATTATTTAAAATCCAGTGAATTGTAGATTTTAGGACACCCTATATGCCCTAACTAAATGCAGATTAGCCCTAAGCTAATGCAGGTGGTTCCTACAACCTATGTGTAACTAGGCTGTATTTCCTAAGGAAAACAATGGGATCACTAGCGCATTCTAGACCTAGTCATCAGTAGTCGATGTGAATCGCCAACTAACCGGACGGAGGCGCTCCTATAACTCTAGGACAAACCCCTAACTCTAAAACAAGCACACAACAAACAGACGACAAATCAAAGACAAGACCCTAACTCTAGAGGAAGAATTTTTTGAAAAATGATGTTTTGGAAGATGTTTTGGTATTTTTAAAAGGGTTAAATGATTTATTTACAAAGGTTTGGCTGGACCTGGGATAAGAATCCCAAGCTGCACTACGTACCTCGTGAAAGAGGATCAAGCCAACGTAGTTCGAAACGAACTCTCCTAACTAAAACCTAACACTTCAAATCATTTAACGGTTTTAATGTTTTTCGAGTGTTTTTGATATTTTTTAAAGTTTTCAAATGTTTTTGAATTTCAAATTTTTGATATTTTTTGGATTTTTAAAATATTCCAATGCTTTTGGATCCTTAAATGTTTTCATTCTTCAAGGGTACACGCAAGCATAACCATAAACTAGGGCAAAACCCTAAAGTAAAAGGGGAAACCCCGACCAAGCAACAAATGTCTCAAAGAGACAAACCACAACAAGTAAAGAAGTGTCCCAAGAACAGAGAAAACAATCTAAGATCCCAAACATGGAAGACTCTATATGATTGAGTTAGTCTCTAATGGAAAAACTCCTAACCAATAACACTAGGGAGGGAGTACAAATGAGTCAGAGACTCTCTAATAATACTACCAAGTCAAAGACTCGCTCTAAAAGAGGAGGCCACTCTAACATGAGGCTAGGTAAGCCTCCTAAAGGGGAAACTCTCTATATGATACAAGGATTGTCTCTGAGACACAAATGACGTAAACAAGGGTTCTGATGAGACTAGGCAAGCCTCCTATATACAAAGGAGGGCTCAAAGTATCCCTATCATCGCCCTTGCAATGATAGAGGGGATTTAACATCTAAGGGTATCTAAAAGACTGAGTTAGTCTTTAACTAAGAAGGGAAGTATTCTAACATGAAGCTTGGCAAGCTTTCTAAGAGGGTAAACTATCTAAATGAGACAAAGCTTGTCTCCTAAAAGGGGACTCATGGAACTTGGAAGGTCTAGACATGATTTGGAAGCGATCCTAGAAGTTTAGATGCCTAGGTTTACATATAGCACAGGTTCCACTCATTTAGCATAAAAAAATATTGAAAGCACTCTACACAACATGCAATTTTCGCAAATAAGACTCTAAAATATAAAGTAAATCATGAAAATTGATCAATATATGATTTGTGACTTTCTAGCATGCTCATCATATCCCAATACAAGCATTAGAATCAATATAGGCTCAAAACAATCTTAAAAAAAAAAGGTGAAATTTCCACCCAACATGTAATTTTCACCAAAAATGGTCAAAAATGCCAAACAAATCATGGGAATGATTCAATATATGATTTAAAACTTGCTACTAAGCTCAAAACATCCCAAACAATCATTAAAATTGAATAGAGCTCATATTGTCCATGATTTTCAAGAAATGGCACAATTATGTCATATAATGTGAAAATTGCAACTTTGCACTGACTTTTAGACTCCTCAAACATCAAAACCATAAAAAAATCCACTAATCAAAATTGTAGATCTCAAAATGAATGAAATTCTCTCAGTTGACCATTTTGTTTGGATCTGGCCAGAAGTGGCCGGAAAATGGCCTCTTCCGATCCATCGCCATTAAAAGACATTAGTGTTTTAACTGAAAGTTCGGGCTCAGTTTTGACACTCAAAACATCGTCTCTAAAAATATTCGCTCAAGCACAGAGTATTAGAAAATCTTGTGAAGAACATTTTTCCTTTGTACGGATTTTGACGAAACAGAACTGAAATGGCCTAAAAATGGCTAACAAGCTGCTGTTGCAGAAATGACATTTTTTCAGAAAAACTGAAGCTTGTAAGTAGTTTTTGACATATTAAAAAGCATTTATGGAAAAATTTGCTCAATAAGACAGTTTTAGAAAATATTATAACGAACCTTTTTCCAGTTGACAGTTTTGAACAATTCGGCCAGAAGCAGCCCAAAAGTTATTCGACACGATAATTTCTAAAAAACAACAAAAATAACGCTTTGGACTGAAAACTTTAAACGGGCATAACTCTCTCGTCTTTTGGCCAAATTTGAGCCGCCATATGTCGAACTGACCGGCTCGACGAGATCTACAAGATTGAGATGTTTGTTTTATTTTTATAAAAGCTCCGAGTATTTACACAACACACATGCAAGCACAACTCTACACACATACATACATGCACACATGCACAGCCACCTATGCACATATACACACATATATACATTCACAAACATATACAAACGTATCCTCACACACACACACACACACACACACACACACACACACACACACACACACACTCACTTATACACACAAAAGACACGCATAGGGTTGAACTGTAATTCCAATGTACCTTGCATCAAGTTACATGAAACTACAAAATAAGGGCTCTATATAGAGCAGCTGTAGGTAAATCTTATCTATGTTGAATCACATTTTTTTTTTTACAAGTGGGTATAGCTAATGACAACACAAACATGCATGGGCTGAATGGTGCTTAAGACAGGAGCTGAAATGTGCATAAAAATGGGACTGAAATATGCTTAGGAATGTGCATAAAACCAAGGCTAAACTATGGGACAGATTTGCGCCTCAAATTGGGGCTGAAATGTGGATAGATTTGCGCCTCAAACTAGGGCTGAACTGTGGACAGATTTGCGCCAAAACTGGGGCCAAACCGTGGACAGATTTGCACCTCAAATTGGGGCTGAAATGTGACAGAATTTGTGCTAAAACAGGGGGCAGATTCAAGGACTGAACTGTGCCAAAACGGGGGCTGAATTGAGAGTTTAATTCCAGGGATGACTTATATATAATGAGTTATAAATTCAACAGTCACCTACTTCACACTTCCCTTTCAAACTTGATTATGATCTGACAAGTCAAAGGACCAAGAGCAAATGAAATTCATCACAGCTACTTGATGCAATTAACACAGTTATGGGGAAGGAATTCGAAATATTCAATGACCATGCACATGCAACCATTCATCATAAAAGACATGCATGTATCAGTTATCCTGAATTACTTGAACATTACTCAAACAAATTCATTCGTAAATTAACTGGACTACCTCCTCTATATATAATAAAAAAAGAACTATCCCTTTGGTTTCCATATAACTAACCATCTAGCAAGCCATTACTTCACAAATTAAACACCAACATAGGTTCTGTTCGTGTAACAGCAGCCATGAACTATGGTTTCATTGACTCAACAGAAAAAACCTTAAATCATGATAGGTATATTTAAAGAACCATGAGAAGACTCACTACGACAAGCACCTCTGATACTTAGGGGCATTTAATCAAACAATTCGTGTGCGTAAAAAAAATGCTTGTCTGTTCATAATTCTTTTGACCAATAACAAGAATAGGGAAGGGTAAATTCATTCTATTACTAAAACATGATAATGAGAACATTAAAAATCCACACAATAGAAGGTGCGCACAGGGAACAAGTAGGGGTACAAGGGCTGCCAATAATATTTGAAATCTCATTGAAAACATGACTCACAAAGCGAGTATCCATAATGAAGACATATCACATGCTTAAAACCCTAAAATCAGAGAAAATGTATGAGAAGGTATTTATCTTTGGTCGAATCCTTCTTCTTGCTCTTTAGATTTTTAAAAATTTTCTCCTATAGCACTCCGATCTAAGCTTTAGATGAGCGAACCAGAGAAGACAACTTTGCTTGCGAAACTCACGAACTTTTCTCTTTCTCCTCTTTTCCCCAACAGAACTCTTTGCTAATCTTTTTTTAAACCAGCTGATGTGAATAATCGTCAAGAAAATGAACTTGTAAGCTTGTCGAGCTGCTATTTTCCTCTAATTCTTGAGCAGATTTGCTTCGTCATACTCCGAA
The DNA here is from genome assembly GCF_043159265.1 of Tasmannia lanceolata. NCBI lineage: Eukaryota > Viridiplantae > Streptophyta > Magnoliopsida > Canellales > Winteraceae > Tasmannia > Tasmannia lanceolata. The sequence goes on along the minus strand of NW_027518696.1, from coordinate 19,429,694 downwards.
TTTGAGCTGAAGCTGCCTAAAAGGCCTTTTGAGGACAAAACATCTGTAACTTTTGAAATTTGCTCAAGCTTTCATTAGAGCTAAAGCTAGATCTGAACATTCCCAAGCAATTTAAGCTTTAAACAAAAATTGAGGAAAACTTGATCTGAAATTTCACTAGAAAAATGAACAGATTTAAGGTTCTAAAGGTTTCTCAAGCTACTTAGGGTTTGAAGCAAGAAATCAAAGAAAATCAGCAGCTCTATTGAAGAATAAGGAAGAAATTGAAAGGTACAAGGTAAGATTGAAATGAAGAGAGGCTCGCCGGAGAGAATGAACTCGCCGGAGAAGATGATCGGAGAGAAAGGCAAAGATTAGGGTTGAGATCTATTTTCTCTATCTAGAAATCTCAGAGCTTCTCTCTCTAAAAAAAATCTAATAAATCCTCCTTTTTTTAAAATAAGAGGGCTAACCTCTATTTATAAAAACTCTCCATAATTTTTGCCTCCCCCATAAGTTGTCTTGGACAACTCTCATGTGTATATTTAACTCTTAGTTTTGGTTGTATAGGGTGGCCCACAGAAAAAATGTTAAATGAAAAGCTAACGAATAAATTCATGCTCTATTAGCTGCCCCAAGACACCTTCCTACAACAAATTACCCTTGTTTTATTCCCAACAGGTCACCTCCTGGTCAGGATAATGCACACCCCTTTTGCGACACTATCTTACACTACGCTCACGAACTAAACTCGTTCGCTAGGCAAACTGCGACGGATTTAAACAAAATTTAAAGAGACCTTCCTAGGATCTTAAACTACCCTAGGGTAAGATTTGGGACTTTAGTTTACCTAATTGATTGGGTTTTGATTAAACGCACCTAATTAGGGTTCGGTCAAATGGGGTGTCTACAGACGTAGATGCAGCTCTGTGTGGAGGACTGGTGATGGTGGTGGAAAGCATTCTTTGCTTATAGTTCTGTTGCCCTCTACGTATTCGTATATTCTATCAACTACTTGGTGTTTGACCTCCGCAGTTTGAGTGGTCTTGTGTCAGTTCTTCTGTACCTTGGCTACTCACTAGCCATGGCCCTTGTTATCATGTTATCCACAGGCATGATCGACTTTCTCATGTCCTTCTACTTTGTTCATCATCTTTTCTCGTCTGTCAAGATTGACTAGATGTTACTAAGGCAATTGGGCAGGATAAATTGTCAGCCCTTTGTGAATCATCAGCAGATGGTCAAAGCACAAATGCGTAGGAAGAGAAGTTGCCACTTTCCATCTTTACTGAATCCACGACTTCTTGATTTCATTATAAATTCATCTATTCTACTGAGGGATAGTCTATTTCCATGGTTTTGGAGCTTTTAGCTTGCTTTTACTAATGAAGATGGTATGTAATCTCAGATCGCCGAGGGCGATGAAGGCGCTAGCCCAAGCCCATTATTTTAGGAGACTTACTCAGTCTTAGTAGAGCTTCCCCTCTTTTATTTAGAGACTTCTCTAGTCTTTTAGAAACCTTTAAGTGGTAGTTTCTCTTCCTCATTTAGGAGACCATTGTGGTCTTATTAGCGAGTTCCGTGCTAGGAGACACACTCTGTCTCATTGAGGTAGTTCTCTTTTGGAGACAAGCCTCATTTTGGACCTACCCTTAGGGAGGTCGCTTTAGTTTGGTAGGGAGTATACCCATAAGAGGCATGCCTTGCCTCATTTATAGAGCCCCTATTTGGAGACAAGCATTGTCTTATTTAGAGGGTTTCCATTTTTAGAAGGCTTACCCAGCCTTATATTAGAGTAGCTCCTTTTAGAGAGTCTTTGACTCATTCCTCCTTTAAGTTGTAGTATTAGAGAGCCTTTGGCTCATTTATCTTCGTTAGTGATTTTTATTAGAGAGTCGTTGGTTCGCTCGTCCTTTGGATAGCATTGTTAGAGAGTCGTTGACTCCCTCGTTCTTCAGGTAGTGTTGTTAGAGAGTCTTTGACTCAGTTGTCTTTAGGTGGTTATTAGAGAGTCTCTGACTCATTTGTCCTTAGTAGGGAGTCCTTGACTCGGTTATCTTGCTTAGCAGTATTATCGGAGAGTCTTTGACTCATCTTTTCGTGGTGTTATTAAAGAGTCCCTGACTCATTTGCACCCATCTCTTTAGTATTATTACTTAGGAGTTTCTCCTTTAGAGTTGTCATTATTCCACTTTGTTTAGAGACTAACTCAGTCTTATTAGAGCTTTGCGTGTTTGAGATCTTAGATTCGTTTTCTCTGTTCTTGGGGCACTTCTTTACGTGTTGTGGTTCGTCTCTTTGAGACGCTTGTTGTTTGTTCGGGGTTTCCCCTTTTGATTTAGGACTTTGCCCTAGTTTGCGGTTATGCTTGCGTGTCCCCTTTAAGGGTGAAAACATTTAAGAATTCAAAAGCATTGGAATATTTTAAAATCCAAAAACATCAGAAATTCGAAACTCAAAAACATTGAAAACTTTAAAAAATGTCAAAAACATTTGAAAAATATTAAAAACCTTAAATCTTTTGGATTGTTAGGTTTTAATTAGAAGAGTTCGGTTCGAACTACGTTGGCTTGATCCTCTTCCACGAGGTACGTAGTGCAGCTTGGGATCTTTATCCCAAGTCCAGCCAAACTTTGTAAATAAATGCTTTAACCCATCTTCTTCAAAACCTTGTTTTCAACAAGATCTTCCTCTAGAGTTAGGAGTTTGTCCTAGATGGAGAGTTTTTAGAGTTAAGAGTTCGTCTTTGATTTGTTGTATGCTTGTTTGTGTTTGTTTTAGAGTTAGGGGTTTGTCCTAGAGTTATAGGAGCGCCTCCGTCCGATCAGTCGGCGATCCACATCGTCGAGTGATGACTAGAGTAGGATACGTTAGTCTACCCTTTGTTTTTCTTAGGAAACACAGCCTAGTTACACATAGGTTGTAGGAACCACCTGCATTAGCTTAGCGCTAATCTGCATTTAGTTAGGGCATATAGGGTGTCCTAAAATTCACAATTCACTAGAATTTAAATAATCATACAAGAAACTTTAATAACTGGTCCGGTCTTTTAGATCGAGTCTAGAATAGAGGTCTAGGTGTCTTAGGCATCATAGCTTAGAATAGGCGCGAAGAACTACGTGACTCTGATTCTTGTGGAGGCGGGGATACGTAGGCTTCTTTGGATGAACATCAGACCATCCGAAGACTCGGGTAAATCATTTAGAGTCTTAGGATTTGTTGTTTTGTTATTGTGTGTTTTGTTATATTTTCTTACTTTCTTGTACTGATCCTATGCCTTTAGCTCTAGTATGCATGTGTTTACACATCAGAACTTAGACATCAGTTAGGCATGTCACTCACAACCTAGTTGTCATTAGGTGACACATTTTTTATCTTACTTTATGTGTGCTTATTATTTCATCCCCGAGTCATGCATGATTAGGTAGACGTTCACTCAGGAATATTTGTTCCCATTTCACATGATTTTTACCCAAACTTCTTTGGAGTTAAATGAAAATGGCATAAGAGACCAAGTGCTTGCACTCGGACGAATTGGGGGTGCTCTTTGGACCTTCCCCATTCGTAATCAGGCACGAACCCATATATATTTCTGGTTATCCATTGCACAGAGGATTTGATTTTAGGGTTCCATGACATATCCATGGATGGCGACTCTGAGTTTATTTTAGGTATGTCTGGGTTTCGAGCCTTGGCTCCGGATCAAGACATATCTCTTTCTTTTTATATCGCCACTCGTGCTATGCTATGAGGGTGGCATCCATTTCGAGAGTTCCTTGGCAGAGCTCTCCACACACGTGGATGATCCAGAGGGTGTTAGGGACTCGTTCCCTCACTGTCCTCGGATCGGGGTCCACACCCAACAAGTAGGGGCGGCAAAATTGGCTGAACCGAACCGAAATCGAGCTTGGTTTGGTAAAACCAAATTATTCAAATTTCGGTTCAGTTCGGTTTGGGGATCAAACCAAACCAAACCGAACCGTTGCCCCCGATTTCCAATGAATATGAGTAAGGGGTGGCGAAGGCCGAAACCGAACCGAAAATTATGTTTCGCTTTGGTTAAACCAAACCGATTCAAATTTCGGTTCGGTTTTGGTTTGGTAGAACCAAACCTTTCAAATTTCGGTTCGGTTCGGTTTGTAAGATAAGATGTGTTTGACTTCGAATTCCAATTAAACCCCACCCACTATATGGAACCAAACAGGGCCTTGGGGTTCTTCCTCGGGTTTCTCTTGGGCTTTTTCTCGGATTACTCTTGTGCACGGTCTTGGGTTGAGAAGCAAGGAAAGGGTTGCAGGTTTGTGGGTTTGGGTTTTAATCAATTGTAATCCTTGTATTTTGTTTTTCTCATAGTGGAAGATCGTGTTTCTCGCCCGTGGAGTAGGCTTGGCCAAACCACGTAAAATCTTGGTGTTCATCTTGTGGCTTGATTTATTACTTTTATTTTTTCTGTTAAATTTGTGCACGATCGGATCAGATTGTCAGGGGGATTTTTTTCTCAACAATGGTATCAGAGCCGTGGTTGGAGCAATCGTAGAGGCCAGGTAGTGTGATCGTGGGTGTTGTGGTTGGATCGTGGTTAGAGCACGATCTTTGAGAGTAGAAAGACTGTCTACGAAAGATTCTTGTTCGAGGTGAAGCACTACACCAAGAACTACGAAGTAATCTTAGATGGCGGTAAAATTAAGTTCTACTCAGTTCAACATCGACAGATTTGACGGAAATGACAGTTTTACCCTATGGCAGATGAGGGTGAAGGACATCCTAGTTCAACAGGGATTGGCTAAGGCGTTGAAGGGAAAGGGTGGCAAGCCGGAGAAGATGACGGATGCCGAGTGGGAATACATTGAGTTGAAGGCAGTCAGCATGATTCGGCTATGTCTGGCAGATAATGTTATGTTTAACGTTATGGAAGAAGATGCACCTAAATTATGGGAGAAATTGGAAAAGCTTTACATGTCAAAAAGCGTGGCCAACCGGTTGTATTTGAAGCAGCAATTGTACGGGTTGAAGATGCAGGAATGAGGGAATCATTTGGAACACATCACGGTGTTCAACGGACTTGTGGATCAACTCCACAAGGTTGATGAAAAGTTGAAGGAAGAAGACAAGGACCTTTTGCTTCTTACTTCGCTTCCAGATTCGTATGACAACCTGGTGACGACTTAATTGTATGGTAAGGATACGATAAAGTTAAAGGAAGTCACGGTGTCACTCTTATCGAATAAAATGCAAAAGAAACCTGTTCTTGGTAGAAGTGAAGAGCATGGGTTGATTGTTCCTGGTGGGAATCAAAGAGGAAGGTCGTCTGACAGAGGATCAGGAAAAGGCAGGTCAAAATCCAGGGTTGGCAGAAAGCGTGTATAATGTTACCATTGCAAGGAATATGGCCACATCAAGCGGGATTGTCTGAAGCGAGCTGACCAGGCGGGCAATGGTGCTACGAATACGGCGGTGGCGATGGCGGTAACGGATGAGTAGGGTGAAGAGTTTGGAGATGTTCTCATAGTCTCCACAGGTAATCACACTTCTCCTCATGATGAGTGGATTCTAGATTCGGGGTGCTCTGATCATGTTGCTCTATGAGGGAATATTTTGAACATGTTCCAAGGGACAAGGGCGGGTGTAGTGTCCTTGGGTGACGGGTCTACTTGTGACGTCACGAGAGTTGGGACGATGAAGATCAAGATGTTCGATGGAGTGATTCATACTTTGGGTGGTGTGGTGTATGTCCCAAAGATGCGAAGGAATCTAGTATCTCTTGGCCAGTTGGACTCCAAAGATTGCAGGCATTCAGCTGCAGGTGGAGCTATGAAAATCACATGTGGCTGTATGGTTCTGATGAAAGGAGAGAAGTGCGGTGAATTATATCTTCTGGTTGGGAACACGGTAACTAATGTTCCTAAGATCTCAATGGCAAGTTGGAAACAGAGTAATTGTGTGTGCACACGTTGGTCTCTTTCGCAGTTGGTGCAGAGATGAGTTTTTAAGTTGCAAACGATGGTGAGAGGATGACGGTACCTGCGTTGGGGAGGATGGATCGAGATCCCTCTCCAAGATTGACTAGGTGAGTCAAATGGGTTGGCAGCTACACATGTGCATTGGTCGTGTTGATCATACAGGTGTGACAACCCAAGAGGGGGGTGAATTGGTCAATTAGAAATTTTAGGCTTAATTAGGGGAAGATTAAAAGTTAATCCTCTAATTAAACACTAATTAGTCTAACGCTTGTTCGAATAGGTGTGTTAATAAAAGCTAGGGTTTAGAATTTCTAATCATGCACATTTAGCTAACCCTTGTTCAAATAAATATTATAATGCTTAGGGCTTAAACATTTCAATCAAGTGCATTTACTAACCCTTGTTCAATCTAAAACACAAATATAAGTTAGGTTAGAGATTACCAATCACCACACGTGCAAGAGAAGGAAAGAAAGAGACAAGGAGACAATGAACACAAATTTATAGTGGTCCGGTCTATCACAAGACCTACTCCACTCTTCACGTCCATGCGCGAGTTTCACTATCTCGATCCTCCTTTAAGACCGGATCAATGAGCCATTACATGACCAAGCTTTTCCATTCTCAAGGGCCAAAGCGAAGCCCATCTGCACGAAGCCTTCAACGTGAGGACAAACCCTTATATGCCGTCTTCACCTTTCTTAACGGGTCGAAGAGAAGACCCTCGTCTTCACGATTCTTAACGGGCCGAAGAGACGACCCTCAATGAAGAACAAAGAAAATAAAAACTTTCATGCCTCTTGATTGGTGGATTACAACTTTGAAAGCTCACAATCACTCAAAGAAAATACAAATGTAAAGCCCTATTGTGGACCCCGATCCGAAGGAGGCGGCGAGGGCACGAGTCCCCCGTCGGTCCTTTCGATCAGCCACATGTGAATGAGAGCTCTACCAAGGAACTCTCGAAACAAATGCCACTCCCAGTAGCATAGCACGAGTGGTGTATAAATGAGATACCTTTCGATTCGGGAACAAGTCCAGATTTGAGACATACCTAAATAAACTCAAAGTCGCCATCCATGGTATACGGCCATGGATCCATAAACAAATATGCTATGTATACCATGGATAACCAGAAATGAATGGGTTTGTGCCTGATTACGATTTGGGAAGGGTTTAGACACCCATCTCGCCTAAGTGCTAGCACCTGGTCTCTTATGCCATTTATTATTAACCTTGAAGAGTATTGGGTGAGAATCATGTGAAATGAGAACAAATATCCCCGAGTGGACGTCTACCTAAACATGCATGACCCGGGGATAAAATAATAAGCATGCACAAAATAAATGAAAGAAGAAAGTCAACTAAGCATTGCTAGGTTATGAGTGATATGCCTAATAGGTGTCTAAGTTCTGGTGGACAAGCACATGCATACTACAGCTAAAGGTATAAGGTTCGTACAAGAAAAGAAATCTAAATCTAGTAGTTAATCATGAAATGAATTAAGAATACAGTAAACGAAATAAAGAATAAACAAAATGACAGACAGATAAAAGAATGAAATAGAACTTAGGACGAACACATAGCGCCTATATACATTAGAGCGAACACATAGCGCCTATAAATTTGAGCGAACACATAGCGCCTAATATAATATAAGATCTTAACACATCACATGTAGAAAGCAGTAAATGACAGATATGATAAGCAGTAAAGCAATAAAGCGCTACAGCTAACTGGCAATCAAACCAGGTAAGTGTTACAGCTAAGCAGGTGAATAAGCAGTAAGAAAAACGATAAAAGAATAAACACACTACAACTAAACATGTAAAGAGCAATAAAGAAAATAACTTAACACTATAAATAAGTTTGTGTGTAAACATGTAAGAGATAAAGATGATCAAAAGAATTAAATAAACACAAATACAAACCTTAAAATACTAACGACAAACCCTAAGACTCTAATTTTTTCGCCCGAATCTTCGGATGGTCTGGTATTCATCCGAAGCCACCTACGTATCCCTGCCTCTTACAGGAATCAATTCCACGTAGTTCTTCACACCTATTCTAAACTATGATGCCTAAGACACATATACCTCTATCCTAGACTCGACCTAAAAGACCGGACTAGTTATTAAAGCTTCATGCACGATTATTTATATTCCTATAGATTTCAGGACACCCTCTATGTCATAACTAAATGCAGGTTAGCCCTAAGCTAATGCAGGTGCTTCCTACAACCTATGTGTAACTAGGCTGTGTATCATAAGAAAAACAATAGGCAAACTAACGCATCATATTCTAGTCATCAGTCGGCGATGTGAATCGCCAATTGACCGGACGGAGGCGCTCCTACCTAGGACAAAGCCCTAACTCTAACACAAACACACAACAACCAAAACACTCTATCTAAGACATACTCTTAACTCTAGAGAAAAATATTTTCGAAAACAATTTATGAAAGATTTTTGTGCTTTTACAAGGGTTAAAAGGTTTATTTACAAAATTTAGCTAGACTTGGGATAAAAATCCCAAGCTGCACCACGTACCTCGTGAAAGAGGATCAGCCAACATAGTTAGAAAACAGACTCTCCTAAACTACTCTTAAAACTTTAACAGTTCCAAATGCTTCCAATGCTTTTTTGAAGTTTTGAATTTGTAAGTTCAAATTTTTTTTTAAATGTTTTTGGATTTTGAAGTTTTTCCAATGTTTTTGGGTTTTACAATGTTTTAATGTTTTTGGATTTTTAAATGATTTCAATGTTCTTGCGATTTTAAGATTTCAAATGTTTATGGATTTTAAAATTTCAAATGTTTTCACTCTTTTGGTCAAAGGCCAAAAGGAACACACAATGCAACACCCTAGGGTAAAACCCTTAGGATAAAGGGGAAACCCCAAACCAACAAACTTGTATCCCAAAACAAGATGTAACAATCCACGAACAAGAAAACAAGCGTCCCAAAAACAATGAAAATGATCTAAGATCCCCAGTAAGCAAAGTTCTAATAAGACTGAGTTAGTCTCTAGTCAAAGTGAAGTAACAATAACTCTAAAGGAGAAACTCCTAATTAACAACACTAAAGAGGGGTACAAATGAGTAGATGACTCTCTAATAACGCTACCAAAAATGTGAGAGCAGAAAAGTCAAAGACCGCTAATAACGCTACCAAACATGGGGTAAAAATGAGTCAAAGACTCGTTATAAGAAAGGGTTATTCTAACATGAGGCTGGGTAAGCCTCTTAAAGGGAAAACTCTCTAAATGAGACAAGGCTTACCTCCAAATAAGGCTCTACAAATGAGGCAAAGTATGCCTCCTAGATACAAAAGTGGGCTCCAAGTGTCCTTATCATTGCCCATGCAATGAGAAGAACTAATGTACAAGGGTATCTAAAAGACTAAGTAAGTCTATTAAATAAAAGAGGGGAGTGTTACTAGGACTGAGCAAGTCCCCTAAGGGATAGGCTTGGGCTAACGCCTCTGCAATGAATAAGGGGTTCTAGTATTAAAGGATACCTTAAAAGACTAAGAAAGTCTACTGAATAAAAGAGGAGAATGCTACTAGGTAAGTCTTCTAAAAGATGGGCTTGGGCTAACGCCTTCATCGCCTTTGTAATGAACGTACTACTAATGAAAAAATGAATCGCTGAGTTTAAGGTCCTGCTCTCATATCCATGAAATTAAAGATGGGATACGTATACAACATATGTTCCACTACATATTGATAATGACTATAATGATCAAGCATAGAAACTCATTTTATTAATACTATACCCTTAAATCCTTGGGAAATGATATTGGCACAGCCATGTAATGATACGCAAGCTAGACATGTAGGGTATAATGCAAACATTCTATCAACAGGATATGCGAACAAACAAAATAAAAACAAAGATTGCACCTATTTTAAATTCAGTAATAGTCTTACCAATCTGAATCTCATTCTATTCATAAAACTAAAGTGAAAAGAACCCAATTCCACTCTATTAAGCAAGTCTAAAGTGTAACCAAACAAACTCAAAATATTATATGCACCCAAATCAGTGAGTAAAGATGATTCATCAGAAACACAACCTAACCCTTACTATTTCATATATATATATATATATATATATATATATATATATATATCAATCCCAAATACACTAAGTGGACTATATTTATACCAAAAGAGGGGCTAAATCATAAACTATATTTATACTAAACAAGGGCATGAATCATGAACTGTATTATGCTAAATAAAAGGCCAAATCATAAGCTGAAATTGCGTACAACAGGGATTAAATCATGACTGAATTGTATAAAAAAAACTAGGGCTGAATCATAGCTGAATTGTGCCAAAAACTAGGATTGAATAATGGCTAAAACTTGTGCCAATACATGGCTGACTTATGAATAGAACTTGTGCAAAACTGGGATTGAATTGCGGACAGAACTTGTGCCAAAACAGGGGCTGAATTATGGCTTGAACTATGAATGAATGAGCCACACATATACACATGCATATATAAAGACATAGCACACATTTACATATACACACATGCACTTGCAGGATAAATTCACATCCCTACATACAAACACTCATTCACTCACATATACATATACATATGCATACACTCATTATTAACACACATACATATTCTCAAAAATACACTTACACACACACACACACATACACTAACATCTACACACTCACAGTCACATTCATACACATACATACCACACATAGCCACACGCACATACACATACACATATACATACTTGGGCTAAAACAAGGGTTCTACCTTAGGAATCATTAACGCTTGCTACACAAAGCATCTTGCCTATATGGTCATTATCACACATGACCACTTTGATAACTACATTTGACCCGTGTAACAGCCAAGACATGACTGGACTGCTATCATCAAATCTGTGTAGAACTGATATCAAAATGTGAACAAGACAAGCAAAATCTAGTGCTATCACCAAATCTGTGTGGAATTGATATCAAAATGTGAACAGAACAAGCAAAATCTAATGCTATCACCAAATCTGGTTGTCCATCGTCATTCTAATTATGCATCCACAATTAATCAAAGCAACATTTCTTGAAATCTTATGGGTAGAGTAAAGGTTTTTGTTTTTTTTTTTTTTTTTAAATTGTCAATATCTTACCACACATAAATCTCACTTGTCAAAGTAAACCAAAATAAATGGCATTGCATAATTCAGAACCTGTCTCAGAATCAAATCTCCAAAATGTAAATGAATGGTAATCTTATCAAGAAAATCACCACGAGAAATGTAACAACATCCAACTTTAATAGACCAAGTATACCCTAGGATTATCAAAAGATTGTACCGTAAAAATAATTCAGCTAAACCCTCGACATGGGGTCTCATGTGAAATCAGATGATACTTGTACCCACGAAATGGAATAGAGCAATCATCTGATTTCCTACATCAATTACGCATATAGAAAACCCTGTAAATAACTATGCAAACTTCAGCCATACAAGCAAGGTTAAAAATATTACCTTAATATCAGAATCTACAAAGAAAATGATGGGTGGAGAACTGCTCCTGGTACTGATGAGACCAATGAATGAGGTGATTAAGTTCTACTCCAACAGCCTTGAATTTGGAGGAAAATGGAAGGATACCCGATGATGTAGATGATGAGGAAAATTTGGATTCCGGCGGGTATGACCGGAATAAATGAAGATGGTGGTGTTGTGGCTGAGATGGGGAAGAGATGAAACAGGGTTGAAGGTAGGGAATTGCAGAGATGGCTGAAGAAGATCAAGATGGTGTGTTAAAGATGAGGTCGAGCAGAGAGGAAAAAGGGGGTTTCAATGGAATGGGGGTAAAAATAGGGGAGGTGTGAGGAGGTGATGGATGATGGTAATTCTGATGGTGGGTCGTGTGCGTCGTCGGATTCCGGTGAGAGAACGGCCGGAATTAATGGGTTTGGACGAGATGAAGGTAGAAGATGAGAATAGAGAGGGCTGATGGTGGGGGAAATGGGTTTGGATGTAGATGAGTTTGACATGGGTTTAGAAGTGGGTTTTGAAGTAGGTTTAGGGTAGAAATGGTGGTTGGAGATAATGGTGAAGATAGGGTTTAAATGAAAGAGGGTTTGTAATGAGGATTGAAATGGGTTCTAACATGGGTGATTTGAGATGGGTATTGGAGTGGGTTTGATGGGGATGGGGTATTGAAGGAGAAAAGATGGAGGTGGTGCTCGGCTGGCAATGGAATAGATGGTGATTGAGGTAGTCGTGGGGAAGAAAATGGAATTAGGTTGAAGATGGTGGTAGGTAAAAAAAGATGAAGTTGAAGATGAATGAGGTGGCTGATGAGGGAGGCCGCGGCAACGAAATTGGCCGAAGAAGATGGCCTTAACTCCTCCTACTCTCTCTCTTTGCTCGCTCTCTCCCTTCCTCTCGCTCCCTTTCTGTTTTCTCTCCCCAATCTTTTTAATGAAAAAAATGAGACTCCCTCTCTTTGAAACTCGGGTGAACACATAGCGCCTATAAATTAGGGTGAACACATAGCGCCTAATATAATATAATATCCTAACACATCACATGTAGAAAGCAGTAAATGACAGATATGATAAGCAGTAAAGCGCTACAGCTAACTGGCAATCAAACCAGGTAACTGCTACAGCTAAACAGGTGAATAAGCAGTAAGAAAAATGATAAAAGAATAAACACACTACAACTAAACATGTAAAGAGCAATAAAGAAAATAACTTAACACTATAAATAAGTTTGTGTGTAAACATGTAAGGATGTGTAAGAGATAAAGATGATCAAAAGAATGAAATAAACACAAATACTAACGACAAACCCTAAGACTAATTTTTTGGCCCGAATCCTCGGATGGTCTGGTATTCATCCGAAGCTGCCTACGTATCCCCGCCTCTTACAAGAATTAAAGCCACGTAGTTCTTCACCCATATTCTAAACTATGATGCATAAGGCACCTAGTCCTTTATCCTATATTCGACCTAAAAGACCGGACTAGTTATTAAAGCTTCTTGCACGATTATTTATATTCTAATAGATTGTGGATTTTAGGATACCCTATATGTCCTAACTAAATGCAGGTTAGCCCTAAGCTAATGCAGGTGGTTCCTACAACCTATGTGTAACTAGGCTGTGTATCCTAAGGAAAACAGTAGGCAAACTAACACATCCTATTCTAGTCATCAGTCGGCAATGTGAATCGCCAACTGACCGGACGGAAGTGCTCCTAGCTAGGACAAACCCCTAACTCTAACACAAACACACAACAACCAAAACACTCTATCTAAAACATACCCCTAACTCTAGAGGAAGATCTTTTCGAAAACAATTTATGAAATATTTTTGTGCTTTTACAAGGGTTAAAAGGTTTATTTACAAACTTTGGCTGGACTTGGGATAGAAATCCCGAGCTGCACTACGTACCTCGTGAAAAAGGATCAAGCCAACGTAGTTCGAAAACAGACACTCCTAAACTACTCTTAAAACTTAACAGTTCCAAATGCTTTCAATGCTCTTTTGAAGTTTTAAATTTGTAAGTTCAAAATTTTTTTTAAAATGTTTTTGGATTTTGAAGTTTTTCCAATGCTTTTGGGTTTTTAAATGTTTTTGGATTTTGAAGTTTTCCAATGAGGGTTTTTAAATGTTTTAATTTTTTATTTTTTTTTATTTTTAAATGATTTCAATGTTCTTGTGATTTTATGATTTCAAATATTTATGAATTTTAAAATTTCAAATGTTTTCACCATTTTGGTCAAAGCCCAAAGGAAAAACAAAATGCAACACCCTAGGGTAAAACCCTTAGGGTAAAGGGGAAACCCCAAACCAACAAACTTGTATCCCAAAACAAGATGTAAAAATACACGAACAAGAAAACAAGCATCCCAAGAACAATGAAAACGATCTAAGATCCTTTTCTAATAAGACTGAGTTAAGTCTCTAATCAAAGTGAAGTAACAACAACTCTAAAGGAGAAACTCCTAACTAACAACACTAAAGAGGGGTACAAATGAGTCAATGACTCTCTAATAACGCTACCAAAAATGTGAGACCAGATAAGTCAAAGACCTCTAATAACGCTACCAAGCATGGGCTAAAAATGAGTCAAAGACTCGCTAGAAGAAAGGGTTATTCTAAAATGAGGCTAGGTAAACCTCCTAAAGGGAAAACTCTCTAAATGAGCCAAGGCTTGCCTCCAAATAAGGCTCTACAAATGAGGCAATGAATGCCTCCTAGACACAAAAATGGGCTCCAAGTATCCTTATCATTGCCCATGCAATGAGAAGAACTAATGTACAAGGGTATCTTAAAGACTAAGTAAGTCTATTAAATAAAAGAGGGGAGTGTTACTAGGACTGAGCAAGTCCCCTAAGGGATGGGCTTGGGCTAACGCCTCTGCAATGAAGAAGGGATTCTAGCATTAAAGGATACCTTAAAAGGCTAAGAAAGTCTACTGAATAAAAGAAGAGAATGCTACTAGGTAAGTCCCAAAAGATAGGCTTGGGCTAACGCCGTCATCGCCTTTGTAATGAACACACTACTAATGAAAAAAGGAATTGATGAGTTTAAGGTCCTGCTCTCATATCCATGAAATTAAAGGTGGGATAAGCATACAACATCAGTTCCACTACATATTGATAATGACTATAATGATCAAGCATATAAACTCATTTTATTAATACTATATCCTTAAATCCTTGGGAAATGATATTGGCACAGCCATGTAATGATACGCAAGCTAGACATGTAGGGTATAACGCAAACATTCTATCAACAGGATATGGGTACAAACAAAATAAAAACAAAGATTGCACCTACTTTAAATTCAGTAATAGTCTTACCAATCAGAATCTCATTCTATTCATAAAACCAACGTGAAAAGAACCCAGTTCCACTCTATTGAGCAAGTCTAAAGTGCAACCAAACAAACTCAAAATATTATATGCACCAAAATCAATGAGTAAAGATGATTCATCAGAAACACAACCTAACCCTTACTATTTCAAATATATATATATATATAGAGAAAACGGTTCCTACACATATGTGTAGATAACTTATCTACACACTAGCTTAAAATACAGTGGGGGCCACATTATTTGGGTGATCCAAACCATTCATTTTTAAGGCCCTCACATAGATAGGGTGTCCACAAAAAATCAGATCCATAGGATCATCCTAACCATTCGAACTGTGGAGGCAAAAAATGGACTAATTTGTGAAGGTTTAAAGACATCCATTTTACCTTCACAAATGGTAGGGTTGGGATGATCCTATGGATCTGATTTTTTGTAGACACCCTATCTATGTGAGGGCCTTTAAAATGGATGGCTTGGATCACCCAAACAATGTGGGCCCCAACTGTATTTTAAGCTAGTGTGTAGAGAACTCTCTACACATATGTGTAGGAACCGTTTTCTCATATATATATATATATATATATATATATATATATGAGGAATAAGATTGTGCGCTCGACCGCACCAAGCTTAGGTGCGGTCGAGGGCCCAAAACTCATGTGGGCCCACATTGTTAGGATGGTCCAAAGCATTTATTTGCAAGGCCCCATCATAGATAGGGTGTGTACAAAAAATCAGCTCCATAGGATCATCCTAACCCATCCAAAAGTGCAGGGCAAAATGGACAGACACCATTTGCCACAAATCTGCCCATTTTTGCCCTCAACTTTTGGAGGGGTTAGGATGATCCAATGGAGCTGATTTTTTGTACACACCCTATATATGATGGGGCCTTGCAAATGAATGGTTTTGATAACCACAAAAAGTGTGGGACCCATGTGTTTAGGCCCTCGACCGCACCTAAGCTTAGGTGCGGTCAACCGCACACTCCTTTTCCTCTCTCTCTCTCTCTCTCCCTCTCTCTCTCTCTCTCTCTCTATATATATATATATATATATATATATATATATATATATATATACATATATATATATATATGAGAGAACATTTCCTACACACTTGTGTAGGTAAGTGACCTACACACTAGCTTAAAATACAGTGGGGGCCCACATTGTTTGGGTGATCCAAACAATTCATTTGAATGGTCCTCACATAGATAGGGTGTCCACAAAAAATCAGATCCATAGGATCATCCCAACCCTACGATTTGTGGAGGTAAAATGGACGTGTATAAACCGTCACAAATTAGTCCATTTTTTGCCTCCATAGTTTGAATGGTTAGGATGATCCTATGGATCTGGTTTTTTGTGGACACCCTATCTATGTGAGGACCATTCAAATGAATTGTTTGGATCACCCAAACAATGTGGGCCTCCACTGTATTTTAAGCTAGTGTGTAGGTAACTTACCTACACAAGTGTGTAGGAAATGTTCTCTCTCTCTCTCTCTCTCTCTCTCTCTCTCTCTCTCTCTCTCTCTCTCTATATATATATATATATATATATATATATATATATATATATATATATATATATATATAGATCAATCGCAAATACACTAAGTGGACAATATTTATACCAAAACAGGGGCCAAATCATAAACTATAGTATACTAAACAAGGGCATGAATCATGAACTGTATTATGCTAAATAAAAGGCCAAATCATAAGCTGAAATTGCGTACAACAGGGATTAAATCGTGGCTGAATTGTATAAAAAAACTGGGGCTGAATCATAGCTGAATTGTGCCAAAAACTGGGATTGAATTGTGGCTAAAACTTATGCCAATACAGGGCTGAATTATGAACAGAACTTGTGCAAAACTGGGATTGAATTGCAGACAGAACTTGTGCCAAAATAGGGGCTGAATTATGGCTTGAGCTATGAATGAATGAGCCACACATATACACACGCATAGATAAAGACATAGCACACATTTACATATACACACATGCCCTTGTAGGATAAATTCACATCACACTCACACATCCCTACATACAAACACTCATTAAGTCACATATACGTATACATATACATATGCATACACTCATTATTAACACACATACATATTCTCAAAAATACACTCACACACACACACACACACACACACACACACACACACACACTCTCATCTACACACTCACAGTCACATTCATACACATACATACCACACATAGCCACACGCACATACACATGTACATACTTGGGCTAAAACAAGGGTTCTACCTTAGGAATCATTAATGCTTGCTCACAAAGCATCTTGCCTATATGGTCATTATCACACATTACCACTTTGATAACTACATTTGACCCGTATAACAGCCAAGACATGACTGGGTTGCTATCATCAAATCTGTGTAGAACTGATATCAAAATGTGAACAAGACAAGCAAAATCTAGTGCTATCACCAAATCTGTGTGGAATTGATATCAAAATGTGAACAGGACAAGCAAAATCTAGTGCTATCACCAAATCTGGTTATCCATCACCATTCCAATTATGCATCCACAATTAATCAAAGCAACATTTCTTGAAATCTTATGGGTAGAGTAAAGGTTTTTGTTTTTTTATTTTGTTTTAAACTGTCAAAATCTTACCACACATAAATTCACTTGTCAAAGTAAACCAAAATAAATGGCATTGCATAATTCAGAACCTGTCTCAAAATCAAATCTCCAAAATTTAAATGAATGGTAATCTTATCAAGAAAATCACCACGAGAAATTTAACAACATCCAACTTTAATAGACCAAATATACCCTAGGATCATCAAAAGATTGTACCGTAAAAATAATTCAGCTAAACCCTATACATGGGGTCTCATGTGAAATCAGATGATACTTGTACCCACGAAATGGAATAGAGCAATCATCTTATTTCCTACATCAATTGCGCATACATCACTTCACCATCCATTCACCACAAAAACTTATATTTTCATCTTGCATTCAAAGATCAAATTAGCATCCAAACCCACGAATCAACGCCACAATGCTAGAAAACCCTGTAAATAACTATGCAAACTTCAACCATACAAGCAAGGTTAAAAATATTACCTGAATATCAGAATCTACCAAGAAAATGATGGGTGGAGAACAGCTCCTGGTACTGATGAGACCAATGAATGAGGTGATTAAGTTCTACTCCAACAGCCTTGAATTTGGAGGAAAATGGAAGGATACCCGATGATGTAGATGATGAGGAAAATCCGGATTCCGACGGGGATGACAGGAATAAATGAAGATGGTGGTGTTGTGGCTGAGATGGGGAAGAGATGAAATAGGGTTGGTGGTAGGGAATTGCAGAGATGGCTGAGGAAGATGAAGATGGTGTGTTAAAGATGAGATCGAGCAGAGATGAAAAAGGGGTTTTCAATGGAATGGGGGTAAAAACAGGGGAGGTCTGAGGAGGTGATGGATGATGGTAATTCTGATGGTGGGTTGTGTGAGTTGTCGGATTCCGGTGAGAGAACGGCCGGAATTAATGGGTTTGGAGGAGATGAAGGTAGAAGATGAGAATAGAGAGGGTTGATGGTGGGGGAAATGGGTTTAGATGTAGATGAGTTTGACTTGGGTTTAGAAGTGGGTTTCTATGTGGGTTTTGAAGTAGGTTTAGGGTAGAAATGGTGGTTGGAGATAATGGTGAAGAGAGGGTTTAAATGAAAGAAGGTTTGTAATGAGGATTGAAATGGGTTCTAACAGGGGTGATTTGAGATGGGTATTGGAGTGGATTTGATGGGGATGGGGTATTGAAGGAGAAAAGATGGAGGTGGTGCTCGGCTGGCAATGGAAGAGGTGGTGATTGAGGTAGTGGTGGGGAAGAATATGGAATTAGGTTGAAGATGGTGGTAGGTAAAAGAAGATGAAGATGAAGATGAATGAGGTGGCTGATGAGGGAGGCCGGCGGCAACGAAATTGGCTGAAGAAGATGGCCTTAACCCCTCCTCTCTCTCTGCTCGCTCTCTATCTCCCTCTCTGTTTTCTCTCCCCAATCTTTTTAACGAAAAAAATGAGACCCCCTCTCTTTGAAAGTCTCATTCGATATTTTTGTGAAGGGAAATGATATATTTACCTCCCTCCTCTTTACTTGGGCAGCCCTCCTCTAGTGTATTTGCTACTACTCATTTATACCATAGGGGGCTGCTTTGAGCATGAAAGGGGATCATCATTTTTAAAACATATTTCTACCCTCTTTTTCTCCCTGGGACAATCCACTCTAAATGTAATTTTTGACAACTTTTATCCTACAAAGGGGGGCCCAAGTAGAAAACAGGGCAACAATTTCTCCTCTCCCTATTAATCTCAGCCCTCCAAATTTCCCTTATAAATCAAGGGCTGAGATTACAAACCCAAAAAGCATCTAAGAAGCTTCCAAGGAAACTTCCTAAGATGCTCCTTAACTAATCCTAGTCCTAAGCCATCTTTAACCTTAGATAAGGCCTAATTGTGACTTGGGAAGGAAGAAATGAATCTTTTCTCTTTCTTAACAAATAACACACATGAAAATTAGCATTGGCACACACTTATTACAATAAACTCACCCCCCTTTTATAGGGAATGACAAACTTGCACCCCTCTTCCCTCTTGTTCATCCTCACTTGGTTACAACATGATTATTCTTTTCTCTCCACAGGGAGGCCCAGGTGAGAGAAGGGATGACATTAATTCTTTTAATTATTGCACATGAAATTGATAGAGGCACACTCTCTTTGTTTAAATCACACCCTCATTGGACTACACTACGCTACGATGCTCGTTTGCTAGGCAAACGTCCACGAATTTTGACGAAATTTTAAATGGACCTAAATGGGATCCTAAACCACTATATGGTACATTTGGGACTCTAAAACACCAGTCTACTAGGGTTTTTATTCTACCAACGTTATTAGGGTCTGGTCAAAATAGGGTGTCTACACCTATGGAGTGCCTCTTGACAAGATGTAGAAATACAAGCTCAAAGAGGTTTTTGCTTTTGATTTGAAAAGTTTAAGCTCAAAGAAATGAGATTTGATCTTTCTCAAATGTTCAAAAGCTTGTAGAGATAGGTTTTATATATATATATATATATATTGTATTTGAAAATATGACCGTTTGGGGTAAAACTGTAAATAACTGGCTTGAAAAAGTCAAGCAAAAAATGCTCCAACGGCTTGTTTGCTGGACCGCGGTGGTCGACCGATCCATCACGGTCGTCCCCCCTATCAGGCGCCCTTTTATATTTTCAAGTTTCTTACCGTCGCGGTCGACCGGTCCCATGGTGGTCGTCTGGCGAGGTCAACCTGTTTGCTCAAAAAATTTGGCTAAAAAACTATCTCGGTCGACTGACCCACGGCGGTCGCCCGCTCAAACCCATGACGGATTGTTGTGATTGAAACAGACACATATCCGCGGTCGCCCGGCTTGACCCGATCAACTGACCCGATAATTTTCCGCAAGTGCTGGAATTCCAGCAAGCTTGTCGCAGTCGCCCGAGAGACCCCCGGTCGACCGACCCTAGTTAAAATTCCATTTTTACTTTGAAGCTTAGGGGCTTTTGGGCCATGATCTTTGGGCTTAAGTCCTAGGTTTTCAAACACATTTTTGGGTGTGTTGATGGTTTTCAAAGATGTAAAATGTTAAGTATAAAAACCATTTGAAAACCTTTTGAAAGTGCATTTAAACATAAAATCAAGAGGACTCCAAATATATTCTAAAAATAAGAACCTTGAGTCTTCTTAGAATGTCATGGCTCCTTTACACTTTCTTGGACTTCTTCGGGTTGTGAGTGAACTTCTTGACCTTGTTTGGCTCTTGTGACTTGTCATCCAATCTTCAATGCATGTTGCATGGTACATGAGGTGTCACCAATAGCATGTTCAACTCCAAGCTCCTTCTTGAAACTTGCTTAGGGAACTTGTGGGATCTTCATGTTGAGCTTCCTGACTTGATCATCTCCAAATGAGGATGACTCCAATGTAGATGCAAGCTCTTGGTTCATTTGCTTCTTAATCCACAAGCCGTGTTATGAATAGTTGTGTAATGGCGATTATGACATGAAACTCCTGTAGACAACACAACACTTCAAAGCAACACATTAGTCCATAAATGCTAATCAATTTGATTTGCTAGCATCAAAATAAGAAGGTAAGGTGAATGATTAACACATTAGAGCCCTTGGGCTTACATGATCGAATCGGGAGGAGTCAGAACTAGGGTGATTCGATCGTGTGTAGTTGGTACTTTAGAAGGCTAATGGTGGTTTGCGGCGACATCGGACCGGTGGCAACATCAATGAAAAATCTTCAGGTGGTTGGGAAATAACCCAAGGTGGAGATTGTTGGAAAAGTTGCCTTATTTCCCAATCATGGTTGGTTGCTTGGGTGGGAAGGCAAAGGAAAAAATAGAAATATTATTTTAGCTTTTGGGGAAAACTAAGCTATATAAAGAGAATTGTTGTTCTCTTAGTGCGCGGTAAAACAAGAGGGCAAGAGGTGTGTTCAGCTACCTCCTGGAGAGAAAAGATAGAGAAGAAAAGGAGAGAAGGGATGACTAAGCTACATAAAGAGAAGTGTTGTTCTCTTAGTGTGCGGCAAAACAAGAGGGCAAGAGGTGTGTTCGGGTACCTCCTGGAGAGAAAAGAGAGAGAGAAGAAAAGGAGAGAAGGGATGACTAAGCTACATAAAGAGAAGTGTTGTTCTCTTAGTGTGCGGCAAAACAAGAGGGCAAGAGGTGTGTTCGGCTACCTTCTGGAGAAGAAAAGAGAGAGAAGAAAATGAGAGAAGGGATGAGAAAGGAAGAGAGAAGAAGAAAGTGTTTTTCTCTTGGGTTTTCTCTTGAAGTCCTTCCTTGGGTTTCTCTTGGGCTTTTTCTCGGATTATTCATGTGCACAGTCTGGGGTTGAGAAGCAAGAAAAGGGTTGCGGGTTTGTGGTTTTGGATTCTAAGCCATTGTAATCCTTGTATTTTGTTTTTCTCATAGTGGAAGATCGTGTTTCTCGCCCGTGGAGTAGGCTTGGCCGAACCACTTAAAATCTTGATGTTCATCTTGTGACTTGATGTATTACTTTAATTTTTTCTTTTAAATTTATGCACGATCGGATCGGATTGCCCGGCGGATTTTTTTTTCTCAACAGGTTGTTTTGACTGAAAAGCTTTTATTAAGCTGCCAAATTTCCAAAATTGCCCTTTTCCCTCTTTCATTTTCTCCATGGACATGTAGGTTTTTCTTTAAATAGCTATACACTTCTGTTTCCAAAACAAAATCTTGCATTTCAAAGCAGGACACGATGCTATTTTTTAGGGTTCATGTTCCAAAATTTTCTATTTTCACGGTTTAGGTCTCCCGGTATTCATCTCTCTCCATCTCCATCTGTATCTCTATGTGTTCCTCCTCCTCTCTCAACCTCGATCGCCCACTTTCATGGAAGTTTTCCTGGGTGATTTCTTTCATTCTAGGCATGCTCTCTCACTTTCTCTCTGTCTCTTTCATCCTTGTTTATTTTGAGTCTTGAAAACCTATCTGAAGTAGAAGTCCTTTGTGATTTTGAGAACCGATTGGAATTCCCAACCGATTTGGTTTGTGATTCATTCGGTTCTCAAAATACAAAACGAGTAGTGCCTTTTCTTTGTGCCATTGGGTAAGTGATAGTTTGTTTTGTGCTGAGAACCGGTTGTGAATATATGAGTCCCAATTACTAATGACCAGTGACTTGTGTCCTACACATGGACTCTAGAGAATCAGTAATATTTCTATTTGTGAACGTGAATACTTCCAGTAATCAATAGAATGGATACTATTCATTAAATATCAAGCTAGGACTAAGCCACTGGGATGTCCAAGTCATCTTTGTTTCTTTATCAATTATTGTCTCATCATTGTTACTTTATCAATTGTTGTTTGATGACAAGGGTCCAATACGTAGGCGATAGAAGTGCGCTTTTGAAAAATGTAAAATGTCCATAAACAAGAACATTGAAATTGTGAGAAAATGAAGCAAAACATGCACCTTTTATATGATTTAGTGAACTTACACCAGAACAACCCTCAAATTTTTTGGCCCCCGCCCCCGGAGCAAATTCCTGGCTCCGCAATGTGCAGAAATTCAAGTGTAAATTTCAAGTGATGGCCAAGGCCCCCAATGACCAGTGTTGGCAAAGTGTAAATTAGTTCGGCCCCCCGAGTGTAAATTCCTGGCTCCGCCCCTGGAAGTGACCTAATTGCCACGTACAATGCAGCTGGGTGTGTGTGTCCAAGTGATGAAAAGGGGCGCATTTATCATTTCCCTTTGCACTTTTAACTTCGTGGATAAATGAAAAAGAAGAAAACTAAAAAAGTAAAAAATGGTTATACCCAAGAAGAAACAACAGAGGACAGAACAAACCCCTGAAGCAAGCAGATGCAACATCGATTTCATAGTAAAAATTCATCCATTCTAAAGTAAATACAATGCAATTCTTGATGAAAGTTCACATCCAAAGAAAGAAAAACCTAAGATTGTTATTGGGAAATCAAGAAAAAAAACAATACCAGACGGTGGGAGAAGTCTCCCAAGAGAACTTTGAAGAAGTGATGCTTCCTATCTTAAGCTGTTTCGACGTGGCCTCCCCATTCTAGTATCAAAAGAAGGGTATGGAGTGCTCTGAAAAGACAGATATTGCCATCCTTTCAGTCAAATGCTTGCATGTGGAGATGGGATGGCAGAAAAACTCAAATATTGGAAAGTGGCATGTGGCATCTTCTTCCCAAACACGAAAACTCGGACAGAGAGAGAGAGATGACTGAGTGCACTCTTACACGATTACACATGGTAAATATGGTAGCTTGTACCACTGCAGTTCAATTTTTATAGAGAGAGACCTTCATTTTATTGAGAATTTATATGGTCCCAAAAACAGCAGGGCCCACATTTTTCTGTGATGTAAAACATTCATTTGTTGGGCCCTGATGTAGATAAGGTGTCTTCTTCACAAGATAATTCTAGATTTTACAATGGAATTAGGCTGCAAATGTGGGGGAAGTAGGTTGCAGATGAAGGGTTTAAGTGAGAAATCCAGGTTTTAAAAATCTCTTCCACATCCTAAGATTTTTAAAACCTGGAAACAGGGGAGATCTCCTACTCTCTCACCGATGGTCTCTTTCTCTCGTTTTCCATCCGCGGTTCCGAGGAAATCTAAAATTCTAAAATCCGCGTATCCAAATGGCCTCCATGGATAATGACCTAGGGTCTTTTTTCAAAAGATGCGAATCTCAACAAAATTTGACTATGCTTATAAGGGCAGTGATAAATCGACTCCCAAATATCTTAAATCGACTCCCCCTGTGTCTTTCTCTCTCCTTCCCAAATATCTTAAATCGACTCCCCCTGTTTCTTTGAGAGAGAAAGACACAGGGGGAGTCGATTTATTACTGCCCTTTATAATCACACTTGTATCAACAGATCTAATTGAATCTAGATGGCACAAGTGGGGCCGATCGTAACAAAAACTAATTCTAAAGGGCAGTTTAGAGTTTAGACTGAAAAAGGATATTGATATTCGCCCTACTATGTTTTGATAATGAAACGAACTCAACTTGTCTTTTCTTTTTTAATCGACAATTGAGAGCTTTTTTGGGATTTGTAATTGCCTTTGATGGCTAGTTAAATAATTAAAAGGCAGGGTATTAGGAAATGAAAAATCTATTGAAGAATATTGGGAAAGAATTCATTTCCAAAGACAAGGTGAGTTCGTCTCGTTATAAAAATAATAATCTATTCAATTTTTTTTCCCACAAGAACAATGATATGGAGTCCGAACAAATACGCTCTTCACACGTTAGTAATCTTGGGTCCTAATTTTTTGGCTTTTCCCCCCTTTAAATGGCAAAACTACCCCTCTTATGCCATATATCATGCTGGAATTTCTTCAGTTATACTCTAGCCCCACTCTCGACCTCCTTAGCCACAAAGACCCGCTAAATCGTGTAAATGACAAAAGAAATTACGAAAAAAAAAGTTCCACAATAAATGTTTTTCCCACACTCCAAATGAGGCCTTACTTCTTTCTTTAAAACTTTCTAAATTCCCCATATTATTTTGTGGTTGTTTCTCAACTCCATCAGTTGGTATTAAATCATATCAAATAAGATTCTTTCCTTGGGTTGAAGAAGTTTGGCTGCTATGTTTGCACATGAATATGACTACGGAGTGCCTTCCATTACTTCAAAGTAGAGTTGCTAAATACCAAGAATGAAAGGTGATACTAGACTTGAAATCATTTTATTATTAGTTAGAGTCTTCACTGGTTTATGATGAATATTTGATCATTGATAAAAGTTCAAATAATGAATCATTAGCTTTTGATGGTGATGACATGATCAACGAATCACTTAAAGCGATGGTTGATGTGTTTTATAGTCCTGAACGGACAACCAAAAGAGATTTGATCTAAGAGCATATTAGGTTAACCAATAGAGATTGAAGAGATATGTGGATGGAAAAACACTACATCGATTTCTTCATCAATTTATATTGAAGCATTTTCAAGGGCCTCCTATTCTTATATTCAAATGATTTTGAAGTTAACTACGGGTCCGTTTGGATGCGGAGAAGATTTTAATTTAGATTTCTCACATTTGCAGCCCTTTTTGCATTGTGATTTGGATCCGGATCAAATCCTTGAATTTCCAAATCAGTGACTGACAATGAAAAAAATCAGATTTCCAAATATACTGTGGAAATAAGTAATTGGAAATCCACAGATATAGCAGTTTCCTTCATCCTCCTTGCTCCTCAACCTCTCCACTCCACTAGGAAGTACCCCCTTCCCTCTCTGTCTCCCTCTACATGAGCTGGCGGATCTATTCAATTTGTATTCAAAAGTCAATTCGAAATCCAAATACAAAATGTGAGGTATCCAAAAGGGCCCTATGATAATTTGCAAATAACGGTTATGATAATTTTTGAAATGGCATAGGTCATCTTGCTAAGTAATTACAAAACTTACTAAATTTTGGACAAAGGCAGTTTGAAAACTATTTGAAAGGCCGGTTTACCCTCTTCTACTGCATTCTTGTTTCCTTCCCTCTCCTTTTTTTTTCTGTGTTTTCATCTCCTTCAATTGATATATTTTCTATCTTCTTGTGTTTATATTCATTGGACTGTTGCCCTCCAATTCAACTGGGAAGGAGGAGGAGAAGAAGAATAGACCAAAATTGGCAAAAAAATAAGCAAAAAAAGGGGCTGAATCAGTACAAATCAGCTTAAAACTCGGGTTGAATCAGTAAAAATAAAAAAATACAGGTCCAATCAGTTAAAAGTCAGTTGAATCATCAAAATATTGAGTTAAATCGATCAAAATTAGTTTTTTTTTTTTAATGATACAACCTGATTTTTATTGATTGAACCAGACCTCTTGATTTAAGCTAATTTTTCACCTATTCAACCCAATTTTTGACAGCTCAACCTGTTTCTTGTCAACTCAACCCACTTTTTGCTGATTTTCAAATTTACGCTGGTTTTGCCCAATTTTTTCAACTTCATGCTGCTTTTCTTTCTCTTTTTCTTCTTCTTCTTCTTCTTCTTCTTCTTCCACGTCTCCCATTTTTCTTCTTCAAGTGTGATGAGATCTTCAAACTGCCTAGCAGCAAGAGGTTGACGGGCCGAGGAGAAGAACAGTTGCAGAGGAGAATGGAAATAAAAAATGAGTGAAATGTAAAGAGTAAAAAATAAAGGAAAGGAAAAACGGTATTTTGAATCATAAGATGTTCCTAATGGGTGAGTATAGTTTTGAAATTACCTTTCCTCAAGTATTTCAGCTACTTACTGTAATTACTTCGGAGAATACCCAATGATATATTTAGTGGCTTCCAAAGATGTGCCTTAATGCCTCATCTGCGAATAAAACTAAACTAAACTAATCTTACTTACAAATAAGGATCGATTTTGGTGGCCTGCAAAGTGGCCTCAAGTCACTCTTAATCCTAGTTGATTGTAAACATCCACAAGTTGGCCTAAGTGCTTATATACACAGTACCAGCTATTGATGCACAGTGCTATCCAGGCCAGGCACAAGTCAGTCCAAGTGAGCCAAAAGAATTCTCAAAGGAAATATAACTAGTATAACATACAAAATATATGCAGTTTTTTTGTAGTATTTACTGTTACAAGTAAGAAAAGATATATACTGGGCATCTATATACAATCTATATACAGAGCATATTCTCTCTCAACTAAAGATATATATATATATACACACACACACACAGAGAGAGAGCATTTATATATCAGTATTTAGTTACATACCATGTCTGGGTAGAGAAACATCTTCCTCCTTTCAAAATTGAAGTAATACACAGAACGAACGCTGCAGCATCTATACAGAGCATCTATGCATGGTGCTACACTGCTGCTAGAGGACCAAAAGAACAGAACTTTAAGCATCCCAAGAACCATCAGATAGCTTGAGATTTGATCCGTGCCTTACCTCCATTGGCAAATCGGAAAATATGCACACACATTTTGAGCTTATCCACAAGCTCAAATATGCAGGAATCTCCTTCTTCAAGATTGTTACCGCGTGCAAAGGCAATCCACCCAGCAGATATAGTGTATCTACCCCTGTGAATATTAATTTGCACTTCCCATGTCCTCTCCTTCGGATCTCTGAGGATGATCTTGACTCTTTCTTTAGGAAGATGTGCCCTTGCGAATTGACCAGGTATGTACTGCGTCGATAATAGTTAATCAGAAGGAAACAATTATTGAGACAATAGCATGCAAGTCGGTCATGATCTAAATGAACCAACTAAAGCATTGATTATCACAGGAGGAATGCTAATTTTCTCTCTCCATCTTTTTTTTTTTTTTTTACGAATTCTAAAATTGCCTGTCCAAGTGGGATTCAGCATTGGAGACTGAACCATGAGTAAGGCAGGATAGAAACAAAGAGAGGTAGAGGTAAAATAACATGACTAACAACAGGGTTCACCTGAGATTAGCAATATGGAAGAATTACAAAGGCGTTAGCCCAAAATTCTTAGCAAGTTAGCAAGTTAAAGAAATTTTGGTTTGGTACCATTGTACATATGGTGTGTTTTCGTTGTAAGGGTGAAACTATGTGTTTTCATTGTGAAACTATGTGAAACCATGTCTTTTCATTGTAATTAGTCACGATTTTGCCTGTTATCATCAAGAGTTGAGGCCGCTCCAATTGCAAACTGATCCTACCATGCCGTTCATCAAAGCTTCTTTGATGTATTTTTTTAGATTTATTCACGGATGATTCCAGGTGAGGATCTTTTCTATGCCTTTGGAAAGGTTGAGAGGCATGACAATTTTTTTGGCGTCGACGTTGTTGGACTCGAGAACGCTAATAATCGTTAACCCCTTTTGTGGCTTTTTTGCTTTTTCTTCAATTTGATTTCTTTCTCTCTTTTTCTGTTTCGTCTTTTCTTTTTTATTGTGTAAGCCTTCTCGACGGTGATCTCGCTGAACTCGTCACTTAGAGCCTCTCCTAACTTCAAGCCAAGTGACGGTCGTGTTTGGAGATTATTCTTTGGAGTTCCACGCAAAAGCAAATAGTCCCACATCAGTAAAGTGAGATGGAAGTGTATGGGTTATAAGGGAATGGGCACCCTCCCTCTAACAGCTAGATTTTAGGGGTGAGTTCTACCCGGTTAAGTTCCCTACAATGGTATCAGAGCTGGGGCGTGGTAACTTCCGAGAAGATCTCGGTAACCCCGGAGTGCCTCCGAGGACGGAGGAATTCCCTCGGAGAAGATCTCGTGGTTCCCACGTAGCTGCCGCGTGGAGGGGCGAGATGGTCCATGTTGCTCCGTGTGGAGGGGGAGATTGTTGGAGTTCCACGCAAAAGCAAATAGTCCCACATCGGTAAAGTGAGATGGATGTGCATGGGTTATAAGGGAATGGGCACCCTCCCTCTAATAGCTAGCTTTTAGGGGTGAGTTCTACCCGGTTTATTCCCAACACATAGATTATGAAAGAATCACTCATTAGTCACATACTTGTATGATGAAGTCTTATAAATTATAAGGAAGGCCATTTTGGGGGAAAGAGTATTATATTCAACCCATCTCAAGAGTTCGCTCTCCTTTCTTCTCTTCCTACCCTTCCCTTTTATTTCAAAACACAACCCAAGCGCCCTTAGACACTTTGAAATCAATCACCTGAAAGACCTTCAATCATCAAAGTTACTTATAAAAAGAAAAAAGACATGCACATGCAATCATGGAAGAGAGAGAGTAATCATATGGCAGTTCTTACAAATTACAATGAAACCAACTCTTAATTACAATGTGATATTAACAATCCTTTTCCCAATGTAACAATCCGGACTCATGCCCATGCCCATGCTGCCTTGAGATCTTCACCACAAGAATATTCTTCACCGAGCACTAATCTGTAGTACCTTAAGCCCCAAATCACAAAAACACTTTCTTATTGATATTTTTTCATAAAAAGAGGTAAGCCCATATAAACCTCACCACTAGCAGCCTAGATCTACTGAGGAACTCTATCAGCTTTCTAGACAAACATCCAGACTGATGGGAACGAAGAAAGTCCCAGCTATGTCATATTTATAAGTTTATAACTCTTGTACTTCCTTGAACCCCCCCATCACCAACCTCAAAAAGTCAAATTTGATCATGAAATTGCATGCCCAACACTCCATTAATAAGATCCATCGGAGATTGATGCAGGAGCATCCCCTAGAATTTCTACATCGGTCTTCATGGGCTCATTAACGTGCGATTAGTTAGCTAATGATGTAGCGTAGTTTTGTCATTTCAGTTGTTTGTGTCCTTTTTTGGTTTAATTGGGGTGATTAGGACATTTTCTCTTTGTAAGTGGGGCTGATATAAAGCCCATCTCCTTCTTTAGGTGGGAGCTTTTGATCAACTTGATCTGAGACCTAGTGTTTGCTAAGTTGGGAGAAATCCCTTCTGAGACTTAGGGTTTGCTAAGTTGGGAGAAATCCCTTTCCTGTTGAAACGACTAAGGTAAGAAGAACCTTAGGGCTTGGGATTCAAGCTCTTCTCCTTCCTTCATGTCTCCTACCTTGTACCATGCAAGGATCAACTTCATTGTACCTCAGCTGAGCATCCCATTGCCCAGCCCTATCCAATTGCATTCCAGAATTCCTAGAGAAAGATATACCTCCATTTATGTTTGTTACCTAGCTGTTCATTGAACAACCAGATTTCCTCTCCATTACAACTCATATTTGTTGATACTCGAAATTTGGGTATTGTGGATGCGTGAAACCAGCCCCCAGAATTTGTGCACAAGACTTTAGGTGATTGGGGTAATAGCCAGTCAACCCAGTCAACCCTTGATAAATTTTCGGTAATAGCCAGTCAACCCAAGAAAACCATGCAAGGCTTTACGTGATTGGGGCTTCAGCCAGCCCACCATAGATGCTATTTTGTCAGGGTCTACGGCAACACCTGCATGAGAGATGATGTGACCTAGGTACTTAACTTCCCCTTGACCAAACTGACATTTTTCAAGCTTTACAAACAATTGGTGAGTCTTCAGGATAGAAAAAGTAATTTCCAAATGTCAGACATGATCATCCATGATTTGCTATAAACTAAGATATCATCAAAAAACACAAGAATAAATTGTCTCAAATGATTTTTAAATACCTCATTCATGAGAGCTTGAAATGTCGAGGCTGTGTTGGTGAGACCGAAAGGCATCACCAAAAATTCATAATGGCCTTGATGAGTTCTAAAGGCCGTCTTACCAATGTCAGCGGAACGCACCCTAACTTGATGATATCCAGAGCGTAGATCTAGCTTTGAAAAAAATCGTGCACCATTCAACTCATCTAAGAGCTCATCAATCACAGGGATAGGAAACTTATCCTTGATTGTGATTTTATTCAAAGCCAATATCTCTTTTTCATATGTTGAAAGCAAGAGATACTTTCCTTGAAGGGCATGACTAAATAATGCGATTGGCCTTTCCTGCATCAAAACGGCCCCCACTCCTGAACCCGATGCATCACACTCCACTATAAAAGCTTTTGTAAAATCAGGAAGAGCAAGCACTGCTGCACATGTCATCACTTCCTTGAGCCTCTGGAATGCTACCTCGGCAAGAGGGCTCCTGTTACGAACCTAAATCGGTTCGCAACGGTTTTGATCTTCTTGGAGGGAAGATTAGCCGCTTGATCCACTTCGAGGGAAGGATCAATCCTCCTTTGTGCAAAAAGACACAATTTCTAAGATATTTTCTTCATCCCTTCACTGAAAGTAACATGTGCTTATATAAAGCACTTAAACATAAACATAGAAATAGATGGAGAAAAACAAAGAAATTGCTAAATAAAGATAATCCTAATCTAAATTAATATTCTAATCTATCCTACCTACTAAAAATAGCAGATGTGGTGAGATCTGATCTTATTGTCTAAAATATCAACTAATTTATTCTTCCTAAGTAGGACCAATTAATTAGGCACGTATCATTCCACCCCTCTTGAAATCAACCTTGCCCTCAAGGTTGGAGATTAAGCACGGCTATTTGGTGAAAAATCAGATCTTGAACACCTTCCGAAAGTCTTTTTCCTTCTCACTCCTTTTCTTCTTCTCTTTGTCTTGCGACTAGTCAATATTTCATATGTTGTCATCAGAGGTTGTGGCAGCTCTCTTTTCAAATTGATCTTATAGTGTTGTTCGTCAAAGCTCCTTTGTTGTGTTCTTCTTGAATGATTTGGATGTTAAGTCACGGATGGTTGTGGGTGAGAATCTTTTCGATGGCGTTGGACATGTTGTGAGGAGCGGTAGACTCTTCAGCGGCGACCTTTCTTTTGTGGCTTTTTCGAGGTTTCTTTTATTCGGTTTCTTTCACTTTTCTTCTTTTCTCCTCTTTTTCTGTTTCGTCTTTTCATTGTAGAAGCCTTCTCGATTGCTATGCTGATTTTATTCAAGCCTTCCGCAAACTGTCAATGCTCTTCCATCAATTCCATGATCTCTCTTATATTCTCCTCCCACTGATCCATTGTTCCTCCAATTGTTCCTACACATGGACGGATCGCGTTGCTCTGATACCACTTGTTACGAACCTAAATCGGTTCGCAGCGGTTTTAATCTTCTTGGAGGGAAGATCAGCCTCTTGATCCACTTCGAGGGAAGGATCAATCCTCCTTTGTGCAAAAAGACACAATTTCTAAGATATTTTCTTCATTCCTTCATTGAAAGTAACATGTGCTAATATAAAGCACTTAAACATAAACATAAAAATAGATGGAGATAAACATAGAAATTGCTAAATAAAGATAATCCTAATCTAAATTAATATTCTAATCTATCCTACCTACTAAAAATAGCAGATCTGGTGAGATCTGATCTTATTGTCTAAAATACCAATTAATTTATTCTTCCTAAGTGGGACCAATTAATTAGGCACGTAACAAATCAGCTTCAAGATAGGTAAAATCCTAACCCTATACTGCTGGAATTTTTCAATTTCCTTTGAATTGATGTGAAAAGCACAACAAGATAGACAAGAAATTACATGTTGCTGTCCTGAGGGAATTACCAGTTGATTTAGTTTGGTTTTTAAGACAATTTAGTTGTTGGCTTTCAAAGAACCTAAATTGCATAGATCGGGTGAAACTTATGGTTTGTTTGGTAGTTACTGTTTGGATTATGAAGGTGCTCGATTGAATTTTCTTGATTTGATGTAATTCAATTAACGGCCCAAGTCATATGGATTTCCAATTGTTTGCTACGATCTCAGAGCAGCTCACAAGTATTACAGGATTGTGAAAAAAAAAACTGTGGCAAGCTTGTTTCCATAACTACTGTTCTTGACAAATTTAATTGAGCACAACCTTGTCAAGACTGCCTTAAGAGCAGGCACAATTGGTTTCCACGGTCATCAGCCCCTATATTGAAGTGGTTTCTTGTCTTCCTAATAGTCATCATCTCTGAATCGCTATTAGAGTATTAGTTAAGGAGCTATAAAGGGGCTAGATGATGGAAATGCCAATGGTGAAGAATGTAGAGTAATAGCAGAAACAGACCTCCATGGTAATGAATCTTTAGCTCCCTATGGAGATTAAATCACCCCTGCAAGCTAGTGCATTTTCTTCCACAATTTACTCTACGTCATATGGTATCAGAGCTTGGATAAACAGAAATCCTCATTTCTGTTGTCCTGGGAAGCAGACTTGGGACTGGTGTGCATCAACTGACCGGTTATTGTGCAGCTGAGAAGAAGTCCCCTTGGAAACTACATGCAAGTGGTTTATGTTGTCACATGTGGACTGAATTGTTGTCATGACTGGTTGTTTCATGTGGATTGGAATTAGTGTGAGCAGTAGCAAAGTTTGAAATACTATTGAACACCTACCAAGGACTGCCTTCCTCTAGTGCTTTGAAGAGCAACATATTGTTCTTAATTGTTGGCTGCTTGTTTGATGGAAGTGGCTGAAAGTTTGCTTCCAATGTTCTGCTATTATTAATTCTCAGGTTTCAAAAGCTTCTAAACCAGTTAAAGCCTGAAGAATTTCACTTGATCTGACACAGAACTCGGATGCAAGTGGGAACTTTGAGAGCATCAGCATCTTTGGATAGTCCGATGGTGTTAAGTCAGGGCTTTGCTATTGCCATTCCTAGTTGGTCATTGTGCCTAAGATTAAAATACCAAAGGGCTGACCTTATTCAATCCTAGGATGAACATCTCTTTCAGTTGAATCGAAGCTGTACATAGCAACAACAGATTGGTGACTCAAGTCATTCCATAGATCATCCTTCCTTTGTTACACAGAAAACGAACCAGACTACACAAAGCCTTGTCTAATTGCAAGAGTATGCAGAAAACAGTCCCTTGTTGTGCTAAATTTCAGCAACCTCACTTGCTACCACAAACACTATAGCTCTTCCTTTGTATGTTGTCCACTGTGATAGCAGTAGGAAAACTTGCTGTTTGAAGTCTTCCTTCGATCCTCTTCGTCACAATTGCTGTTTGTCTGTGGTTCAGATTTTTTTTTAATTATTTTAACTCTTGTGGTCTCGACTCTCAGCTCAGCAACAAGAAGAACCCAACTCCATGTGAAGATAACTCTCAGCTGCCCATGTTTATTTAGCAGATTCCTTGCAAATTTCGCCCCTTTTCTTCACGCCGAAGAGGCTTCAGAAATCAGGAGCTTACATGAGCTTACATGCCTACAAGCTAGTTGAGATGAAGTCCCTGCAAACAACCAGGAGAACTCGATTTTTCGCCATCAAAGTCGCCCACCCACTGCTTATATTTTCAGCCAACATTACTCCAGAGTTCAGAAAATTCTAAACTTCATAACAGCTGAGATAACAACCTCTTACAAGGAGATTTCATCAAACTTGTAGCTGAATTTTAAGCCAATGGCAACCAGATTTATTATCAGAGCTTAAGCCTCCAGGGTCCAGAATGGGATAGAAAAGAGTTGTAACTTCTTTGGCTTGCCTCGGACTGTGGTTTTAGCTTGTCTTTGTGTTGCTACCATTGTTTGCTACAGTTCCGATTTTTGACTTGGTATTGGCCAATTTTCTTGTGTGTGAGTTGGTTTAACATGGCATCTAGCAAGAGAATTTGTTAACCCCACTTGAATCTCTTGCATTCTATGAAAGAAGAGGTTTGAGGCTTGAATTGGAAGCTTGACGGGGTTTCCCAACACAAACCGTCCCCTCCATTGAGTAGATATGATTTTCAAGAAGGGGAGCGGGCTAGTTATGAGAGGAAATTGCAAGGCCTAGCTCCTATTCATTCTAAGATCTGCAATGGACCTACACGTGGAGGCTAAACACCTATTAAACATTGGGACAAATTGAAGAAAGAAGTTGCACGCCAATTCCTACCTTATTGCGATTATCCCAAGTTGAAATCAAGGCCAAGAGTGGCTCGACCTCCTCTTCCACCACCACGGCTACCCAAGGTAATTCCTAAGCCTTCCACTAGTGTTGTTTTTGCTTCTCCTTGCTATGCACATTATGAGTACAAACAAGGCTATAAAAAGGCAGCATATTTGCAAGAAAAAGAATCCAAATATGATGACATTGATGAGAAAAGCGAACGTGGCAGTCGCTCTCAAGTAGAGCATCAAGAAGAGGTAGAAGAAATCATAATTTTGGAGTCGGACACAATCGGCATTGAGCTTGATGACTCTAGTGACTACGGTAATGAAATTCATGAGCTAGAGTTGGATTTTACTCATATAAAAGAGGAAAAAGATGAAGAGGCCGCATCTGGCAGC
Organism: Tasmannia lanceolata; assembly: GCF_043159265.1. NCBI lineage: Eukaryota > Viridiplantae > Streptophyta > Magnoliopsida > Canellales > Winteraceae > Tasmannia > Tasmannia lanceolata. The sequence continues at coordinate 19,394,604 of NW_027518696.1, read as the reverse complement.
AAGTTCACTTTGAGCCAAATGATGAGCATGATGTCCCAGTTACTTCTATGGTCAACAATGATGATGGGCATAGCACTCTTCAAGAGTTTGAGATGGAATTCATGTTGAAATAGACTCATACATTTTTAAATATGAAGATGGGGATAAGGATGCCAAGGTTAACATGGAAATGCTCCTTTTTTATGTTGATAATGGGGATGCATTTGAAGGCTCTGATGAACAAGAGAACATGGAGAAAGAAATCAGCCAAGACACTTTTGTCCTAGAGCGTATTTTCAGCCAATACTTGAATGGAATGGGTAATGAAGACGTTGTGGTACTTAGCAAAGAAGATCATACACCACTTGATGAGTTCTACGAAGTTTTCTGCTTGCATCTTCATTAGGTCTGTTACATTTTCATTTCCTTAATCGGCAAGTTACATACTGCCACCATGGTCGCATGAAAAGTTCCATGTTACATAGAAAGCTAAACATAGAATATCATTATGGACTTACAGTGTTGAATAGCGCAAGGATCATATATATATTTGATCCGGGTGGAGTTCGACGATGACGAGGCCGGTGGGGGACTCGAGGACGTGTTCTTTCAAGAAGGGGAGTTTGATGCAGGAGCATCCCCTTGAAATTCTACATCTGTCTTCATGAGCTCATTAACATAGGATTAATTAGCTAATGATGTAGGGTAGTTTTGTCATTTCAGTTGTTTGTGTCCTTTTTGGTTTAATAGGGGTGATTAGGCCATTTTCTCTTTGTAAGTGGGGCTGATATAAAGCCCATCTCCTTCTTTAGGTGGGAGCTTTTGATCAATTTGATCTGAGACTTAGGGTTTGCGAAGTTGGGAGAAATCCCTTTCCTATTGGAATCGACTAAGGTAAGAAGAACCTTAGGGCTTGGGATTCAAGCTCTTCTTCTTCCTTCATGTCTCCTACCTTGTAGCTTGCAAGGATCAACTTCATTGTACCTCAGCTGATCATCCCATTGCCCAGCCCTATCCAATTGCATTCCAAAATTCCTAGAGAAAGATATACCTCCATTTATGTTTGTTACCTAGCTGTTCGTTGAACAACCAGATTTCATCTCCATTACAACTCATACTTGTTGATACTCGAAATTTGGGTATTGTGGATGCGTGAAACCAGCCCCCAGAATTTAAATCGGGCTTCAACTCAACTCAACAAAGCCTTAACCCAAACTAGTTGGGGTCGGCTAAATGAATCCCATGAAGAAGGTAAAAGGAATCTACCGGGCTCTAATCCTGGTTCTAGTTGGTTTCTTCTACGTGGATCATTTTCTTCCATTCTATCCTATCCAAGGTCAAGTTCTCTGTTATGTTCCTAGCTATCAAGTCTTTCCTCAATGCTTCTACCCAAGTTGTCTTCGGTCTGCCCCTACCTCTTTTTACTCCGTCAATTTGGCACAAGTCGCCTCTTCTCACCAGAGCATCCAAAAGCCTATGTTGGATATGTCCAAACCATCTTAAGTGGTGCTCTCTCATCTTCTCCTCAATTGGGGCCCCACCTTTTTACAAATGTCTTCATTTTTAATTCTATCTAGCCTTGTGTGGCCGCACATCCATCTAATCATTCGCATCTCCGCTACACTCATCTTATGCACATGTTGCTTCTTGGTGGCCCAACATTCTGAGCCGTACAGCATGGCTGGCCTCACAGCTGTCTTATAAAACTTTCCCTTCAACTTGGTAGGGATTTTACGGTCGCACAGAACTCCTGAGGCAAGCTTCCACTTCAACCAACCTGCTCTTATTCTATAGTTAACATCCTCTTCAATCTCTCCTTCCATATGTATAATTGAACCAAGATAGCGAAAGATATCCCTCTTAGGTACCTCTTGTCCAGTCATATTTACTACATCCTCGTCCCGCCTCCTTACATTACTACAGTTGCATTCCATATATTCTGTCTTAGTCCTACTCAGTCTAAAACCTTTACTTCTCCTATTCTGTCTTAATCCTACTCAGTCTAAAACCCCAGAATTTAAATTGGGCTTCAAGATAGGTAAAATCCTAACCCTATGCTATTGGAACTCTTCAATTTCCTTTGAACTGATGTGAAAGGCACAACAAGATAGACAAGAAATTACATGTTGTTGTCCTGAGGGAATTACCAGTTGATTTAGTTTGGTTTTTAAGACAATTTGGTTGTTGGCTTTCAAAGAGCCTAAATTGCATAAATCGGGTGAAACTTATGGTTTGTTTGGTAGTTACTGTTTGGATTATGAAGGTGCTCGATTGAATTTTCTTTGGAATGATGTAATTCAATTAACGACTCAAGTCATATGGATCTCAAAGCAACTCAAGTATTACCGGATTGTGAAAAAAAACTGTGACAAGCTTGTTTCCATAACTACTGTTCTTGACCAATTTAATTGAGCCCAACCTTGTCGAGACTACCTTAAGAGCAGGCACAATTGGCTCCACGGTCATCAACCCCTATATTGAAGTGGTGTCTGGTTGAAATGTCCGTATGTTCCATATAAAATTCCTTGCTTAGAAACTTCGGAAAATAACATGCAAATGATAAGTGCTCGAATACATTTTGTGAATCTATCTTGTTGAAGGCTCTTTAAAGTGTTTTTTTACTTAATGCTAATAGTCATCATCTCTGAATCACTATTAGTTAAGGAGCATACTTGCATTGTCCTATCCACGATGGAGGCAGAGTATGTAGTATGTTCAATAGCATTCTAGGAAGCTGTTTGGTTGAGGAAGTTCTTACAGCGGTTGGATGTTACAGCATATACTGACAAGGTCGTATTGATGTGCTGTGATAGCACAACTGCTCTAGCATATTCTGAGGATCCGAAGTACCATGGGAAGACTAAGCATATTGATGTTCATTTTCACTTCATTCAAGATAAAGTTGCACAAGGAAAAGTGGTCCTAAAGCACATCTTCAATGGTAGTATGGTTGATGATCCCTTGAATAAGCTCATAGCCAGAGATTTGTTCCTTTCTCTTGTTAGGAGTATGAGACTTAATATGATTTGATATACTTGTTCATGGACACTGTTTGACATTATTAGCATTTATTCTATAAAGATTCATATTTTCTATGGAATGTGTATATTCTTTGTGATTGAATACGCATCTTTAGTAAAATGTCACCGAGCTTGATTTGACCCACTCACACGGGTGATTCACCTTAGCGCTTATACAGTGAACAAGATGAGACATACATATCATTGGCGCCTGAATGGCGAGCAATATAATTTAACAAGCTTATGTGCTATACGTCGCCTTAGTTGGAGCTAATATGAGACCATCCATTGGTCGATGATAGAGCATCTCCACAACTCTATGTAGCATGTAAGAAGCCGAATGTGAGATTTCAGGCAGGCGCTATGAGAGTGACTGTGTTCAAACTCAAGTTAGGCACTTGCTTAGCAACTAGACTAAGATTCGTATGATGTTCTTTTAATTATTATTAAAGTGACATACGCATTTTCATGGGAATCATGCCATAATATACATATCATACTATATGTGCTTAGCGACGACGATAGTGGGAGTGATGACTGAATCCCTACTTCATCACTGTGTGAGCCACATGGATCATAACTAATACTTTGATCCTATTTGTTCCCTTTATTTGACGTGAGACTATGTCATGAAGAAGAAACTCAATGATGCTACTTTAGCATGTACCTTAGGATCATGATTGATGCGATCTCGTGGGGCATGTGTAGGAAAGTTGTTGAGCCTATTTGAATTGGCATGGGGGCTTTAGGAATATTGTTTGAAACTACACCATGTTGTGTGACTCAGCCACGGTGACTATGTCGGAATTGTATTTCCGATATGAGTCATGAGCACATTACATATTTTGGGGTATATCACTGCTTATTTTTTCAGGGATTAAGAGTGTTGAATCTGGTGTAATCAAATTGTTGGGGCATAGACGAGATGTTTCCAAGTGATGTGCTGGGTTAGTTAGATGATGACTTAACACAAGACTCCTATTGTTGTATTTTCCTTCTCGTTAGGTCGCACGTTCCATTTCCAGTATGAGATAAATATATGAGATTTTTCATAAGAGATGTCACTTGCCCGATGTGTGCGAGTGGGAGATGTTAAAATATGGTGGTCAGGTCATCCGAACCCGAACCCATGATCCGCCCACATGGGTTGGTGGGCCCCAACAGTTAAAGGGATAAATCCATATTAATTATGAGTGTTTCACTAGGACTCCTAAGTTGCGTGAGACTCTTGGACTCCTTCCATGTCACTCTTGGACTCCTTGATTTCTGTATCGATGTGACTCTTGGGCTTCTGACCTGCTAGATTTCTGGTGGGGTATCAGTCTATACTTACACTCCCTACATAGGAGAATAAAAGGTTCAATCTCCTTAGTTTCTCTCTCTAGAGCCATCTCTCTAGAGCCATCATCCGTAGGCTCACGGACTTGTGATCTTGAAGAACAAGGGAGCGACTCTAGTAGCCACTTCTATGACATACAACGAGATCAAGGACGTACACAAAAGCAAGCATCGGTTCAAGATCGTCATCGGATTGGCTGTGGTATCAACATCAACAGGCTCGTAACATGAAGCTAAGATCCTAACTTCTGCATTTGGGTTGCTAACATAAGGTATGACCCCTAAACCTTGTGTGCAAGGTGTTTATAAGTTTTTTTTTTTTCCAAAATGGAGAATAGTCTCAATATCTCAAAATCCATTAGTAAGATGCATCGTGAGGCACGACCCCATTGCATCCACCCTTTTTTATCCTAAATGCCATGTGGCACCCTAAATTTGGATTATGTTCTTCTCGAGGAAAATGCCCAAGCAATGTGGAGCTTGGTGGATTAAAACATTTAGAAAAAATCATAAAACTTTACCAGAGTGGACATATTTTCATTCTAGCACATTATCTGCCAAGGAATATTTCAGCATGTCCATAATTTGCTACATGATTCTTTGATTTTGAGACTAAAGTCATGGGACTGCTGAAGATGTTGTATTAAACTGGTAGATCGTATGCAGAAGACCTGCTTATTATGGATGTCCAAACCAAGCAAGGGTCTCATCTGTTCAAAGCCTTGGAGAGCCCCAAACTTGTTTAGGGGAGGTAGCGAAGTGCCGACATCGAGGTGCCAAACCTTCTTCTAATCATCAATACCAGGCCTACAAGCTTCATGAATACTGAAATAATCTCATAACATGTTCTAAAAATGACATACAATCAAAATGTAACCAAAGAGTAGTTAATATGAGCAAAACAGGTCTTCTCCGTTTTTTTGGTCTGTCAAAGGGATACAACAACCAATGTCCAAAACATAAAGCATAATTGCAGCATTCCCTTACTCCCTACTAAAATATGCATTTTGTTATTATTGACCTTACAAGCGCAATAGCACTCTTGTAAGGTAGAGAAAGTTTTTAAATGGAAGAAGACACAGAAGAAATGACACACCTAGTGATGGCATAACCTCCAAGGATGATATACGAGGAGCAAGAGAGGAAAATTTTTTGCTCCAAAGATGCATAGCTCCAAGTTAAGGGAATCCACAAAATTTAGCCTCTAACACATATGTATGTGGTATTAGGTGGTGAAATATATTTACATGATGAAAGACGACATAGTATATACATTATCAAAACACTTATGTCACATATTGGATTGAGGGAGATTGAATGAGAAATTAATGAAGTGAATGGCATAGAAATTGGCAAAATAGACTCACCACAGTGCGTGGCTTGTGCACATGACATGCAGTCATAGTTGTCGTAAAAAATGGAAAATCGGAGGTAAAGGAGTTGGCTCTTCCCTGGTCTTTTCCATTTTCTTCTGACATCACATGCTGCCTTCTTCGCAAATAATGAACTGTTTCAGCAACACTGGCGGGCAGGTCAAGATCCTCTGTTTCAATCCTTATAACCCCCTCCTCTGGTTTAGGAGATGGCTTATATTTGCCTGCTTCATACAAACAATGGTTATCTAAACCTTATAGTAGATGTAGAAATTAAAAATGGAAGCAGCTAACAGAAGCATTAAATGTCTGACATTCAAAAAAAAAAAAGGCCATGTGATTGCCTTAAGGTAATGAATAAAGAAAGTATGCAGAGGGCAAGTAGAGTTTTTCAGTCATTTCTTGCCCTCTCCTTATGCCCTCCCAATTCTCTCCCTCTTGCACATTCCTCACCCCTCTCCTACCATTGGATAAACTAATATTGCAAGGAAAAAAAATTCCAGAGACTTCTTCAACGGCCTACCTTGTTTTTCTGGTCCATTGAAGAGAGTAGGTTCTTGAAAACTATCGCTCGTAAAAATGTCTTCCCTCTCACACGCAGTTTTATCGAAAATTAGTACATTGAAACTCATATTTCCATCGTATCTAAAAACTAGAAATTCAGAAACCTTTAAGGAGTGGGCTTTGACAAATTCCTCCCAACCATCCTGCAGATATGTACCATTGGTTTTTTGGCTTAATTCAACATGCCAAACCTTATTGCTAGGACCCTCTAGAATGGCTGTTCTTTTAGAAGATACTTCCTCTGAAATATGTTTCATGAAAGCTGGTGGAATCCTCTGCAAATTTAAAAAACAGTTACAGTTTCAGAACACCATTTGGGGATCAGAATAATGGGTTATTTTCCATTTTTAACTTCCTGGGTGAATGAAAAAAATACAAATAAAAAGTAAAAAAATGGGTATTATCAAGAAAAGAAATACCAGACTGTGAGAGAAGTCTCCCAAGAGAACTTTGAAGAAGTGAGGCTTCCTTTCCATGCTGCTTCTACGTGGTATTGTCATTCTCGAATAAAAAAGAACGGTATAAACTGCTCTGAAATCAGATATTGGAAAGTGGCATCTTCTTCCCAAATCCAAAATCTCAGAGAGAGATTCTTTAGGCCCTGCTTTTGCGCGCACTAAAATCAAGGGAAAACAGGGGGTGTGGCAATATCAAACAAGGGGTATAGAAATATCAGACCATGGAATTGATATTGCCACACCCCCTGTTTCCCTTGATTCTAGTGAACGTTGCACATGCATTGCCAAGTTTTTTCCTGCTTGGATTGGAGGAATTTTCTAGATAAGTTTTGAAAGGAAAACTGCACTAAAAAACATGATACTTCCCCCTACTGATTCACTGAAGGATAAAATCCCCCCGTTTAACGTTGTTCGTTTTGAAGGCAAAGTAAAACGTTAAAGGGGGTGAATTTATCCTCGAGTAGTGAACCATTCTCACAGAAACCGTCAAATGGGGGGATTTTATCCGTTTAGGCGGGGGAATATCAGTTCCCTTGTACTTATTGTAGATAAATTCAGCGGAACCTTGCAAATTAGTGATTTGATAGGAAATATGGCTGAAGACATTCTCAGATGGGCTGTTGCATATGAGAGCAGCCACCTCAGGTGAATTATATGAATAAAGACTAAATCTGAGCCTGTGTGGCTTCTCTCACACGAAATGCCTTCAAAATGAACTGTACGGCCCACACTATAGGATGATCTAAACCGCCCATTTGATGGGCCCAATGTAAATAGGTTGCGCCCTAAAATATCATTTTCATAGGATGATCCTAACCCTCTGATCTAAAGAGAGAATGCATATTATGGAAACGTCTATAGATCGGAGGGTTACGATCATCCTATGGAAATGATTTTGGGGGCACAACCTATTTACGCTGTGGCCTATCAAATGGAGGGCTTGGATCATCCTATGGTGTGGACCGCACACTTCATTTTGAAAATATGGGGGGGGCCTATAATTGGGCCTTAATGTTACTGTATGACCCAAGGATGATCCAAACCATCCATTTGATGGGCCAGGTTGCGCCCCAAAAATTATTTCCATATGATGATTGAAACCCTTCGATCTATAGAGGTTTCCATAATATGCAGTTTCTCTTTAGATCGGAGGGCTAGGATCATCCTATGGAAATGATATTTTTGGGTGCAGCCTATTTTCGTTGTGACCCATCAAATGGACGGTTTGGATCATCCTATGGTGTGAGCCCTATAGTTCATTTTGAAAAATATGGGTGGAGCTACCTTGTTTAAAGAATTCAACAAATTAATTGTTGGACCACCGACGGTTGTTGATGTAATAGAGAGACCGGTTAAGCAGTGTTGTACGGTTGTAGACTACAGAGGGAGGGGATGTCACTGTCTATATATATAACACAATTATCGTGGCAAATTTCCTCTATGATTATATCCTTTTAAATAAGCAATGATTTATATAAGCAACGATTATATCATTCCCCGATAAATTGTAGAATGAGTAAGAAATATTTTTCTTGGAACCCAAACATGGCCTAACGATCAATGCTTAGATCAATTTTTGGGTCCCACACCTGGACATGTATGTGTAATGTTGACCGTTGATCTCGCAGTACATAATGAAGCAGCCCGCATGGCTTTGATCTCATGACGAAGGGCATCCCATGCACAAGGTTGAAGGACTACAAAAAGGGCGATGATATTCTCACCCCGTTGCATTACGCATGCGCCCTCATATAACGTGTTTTGATGTCAAAAAGCGTTAAAGTTGCCCACTTTTCACATCAAATCACATAATAAGGGGAGCGCATGCGCAATGCAGAGGGAGTGAAAATATCTTCTCCCTACAAAAATCAACAGTTAAACTTTCTTGCTGGAAACTTGAAGGAGGCTCCATGGATCAATGGCGGATCAACAGATCTAATTACATCTATATTGCAAATGTGGGGCCCATAAAGTGACAATTAGGAAAGATTCTAAGAGGCAATTTAGACTGAAAAAGGATACTAATATTCAAACTACCATGATTTGATAATGGGATAAACTCACCTTGTCTTTTCTTCTCTTTTCTTTTTGGGAAAAATAGAGATGCACCCCCTCAACTATGGCCAAATTCCACTTCTAATCTTGTGGTTTCGAAGGTACCAAAGACACTCCCTCAACTTTATTACATTTTTAAGTAGACCCCCTCCGTTGACAGTCCGCTAGTTTACTTTGGCGGAATGACTAAAACTAACCATGGTTAATATTTTGAGGACAGAAACACTCTCGTCACTGGTTTTAAGCCATTTGTAGAGGGATTAGGGTTACACCATTTCCCACCGCCGTTGTCGCCATCTTCCGCCACTGCCGTCACCTCCACCACAAACAATGAAACCCCACTCCATTGGCTACATCAAACCCCACATTTCAAGAAAAAAATAACACTGATAAAAACAAAAAAAGGTCTAAAATCTTAGGATTTCTGTACAAAGCATGATAATGACGTAAATGAAGATAATTAAAACTCCTACATCGAGAATTTGTGCTGATAAATAAACAAGGGTTTGAATAAAACCTTAATTTTCAGTTTTAAGGTATGAAAACCCTAATTTTTTAGTTGGGGAAGATGAGGGCATTATAGTCATTTCCTCCTCTTCGCCTGCTCCATCACATTAAAAAAACTCACGGATAGTTTAGGGGGTGTCTTTGGTAACTTCGAAACAACGAGGCTAGAAGTGGAATTTGGCCATAGTTGAGGGGGTGTATCTATATTTTTCCCTTTCTTTTTTAATCAGCTGAAGATAGCTTTTGGGATTTGTATTAGCCTTTGATAGCTTGTTAAATAATAAAAGGGAAAATTACATTTACAGCCCCTCTAGTTTCTGACACATTCAACTCTAACCTTGACTTTCAAAATGTGACAAGTACACCCCTGAGGTTTCAATTTGTGTAAGTTAGACCCCCTCCATCAATGGTCTGTCAATTTAACCCGTCGGAAAGATCCAAACTAACCTGGGTTAAAATTTTAAGGACAAAAATACCCTCATCACTGGTATTAAGCCATTTACAGAAAGATTAGGGTTTGCCACCGCCGTCGTCATCGTCGTAGCCATCCTCGGTCACCGCCATCGGCTTCCATCCTCGGAGAGAGAGAGAGAGAGAGAGAGAGAGAGAGAGAGAGAGAGAGAGAGAGAGAGAGAGAGAGAGATATCCCCACTATAGACAATAAACCCCCCCACCCCCCTCCATGGCTATATCAAACCCCACATTTCAAGAAAAAAGCAGAAATAAAGACAAAAACTCCTAAATTTCAGACAAAGCATGAAAATGATGTGAACGAAGGCAAATAAAACCCCTAAATCGAGGGTTTGTGTTGATAGATAAATGAGGGTTTGAATCAAACCCTAATTTTCAGTTTTCAAGTATGAAAACCCTAATTTTTAGTTGGGGAAGACGAGGGCATTATAGTCATTTCCGCCTCGCCGTCCATTCTGTCACGTTAAAAAAACCAGTGGAACCTTAGGGGGTGTACTTGTCACGTTTTGAAAGTTAGGGTCAGAGTTGAATGTGTCAGAAACTAGAGGGGGTGTCAATGTAATTTTCTCATAATAAAAAGGCAAGGTGAGATCCTTATGTTATCAACGGTAATTTGAACCGCAATAATTCAAGTTTTATACAGTCCTTCAATTTATAATTGGTTATCAAAGATAATATGAACGGCAACAATTCAAGTTTTATATAGTCCTTCAATTTATAATAGGGAATTTGCTAGGAAATTTCGTAGGGGACATTTCGCGGCTGGCTGCTGCATGAGAGAGCAGCCACACATGCTCACTTTTCAGAAGATTTTGTCTTATTCATTGAATTTATTAAAGGTGGCTGCTTTCTCATGCAACAGCCAGCCGCGAAATTCCTGCCTCCGAAGATGAGTCTTAATGCCTCATCTGCAAATAAAACTAAACTAAATTAATATTATTTATAAATAAGGATCAATTTTGTAGCATTCAAAGAGGTCTCAAGTCACTCTCAATCCCAGCTTACATGAAAAAGTTAAAAGATCAAACAAAAAGACATCACTGTTGGGACCCGGGTAGAACTTATCCTCAAAAGCCGGACATTACGGGAAGGGTGCCCAAGTCCTTATAAGCACATCCACATCTATTTACTTTTCCGATGTGGGATCCATTGCTTTTGCGTAGAACCCCCAACAATCCCCCACTCCATGCAGAAGCAGCGCGGATAATCATGCCCATTCACACGGTGGCAATGTGGGAACTACGAGATCTTCTCCGAGGGAATTTCACCGTCCACGAAGGTACACTGGGGTTACCATGCCCCGGCTCTAATACCATTTGTTGGGACCCGGGTAGAACTCACCCTCAAAAGCTAGTCGTTAAGGGGAGGGTGCCTAAATCCTATTTGTTGGCATTTTATGGTGTGGCCCACATTAGTGGGACCTACTTTAAGATAAAACGTTGGCTTTCCTATTCACTTTGTATTCTACTCACAAAGGTAGTCTTACAGATAAATCCCAAGTGTTTTAAAACACTAAAACACTTGAGTGTTAGAGGTGTAGAAGGACACAAATTCGTTTGTGCCAAAATCTATAAATATGGGTTGCGCTTGATGGGAAAAATACACATACGTATAGCTCAAGTTCATCATGAAGAGGGTTCCTAATCTGAGAGGAAAATATGTGCCTGCTATTCCATCGATCAAGCCTTAAGGTCTTCTACAGATTAGAAGAACACTCTTCCATTGTTAGAGGCGCAACGGTGATCGTGTTCATGGTTGGACAAAGCTCAAGGGTTTCGTGATCTTTGATTCTAATCGCCATGGCCGAAAGTAAGTTCCGCATTATTTAGAATTAAATAAAGTCTAACACTATTCACTTTTCAAACGTGGGATCCTTAGCTTATGCATGGAACCCCCAACAATCATAGTCTTTAGTTGAATCTAAACATCCACAAACTGGCATAAGTGCATATATGCACACTACCTGCTATTGATGCGTAGTGGTGCCCAGGCAAGGCAGCCAAAAATATTCTCAAGGCTCTGTTTTTTGTAGTATGTTCTCTTTGTACCAAGAAAAGATAAAGATATAAACAGAATACCTATATACAGATCATGTTCTCTTTCAACCAAGAAGACATATAACAGAGCATCTATACATCAGTATTTGGTTACATACCATGCCTGAGTAGAAACATCTTCCTTCTCACAAAATGGAAGTAATTCCCTACTGCAGTTAGAGATAGAATTGCATGGTCCTGCACTGCTGCTAGAGGACCAAAAGAACAGAACTTTAAGAATACCAAGAACCGTCAGATGGCTTGAGATTTGATCTGTGCATTATTTCTTCGGACAATCGGAAAATATGCACCCACATTTTGAGCTTACCCACAAGCTCAAATATGCAGGAATCTCCTTCAAGAAGATTGTTACCGCGTGCAAAGGCAATCCATCCAGCAGATAAGGCACCCCACCCACCGGGTATAGTGTTTCTACTCTCGTAAGTAACATACTTCACTTCCCATGCCTTTCCCTTCGGATCTTGGAGGATAATCTTGACGCTTTCTTTAGGCAGATGTGCCCTCACGAAAGACACTGGTATTGGCTGCATAGGTAATAGCTAATCAGTAGAAAACAGTTGCTGGGACACAGCATGCATGTCAGTAATGAACTAAATGTACCAAGTAAAACATTGATTATTAGACGAGGAATGCTAATTTTTTCTTCTTTTTTTCACAAATTCTAAAACTGCCTGTCCAAGCCGGGGAGAGGGGAAGAATTATTATGTTCAACCCATCTCAAGATTTCTCTCCTTTCTTCTCTTCCTACCAACTTACCTACAAAACAAAAAAAAACAAAACGGAGACACACATATGCACACACGAGAGAGAGAGAGAGAGAGAGAGAGAGCTATCATGTGGTAGTTCTTACATTGTAAGAGAGAGAGAGAGAGAGAGAGAGAGAGAGAGAGAGAGAGAGAGAGAGAGAGCAATCATGTGGTAATTCTTACACATTACAATGGAACCAATTTTTTATTACAGTGGGATATTAACAATCTTTTTCCCAGTGTAGCAATTTGGACCCATTTACCAATGCTTCCTTGAGATCTTCCCCCAGCACCGATCTGTAGTACCTTAAGCCCCTAATCATAAAAACGCTTTCTTATTGATTATTTTTCATAAAAAAAGAGAAATGAGCCCATACAGAACTCACCACCAGCAGCATAGATCACCTGAGGAACTCTATCAGCTTTCTAGACAAACATCTTGACTAATTAGAACTAAGAAAGTCGCAAGTATGTTCCTCTTATTATCATATTTATTTCTCTTGCACGCACACACCACCCAGAAAAAGAGAGAAGTCAAATATGATCATGAAATTACAATTTGAATATTGTCTCAAACTCCCAACATTCCATTAATAAGATACATCATGGAGCACAACCCCATTACTTCCAGCCTTTTTTTTATCACAAGTGCCATGTATCACCCTAAATTTGGATTATGTCCTAGAGGAAAATGCTCAAACTTATATTTAAGTTCATTGCGAAAAATATAAAGTACCAATATACACATCTTGATTAAAACTTTTAGAAAAACTCATAAAACTTTACCAAAATGCCCAATGCCAAGGATTATTTGAGCATTTGACCATAATATTTTGGTTGATAGTTTGGTTTTGAGACTACTTAAGTCATTGAATCGTATTCAGAACAGCTACTTTAAATGGATATCCAAAACGAGGGAGGGACTCACCTGCTCAAAGCCTTTGAGAGCCCCACACTTGTTAAGGAGTTAGAGTGTAATAAGCATCAAACCGGGTCTTTTTCCTTTTTTGTCAGTCAAAGGGAAACAACCAATGTCCAAAACATAAAGAAGAATTGCAGTATTCCCTTACTCCACTTACCATTGACCTTAGAAATGCAATAGCACTCTTGTAAGGTAGAGGGGGTTTCTAAACGGAAGATGCAGAAGAGATGACACACCTAGTGATGGCAGAAGATCAAAGGATGAAATATGAGCAAGATGCATAGCTCCAAGTTAAGGGCGTCCACAAAATTTAACCACTAAGACATGTATGAGGTATTTTGTGGTGAAATATATTTACATAATGAAATAAAATATATATGTTATCACAACAGTTATGTCACAGCGGTTTGATGAGGATTAATGGGCAAAATTAAAAAAGAACTGAATGGCATAAAACTTGGAAAAATAGACTCACCACAGTGGATCCCCTGCCCACATGATTTGCATTGATAATTTTTGTAAAAAATGGAAAATCAGAGGTAAAGGAGTTGGCTCTTTCCTGGGCTTTTCCATTTTCTTCTGACATCACATGCTGCCTACTTCCCAAATAATGAACTGTTTCAGCAACACTGGCAGGCAGGTCAAGATCCTCTGTTTCAATCCTTATAACCCCCTCTGGTTTAGGAGATGGCTTATATTTGCCTGCTTCATACAAACAATGGTTATCTAAACCTTATGGTAGATGTAGAAATTAGAAATGGAAGCAGCCAACAAAAGCATTAAATGTCTGACATTCAAAAAAAAAACAAAGAAGGCCATGTGATTGCCTTAAGGTAATGAATAAAGAAAGTATGCAGAGGGCAAGTGGAGTTTTTCAGCCACTTCTTGCCCTCTCCTTGCTTCCTCTCCTTATGCCCTCCCAATTCTCTCCCTCTAGCACATTTTTCACTCCTCTCCTACCATTGGATAAACTAATATTGCAGGGAAAAAAATTCCAGCGAGCGGCCTACCTTGTTTTTCTGGTCCATTGAAGAGAGTGGGTTCTTGAAAACTATCGCTCGTAAAAATGTCTTCCCTCTCACACGCAGTTTTATCGAAAATTAGTACATTGAAACGCATATTTCCATCGTATCTAAAAACTAGAAATTCAGAAACCTTTAAGGAGTGGGCTTTGACAAATTCCTGCCAACCATCCTGCAGATATGTACCATTGGTTTTTTGGCTTAATTCAACATGCCAAACCTTATTGGTAGGACCCTCTAGAATGGCTGTTCTTTTAGAAGATACTTCCTTTGAAATATGCTTCATGAAAGATGGTGGAATCCGCTGCAAATTTAAAAAACAGTTACAGTTTCAGAACACCATTTGGGGGTCAAAATAATGGGTTATTTTTAACCCATTATTTTAACTTCCTGGGTAAATGAAAAAATGCATTAAAAATAATGCATTTTTAACTTCCTGGGTAAATGAAAAAAAATACAAGTAAAAAGTAAAAAATAGTTCTAACCAAGAAAAAAAACAACAGATAATAGAACAGACCCTTGAAGCAAACAGATGCAACAAAGAACAGAACAGACCCTTAAAGCAAATAGATGATAAATGAAAACTAACACAAATAAAAAGTAAAAAATAGTACTAACCAGGAAGAAACAACAAAGGACAGAACAGACCCTTAAAGCAAATAGATGCTAACACCAATTTCATAGTAAAAATTGGTTCATTCTAAATCAAATAAGTTAAGATCGCATCCAAAGAAAGCAAAACCTAAGATTGTCATCTGGAAATCGAGAGAAACAAAAAGAAAAAAGAAAAGAATAATACCAGATGGTGGGAGAAGTCTCCCAAGAGAACTTTGAAGAAGTGAGGCTTCCTTTCCAAGCTGTTTCTAAGTGGTATCACCATTCTCAAATAAAAAAGAACGGTATGAACTGCTCTGAAATCAGATATTGGAAAGTGGCATCTTCTTCACAAATCCAAAATCTGAGAGAGAGAGAGAGAGAGAGAGAGAGAGAGAGAGAGAGAGCTTCTTTAGGCCCTGTTTTGAAAGGACCCTCTTCTGAAAGGAAAAGTGGAAAACTGCGCTCCATAATCAATTTTTACTTAATATGGATACATTCAGCCTACGCTTTTAAATTAGGGGTTGCATATGAGAGTAGCCACCTCAGGTGAATTAAATCAATAAGACAAACTCTGAGCCTGTGTGGCTTCTCTCACACGTAATAGGCCATCTGAGAAATGCCTATTGCTATGTATGGTCCCTAGCAAATCCCTAACTACAATTATATTATTTTCTATCTAAATTGTAAAAGGAAAAAAATGCTTAAGAAAAACATTTTTGTAAGAAAAGTATGGAATGTGGCATTAATTACCAAAAAATACGGATTGGGGTACCAATTAAAGTAATCATAAAACTTGAGTGATTCTTCAGAAACGGGTGGAAAAAAGACCCTAATACCCTTCTGACATGATCATAGTCCTCGAATGCTGCTCTTCCGGACACATTCATAGCTCAACCTCAATGATTATCTTTAAAGTAATATTTTATTATTTCTCAGTTCTCTTTTGGCTGAGAACGGCTACGTTATTGAATATTTTATTATTTACACATCTCTTTTGGTTGAGAACGGCAACGTTATTGAGTCTTTTATTATTTCTCACATCTCTTTTGGCTTAGAATGGCTACGTTATTGAATATTTTATTATTTCTCACGTCTCTTTGGGCTGAGAACGGCTATGTTATTGATTATTTTATTATTTCTCACATCTCTTTTGGCTTAGAACGGTTACATCATTTAATATTTTATTATTTCTATTGTCTCTTTTGGCTGAGAACGGCTACGTTATTGAATATTTTATTATTTCTCACGTCTCTTCTGTTTGAGAACGGCTACATTATGAGATATACATTTAACGTTCCTTGGCCCATCGTATCAAGAAACACCCATCGTTCAAAGATATCAAGTACACGGTCGGATTCTGGAGTACGCCGCCGGAATATCAAGTACGCTGTTGGATTTTCTGGGTTCAAACATGTGTTCCAAACGTATCGAGTACGCTGCCGTATTCTGAAGATGCCTCCGGAATATCAAGTACACTGCCGGATTTTTTGGGTTCAAACATGTGTTCCAAAAGTATCGAGTACGCCGCCGGAATATTGAGTACTCTGCCAGAATATCAAGTATACTGCCGGATTTTCTGGGTTCAAACATGTGTTCCAAACGTATCGAGTACGCCACCGGATTCTGGAGTACACCGTCAGAATATCTGGAGTATGTAAAAATATTTCTACTTGTCAATGATCCAACGGTCTCTGCTTATTGCAAACAGCAAAGAGTAAAACGAACGTTTTTTTTGGTTCAAACACATGTTCAAACGAACCAAATGATGACAACTAAGGTTAAATGCTCCCATAATTTCTCTCAAAGATAATACTAAAATATAAAAATGGTGGTTACAAAGAGATGTGAGAAATAATAAAATATTCAAATCTAACTTTAAAGATAATGATTAGCGTTTGACTGTGATCATGTCAGAAGGGTATTGGGGTCTTTTTTCCACCTGTTTTTTAAGAATCACCCGAGTTTCATCTTTACTTTAACTGGTACCCGCAATCCGTATTTTTCGGTAATTAATGCCTACATTCCGTACTTTTCTCTAAAATTGAAGGTGGCTAAGTAATAATTAAATAGGATTGGCTCAAGTTATTTCTTTTTTGTGTGTAAAATGGTGGGAAATTTTTAAACAATTTTCCTTACCAAACTTTTCCAGAAAATTGCTTTGAATCCAGATACGGCCTTTGTGCAAAGTTTGGAAATAAATTTTTTTTTCATAATTTCTTGCTTTTCCATGATTACACATGAAAAATATTATTTAAAACAACGTAGTTCAATTTATACCTAAAGAGGCCTTCAATTTATGGGAAGTGATATCTCCACCCCTTTTGATTACTTGGGACACCCAACAGCAGTGTATCAATGACTGTAGAGGGGCTGATGTACTTCACGTCAGAAGGATCCAATGGGGTTGATTGCCACCTACACTATTGTCAGGTGTCCCAAGTAATCAAAAGGGGCAGATATATCACTTCCCATAATAGGATAGTTGATGAGGAAATTGCGTTATGTTTATGAAATGGCACATAAATGGTGTTTTGTTTGATTTTACGTCCGTCCGGAGCCATATGATAAAAAGACCAAAATGATCTCTTATTCTTTTTTTTTTGTTTTGTTTTTTTGTCTCCACCACTGTCGTTAAGGTTACAACTTGGTACCCGACCCGCGTCAACCCGACCGGAAAATAACTTGGGTTTGGTTTAGAAATCATGGGTCTTGTGACGGGTCAGGTTAAAAGAAAAAAAACTCGAAACCTGGCCCAACTTATAGGTGTGCTATGATTTTCTTATGAATAACATGGCAAATTATTTTCCAATATATTGATATAATTGTTTTCATCGAGGCAAACATGTTTGTGATGTAAAAAATAGTTTTTTTTTTCTTAAATTTATGCCCTTGATGACAAAAATTAGAGATTTTTTGTTTGAAGATTTTTTGTTTTCTACAATCGTTGAAATTAGTCACTATCCTATGCTAAACAATAAAAACTCAACTTGACCCGACCCGACCTGAGCTTAGAAACTATCTCGAGTAGGGATGGGTTTATGAACCTCGGGTTTTCCCATAAAAATGTAGATCCGGGCCGAGATAATTCCGTAGGTAGGGTAAGGTTTTTGAAAACCCTGTTGGAAATTTTCAAAATGCTTTGGGTTAAATCAAAATACTTGAAGGTGTTTTATCAAAATAAAAGAGAAAATTAAAACAGATCTTCAAATAGGGCCGGTCGACCGCGGATTGGAATCTGGAAATGTAAATGATTTCCAAAAAGGTATGCCTGGTCGACCACGGTTCTTTGGATCGAAAAAATAAAAAGCCCATAAGCATATCGGTGGGCAACCGCGGCTATGCTAAAATCTATCTGTTGAGAGAAATATGGACACATCTTTTCACTTCCAAATTTGAATCTCTTTGCGTCCTTTTACTTCCCAACAGTCATGGATGATTTCAAACTCAATGGACACTTTATGGATGATCCAAATTATTTATATCGCGAAGAGGTGTGATCTAATGTCCATTGTTCAAACCAATCTAAAGGGTACTTTGAAGAGGTACTTTGAAGGGATGCTTTCACATTGAAAAGACATCTATGGCTCTATAAAAAGAGCAGAAAATCTGTCTTTTTAGAGTTGGTTATTGCTGGACTTTTCTGTCATGAAATTCCCCTACTTTCTTGTTTACTCTATTATTTTTTAAAGATTGACTTTTATACAAAACAGTGCACTAAATATTGTTTTACTAAAACAGTTTTAGTGAATTTCTGTAAGGCTAGTAATTCTTAAAGGGCATTTTGGGTTTGATTCCGCTTGTACAAAGCGTCATCAAACATTTGTAGGATATTCCTACAAGGCTTCATTGTATCTTGGAGGCAATTCGCGGATCCCTGTTGCACACTACTGGCGGGGGCGAATTTTGTCTTAAGGAAATTGATTACGCGCCTTTAAGCATCACATCTTGTTGAACTTAAATTTCCATCAACACCAGATCCAACCAACAATCTTAAGACAAAATTTTTATGGTGATCTTCAAGGCATGTTTTCAAGAAGTCAAATTGGATACAATGGTATGAATTACTTTCGTTGGATTCAATTTCATAAGGTACGCCTTTGTTTTCAAATTATAAATCATATTTGATTTGATCAAGTTATGTATAGGGAATTATGTTTAATTATATATGCTTTGTGATATCTTCATATTGTCCTCAGAAGAATGAAATCCACCATATTGGAATGACTATCGCAATAGTCTGTGTTTCAAGGAGGTTTAATTCTCTTGAAAAATTGACTTTATGTCAATATTTAGATAAAAATAGAGTTTAAAACTCTTACCCCTAAGATGGTTGAATCTCTTAAGAAAATTGACTTGAATGTCAATAATTAGAGAAAGTAGAGTATAAACTCTTACCATCTTATACACGTTCAATAGGTGAATAAGTAAGAAAGGGCATAAATAACACTTGCTTGTTTAAAATGTAATTCATGTAAAAAAGGAAATTTTATGTGAAGATATATGTAAGGCATATGAGAATATTCACTTTCAATTTGAAATGTCATTTAGGACATAATAATTGATAAAAGTGAATGTTATCCATGTACAATATAGTTAATTTTATAACCTTTTATTCCTTGATTGGAAATCGAAAAGAAAAACAAACATGTAAGTGTTCTTGAAAAGAACAAGTATGGTTTGATTTTCCTGTTGGCTAAAGTTGGCCTAAGTTGGTGCATACTTCTTGGAAAAAGTTAGATGCACAAGATGATAAAGGAACTTGGAAGCCATGATATCCGAGGTTATCTCCTCGAAGATGAAAATGTTTGCATTGACTTGGGTATGACAAGTAGTGTCAACAAAAAGACAATGGCCTATTTTGACTTAATGGTCAAATTGAGAATGTAATCATTCTATTTATGGGCAATCGTCACTAGTAAAGTCAAAGGATAAGGAATGATTGGAATATATTTATTCTAAGAAAATTTTTTGATTTTTCTGATATAAGTTGTTTGTTTGAAACTAAAGATATGTAGTCTTTAGTAGCACTTTTGATAAAGTGGAATAAACTTGTTTTAAATAAAACAAGTGATATCTTTCAAGCATAGTTGAGAATAATTGGTTGTATAATGTTGATGTCATACAAGTACACTCACATAATTGTTAGTATGAAAATGTTAATTTCATGATTAAGAATTATATATTGCATGTTTAACCTTGATATCATTTGAAAACTTCAAGTATGATATCACAGAATAAAACATGGTTATCATTAGAAAATGCATGTTGTTATACTTTCTAAAGTATGAACTATTTTCAAAATGAATATTTAAACTATACATAGTGATATGTATATGATGATCTTTAATAAAATATGTGAAAAGATATGATAAGTTACATAAGTATTGGTATGTGCATCTTTTCTATGTTATAAAGATGAATTTTGAGAAAGTTAAAACTTTTAGAAAATCAAAATGAAAATAAGATCAAGTATCTTAGGTATTATATTAAGGAAAATTGCCACTTTCTTTTTAACTCTTTCTGGAAGTATAAAAGAAAGATGTGAAATAAGTTTTGCCTTACATATACTTAGATGAGGTAATGAAGCAAAACTAATGAATAGAATGTTAACATGAATCCTTTTTAGTGGGTAAGTTTTACCAACCTCTAAACACATCTTGTATACCCCTATAAAATCTGGAAGAAAGTAAAATCTCTCTTAGGTGATCTCAAAGGAAGAAATTATAAGAAGATTAATTTCAAGTACCCAAATACAAAAACAAGTTAGAAAGGAAGGGTATTGGGTGCATATTCCTAGATATGCAAATTTACATGCTTTAAGAAGTAGAACTTGATGTGATGTTACATAGTTGTTTACCCTTGGGTGTAATCTTTTGAGATTAAATTCTTCTCTATCCAAAAGTTAGAAGATTTTAATCCATTCTAAAATCATTATAACGTTCTAAAGAGGAGATACCCAATGAATAAGAATCAGGAAAAGAGAAATAAAAGATAATGTGATCTTGTTTTCATAATTTATTTAGTATGAGAAACTACATAGCCTCTTAAACTCCCATCATGATAGCTCTAAGAGTAGAGTCTGATCATCAAGATTATAAAGAGGAATTAATGTATCTAGATTCTATTATAGAATGAAGATAGTAATGAAATAGACTATGTTGTGGAAGTTCTTTTGCTATAAGTGGATCTTTAAAATGATCAAGACCAAAGATCAAGAGATAGAGGTCAATAAATGATCTAAAGCAAGATGGTTGCAAAAGATTTATATAGGAAGCCAAGATAAATTGTTTTGACAATTAGGTTTTGAATGCAAAGATTGAAAACCATATTGTTAATCTCTAAGATATATAATTATGAAATGGATGATTGAGATAGAGTAACTTGAATGGTAATCTTGATGGCAAAGTATATATAAATATATATTGAATGACTTCAAGTTTTCAGTTATTTCTAGTCTAAAAAATAAGATATGCAAGTCATTGTATAATCTGCTCAATGTATGATTTGCTCAAGTATCCAAATAGAATAAGAAATATTTGATACGATTATAATATCAAATGATTTGAGGATACATAATGCAATAAGTATGCTTATAGCAAATCTAAAATTCTAAAGTTGTTATCGTTTTTGGATAACATGTGATTTTGATGTTGACATTGGTATTATAGATGTCATAAGTAATTTTCGATCAAAATCTGACATAAACTTAGGTATTTAATGCTAAAGAGTTTTGTCATTTCTAAAATGTTGGTGTTATAAATGATTTGTTGGGTGTTGAAAAGCTGTGAGAAAGAGTAATGGTCGTGTTATGTCTCAATATAGAAAATACCCAAAGGTTCAATCATTTGAACGTACAACTAAGTATATAATTTTGGTTAAAACCCAAAATCAGGAAGTAGAAGACTTGTTTTTCAGTCTAAGTTAAACTATGTTATCGATAGTTTTTGTACGCTTTAATAGTTGTTAGACCTGGTAAAACAAAAGTAATATGTAAACTATATGTTTACTAGAAATTCAGGTCAAGTACATTAATATGTATGGATTTCTAATGACTGAAAATAACTTTGAACTATAGAAATGTCTATAGTTGGTATCCTATAATGATAAAAGGATATGGAAATACCAGTTAAATGACTGAGCACAAATGAATGAGTGAATGATATGCACTCATGGTGGGGGTATATTCCCGGGCCTCTAAAAGCAAGGATGCATAATTGATTCTATGGCGCCAGAATTCAATGCATTGAGCTTTTAGGATCAAAAGGCAAATTGGCTTAAGAATTTGCTAATTGGCTTAACAATTTGTTATTGGAAATTTCAGTTTAAAATAAGCCAATGTTTTTCAGTAGTGGGTTCGTGCCCTATTGAGGGCTTATAACCAAGTAGTAAGTCATGATATATGACTTAGGGTGGTTATGTAAAGCAGTTACTCACAGCTGGTGTGATAACAGTTGATTATATAAGTCTAAACCAAAATCTGATTGAAAGATCTCGCGAGATGGATGGTGGTTAAATAGAGATGGGTTAAAGCCATTAACCAATGATCACCAATGATGGAAACTCGACTCAACGCTTGAAGATACATCAAGTCTTGAGTTCAATGAGCCAAAGTACATCATTCAGAGTGATTGCAAGCACTCTAATATATATTTTTATTTGTCATCCCAATGGAAAGTACTTGGTAAGTATAATGTGTAACGGAGGAGGATGAACAATTGGCTCCTAATAGGCTTGTAACAGGATGTTAGGGTGCTATAGTTATAGGGGCACTCTTAAGCCTACCTATGTGAGTGTGAAGGTGGTGTCGCCTTCTATGAGACCTGGCTAGTCTCTAGAGCATTACATGAAAGTGAGATACAGACACAAGGCCAATACATATGTCGGCTCTTAGAAACTGCCTAATGAGATCAAGACTTATATGTGATATATGTCCGGTTAGTCAAATAGAATAGCTAATTCAAAGATACGTCTACTATGCAATTCTGGCTAACTTTGATGTGTTTTCACTACGTGAAGGTTCAAATCGTAAGATACCTTCATTTATGCGTAAGGTTTTCAAGCATGATAAGAAAACTTTCTTTGATTTTGAAAATGGTGGGGGGATTGTTGGAAATTTTCAAAATGTTTTGGGTTAAATCAAAATACTTGAAAGTGTTTTATCAAAATAAAAGAGAAAATTTAAACAGATTTTCAAACAGGGCCGGTTGACCGGGGGTTTCAGGGCTACCGCGGATTGGAATATGGAAATGTAAATGATTTCCAGAAAGGTATGCCCGGTTGACCGCGGTAGGCTCGGTCGACCACGGTTCTTTGGATTGAAAAAATAAAAGGCCCAGAAGCATATCGGCCGGCGACTGCGGGTAGCCCAGTCGACCACAGCTGCGCTAAAATCTATCCGTTGGGAGAAATATGGACACATCTTTTCACTTCCAAATTTGAATCTCTTTGTATCCTTTTACTTCCCAACAGTCATGGATGATTTCAAACTCAATGGATACTTTATGGATGATCCAAATTAGTTATGTCGCGAAGAGGTGCGATCTAACAGCCATTGTTCAAACCAATCTAAAGGGTACTTTGAAGGGATGCTTTTTACATTGACAAGACATCTATGGCTCTATAAAAGGAGAGGAAAATCTGTCTTTTTAGAGTTAGTTATTGCTGGACTTGTCTCTCATGAAATTCCCCTACTTTCTTGTTTACTCACTTGTTTTTTAAAGATTGAGTTTTACACAAAACAGTGCACTAAATACTGTTTCACTGCAGAAACAGTTTTAGTGAATTTCTCTAAGGCTTGTAATTCTTAAAGGGCGTTTTGCGTTTAATTCCGCTTGTGCAAAGCGTTGTCAAACATTTGTAGGATATTCTTACAAGGCTTCATTGTATCTTGGAGGCAATTCGCGGATCCCTATTGCGCACTACTGGTGGGGGCGAAATTTGTCTTAAGGAAAGCGATTATGCACCTTGAAGCATCACATCTTGTTAAACTTAAATTTTCATCAACACCAGATCCAACCAACAAACCCGACCCAAGTTCAACCATAATCGTCGATGACCATCTCTACAACTCGAAAGAGAAGGAAGAAGAAGGAGAAAAGAGAGGAATAGGAAGAAGATGGGAAAAGAATAATTGACACCATGAAACAAAAATTAAAGAAAAAGAGGAAGATGAAGAAGAATCAATGATGTAAAAAAAGAAGGCGTCAAAAAAATGAAAAAAAAAGGGAAGGAAAAGTTGGGGTCATGTCAGGAAAAGTTTGAAGCAAGTAGGAAAAGTTAGGGATCAAGTAGGAAAAGTTGGGGCCTTTCGGGTAAAGTTGGCGACTCGAGCCCAACTTTCCTTTCTTCTTCCTCCTTTTTTTCCTACGTCATATTTTTCCTTTTCCTTCTGCCTTGACTTTTCTTTCTCTTCTCCTCTTCCTCTTTATCTTCCTCTTCAAATTCCTTTTCTTCATCTTCGTCTTCTTCCTCCTCTTCTGAGTTTCCCTCTTCCTCTTACTCCTCTTCTGAGTTGCAACAATGGTCATCGACGGTGATAGAGATGTAAAAATTGAAAAAAGTAACAAAAGAAAAAGAATATGGTATTTGTTGGGGGTTCCACGTGAAAGTGGTATCAGAGCCGGGTAGGTGGTAACCCCGGTTAGCCTCCGAGGATGGAAATATCACTCGGGGAAGATCTCGGTAACCCTGGTATGCCTCTGAGGACGAAAAAATCCCTTGGGGAAGATCTCGTAGTTCCCACGTTTCTGCCTCGTGGAGGGGCGAGATTGTCCACGTGGAGGGGGAGATTGTTGGGGGTCGACATGAAAGCAAAATAGTCCCACATCGGAAAAGTGTAACGATGTGGATGGGCTTATAAGGGAATGGGTTCCCTCCCCTTAACAGCTAGCTTTTGAGGGTGATTTATACCCGGGTCCCAACAGTATTCTGGTCCTATTTCCCATACCACGCCACTTCAACATCAACTCGAATTTTTAGGCCATCATCTGGTCATCTCATAGATAAAACACATTTTTCGTGGCAAATTCTCTCATTAATAATATCCTTTTAAATAAGCAATGATCATATCGTTTCCCTATAAATTGTAGAAATGATTGTAAGAAATATTTTTCTTCCAATCCAAACATGGCCCAATGATCAATGCCTAGATAAATTTTTGGGTCCCACGACGGGACACGTATGAGTAATGTTGACCGTTGATCTTGTAGAACATCATGAAGCAGTCCGTGTGGTTTTGATCTCATGATGAACAGACATCCCATGCCCAAGGTTAAAGGACTACAAAATCAACAGTTAAACTTTCTTGCTGGAAACTTGAAGGAGGCTCCATGGATCAATGGCCTATGGTCTTTCAAAAGATGTGAGCCTCAACAAAATTTAAACATACTTGTGGTCACTGCCGGATCAACAGATCTAGTTACATTTATGTAGCAAATGCGGGGCCCATAAAGTGACAATTAGGAAAGATTTTAAGGGGCAATTTAGACTGAAAAAGGATACTGATATTCAAACTACCATGTTTTGATAATGGGATAAACTCACCTAGTCTTTTCTTCTCTTTTCTTTTTTAATCGGCTGTAGAGAGCTTTTGGGATTTGTATTAGCCTTTGATAGCTTGTTAAATAATAAAAAGGCAAGGTGAGTTCCTTCCGTTATCAAAAGTAATTTGAACCACAACAATTCAAGGTTTATACAGTCCTTCAATTTGTAACTGGTTATCAAAGGTAATTTGAACCGCAACAATTCACCTTTTATAGTGTCATCAATTTATGATTGTGGATTTGCTAGGAAATTTCACAGGAGGCATTTTGCGGCTGGCTGTTGCATGAGAGCAGCCACACAGGCTCACTTTTCAGCAGATTTTGTCTTATTCATTGAATTCATTAAAGGTGGTTGCTCTCTCATGCAACAGCCAGCTGCAAAATGCCTTCTCCGAAGTTGAGCCTAAATGCCTCATCTGCAAATACAACTAAACTAGTCTTACTTACAAATAAGGATCAATTTTGTATCATTCAAAAGGGTGCACAAGTCCTTATAAGCACATCCACATCTATTCACTTTTCTTATGCGGGATCCTTCGCTTTTGCGTGGAACCCCAACAATCTCCCCACTCCATGCGTAAGCAACGCGGATAATCACGCCCATCCACTCGGCGGCAGCATGGGAACTACGAGATCTTCTCCGAGGGAATTTCACCGTCCTCGAAGACACACCGGGTTACCACGCCCCGGCTCTAATACCCCTTGTTGGGACCCAGGTAGAACTCACGCTCAAAAGCTAGTCGTTAAGGGGAGGGTGCCCAAATCCTATTCACTTTTCAAACGAGGGTCCTTTGCTTATGCGTGGAACCCCCAACAATCATAGTCTTTCGTTGAATCTAAACATCCACAAAGTGGCATAAGTGCATACATGCACACTACCTGCTATTGATGCGCAGGCAAGGCAACCAAAAAAATTCTCGAGGCTCTGTTTTTTGTAGTATGTTCTCTTTCTACCAAGAAAAGATAAAGATATACACAGAGTACCTATATACAGATCATGTTCCCTTCCAACCAAGAAGACATACATACAGAGCATCTAGAAATCAGTATTTGGTTGCATACCATGCCTGGCTAGAAACATCCTCCTCACAAAATGGAAGTAATTTCCCTACTAGAGTTAAAGACATAATTGCATGGTGCTGCACTGCTGCTAGAGGACTAGAAGAACTGAACTTTAACCATCCCAAGAACCATCACATGGCTTGAGATTTGATCTGTGCCTTATTTTCTTCGGAAAATCGAAAAATATGCACACACATTTTGAGCTTACCCACAAGCTCAAATATCCAGGAATCTCCTTCAACAAGATTGTTACCGTGTGCAAAGGCAATCCATCCAGCAGATAAGGCACTCCACCCATGGTAAGTAATATGCTTCACTTCCCATGCCTTCCCCTTCGGATCTTGGAGGATAATCTTGACCCTTCCCTTAGGAGGATGTGCCCTCGCGAAAGACACTGGTATTGGCTGAATAGGTAACAACTAATCAGTAGAAAACAGTTACTGGTACACAGCATGCATGTCAGCAATGAACTAAATGTACCAAGTAAAACATTGATTATCAGATGAGGAATGCTAATTTTTCTTCTTTTTTTCACGAATTCTAAAACTGCCTGTCCAAGCCGGGGAGAGGGGAAGAATTATTATGTTCAACCCATCTCAAGATGTCTCTCCTTTCTTCTCTTCCTACAAACTTACCTACAAAAGAAAAAAAAACGGAGACATGACATGCATATGCACACACACACGAGAGAGAGAGAGAGAGAGAGAGAGAGAGAGAGAGCAATCATGTGGTAGTTCTTACACATTACAATGGAACCAATTCGTTATTACAATGGGATATTAACAATCTTTTTCCCAGTGTAGCAATTTAGACCCATTTACCGATGCTTCCTTGAGATCTTCCCCAAGCACCGATCTGTAGTACCTAAAGCCCCAAATCATAAAAACGCTTTCTTATTGATATTTTTTCATAAAAAAGAGAAATAAGCCCATACAGAACTCACCACCAGCAGCATAGATCACCTGAGGAACTCTATCAGCTTTCTAGACAAACATCTTGACTAATTAGAACTAAGAAAGTCCCAAGTATGCTCCTCTTATTATCATATTTATTTCTCTTGCACGCACACACGCACACGCCACCAAAAAAAAAAAGAGAAGTCAAATATGATCATGAAATTGCAGTTTGAATATAGTCTCAAACTCCCAACATTCCATTAATAAGATCCATCATGGAGTACAACCCCATTACTTCCAGCCTTTTTTTATCACAAGTGCCATGTATCACCCTAAATTTGGATTATGTCCTAGAGGAAAATGCTCAAACGTATATTTAAGTTCATTGCGTAAAATATAAAGTACCAATATACAAATCTTGATTAAAACTTTTAGAAAAAATCATAAAACTTTACCAAAATGCCCAATGCCAAGGATTATTTGAGCATTTGACCATAATATTTTGCTTGACACTTTGGTTTTGAGACTACTAAAGTCATTGAATTGTATTCAGAACAACTACTTAAAATGGATATCCAAAACAAGATACGGACCAAGGTTGCCAGCACGGGATTCGAAATCGGGATTCGATTCGGGAATCGAAAGCGGGATTCGAAGGTTCCGGGGATGGTTGGGAGCGGGATTCGATTTTTCGCCGGGGATTCGCCGGGGAGTCGTCGGAGAGCGATAAAAAATTAATAAAAGATAAAATTTAAGGAAAAATACCTGAAAATGAAAATCTAAGCATTCAACTGTACACCATTAAACATAAACATCATTCTCCAAATACTGAAATTATAACAGTTTTTCATTCAGGAGCCAGGAATCCAGGGACCAGGACTCCACCATTAAACAAAAAATTTAGTTTCCAAAAAGCGAAATATCAAAATTATTACAGAATTTCTCAAGTATTTTTAAAAAAAAAGAAATAAAGTTAGGCTTTTCTCTTTCCCTTCGAATAAGCATGATCATCTCGTCCTCTTCCTTCTCCTCTTCCTTCTACATTTTCTGTAAAAGAAAAGTTTAAATAAATGAATTAATATTTATAAGACTAATATCTTCACTAGGAAATTGCAAGTGTTAAAGATTTTGTACCTCCCCTTGTACGTTCTCCACGCCCCAGGAAACTAGTAATACGACCTTGAGTGTTGGATGGTCGTCCAATTTCAAGTTCCGAGCTACTGACCACTCTTGGAGCCCCAGATCCTGCAGCTTCGTCATTGTCATCTAAGTCACGAATAGTGAGTGAAGGACTTGAAAGTAATGACTGAGATGACGCACGAAATGTAGAAGGTCTAAGGAAATCATCATCGAGATCCTGCCATCGCATATCCTCCATTCTGATAGAGGATTCATCCATAAGTAGGAGCTCTGGGTTGATGTCCCATTTTCTATTTGGTCCTTCTTTGTATGCAGCCGCATTAAATCTAAATAATAGATTCGAAATTAAATAAATAATCTGACATAAATAATAAAAAACAATTATTGCATGCAAAAACGAAACAAACTTTAAACCTGGATAGGAGTCGAAGATTTGAGTGGATGTACACAAGAGTATCAGCACGATGTGAATTTAAGCGATTACACTTTACATTGTGAATGAAGCTATACGTGCTCCATACTCTCTCTGCAGAAGATGTGCTGATAGGCTGTGAGAGAATTTTGATGGCCACTGACTGTAACTCTGGTACATGACTTCCATGAAAGTTCCACCATTTGGTCATACACACATTGGGATCTTTCGCATCATCCCTGGCAAATTTACTGGAAAACCTTCCAACCCTTCCCATGAAATCATATAACTGACGTCTAATCATACCACTCATCTCATCATCAGGGGAGAGATCCCTAATGGCTTCATATACAGCATCCATGATTTCAGGGTCTTTATCTGAAAATAAAATTGAATAATCGATCAGTCGATAACATAAATGAAGATAAATACAATTACATTATGAAAATTCACAATATGAGAAACAATTACATACCTGGGGTGACTCGTTTACCACCGCCTGGTGCTGGAATATTGAGATATGCAGGGTCATAATATTTTGGAGTGAGTACATGAGCCAAGGCATGCATTCGAACATTCATCTTCCCCCATCGTCCCACCACAATACCATGAATATGATTGTACATGTCAGGCACATCTTTCAAGTTATCTTTTATTTGTCCTAACATATTGTCCATGCCTTCGTACACTTCTGATATCAGACAGCCTTCTTGGTCAGTGAACTTAATCATTTTATAGACGGGCTTCGTAATTAATAATGCCAATTTTATGTTCGTCTAAAATTCATCAGAGACTACACAAGTAGTTGTCATCTCGCCCCTCTCTATCATCACTTTGTCGGTGCAAGCATTCAACCAAATTTTTCCAAGCATCTGTTAATACTGTCATCTGCAACGCCTCCCTTACATCAAGAAGTCTCTTAAGTGTAGTATAATGAGTTGCAAATCTAGTCTTCGCAACTTTCAGCAAATCAAACTTCGAATTGCTTCTAAATAGCAAGAGCCTGCGAATGATTGGTAATATATTTGACGACATCCTTGCAGGAACGGTAAGTCTCTCCAATCCAACCTAGGTGTTTATGCTTGGTCAAGTCTTTGAATATCAGATTTAATGTGTGAACCACACAAGGAGACCAAAATATGTGGGGATAAACTTTATTAACCTCTGTCCCAGCAAGCTTGCAATTGGCTGCATTATCTGTCAGCACTTGCACAACATTAAAAGGCCCTACTTCTTCAATAGCATTCAACAAAAACTTTGCAATGTTTTTCCCTGATTTCTCCACGGCAGAGAAGTCGTGCGCATAGAGAAACATTGAACCGAACATATTCGATGCCAGTACATTGATCAGGGCTTTGTTCTTCACGTTTGTCCATCCATCAGAGACAATAGATAGCCCATGTTCAGGCCATTTTTCTCTCACAACACCTAGATCTTTTGTTACATTATCTTTCTCATGGTCCAATAAAGTTGTTCTTGCTTTCTCATAAGAAGGCAACTTGTATCCAGGCACACAATTGGCGGCAGTTATCATCTCTTGAAAATATGGAGATCGGAGGACGTTAAAGGGAATCCCATTGGCGGCCAAAAATCTCAGCACTTTATGATCAACATCGTCTCTATCC
Source organism: Tasmannia lanceolata (assembly GCF_043159265.1). Lineage (NCBI taxonomy): Eukaryota > Viridiplantae > Streptophyta > Magnoliopsida > Canellales > Winteraceae > Tasmannia > Tasmannia lanceolata. Next base: position 19,363,819 of record NW_027518696.1, on the reverse strand, counting down.
TTTGCTCTAAAAGACTTGCCAAGTGGTGATTCACCAACCTTACTTGAAGAAGTCGCACCGGAGCTAGAAGACTTGCCAACCATGTCTAACCGTGATTTCTTCAGTGGCAGTCTCCCAGGTAAATTCTCTGCTCTTTGGACTTGGCTTCTGATGTGGTCTTGTAATTGTTTGTCTTTTGCAACTGCACTGCAATATGCTATTCCTTGACCTTGACCTCTTGGTGCTTTCACAAGGTGTGCGTGCACCCTTGTATAAGTCCCAGTGTAAACCTTCTTACAATGCTTACATTTCCACTTTTTGGTTCCCCCATGTCCTTCGCTAGCTTTCTTTCCTTTGACTACGTGTGACCATAAAACTGTCGCTGACCTTGCGTTCGGAGTCAACACTATGTCCTCGTCATAATCTTCTTCCACACATTCTTCATCATAGTTGTATTCTAGGTCCCCTTCAAAAACTATGTCATCATCACCTACACCTTGGCCTTGAAATTCTTGGTCGACAGTCTCGTCCATCTTTCCTCAATTGCCTCCTGACAAAATCAAATTGTAAAATATTTGAATAATATATATCAGCACTACTGTATTTTGATGCGGGCACTCCTCAGTCCTCAGTCCTCACTTTATTAAAAATTTAAAAGTATGGTATGGCCTGCACTACAGGATGATCCAAAGTCCAAACCGTCCATTAGATGGGCCACGGCCTAAATAGGTTGGGCCCCAAAAATCATTTCCAAAGGTTGATCGGTATAAAGTATAAAGTAAACACCAAGTTATAACCAATCTGTGTGGGATACACTTGGTAACTGGAGGTTTATACTTGATTTTCCTATATTTTTTATATATCTTAGAGATGAGATGATCAGATGAATGCAGGCATTTGTGATTTTCTGATTTTCACCATAATAACTTTCAGAAAAGAACCAGCAATAGACAGAGATAAATACCTCGTTAAATTTGAATAGCAAAGGACCCTCTTTCTAATGTTGCTTGCTTTTGCAACAATTGAAATAAGTTTGATCCTAACCCTCCGATCTATAGAGGGTTAGCATCAACTCAAACATTCAGATCGGAGGGTTTGAGAGTTGATCCTAACCCTCTAATCTATAGAGGGTTAGGATCAACCTATGGAAATTATTTTTGGGGCAAAAATACTTTTTTAGGCCGTGGCCCATCTAATGGACGGTTTGGATTATCCTGTGGTGCGGGCCATGCCATACTTTTTAATAAAAATACAAAAAATAAAAAATCATGGATTATCCAAAGTTCCAAACCGTGAGGATAATCCATGGTTTGGATTATCCTGTGGTGCGGGCCATGCCGTGAGGACTGAGGAGTGCCCTCATCAAAAATCAAAATCAAAATCAAAATCAAAATCAAAATCAAAATACATGAGTCGCATTTCACAGAAACTGTGTGAGATTCGGTTTCTCACAGAAACCATCAACACAGAAACCCATCCCTTTTTTTTAGTATTTAAAAAAAAAAAAACAAAAAAATATATACATACCTTTCCTTTTTCTTCTTCTTCTTCTTCTTCTTTTTCTTCTTCTTGCCGGCGGGAATCGCCGTGAGAGAGAGGGGCGGCGGTGAGAGAGGAAAGGGGGAGAGGAGCGGCTGTGAGGAGGAGGAGGAGGAGAAGAGGGTTTTCGGTTTTTTCGTTTTTTAGGGGTTTTTTTAGCTTTTATAGGTTTTAAGTTGAAATTACAAAAATAACCCCACTTAAAATATCACCCTTACTGTTAAAAAAAGGCTATAAATGTAATTTCACGACAAAAAGTTGGGATTCGCGATTCCCATCACTAAAATACCGGATTTGATCTTATGGGAATCGCGATTTTAAATTATGTGATTCCCGAATCCAAATGACTAAAAACCGCGGATTTCATTTTCATAAAACGCGTATTTAACTTTCCAGAATCGCGATTTCGGTGGAAACGGAATCGCGATTCCCAAATGACGATTCGCGATTCCGATGGAATGGATTCGGGATTCCCCAGAATCGGGGAATCGAATCGAATTACGATTCCGATTCGCGATTCGGGGAATCGCGAATCCCCAAGTATAGGTGTGAATCCGGCTTCTCTGGTACGGACTCACCTGCTCAAAGCCTTTGAGAGCCCCACACTTGTTAAGGAGTTAGAGTGTAATAAGCATCAAACCGGGTCTTTTTCCTTTTTTGTCAGTCAAAGGGAAACAACCAATGTCCAAAACATAAAGAAGAATTGCAGCATTCCCTTACTCCTCTTACCATTGACCTTACAAATGCAATAGCACTCTTGTAAGGTAGAGAGGGTTTCTAAATGGAAGATGCAGAAGAGATGACACACCTAGTGATGGCAGAATATCGAAGGATGAAATATGAGGGTCAAGAGGGGAAATTTTTTGACTCCCAAGATGCATAGCTCCAAGTTAGGGCGTCCACAAAATTTAACCACTAAGACATGTACGAGGTATTTTTTTGTGAAATATATTTACATAATGAAATAAAATATATATGTTATCACAACACTTATGTCACAGCAGTTTGATGAGGATTAATGGGCAAAATAAAAAATGGACTGAATGGCATAAAACTCGGAAAAATAGACTCACCACACATCCCCTGCGCACATGATTTGCATTGATAATTTTTGTAAAAAATGGAAAATCAGAGGTAATGGAGTTGGCTCTTTCCTGGGCTTTTCGATTTTCTTCTGACATCACATGCTGCGTTCTTCCCAAATAATGAACTGTTTCAGCAACACTGGCAGGCAGGTCAAGATCCTCTGTTTCAATCCTTACAACCCCTTCTGGTTTAGGAGATGAGTTATATTTGTCTGATTCATACAAACAATGGTTACCTAAACCTTATGGTAAATTTAGAAATTAGAAATGGAAGTAGCTAACATAAGCATTAGAGGTATGCTAAACTCACAGGAGCCCTTGTAGAAAAGGACTACAAGGGCAGCACTAATGGAGCCACGTCATTGCTTATACGGTTATCAGCGCCGTTTTAAATGCACACAGGCTGATGTGGCTCCAATAGTGCCGCCCTTGTAGGCTTTTTCTACAAGAGCTCCTGTGAGTTTAGAATGAAATGAACAGTCATGCATATCTGCTTACATTCTTTATTCTTTACCTTAATGCCATGTTTGGCAACCACGAATTTTTTTCATGGAATATTAGTTTACCAAGTGGTGAGAGAGAGGTAGGGAGAGTGAGAGAAAGAGAGAATTGAGAGGGCAAGAGTGATGGTACAAAGTGGATGAAAAATAGGGAGAAAACTCCGTTTTTAGTAGAGTTGTTCTTTTCCCTATTTTCAGCCACTTCTTGCCCTCTCCTTACTCCCTCTCCTAATGCCCTCTCAATTCTCTCCCTCTCCCTCTCCCAAACTCCTCGCCCCTCTCCTGCTAAACATGACATAAATAGATAATTATTCCATACAAACATGAGGTTCAATATGAAATATGATGCGGGTGATTTAGAGGGAAGAAGACGAAAGTAAAACACAACCAAGAGAAGAAGGAAACAGGAGCAATGCTCAAACAAATTGATACATCATCAATAATCTACATGAGACCTAATATTATAGGAAATGAAATCATGGGTGTTTGTGGAGTGAAAAGCAATAAAGAAAAGACAAGAAAGGGGCAAGAAAAAGAAAGAGGAGGAGAAGAAAAAGAAAAAGTAGGATTTTTTCTAAGGGTTTTGGGTTTTGCTTTGGGATCAAAACCTATGGCTTTCAGCACTCTTGATGATTTTCACCGTCTTTGAATCCTCTTGATGCACGGAGTCTTTGCAAGGATTTGGTTTCTCTGATTTGAAGATCAGAAAGTGTATCTGCTGTGAGAAAGTGGGATTTATAGTTCCCAAAGAATTACCCTTTATATCTCTCAGATTTGTTGCATTTCCTGAAGTTTTGGGTGAAAACTTGAGAGAGACGTTGTATTACCCATTTTAATTAGTGGAGATTTCGTCGGATTCGCCCCGTGGTTTTGCCCTCTTCATTAGAGGGTTTTCCACGTAAATCCTTTGTGTTTTCTTTTGTGAATGCTCTCTTCATGGTTTGATTCTTTAATCCACATATAAACTTGCTTCAAAATTTTAATGGTCTTTCTTCGGAAAAAAAAAAAAAAACCATACAAGTGGTATCAGAGCTGTGGTTGTCTGCAAGAGTAGTTGTTTGTGTGGATTAAAATGGAGAGTTCTATAGGAACTACAATCACGCTTACAAGATCAAATTAAATGATTTGGAAACCAAAAATGGAGCATATCCTTTACTGTAAGCATTTGTATGAACCCAGCCCAGCTGATAAACATGTCTGATAGGGAATGGAAAAAACTCGAATAGAAAGGTTATTAGACATATTAGGCAATGGTCGGTTGACAGTGTATTCCACCATATGTCTAATGAATCATCGTCACATTCTCTTTGGAAAAAGTTAGAGACGCTTTATAAGAAAGACTGTAGGGAACAAAGTTTTCCTAATTAGAAAGCTAGTAAACCTGAAGTTCAAAGAATCTGGTTCAATTGCAGAGCATTTGAATGAAATTTAGAGCATAGTGAACCAGTTGTTTTCAATGAAGATGGTGGTAGATGATGAGTTACAGGCATTGCTGCTTTTGAGCTCATTACCTGATAGTTAAGAAACTTTGGTGGTGTCAATTAGTAACTTTGCTCCCGATAGGGTACTTCCTATGAGTCATGTTACTAGTATCTTGCTCAATGAAGAGACTAGAAGGAAATCAACGGGTACAGATCATACACAGGCTCTTGTCACCGAGAAGAGAGGTAAAAGTGAAAGCGCTACAAAATCGTGACAAATCCAAAGGAAGGTCGAAGTCAAGAGAGAAGGCTAAATGCTAGCATTGTGGTAAAGAGGGCCACATAAAGAGTAATTGTTGGGTTTAGAAAAGAGAACAGAAAGAAGGAAAATATCTGAAGAAGAATGACGATAAGAATACCACAGCTACCGTATCTGATGAAGAGGTAGTGGAACTCTCTTTTGGAGAAGAGTGTTTGCATGTTGCGGATTAGGGAGTAGAGTAGGTTGTTGATACAATTTCTTCCTACCATGATATTCTCAATAGGGAGTTCTTCACTTTATATAAAGCAGGGGACTTTGTTATGGTGAATATGAGCAACACTAGTCTCTCAAAGATTGTGGGAATTAGTGATGTATGCATAGAAACCAATGTTGGGTGCACTTTAACTTTGAGGGATGTGCGGCGTGTTCCTGATTTGCTTCTTAATCTGATTTCTAGGATAAGCTATGGATAGGCAAATCTATGAAAGCTACCTTGATGAGGGAACATGGAAGCTTACCGCTTTTGGCATTACGGAGCATATGAGGTGAAAATCTCATTGTTGCAAACAGGAAGGTTTGTTGCACACTATAGAAGACTCGTGCAAAAGTGTGCAAGGATGTGGCAAATGTTACTGAAGACGGTTCTCCTAACTTGGGGCATAAGAGGCTTGCTCACATAAGTGAGAAGGAGTTGTAGATTCTAGCAAAGAAGGCACTTATTCCTTTCGGTAAAAGTACGCATCTTGACCGTTGTGATTATTGTTTATTTGGTAAACAACATATGATTTCTTTTCTTAAGTCATCAGAAAGAAAAATTAATGTGCAAAACACCTAGATATGCTTTACTCTGATGTATGTATGTGGTCTCATTGAGGTGGAATCCCTTGTTGGCAATCATTATTTTGTCACTTTTATTGATGATGCATTCATGAAAGTGTGGGTATACTTGTTGAGAACAAAAGATCAATTGTTCTAATCTTTTCAGCAATTTCATTTCATGGTGGAGAGAGACAGGAAAACCTTTAAAGTGTCTACGTATTGATAATGGAGGAGAGTATACATCGAATGAGTTTAGCTGCTATTGTTCTGAATACATATAAAGCATGAGAAGACAATTATAAGTACTCCACAACATAATGGCGTAGTAGAGAGGTTAAACCACACTATTATTGAGAGAGTCGGATCCAGGTGAAGATGGCTAAGTTGTCACAGTCATTTTGGGGTAAAGCAATTCGCCCCAAAGCGACACTGCTTGCTACTTAATTAACAGATCTCAATCAGTTGCTTTAGATTTTGATACTCCATTAAAGAGTATTAATAAGAAAAGATGCTTCTAACTCTCATATGAAGGTGTTTAGGTGTAAAGTATTTACTCATGTACCCAAAGAGCAAAGTTTAAAGCTTGATGACAGAGCTCACCATGCATATTTGTGGGCTATGAAATGAAAATTTTGGCTACAGACTATAGGGATCCTGAAAAGAAGAATATACTCACAAGCAGATATTTTGTGTTCCATGAAGACCAAACTTTTGCAGATTCTGAGAGGGTTGAAAAACCTAATCGTGTGGTTAATGATATTTCTAATCTTTTTTTAATAGCAACCAATTATATTAAGACAAGAAGATTGAGATGGTCAATTACAATGCGGAGAATGACAAATGCGGGAAAAACAACATGGATAAATGAGGAAAAACAAACAAAGGCTGATTAAGGAGGGAGATCGTCAAATTAGGCGAGAGCATCCTTAGCAAACCCCTCTCTCGCAAGCCAATCCGCAACATCATTTGCTGATCAATGAACATGCCGAAAGATAATAGCAAAAGATCCTATATGCTTCTTTATTTCATCGAAATATCTGTCGAACCTCCAACGATACTTAATCTCTCCCTTGATACATCGAATGACATTTAATGAGTCTCCTTCCACCACTAGGTTAGCTAACAACTTTTATCCACCAACAAAATGCCTTTATTCAATGCCCAGACCTCCGCCCCCGAGGCATCAATAATCCCAATAGGACCGGCAAAGACCCATGTAACGTCGCCCTTCTCATTCCTCAACACCCGGATATCACTGTACGAACATCATATGCTGGATACCTCATGCACTGACTAAGTGAAGTAGTTCAACACATTGTTGTACGTAGAACAGATTGTGGCACTATCCGAGGTATTTCCGCGAGTCCTCGAAATGGGATGACGGAAAAACATGCGGTGGAAACTACGAAGCTGGAGTACCTATGATTAACTTTTCGGGAAATTTCCAAATGAACAATTTCAATGAAATCTTTCAATTTCTTATTTTACTATGTTCAAGTCTTTGTATTCCTCTATCTGTAGAGTACATTGAATGCACAGCAATGGCTATAACAGAGTTTCTGTTAATTCACCCATTCTCATTCCTCAACATCCCTCCTATTCCTGATGGGCCGGGGTTTCCAAGGTAAGAACCATCAAAGTTAAGCTTAAGGTAGCCCCCTTGTGGAGGCTCCCACTTCGCCAAGACTTTATGTTTTCTTTCTACACTAAAGCAAATATCCTTCCACCCCTGGCAAAGATCATATGATGAAGTGGATCTACAAGAGGGAAGTGCAAACCATGAAAAAGCAGGGGTCTTGGTAGGTTAACATTGCCCTAATATTTCTAATCTTACATGTATTCGTTCTCCATTAAAGCATGTTACACATGAGGGAGAAATGCAAGAAGAAGATAGTAATGATCATGGATCAGATGCGCAGGTGGTCATGATGATATGATAGAGCATGAGCAAAAGGGCAGCCCCCACAGCCAGAGATAGTAGAATCTCAGGTTAGAAGATCTACTAGAGAGCATCGACAATCATTGAGATACCCTACCTCAGATTATATCTTACTTATTGATGAAGGGGAGCCAGAACTTTTTCAGGAAGCACAATCAAATAAAGGAAAAGACAGTTGGATAAAGGCTATGCAGAATGAGATGAATTCTCTGCAGAAGAAATATACTTATGAGTTAGTTGGGCTTCCTGAGGGCAAACAAACTTTGAAAAACAAATGGGTGTTCAAGCTGAAAAAAAGGATGGTAGTCAAAAGCTAGTGAAGTACAAAGTTCGGTTGGTGGCGAAAGGCTTTAGGCGAAACAAAGGGCTTGATTTTGACGATATATCTCTCAAGTTGTAAAAATGACCTTTATTCGAACAGTTTTGGGTTTGGAAGGTAGCTTTGACATAGAGCTTGAGCAGTTAGATGTCAAGACTGCCTTTCCTCATGGTGACCTTAAAGGAAGAGAACTACATGATACAACTAAATGGGTTTGAAGTGAAAGGAAAAGAACACTTGGTTTGCAGATTGAAGAAAAGTTTGTATGGGTTAAAATAGGATACAAGGCAGTAATACAAGTTCGATCATTTATGGCGGATCAGGGTACGAAAGAACAACTGTAGATCAGTGTGTATGTTAGAAAATTTCCTAGTGGTAACTTCATGGTCCGTTTGCTTTTTGTGGATGATATGTTGGTAAAAATGTTAACATGATTGACAAGCTGAAAGAAGATTTGTTCAAGTCCTTTGGCATGAAGTAGTTGGGTCCTGCAAAACATATTTTTGGGATGAAGATATTCTGCGTTAGAAAAACAAAGAAGTTGTGGTTGTCACAGGAGAGTTATGTTGAACGGGTGCTTGAAAGGTTCAATATGAATGATGGTAAGCCGGTTAGTACATCTCTTAGCAGCCATTTCAAGTTGAGTAAAAACTCATGTCCTACTAATAAAGAAGGAAAGGAAGAGATGATAAAGATTCCTTACTCCTTTGTTGTAGGGAGTCTCATATAAGTGATGATTTGCACACGACCAGATATTGCTCATGCGGTAGGTGTAGTGAGCAGATTTCTTTCTAATCCTGGAAGAGAATACTGGGAAGCAGTGAAATGGATAATGAGGTACTTGAGAGGAACTTCCAAGTTGTGCTTGAGTTTTGGTGGTTCAAAACCAGCCCTAGAAGGATTTACAGATGATGATGATGATATGGTAGGTGACCTTGATCGTAGAAAGTCAACTTCGTAATATTGTTTACTATTTTAGGGGAGAGCCGTTTCTCGGCAATCGAAAGTCAAGAAGTGCCTTATCTACGACAGAGCCAAAATACATCGCTTCTACTGAGGCAGGAAAAGAGATGCTATGGATGAAAAGATTTCTTCAAGAACTGGATTTGAAGCAAGAAGAGTGTGTGATTTACTGTGACAATCAGAGTGCCATTGACTTAAGCAAGAATGCTACATACCTCTCTCGCGCCAAGCACATTGATGTTATGTACCATTGGATCCGTGATGTGATCGAGAAGCAATTGATCCAATTGAAGAGGATTCATACTGACGGGAATCCGTCTAACATGATGACTAAGGTTGTTCCTAGAGAAAAGCTTGAGCTATGCAAAGACATGAAAATCATGGACTCCGAGTGAGGGGTCAAGGTTGGTGTTCCCTCCTCATGGGCTTGGAGGGGGAGATTGTTGTGGGGTTCAGCCCCATGATATTGGCCCCATACCCACTACAAGAGTCCTATTATTATAGGAAATGAAATTGTGGGTGTGTCCAGAATGAAAAACGATTAAGAAAAGACGAGAAAGGGGGAGGAAAAAAAGAGGGGAGCAGGAGAAGAAGAAATAAAAAAAACTAGGGTTTTTTTCTATGTGGCTTTCCGGTTTTGCCTCGGGATCAAAACCTATGGCCTAAGAAGCACGGGTCCTCTCCGGAGGCCCACACACCCGTGTTGGGTGCGTATCGGGTGCGGGTGCTCTTGCATACTCTTTGGGTGCGTACCGGGGGTACGCACCCAAACAACAAACAAAATGAAAATCCAGTTTGGGAGTTTGTGTACGTACTGGGTGCACAACCGGTTCGAATTAAATCGAAAATTACAGATTTACAATAAAGGGGTTGTCCCAATTAACAAAAGGGGGGGTTGAATATATCAAAATATTTATAATATATGGGAAAAGTGTTTGTGAGCTAGAGCTCACAAACATAGGGGGCCCACACTGTTTGAATGATCCAAACCATTCATTTGATAGGCCCTAGTATAGATAGGGTGTGCCCAAAAAACCAGCTTCATAGGATCATCCTAACCCTTCCATTTGTGGATGTTAAAATGGACCGGTATGAACCTCCATAAATTTGCCCATTTTTAACTCCGCAAATGGAAGGGTTAGGATGATCCTTGAAGCTGGTTTTTTGGTCACACCCTATCTATACGAGGGCCTATCATATGAATGCTTTGGATCATCCAAACAATGTGGGCCCCCTATGTTTGTGAGCTCTAGCTCATATAAGCTTACATGAGCTCTAGCTCACAAACACTTTTCCCAATATATATATATATATATATAGAGGAATAAGAGTGTGCGCTCAGCCGCACCAAGCTTAGGTGCGGTCGAGGGCCAAAAACTCATGTGGGCCCACATTGTTAGGATGGCCCAAAGCATTCATTTGTAAGACCCCATCATAGATAGGGTGTGTACAAAAAATCAGCTCCATAGGATCATCCTAACCCATCCAAAAGTGGAGGGCAAAATGGACAGACACCGTTTGCCACAAATCTGCCCACTTTTGCCCTCCACTTTTGAAGGGGTTAGGATGATCCAATGGAGCTGATTTTTTGTACACACCCTATCTATGATAGGGCCTTGCAAATGAATGGTTTTGATCACTACAAAAAGTGTGGGACCCATGTGTTTAGGCCCTCGACCGCACACTCTTATTCCTCATATATATATATATGAGAAAACGGTTCCTACACATATGTGTAGATAAGTTATCTACACACTAGCTTAAAATACAGTGTGGGCCACATTATTTGGGTGATCCAAACCATTAATTTTTAAGGCCCTCTCATAGATAGGGTGTCCACAAAAAATCAGATCCATAGGTTCATCCTAACCATTCGAAGAGGCAAAAAATGAACTAATTTGTGAAGGTTTAAAGACATCCATTTTACCTCCACAAATCGTAGGGTTGGGATGATCCTATGGATCTGATTTTTTGTAGACACCCTATCTATGTGAGGGCCTTTAAAATGGATGGCTTGGATCACCCAAACAATGTGGGCCCCCACTGTATTTTAAGCTAGTGTGTAGAGAACTCTCTACACATATGTGTAGGAACCGTTTTCTCTCTCTCTCTCTCTCTCTCTCTCTCTCTCTATATATATATATATATATATATATATATATATATATATATATATATATATATAGAAAGAGAGAGAGAGAGAGAGAGGAAAAGGATTGTACACTCGAGTGTACCAACCTTATGGTACGCTTGAGTGCCCAATTACATGTGGGCTCACAATTTTAGGATGATCCAAAGCATTCATTTGAAAGGTCTTTATATAGATGGGGTGTGTACCAAAAATCAGCTCCATAGGATCATCCTAACTCATCCTTTTGTGGAGGTCAAAATGGACAGACATTGTTTGTCCACAAATCTGCCCATTTTTGCCCTCGACTTTGGAGGGGTTAGGATGATTCAATAGAGCTGATTTTTGGTACACACCCTATCTATGATAGGGCCTTGCAAATGAATGCTTTGGATCACCACAAAAAAATGTGGGACCCATGTGATTGGGCACTCGAGCATACCATAAGGTTGGTACGCTCGAGCTTACAATCCTTTTCCTCATATATATATATATATATATATATATATATATATATATATATATATATATATATATATATATATATATATCCCGTAATTAAAAACCTAACAACTTAAAAGTAATATTATATTTTGGTGAAGTAATACTAGATTTTGGTGATGTTATTGTTTTTTTATTGTTCTCCAATTAAATTGTTTGAATTCTTTAACAAATTATTTAAATTTTTTTATTTTTATAAATATATAATAAAATATAAAAATATATTATATTCAGCGTACCCCCAACGTACTCGTATCCTATTTTTTTTAAATCGCGTATCCACGTACCCGTATTGTGTTGTACCCGCACCCCATACCCGTATCCATGCTTCTTGAATATTTTCACCATCGTTGAAGCCTCTTGATGCAGGGAGAGTTTACCAGGATTTGGTTTCTTTGATTTGAAGAATAGAATATGTATTTGTGGTAAGAAAGTGGGATTTATCATTACCAAAGAGGTAACCTTTATATCACTCTGAGTTTTGTATTTCCTCAATTTTAGGTGAAACTTGAGAGAGACATATTACCCATTTTAATTAGTGGAGAATACGTCGGATTTGCCTCCTGGTTTTTCACTCTTCATTGGAGGGTTTTCCATGTAAATCTTTTGTGTTCTCTTGTGTGAATGCTCTCTTGATGGTCCGATTCTTTAACCCACATATAAACTTCCTTCGAAATTGTAGTGGTTTTCTTCGACAAAAAAACCCTACACTTAAGCCCTCTCAATTCCTTCCCACTCCCAGCCTTAGAAGCAGGAACCTTCTCTAGGGGTGCCGCTCCCACCTCGGAACCTCGATTTAGCGCTCCTTAGGAAGGAGCTTCTAGGGAGCGCAACCACAGAGAGACAGGAACCGCTCTAATGACGCTCCCAGCCTGCTTCTATTACTCTATAAGTCCCACCATCACTAACTTCCTTATATCAAACTCCTCCAACTCTTCAAAGTACTTCATTGGAGTAAGCTCAAAGGCTTGTGCATCTTCAAAAGGCACGAGGAACGAGTGCACACAAATGAAGATGGTGAAGATGGTTAGAAATTAGCTTTTAGATGTACTTAAATTTTGAAAGATACATATGAAAATGGTTAGAAACTATTATTTTTTTATGTCCTTGAATTTTGAAAGATATATAAAGAAAATATTACATACACGCTCCCACGACGCTCCCAAACATAGACTCTTCTAGACCCCCACATTTCCCCGCCCCCGCTCCCGCGTCCACCCCCGCACCCACTTTGTGCTTCTAATCTCCCAGCCTCCTTGCCCCTCTCCCACCAAACATGACCTAAATCGATAATTATTCCAAAGAAACATGAAGTTCAAGATGAAATATGATGCTGGTGATTAAGAGGGAAGAAGAAGAAAGTAAAATACAAAAACACAACCAAGAGAGGAAGAAAATGGGAGCAATTCTCGACCAAATTGATATATTATCAATAATCTAAGTCTGTGCAAAATCCCCAATTCCATCTCATACAACTCATTTCATAGAACTCTTACATGGGACTCTTCCCGCAACATTAAGTACTACAATTTTCAACACTACAACTTACTAGACTTACTTACAGAAACACAATTTACTAGATTTAGTTAATGAAATATACCATACTAGACACTAGTTAATGAAGCACAACTTACTAGGCCACTTATTGAAATACAACTTATTATGACTAATAAATAAGGTGGTTGTAGAATAAGTCTTCCAAGCATTCATTACAAAACAACCTTGGGTTCTTCACCCAAGCCACCTAGGCGTGAGATGCCTGCCAAGCTGGAACTACATCAAAATAAGTCACTTTTTCTATTTTTGAGCTGCAAAATTTAATTAACGATAATCTCATGTCCAGGATTTCACATGCATCTACAATCTATTTCATGAAGCAATTAAGTACTCTTTTAAGTAAGGAAAGGAAGAACAACAAGAGAACATTGAAGATACATAATACATGTAGCCTATGTGAAGAAATTTGAAAAAGCTCATCAAAGGGAAAAGCAGGATTTGTGAGCTCTACAGTTGATATCTCAGGTTGATAGTAATTTTTCTATGGATTAGAAATTTAAGAAACATGGAATAGAATTTCTTTCCTGGGGTGTAAATCTTCATAAACAGATTTAATCGGTAGTTTTTTTCTCCTTACCTGGAAATGAATGTTTCACTGTGCATAAGTTGTTGCTCAAATGGTTTTTTGAGTCAATTTCGCAAGCTTTCTGCAAAGAGATGGTGGAACCAAAATTCAGAGACGTCTTCGGTGGCCTACACCGCTTTTTCTGTTCATGAAAGAAGGTTTGTTCTTGAAAAATGTTGCTGGTTAAAATGTCTTCTCTCTCACACACAGTTTTATCGAAAATAAGTACATTGAAACGCATATTTCCATCATATCTAAAAACTAGAAATTCAGAAACCCTTAGGGAATGGGCTTTGGCAAATTCCTGCCAACCATCCTGTAGATATGTACCATTGACAGTTTTGCTCAATTCCACATGCCAAACCCTACTGCTAGGACCCTCTAGAATGACTGTTCTTTTAGATGATGCTTCCTTTGAAATATGCTTCATGAAAGCTGGCGGAATCCGCTACAAATTTAAAAACAGTTACAGTTTCAGCATAGCATTTAGGTGTAGTATAATGGGTTATTGTCCATATTTAACTTCCCGGGTAAATGAAAAAGAACACAAATAAGAACTAAAAAATAGTACTAACCAGGAATAAACAACAAAGAACAGAACAGACCATTAAAGCAAACAGATACAACATCGATTTCATAGCAAATTTAAATACAGTTGAACATTCAGCACGCCATTTTTCGTGGGGGCAGAGGGGAGGTGTTCAGAATAGTGGGTTATTTTGCATATTTAGTGTACCGAATAAGTAAAAACGAATAAAAACAAAAGGTATAAAATAGTTCTATCCAAGAAGAAACATCAGATAACAGAACAAACCCTTAAAGCAAACAGATGCAACATCAATTTCATAGTAAAAAAAAATCCATACACTCTAAAGCAAATACAATGCAATTAGCAATGAAAGGCAGTATCCAAAGAAAGCAAAACCTAAGATTTTCATTTGGAAATAGAGAGAAACGAAATGGATAAGAAAAAGAAATACCAGACGGTTGGAGAAGTCTCCCAACAGAACTTTGAAGAAGTGGGGCTTCCTTTCCAAGCAGTTTCTAAGTGGTGACCTTGCCATTCTAGAATCAAAACAAGGGTTTGAAGTGCTCTGAAAAAAACAGATATTTCCATTAGTCAAATGGTGCATTTGGAGATGGGATGGAAGAAAAAGCAAATACTGGCAGGTGACATGTGGCATCTTCTTCCCAAACAATTGTACCTTGAACCACTGTAGTTCAATTTTAATGAGGAGACCTTCAATTTATGACAGGGAAATGATATATTTGTCCCTTTTTTCTTACTTAAGACAACCCTCTCTGGTATATTTTTCACTGCTCTTCTACAGCTCTTCCAAGTATAAAAGGGTATAAAAAAAGGGAAATGTTATCAGCACTAATGTATTTTGATGAGGGCACTCCTCACTTTATTAAAAGTACTGTTTGGCCCACACCATAAGATGATCCAAACCGTCCATTAGATGGGCCACAGCCTAAATAGTTTATGTCCCAAAAATTATTTCCATAGGTTTATCCTAACCCTCCGATCTATAGAGGGTTAGGATCAACCCTCTAACATCCAGATTGGAGGGTTAGGGTCAACCTATGGAAATAATTTTTGGGGCACAACCTATTTAGGTTGTGGCCCATCTAATGGACGGTTTGGATCATCCTATAGTGCGGACCATACCGTACTTTTAATAAAGTAAGGAGTCCCCTCATCAAAATACAGTACTGCTGATCACATTTCCCTTAAAAAATCATTTCCCTTTAAATAACCATTTCAAAAAAAAAAAAACTCCTTTAAATAAGCACGTATCTTTTCCCTCTAAAATGTAGAAATAAAACTATTCCAAGGAAAAAAATTTCTTAGATAAATATTTTCGTGCAATCTACACAGGGCCTAAGGATCAATGCTGAGATCAATTCTTGAGTCCCACACGGGGACATGCATGTGTAATCTTGACCGTTAGTCTCATAGAACACATCATGAGACGACCCACATGGTTTTTGATCTCATGCCAAATAGACATCCCATGCGGACTAAAGAGAATCAACAATTTAACTTTCCAACAAACCTAAAAGAGTCTCCATGGATTAACAGTCTAGGGTCTTTCAAAAGATGTGAATCTCAATGAAATTTGACTAGACTTATGGTCACAGTTGCATCAACAGATCTAATCACATCTAGATTGCACACGTGAGGCCCATAGTGACAAAAAATCATTCTAAGCGGCAATTTAGACTAAAAAAAGATACTAATATTTGCACTACCATGTTTTGATAATGAAGCGAACTCAACTTGTCTTTTCTTTTCTAAATAGGAAGTTGATAGCTTTTGCGGGAAATTTAATTGCCTTTGATGGCTGTATAAAAAATCAAAAGGCAAGTTGAGTTTGTCCCGTTGTAAAAATAATAATGATAATTGGGAAAATCATTTAAAAAATGTAAAGTTTATGCGAAATTGTGAACAAAGGGTATTGATTTGAAATTTATAAAAAAAGTGTTGCCAGGTGAAAGAAGATGGTTTTTCGGACAAATATACTCCTCCTACCTCTTTTTTCTCTCCACCTTTTTGCACCTATCCCTATGCACTTATTACCTTCTCACCTACCACCTTCTTCTTCCTCAAGACTTTTCTAACGTGGAAAACTCCATGGAAGGGTTTTGAAGGTTGCCATTTACAACAGGGTTTGGTAATCATGAGGGTTTATTCATGATAAATTTATCGAAGAAGAGTTACAAAATGCAAATAAAATGAATTTTGAGCTTAAAACTGAATTTTGTTATTTTCTCTATTTTCAAGATAAATCTATTTTCTTTGTATTTTTTTATTCTAAAACATCAAAATCAAGCTTCAATTTATGGTTGCCTGCATGACACTAAGATCAAAATGTATATCCCTATTATCCTTCGAATTTTTACTCAATTTGAAAATAAAAATCTTTGGAATTATCCCTATTCTACTGGCTTCCGTCGGAAGTCCGAACAAAACTTCGGACTTCCAACGGAAGACAGTCAAACTTTGTAGTTCGGTAATTGTCATATGTTAGTGCATCATTTTGGTATTTTTTTCGTAATTTTAATACTTTGCTTCTATTTTTTCATAATTTTTCATTTAAAACTTAGCACTTCAGCCACAAATCCGTAATGATTACTATTTTTTGCAAGTAATGATTACTATTTTTTGCAATTATGCTTTTGCTAGCCACCTTTGCACCCATATTACTTCTGCCAAGCATCAAAGGATGGGCCACAAGCCGAGAAGTTGCCTCGGCAAAGGTGGCTAGCAAATTACCATACAAAAAAGGGAAATGTTATCCACACTACTGTATTTTGATGAGGGCACTCCTCATTTAATTAAAAGTACGGTATGGTTCCCCCATAGGATGATCCAAAGCGTCAATTAGATGGGCCACAGCCTAAATTGGTTGTGTCCCAAAAATCATTTCCATAGGTTGATCCTAACCCTCCGATCTATAGAGGGTTAGGACCAACCCTCTAACATTCTGATCAGAGGGTTAGGATAAACCTACGGAAATGCTTTTTGGGGCACAACCTATTTAGGCTATGGCCCATCTAATGGACGGTTTGGATCATCCTATGGTGCGGGCCATACCGTACTTTTAATAAAGTGAGGAGTGTCCTCATCAAAATACGGTAGTGCGGATAACATTTCCCAAAAACATCTTAAAAAATACGGCAAAAATCCGGGTGACACGCGGGTCGACTCGGCCCGTACGGGCCCGGCGTGGGAACCACATTTTCTACCTCGGAACCACTAGGGAATCAAATTTTATACCTCGGAACCACTAGGGAACCACATTTTCTACCCCGGAACCACTAGAGAACCACATTTTATACTCCGGAACCACTAGGGAACCACATTTTATACCTCGGAACCACTACTGAACCACATTTTATACCCCAGAACCATTACGGAACCACATTTTATACCTCGTAACCACTGTGGAACCACATTTTATACCTCGGAACCACTAGGGAACCACATTTTATACCCTCGAACCACTACCGAACCACATTTTATGCCTCGAAACCACTAGGGAACCACATTTTCTACCCCGGAACCACTAGGGAAACACATTTTATACCTCGAAACCACTAATTAACCACATTTTCTACTCCGGAACCACTAGGGAACCACATTTTCTACTCCAGGACCACTAGGGAACCACATTTTCTACCCCGAAACCACTAAGGAACCACATTTTATACCCCGGAACCACTACGGAACCACATTTTATACCTCGGAACCACTATGGAACTACATTCTATACTCTGGAACCACTACGGAACCACATTTTATACCCCGGAACCACTACGGAACCACATTTCATACCTCAGAACCACTAGGGAACCACATTTTATACCCTGAAACCACTAGGAACCACATTTTCTACTCCGGAACCACTAGGGAACCACATTTTATACCCCGGAACCACTAGGTGACCACATTTTATACCCCGGAATCACTAGGGAACCACATTTTCTACCCCGGAACTACTAGGGAACCACATTTTCTACCCCGGAACCACTACGGAACCACATTTTATACCTCGGAACCACTAGGGAACCACATTTTATACCCCGGAACCATTAGGAGGGGTATATTTGTCCTAAAAGCCATCTTCTCTCACCTGACAACACCTTTTTTATAATTTTCAAATCACTACCCTTTGTTCACAATTTCGCATAAACTTTGCATTTTTTTAATGATTTTCCCATGATAATTTGAACGACAGCAATTCAAGTTTTTTGTTTACAACGACCTTCAATATATAATTGTATCCCTTTAAGTCATGACCATATCATTTCCCTCTAAATCGTGTAAATGATAAAGAAATTATGAAAAAAATGTTACACAACAAATGTTTTTCACACAATCCAATTGAGGCCAACTTCTTTCTTTAAAAACTTTCTTAATTCCCTATATTATATTTTTGTGGTCGTCTCTCAACTGCATCGACTGGTCTCAAATCGGATTCTTTCCTTAGGTTGAAGAAGAAGTTTGATAGCGACATTTTGCATGGATTTGCTAGGGCAACTGAGTACCTTCCACGAGTTCAAAAGAGAGTTGTTGAATACCAAGAATGGGAGGTGATACTAGACTTGAATTCATTTTATTAATATTTAGAGCTAGAAATCATAAATTGAGAGTGATATATATGATGAATATTCGGATGTGGATATTTAATCACTACTAAAAGTTCAAATGAGTTATTAACTTTTGATGGTGACAAAATGATCAGGAAATCACTTAAAGGCGATGATTGATATGCTCTACAAAATTATGAAGGGACAACCAAAAGAATTTGGATCTAAAAGCATATTAGGTAAACCAATAGAGATTGAAGAGATCTGTTAATGGAAAAACAATACATCATTTTCTTCGTCAATTTTCATTGACGCATTTCTAAGGGCCTCTTTGGATACCTCTAACATTTTATTTGCATATAATCTTATATTCAAATGGTTTTGAAGTTAATTGTGATTATTTTCAAATAATAGTTATAATAGTTTTTGAAATGACACGGGGCAACTTACTAAGCAATTACAAAACTTCCTAAATTTAGGACAAAAATGCAGTAACTATTCAAATTAGAGTCTATACAGTCTAAAAGACCGGTTTACCCTCTTAGTGTTAGAATATGTGAGATCTCACCAATAGGTTAGATTAGGCAACTATGATTTGATTAGGTAGAATAAAATCACATCTTCCAAGATTTGATTTGGGTTAATTGGGGAAGATTATGCAGGCATGCTAGATTAGGTATTGAGATTATCTTCTCATATCTTGTCAAATCTCTTTCCATAAATCTTGTGATACTAGTTTCTATGTTAATCCTCTTGAGTGTTCTATATAAACACTCATTAGGCTTGATTGTAAGATAAGCAAAGATTAGTGAAAATCTTCAATATTTACATGGATCAGAGCCAGCGATCTTGGAGTGATCACAAGACAAATAGTTGCTCTCTCCGGTGGACGGCCGATCTAGCCGTCCGCCCGGCAACCATCGCTCCCACATTCTCTTTCTCAAATTAACACCACTAGTACTGCCTTCCTTACCAGCTTCATCAGTTTCAATCTCCTTGCATCCTTAGCATAATTCCTTAGCATTCTTGTTCAGTCTCCTTGCATTCTTCTCTCATCTAATTCTCAAGACTATCGTGGTTGCCGTCAATAACCCCTCATCTTCTTGAATGTACCCCTCTCATTATCTTGTGCCAATTACATGGTCTCCTTATTTCGCTGTCAACACCTTCACAAATAAAAAAAAGGGATTTGCATTTGCAAAACACATATTTGATATTTGCACACTTTTTCCCAATGTCCAATTTTTAGTCAATAATTGTTGCCACCATTCCTAGCCGTTGTTTGTCGCTTTCTCTTCTACTTCTTTCCTCTCTTTCTTTATATTTTTATCTTTCGCATATTTCGGTTGAGGTACCTCGTTGTGGTGTGTGCCCGAAATAGGAGCTCTACTCAGTTGAGGGGCCTCTCCTTGAGGTTCGTGCCTGAGAGAGCAATTTCTCTCTTTCATAAGGATCGGTATCTCAAGCTGACCTGTGAAGTCTGCCTATTGAGGCTTTCTTTTACCCATAGAGGCCATTTCTTGCCCATTCTGGCATTGGTCCATTGTGACCCATTTTCAGAAGGTTCGATATTCTAATCGGCCTAATGACTCGCCCATTCAGGCTTGAATCCAATTCAGTTCATTGAAGCTCTTCGCGGCTCACCTTTTAATGCAACACATTCTTCAACAACAGGCGGCCATCATCTTCAACAATATTGGCAACATACATCAAGCAGACATCAATTGCGACAACGTGCAACAAAATTGGCAAATTTTTACATTTTTTTGGGGATATTCATTGTAATCAAACGTATATCGATTTTCAATCCATATACGTTTGAGGGGGCATGTTAGAATATGTGAGATCTCACCAATAGGTTAGATTAGGCAACTATGGTTTGATTAGGTAGAATAAAATCACATCTTCCAAGATTTGATTTGGATTAATTGGGGAAGGTTATGCAGCAGGCTAGATTAGGTATTGAGATTATCTTCTCATATCTTGTCAAATCTCTTTCCATAAATCTTGTGATACTAGTTTCTATGTTTATCCTCTTAGAGTGTTCTATATAAAAACTCATTAGGCTTGATTGTAAGATAAGCAAAGATTAGTGGAAATCTTCAATATTTTACACTTAGAATGTCTCCTGCCATCTCATTTTTTTTCCTACTTATTCATCTCCTTCAATTGATATCTTTTTGTTCTTCGTGTGATTGTATTCAATGCACTGATGTCCTCCAATTCAACTTGGAAGGAGGAGGAGGAGGAGGAGAAGAATCAACCAAATTTGGCAAAAAATCACCTTAAAATCAGCAAAAATAGGGTTGGATTGGTACAAATCGGCTTAAATTGAAAAGTCAGGTTGAATCAGTAAAAAATCAGGAATCGCCGAAAAATAGGTTGAATCGGTAAAAAATCATGTTGAATCATCAAAATATTGAGTCAAATCGATTAAGATTGGTTTTTTACCGATTCAACCTGATTTAACCCAACTTTTTTATTTAAGCCAATTTTTCACTGATTCAACCCGATATTTTGACAACTCAACCTGATTTTTTGACATATCAACCCAATTTTTCGCTGATTATCGAATTTAAGCTGGTTTTTTTCCGAATTTTTTGTTAACTTTGCTGATTTTTTTTTCTTCACCCTCTCCTTCCACTTCTCCCTATTCTTATTCTTCAAGGGTGATAGAGATCTTCAAACCACACAACAGCAATAGGTTCACAGGTAGAGAGAAGAACAATAGCAGAAGAGAAAAGAAATAAAATGAGTGAAAGGTCAAAAGTAAGAAAGAGAGAGGGAAAAACAGTATTTTGAATCATAAGATGTCCCTAATGGGTGAATAGTTTTGAAATTACCTTTCTTCATTCATTTCAGCTACTTAGGGGCCGTTTGGATATACGGATTTTAGAATCCGGGATTTCTTCAAAATTGTAGCTACGAGATAAGAGAAGAAGTGGACCAGCCATCGTTTTTGACTTCTCACCCTTCTTTCTGTCAGCAAGAGAGTGGCAGATCCTCCCATATTTCCAGGTTTTAGAAATCTCAGGATGCGGGAGAGATTTCTAAAACCTGTATTTCTCACTTAAAATCCAAGAAATGCTGTGACGACAGCACACAACTGCTTGATCATGAACCCTCTTTTGCACTGTTTTCAAACTAAAAACCTGGATTCTAAAATCCGTGTATCCAAATGGCCCCTTATTATAATTACCTCGAAGAATGCCCAATGATATATTTAGTGGCTTCCAAAGATGTGCCCAAACAAAACTAAACTACACTAATATTGTTTACAAATAAGGATCAATTTTGGTGGCATGCAAAGTGGCTTAAAGTCCGTCTTAATCCTAGTTGATTGTAAACATCCACAAATTGGCATAAGTGCATATATACACACTACCTGCTATTGATGCGCTTCCCAGGCAATGCACAAGTCAGCTCTGGTGAGCCAAAAGAGTTCATAAAGGAAATATAACTAGTAAAACATACAAAATATATGCAGTTTTAGTAGTAAGTTCTCTTTCAACCGAGAAAAGATATATACAGAGCATGTTCACTTTCAACTAAAAAGGAGATATAAATACAGAAATTTATCCATCAGTATTTAGTTACATACCATGTCTGCGTAGAAACATCTTCCTTCGCTCAAAATTGAAGTAATGCACAGAACCAAAGCTCCAACATCTATACAGAGGACCAAAAGAACACAACTTTAAGCATCCCAAGAACCAGTAATAGCTAATCAGTAGAAAACAGATAAACGAGGAGTAACTTTAAGCCGCAACGCATAAAAAAGACTTCTTATTGATATTTTATTCATAAAAAGAGAAATAGCAGCCTACATCTCTTGAGTACCTCTATCAGCTTTCTAGACAAACATCCTGGCTAATGAGTGCAAAGAAAGTCCCAGCTAAGTTCCTCTTATTATTATATGGGATTTTCTAATGTCCATCGCAAAAGGCACAGTCCGAATCTCCAAACAATTAATTAATAAAATCCATCGCGGGTCACAACCCTATTACTGTTGGGAAAAAACCATTTCCCGCTTTGATCGAATCTGTGAGGAAACGATTGAACACAAACAATGGAAATATACGAACAACAAATAAAGTATCAACAAACAACCGCAATCAACGCAAGAGAATTTTTAAGTGGAAAACTCCTTCAACGTGAAGGATAAAAACCACATGACCTTTCTCAGAGTCCACCCAAATCTCCACTATAATACTTTAGGTACAAAAACTAATTATCAACATCATCAATAGGATAAACATCCCCCACTCCAACAACAATGGAATCCATAAATATGAGTGAAGATAGAGCAACAATATCAACTCCAACAAAGAAGAAAAAAATGAAGAAAATGGTGAAGATCTCACTCAAAATCTATAGTCCGTAAAAGACCCAGAAACCTGATTTAGAGAACTCCAAATCAAAATCCAACAGTTCAGAATGTAGATCAGGAAGTCATGAACCTACTGTCCAAAAATCAGCTCAATCGGACCACGGATCAACCTCCGATCGTCAGTTTGATTACTGTTGTGCAGAAACCCCTATTTCCTGCGAATTTCTCCTCTTTTCTCCTCTATTTTTGTTATTCTACTGTTGCCAAAGATTAGGGCTACACTTGGAGATATACTTTAAGTATAGAAAGACTATAGTGCCCCTCTAGTTCAAACAAATTCCAAGTACGCCGTTATTGGGCTGGACTTTAACCCAACAAATCTCCCCCTCCAGCCCAATGATGGAGATTCCAACACTAACTCCTTAAGTGGAATCCATGCCGATCAGATGCCGGCAAAACTCAAACTTCTCTCTCGGAAGTGCCTTTGTCATCATGTCTAAACCATTGTCTTCGGTATGTACTTTCTGTAGTTCCAACTCTTTGGACTCTAAGATGTCTCGTATCCAATGATACCTCACATTGATATGTTTCGACCTTGCATGAAAAGTGAAATTCTTTGCGAGGTGAATAGCACTTTGACTATCACAAAGTAGCACATACCTTTCTTGAGTGAGACCAAGTTCCTGTGTAAGCCATTTCATTCAGAGCAACTCCTTGCAAGCTTCGGTTGCTGTGATGAATTCTGCCTCTGTTGTGGACAAGGCAACACATTGTTACAATCTTGACTGCCAAGCCACAACTCCCTCTATAAAATTGACCAAACAGCCTGAAGTAGATTTCCTAGTGTCAACATCTCCTGCCATGTTTGAATCGGTATTGTGGACCCCGATCCGAGAGAGAGGTGGGGGACGAGCCCCTAGCGGCCTCTTAGGATCATCCATGTGAAAGGAGAGCTCTACCAAGGAACTCTCAAAACGGTTGCCACCTTCATAGCATAGCACGAGTGGCGATATAAAAGAGATACATCTCGATTCGGGAACAAGTCCGGATTCGAAACGTACCTAAACAAACTCAGAGTCGCCATCCACGGTATACGGCCATGGATCCTTTAAACAAAAATATGCTCTGTATACCATGGATAACCAGAAATATATATGGGTTCATGCCTGATTACGAATGGAGAAGGTCTGAGAGCACCCTCAATTCGTCCGAGTGCAAGCACTTGGTCTCTTATGCCATTTATTATTAAATTTAAAGAGTTTTGGGCGAAAATCATATGAAATAGGAACAATTCTCAGGAATCGTCTACCTAAGCATGCATTTCCTGAGGATAAAGAAATAAGCATACACAAAATTAAATGAAAAAAATGTGTCACCTAAGCAAAGCTAGGTTATAAGTGACATGCCTAATGGGGGTCTAAGTTCTGGTAGACATACACATGCAAGCTACAACTAAAGGTATAGTATCAATGCAAGAAAGTAAGAAAACACATCAAAACATAAAACACAAATCAATCCTATATATGACAGGACAAGACAAATCCTAACTCTAATGTGACTTGACTCGGACCAAGATGGCTGTCCATCCCAGCTGCTCTACGTATTCCGACCTCGGGAAGAATCGGAGTCAACGTAGTTCGATGACCTATTCTAAACTACGATGCCTAATCATCTAGAACCGCTATCCTAGACTCGATCCACTAGACTCGATTGATTTTTAAAGTTTTTTTACACGATTACTTAAGTTCAGGTGAATTGTAGTTTTCAGGACTCTCTATATGCCATAATTAATGCAAGTTGATTAGCCTTAAACTAATGCAGGTGGGCCCTACATCCTATGTATATCTAGGCTGTGCAACCTAATGAAAACCATGGGCTGACTATATGCTCCCTAGTCTAGCCATCGGTTCGACTAAATGTCTAACTGATCGACTCGAGGCCTCCTAACTCTAGGGACACTCACTCGACAGGACACACCATATCAATACAAATCAAGACAACCTCCTAACTCTAAAACAAATTAAACAGCTAGGACAGACTCCTAACTCTAGGGGAAGATCTTTTAAAAAGATTTTGAAGAAGCTTTGTATTTTTTAAGTTTTGACAAATTTATTTTTAAAGGTTTGGCTGGACCTGGGATGTGGATCCCAACCTGCACTACGTACCTCGTGGAAGAGGATCAAGCCAACGTAGTTCGAAACGAACTCTCCTAATTACCACTAAAAAGCTTAACATTCCAAATGATTTAAAGCTTTTTTTATGTTTTAAAGTTTTCATATGTTTTTGAGTTTTAAGATATTTTCAAATGTTTTTGTTTTAAATTTTAAAGTGTTCAAGTATTTTTTTTTTTAGATTTTTTAAAATATTTTCACTCTTTTGGTCAAAGACCTAAAGAGAACACACAAAACAACAAACTAGGGCAAAACCCTAAAGTTACGGGAAAACCCCGAACAAGCAAACTAGTGTCAAAGACACTTGAACTAAACCTCAAACAAGTAACTGAAATCTAAAGTAAAGAGAAAGGATAATGTCTCTAACAAATCAAACTCGAACAAGACTACGCCAGTCTCCAAGGATAAACCTCTAAACCAAGCGACACTAAAAAGGGATTACAAATTAGGTACAAGTAGGGGAGGTTCTATAAATGAGACACTGTATGCCTCCTATGAGTATACTCCTTACCAAACTAAAGCGACCTCCCTAAGGGTAGGTCCAAAATGAGGCTTGTCTCCAAAAGAGAACTACCTCAATGAGATAGAGTGTGTCTCCTAGCACGGAACTCGCTAATAAGACCACAATGGTCTCCTAAATGAGGAAGAGAAACTACAACTTAAATGTTTCTAAAAGACTAGAGAAGTCTCTTAATAAAAGAGGGGAAGCTCTACTAAGACTGAACAAGTCTCCTAAAATAATGGGCTTGGGCTAGCGCCTTCATCGCCCTCATTTTGCATGTGAGCACACTCGAGAGTAAATTTATGACTATATAGCATTAGCTTTATAAGTTTGTAAATAAGATTCAGGAATAGACACAAGAAGGTAATACCAATCATCATAAATTTATGAAAGCGTGCATTTTCAAAATAGGTGAAGCGGGCTGCTATAGGCATTATCAGGTCTCAATAACAAGAGGAGGGTCTGCTATGAGTCACTATCCTAGATCCATATCAAGACAAAACTTGTTCAATGTTTCTCTCATTAGCACAATTACTAAGAATCAATCAAAAGCTTAATCATTCATTGATTTGGAGAACATTCTATATAAGCACTTGTTAAAAATACTTCTCAAATGATCATGCGACATCAATTAACCATACAAACCATGACATGAATTATGCAAAACAAGGGATGAACTAGGCGAGCACAAAGGCTGATATATGGACTGTATTATTATCAAAACAAAAGTTAAATCATGAACTGTATAGTGTTAAAATCTGTTGGACAGCAGCTATATGACACTGGACAGCAAATATGTACTTCTGAACCAAGTAAAAAAAATCACAAATATGCCTGTATAACCCGTGGAACAATAATGGGACAGCAATGGGAGGAATCAAATACTCAAATATACATAATGACACAACTGAACTGAAATTAATCATGTACTCATTTTAGAACGATGCTTTACCAATATCAACCCCTGATGCGATTATGCATACTACGCTATTTGGATAAAGTCCAATCACTCATCTGCTTGAATATTGACTACACAAATGACATGCCATGTAGGTAAATTAATCATTAAAACTGATAAATGTAAAATAATATAGCAATGCTCTCAAAATAGAATAGTGTAAATATTAATCCTTTAATACTATCTTAGGGTAATTATATCATCACCAACGTACTAACTTATTTCGTCTGTCGGTATTCCAAGAGATATCAAAAAGTTATTATGATCTCCATATAAAGCTTTTACATGCCCAATAAATAAATAAATAAAATTCAGCTAAAACAATATGGATAATAAAATAAGATTGTATTGTTATCATACATAGAGTAGAAAATGGGAATGATATTAAATTAACCATATATTAATTTATATATATGCAAACAGACCTTACCTTTTTGACATTCTAAAAAAAATCAAAGTATGATTATAACTACCATAAAGGGACTCTTACAAGACAATAAAAAAAAACAAACCTGAGCACAAAATTATCAAAACATGGTTAAACTGAGTAGAAAACGACATTTGCACCATCATGTTTAGATACTTGAATTATCCTTGAAGGTCTAACGGATTGTCACAATATTGCTAAAAGTTCCCAAATGGTTCTTGTAAGCCAATTAGAAAGAAAAGATAATATCAAATGTAGCTATAAAAATTTGTGAACGTAATACAATGTTCCTAAAGAACAAAATGAGGAGACATTTGTTTATTAATAGAACCTAGGAACGTGTACCAAAGGTATGACCCAAATACTCTGATTACCAAGGGATTATCTAACACCTCAATAATGTGAATGAATACAAACAACTAGTGTGAAAATATCTTGCAGACTCTTAATCATTCGGTTCAAAATTAAAATTGCAAAAAAGGGCTAGAAATTATCTAAGCAGTATGCAACAATGAAATAAGAGTTGAGAATCTTACATAAACAATGTATAGGTATTATTACAGGACAACTTCAACAGACATGGACAGAGTTTTTGTCAAAACAGCGCTAAGCTATGGACAGATTTGCATCTCAAACAGAGGCTGAAATGCTGACCAAACTATACCCAAAACAGAGACTGGATTATTGTGCAGAAAATGTGCAATATTTGCATTAAAACTGGGTAGCAACATAGTGAAAACTGTGCTCAAACAAAGCTAAAGTGGGGTTGGATCTGCGTTTAAACAGGGGCAGCCGTGGGGCTAAAAGCTGGGCTCAAACAGGGGTAGATTTGGGGATGAAAACTGGGCTCAAACAGGGGCAGATTTGGGGATGAAAACTGGCCTCAAACAGGGGTAGATTTGGGGATGAAAACTGGGCTCAAACAGGGGCAGATTTGGGGCTGAAAACTGGGCTCAAACAGGTGTACCAATACCATATAGAAACAAAATATGCAATTATAATGACCCAGCTGTCTATATAAGACCATACTCTTCTATTGACGTATTCCATTCACAGCCTAAATATATGCACCATGTGACAGAACAGACATCTCTAATCATTTTATAAATGCATGGATAAATAGTTACTTAGTAGTCCATTTGCAGAGTCTAACACATGCTCTAAATGATGCCTGAAAGATGGAGAGAAAATAATGATTTGCTTTTATCTTTTTCTTTCTTATCATAGACTTAAAAAAAATTTGAATTGATTTGTTCTATCCAGTTTTAATTCCTGTCCTGCACTAGTTCAATTCGGTTATGTTCTTCTTGTAATTGTTCAGTTCAGGAAACAAAAATATATTGTTCAAAAGATACTTATGCATACAACTCAAGCTTCAAAACAAATAAACTCCCAACAAAATCATGAGAACCAATCACCTCGATTCTAAATCTGCCACTAACCAAATATACCCTTGCTCAAATAAATGGGAATAATTTTTGCATAGCTATTTAGATATTCACATTCACATCTTCAGCTAAAACTAATATTACAGCCCATACTCTCATTCTGGTATACATGTGACATGATTCTAATTTCAACAGCTCACAGTGACTCAAAAACAACCTTGTATTTTAAGTAACCATGGACAAATAATTTGGAATTGAATATGTAACTAAATTTCCAAAATAGCTCTATTTAAAAACTTATTGCAAAACATAGACATGAACATGATCGTTAAAACCTTACTTATATCCAAGCTTGACAACATTACCATCCAAACAGGCAATTCTTTCAAAATAATAATCAATTGTACCAACCTTAAGACGTCAAATCCAAACTAACCAGAATATAAAGAGACTTGATACAGTAGCACACAACAGGTTAAACGCTTGAGTACAAATCAAAACCTGTCCAACTATGATTGATGGAAGCTAAAAATGATATACCTACCATGAGAGTTAAGTGCACAATATGAACCTGAGGACATAATTATATTTATTTGAAATTAAAAATCACACCGAACAAATCAAACTGCATATTACTAAGGCCAAAGCCTATCCTCATACCATCAGCTCTGAAACAAATCATGGGAAATGATAAAAAGAATTTATAAAAATCGACTCAGCTTGAAAGAAAGAACTCATCTTGGAATACATCTTTTATAAAACTATTACAGAGCCTGATAATTAGGCTATTACAGAATTCCAACCAATTTCTAAAAAACAGAACATTAAGCCTTTAAAATAGCTTAAACCTCTTGTACAACAAAGCACAAAAATCATTTTTATACAGATCATATATTCACATGAGGCTCGAATAAAATATATATATATATATATATATATATATATATATATATGTTTATTATCTAAGATTAAGAAGAAACCTATGCAAATCTTACAAAAAATGACTAAAATTAGTAGACAAAAATATAAATTAGAATATTCACGTTTTCTTTAATCAACAACAATATTAAATAGATCTAAAATGTCAGGTTTGAAATTTAAAGTCTGATTAAAAATAACATCCACTAAAAAAAAAATAACACAACAACACTAATTTGAGAAATCAAACAATCCATACAGGTGATAGAAAGAATCAATCAAGATAAAAGACTAAAAGAATACCTTGAAAGTGATGCAACCTTGAATTTACCTCCGTATAGCTCCAAATTTGACTCTCTTCCTCTTAGATTCTCTTTTCAGCTCTCAATTCCCTTGATCTCTTTTCCCCTTTTTTTTTTTACAAAATTACTCACTCAAATATCAGATCAGATCTTGAGCTTACTGGCGAAGAAGAATCGACCAGAAATTTGACCGGATCTGACAGATTTTACCGGAGGAAAATGATCAAAGAGTTTAGAGTTTATATAAGAAAAAGAGTAGAGGCTAGGGATTTGAGCTAAAATTTCAAAAAAATCAAAAATCAGATCTGAACCAGATCCGATCGGAGAAGAAGATATGAAAAATGAACTCGAATTTTAGGGTTTTTGCTAAAGGAGATCTAAGGTTTGAGGAAGGAAAAATTACAGATCAGAGATGTAAAAGGTTAGAGCAAAGAAAATGACCGAGGATTGCCGGAGATGTGGCCGGAGTTTCGGGGATCCGCCGGAGAAGATGATTCCTAGCCAGAAATTATAGAGGTAAAGATAGATCTGGGGGAAAGAAAATGGAATAGAAGAGGTGATCCGAGCTTTGGTAAGGTAGGTGGAGGATGATAGTCGGATTTCCAGCAAAATCGCCGGTGAAGACGACCGGAGATAACGAAAAGAAACACAGATCTAGTTTCTCTCTCCTTTTCTCTCTCTCTCTCTCTTTCTCTCTCTCTCTCTCTTTCTCTCTCTCTCTCTCTCTCTAAACGAATTTTCCTTTTTTCTTCTTTTTTTTCTTAAAATGAGAAAAAAACGTATATTTATATCAAAATAAGGGTGTGGATATTAGCACTCATATTTGATGGGCGCACAAAAATTGATGAACGCGCGCGCGCAATTTGTGTCTTTTTAGGCCCAGATTCGTGCTTTCCAGGATAAATTCGCCCCCCTCTCAGGATGTATTCACCTCCCTTTCTGGTTTACACTATGACACCATCTCAGCTCGTTCGCTAGGCAAACGCGCTCGGATTTCGACGAAATTTTACAGGGATCTTAGTGAGACCCTAAGCTAGCCTAGGGTGAAGTTTGGGACCCTACCTAGTTGATTTGATGGGGTTTCGCACAAAATTGGAAGGCTTAGGGCACGGTCAAAATGGGGTGTCTACAGGTATACCCAACAACAATCGGCTTCTCACTTCCAAATGAAAGTTTCAAACTAGAAGTGCCTCGGAGATATCTTAGGATCCACTTCACTGCATTCCAATGCTCTCTTCCTGAATTTGAAGTAAACCGACTAACTACTCCAACCGCATGAGCTATGTCCGGCCTTGTGCAAACCATTGCATACATCAAACTACCCACAACGGATGCATAAGGAACTCTTTCCATGTCTTTCACCTCTTTCTCACTCAATAGACATTGCTTCCTACTAAGCTTGAAGTGTGTAGCAAGAGGCGTGCTCACCACTTTAGCTTTATCCATTTTGAACCTTTGAAGCACTTTCTCTATGTACTTCTCTTGAGACAACCATAACCTCTTGGCCTTTCTGTCACGACTGATCCTCATATCAAGAATTTGCTTAGCCGGCCTCAAGTCTTTAATTGAAAACGACTTGCTCAAATCTTGCTTCAACTTTTCAATCCTCGAAGCGTTCTGGCCAACTATAAGCATGTCATCCACATAAAGCAGTAAAATGATGAAGTCATTTTCTGAGAACTTCTTCACAAAGACACAATGATCGGAAGTGGTCTTCTTATAGGCTTACTCCCCCATAAAAGACTCAAACTATTTGTACCATTGTCTCGGCACTTGCTTCAACCCATATAAGCTCTTCTTTAGCTTGCAAACATAGCTCTCTTTGCCTTTCACTTTGAAACCCTCGGGCTGCTCCATGTATATATCTTCCTCCAAATCACCATGAAGGAAAGCGATATTCACATCTATTTGCTCAACCTCAAGATCAAGACTAGCTGCTAGACCCAAAACAACCCGGATAGAAGACATTTTCACAATGGGTGAGAAGATCTCATCATAGTCAATTTCCTTTTTCTGACTGAAACCCTTAACGACCAGCCTAGTTTTGGATCGAGAATGTGAAGAATTGTCATCATCCTTTAACCTATAAATCCATCGATTCTTCAAAGCTCTCTTGCCCTTAGGCAGTGTCACTAACTCAAAGGTGTGATTGGCATGCAACGATTTCAACTCATCTTGCATCCCATCAACCCGTTGTTTCTTGTTCGCATCCTCCATTGCTTCTTCAAACTTTTCAAGCTCACCTGCATCTGTCAGTAGCGCATACTCCTCGGGAGAGTATCTAACTAATGGATGGCGGTCTCTAGTAGACCTCCTCAAAGCGGTAGCTGGTGGAATTGTAGGTGCATGCTGCTGAATATTAACAACACCATCTGCCTGAGCATTACTGTCATCTGCACTCTGTTGGGCATTCTGAGTCTGATCCTTAATCTGACATGGAATCTGATCCTGAACATCATACTGAGTATCGTCTTCAATCTGATCTTGCAACTGTCTCTGGAACTCGGTGGACGGGGCTGAGTTAACATCAACCCACATATCAAAATCTCTGGATACTGTCTTCTCAATATCCATTATGGTCTGATTCTCAACAAAAATAACATCTAGACTCCTCACAATTTTCTTCTCAACTGGATCGTAAAGTCTGTAGCCGAACTCATCAGAACCATGACAAAGAAAGATGCATTGTCGCATCTTGACGTCTAACTTGGACCTCTCATCTCTCGGAACATAGACAAATGCTTTGCAGCCAAATACTCTTAGATGGTTATAAAAGACACCCTTGCCAAACCAAACTCTATCAGGCACATCACCATCTAAAGCAACAGTGGGGGATAAATTAATAACATGTGCCACTGTACTTAAAGCCTCACCCCAAAAGGATTTTGGCAATTTGGCATATGAAATTAGGCATCTGACTCTCTCAACCAATGTTTAGTTCATTGTTTCTGCTATACCGTTCAACTGAGGTGTTTTAGGAGGTGTCTTCTGATGTCGAATACCCTGCTATCTGCAGTACTCATCAAATTGTCAGATATACTCACCACCATTATATGACCGGATGCATTTCAACTTCTTTCATGTCTATCTCTCTACTGAAGTCTGAAACTGCTTGAATACATCCAACACTTGGTCCTTCGTCTTTAAGGCATAATTTTTTTGACACAATTTTTTTTTATCCGGTTCGCTACCCAGAAGAAACAAGCTAAAACTCAATAGATGTAACAACTGCTACTATCTTCTACCCTTTGAACTTATAAACTACAAACATCAAAATTAAATAGTTCTACCGACATCAAACATAAAAAGAGAGACATATCAAGACAGGATATTCCGTCAAGGCCACATAGCTAAACCAACCACTCCGTATACTCCTATTTACGCTTCCACAGTTTCATTAACATTTATCTCAATGTTGTTGATTTTATCAATGTAGGTTGGATTTTTTGTGTTAGTTGAGAGAACTATACATGGTCATTCGGTAATCTAAAGAAGTACAAAAAATAATTACTAAATTAAAGTGCATAATTGAACCATTAATGAGCATAAATAATAACAGTATCTGCAAGAATATGACAACTAATAATTAAAAAGAGAAACTATATATCATAAAATAATCATAACTGCACTACACATGGCATATCCAACAATTATAACTCTAACTAAGCAATGAATGTGTAACACGAATTTAGAATTCTTTAATTATGAGATGGGTAACATGAGACAGCTTTCCCAAGGTACTCATGCTCCCAAATCGGCTGTTACCTCCCCCACCAATACGTTCCACTACCCCTGCCAAAGATAGTGGGCATGAGGGACTTTTTACGATACGCCTACTGGCCTCTCCACCTCTTGACATCATGGTCTAGGAGGATGCATTTACCGCCAAGGGGGTGCGCTAAAACCCAAGGTCGGTTTCGAATTCTGTGATTCCTGAATGACTCATACCTCCGCCCAACCACCATATAACCCTCATGCTTATGCATTTATATCTCTTGCCAGTGTGTTGGTATTATTTACCAACCATTAATCATATGCTCATTTAAACAATTCATATGTTTCAATTTATCAATCTATAGTAATACCAACATAGCAGGATATGAAACTAAATGTTACATAAGAAATCACTGTTATTTAATGATTTTGCAGTTCAATCATATGATGATAATAACCTCATGCTTGATAAATAATTCTTATCATGCACATTTAAAATTAATCATTGTTTGAAACACTAAATTAGAGTACCGTCACCTGCTTAATCACTTGGAACGAGGTTGAAAATCTTCTATGTCAGAAAAGAATATGCTACCAAATCTGAAACATGAATCATGCAACCACCCTAAGTTTCCCATTCAAATAAAAATTAAATTCTTATTCTAAGGGAGTTGTAGAGTGATTAACTCTTAGGTTTTGTTTCCTTAATTTGGTGCCCAAAATTAATACAACAACGTTCCTTAAAGTTTTTAAAACTTGTCTTTAAAAATATCATCTTGTTAATACATTTTATCACTACAAGGTCATAAATCCAATTACATCTGACATGGCTAACAATTTCCTTGAATATCATAGCTTTAATTTTTTATCCTAGCTACAACATGTAAAGGCCATCCAAATAAAATTATTTTGTAATATATCAGACCTAAACATTTAGGTGTGGATTTGATCAACAATTTAAGAACTGACAAATGAATTAAATGAGTTCCAATTAAATCACCATTATGAGCATAATTACTCAATGACATACAAAATGTCTCCCACGAGTCTTGTAGAGTTCCAGGCAACCAAAGCCCTTGTACTTCATCTTCAAATTTAATATTCATGGCTGAGAGTTGGTCTATCGCTCCTTGAAACTCATTCAAGTGATCGGATATAGATTGGGCATCTCTATATTTTAACCCCATAAATTGTTTTATCAAGTACATTTTGTTGTTTCCGGTCTTTCGCGCATACAACGACTCGAGCTTGCTCCATAGAGTCCTGCCATGTGATTCTTTACTGATGTAGTTCAAAACATTATCATCCACATATTGTTGAATGAACTCGCACACAATTTTATGCTCAAGAGTCCAATC
The DNA here is from genome assembly GCF_043159265.1 of Tasmannia lanceolata. Taxonomy (NCBI): domain Eukaryota; kingdom Viridiplantae; phylum Streptophyta; class Magnoliopsida; order Canellales; family Winteraceae; genus Tasmannia; species Tasmannia lanceolata. Next base: position 19,329,077 of record NW_027518696.1, on the reverse strand, counting down.
GGCATCAGTCATGTTGTCAAGTTTTGCATCGCCGAACACCGGTAGATGCCAACGCTTCACATATAGAAGGTCTTCCATTTTACCCCTCCAAACATGATAATTCCTTCCATTCAAGCTGATCATTCTATTCAAATTTGGTTCCATCGTTTAATCAAAGTCAATAACAACCTTACTTTTCTCAAGCAATATCACAAACACCTTGTGTGCGAAAAACCCGGACGCTCTGATACCACTATGTTGGGAAAAAACCCTTTCCCGCTTTGATCGAACCTGTGAGGAAACGATTGAACACAAACAATAGAAATATACGAACCACGAATAAAGTATCAACAAACAACCACAATCAACGCAAGAGAATTTTTACGTGGAAAACTCCTTCAACATGAAGGATAAAAACCACAGGATCTTTCTCGGAGTCCACCCAAATCTCCACTATAATACTTTAGGTACAAAAACTAATTCTCAACATCATCAATGGGATAAACATCCCACATTCCAATAGCAATGGAATCCACAAATATGAGTGAAGATAGAGCAACAATATCAACTCCAACAAAGAAGATGAAAATGGTGAAGATCTCACCCAAAATCTGCAGTCCATAAAAGACCAGAAACCTGATTTAGAGAACTCCAAATCAAAATCCAACCATTCAGAATGTAGATCAGGAAGTCATGAACTTGTTGTCCAAAAATCAGCACAATCAAACCACGGATCGACCTCCGATCGTCTATTTGATCATTGTTGCGCAAAAACCCCTATTTCCTGCGAATTTCTCCACTTTTTATCCTCTATTTTGTGTTGTTCTACTGTTGCCAAAGATTAGGGCTACACTTGGAGATATGCTTTAAGTATAGTGTTGGAAAGTTGCCTTATTTCCCACCCACCGTAGGTGGCTTGGGTGGGAAGGCAAGAGGCAAAGATAGAAACCCTCTTATTTGGATTTCTTGAAAACAACTAAAAAGATGAAGTGACTTTCTTCTTTGGAGAGTGGAAAAATCAAGAGAGGGAAAGAGAGAAAAAGAAAAAGAGAAGTGAAGAGAGAGAGACAAAGGGAGAAGAAGAAGAATAGAGGGTTTTCTATCTGGGTTTTCTTCTTGAGGTATTCTCTTGGGTTTCTCTTGGGGTTTTCTCTCGGGTTTTCTCTTGGGTACGATTGAGAAGCAAGGAAAGGGTTGCGGGTTTGTGGGTTTGTGATTAATCCATTGTAATCCTTGTATATTGTTTTTTCTCATAGTGGACGATCGTGTTTCTCGCCCGTGGAGTAGGCTTGGCCGAACCACGTAAAATCTCGGTGTTCATCTTGTCATCTTATGGCTTGTTTGTTTTATTTTTCTTTTCCGTTTAATTTGTGCACGATCGGATTGGATTGCCCGGCGGAATTTTCTCAACATATAGAAAGACCATAGTGCCCCTCTAGTTCAAACAAATTCCAAGTACACCTTTTTTGGGCTGGACTTAAACCCAACAATTACCTCCAACATTCTTAATCCTAAATGCCGTATAGCACCCTAAATTTGAACTTTGTTCTTCTTGGGAAAATGCCCAATTTGATCCTCTTATCTTCACTATTTTTTACTCAAATTATTCCAACTTCATTGCGAAAAATATGAAGTACTCTATACACAAACTTTGATTAAAAAAAACATTTAGAAAAAAACCATATAAACTTACCAAATTCCTAAGTCTTCACTCTTGCATCTAAGCTGCAAAGGATTTAACATAAGCTGCAAAGGATTTAACTAAATATTGAGTTAAATAGATCAAAATTGGTTTTTTAGTTAATAGTCGGAATAAATAGTCAAAATATTGAGTTAAATCAATCAAAATCGATTTTTTACCAATTCAACCTGTTTTTTACATGTTCAGCCTGACCTTTTGATTTAAGCCAATTTTCACGGATTCAACCTGACTTTTTGACAGCTCCAAAATTTTCACCGATTCAATCCGATTTTTTGACAGCTCAACTTCATTTTTGCCGACTCAACCCAATTTTTAGCTGATTTTTTAATTTAAGATCATTTTTGCCCATTTTTTGTCGACTCTTCGCCGATTTTCCTGTTTTTCTTTCTTTCTCTTCTTCAATGGTGATGGAGATCATCGAATGGCTCAGCAAGAGGTTGACAGGCAGATGAGAACCATTGCAGACGAAAACAAAACAAAAAAGTCGATTAAGGCTCCATTTCTTTCGACATAAAATTGGTCATAAAATTTGTTTTATGTTCATTTTTACAACATAAAACAAATTTTACGTCCATTTTTACGTCAAAAGAAAAGGAGCCTAAAGGTAAAACGTTAAAAGGGGAAAAACTGTTTTTTGGATCTTATGATGTCCCTAATGGGTGAATATTCAGTTTTGAAATTACCCTTCCGCAGTCATTTCAGCTACTTCATTTAATTACTCAGGAAAATGCCCAATGATGTATTTAGCGGCTTCCAAAGATGTGCCTTAATGCCTCATCTGCAAATAAAACTAAACTAAACTAATCTTAGTTACAGATAATGATAAATTTTGGTGGCTTTCAAAGAGACCTCATGTCCCTTCTAACCTGGTTTACAGGAAAAAGCCCAAAAAATAAATAATTAAATAAAAAGATAACCAGTCTTTGGTTGAATGTAACATCCATAAACTGGCCTATGTGCATATATGCACACTACCTCCTATTGATGCGGAGTGCTGCCCATGCAAGGCAGCCAGAAGAATTCTTAAGACTGTTTCTTTCGATGTAAAATGGGTGTAAAACAAATTTTACACCCATCTTTAAGTGGAAAAATGGTGAAAATTTTGTTTTAAGCCGAAAGAAACAGACCGTAAAGAAAATATAACTGGTAAAACATACAAAATATATGCAGTTTTTTGTACTATATGTTCACTTTCAACCAAGGAAAGATACACATATATACAGAGTACCTATATACAGATCGTGTTCTCTTTCAACCAAGAAGACATATGTACAGAGCATCTATACATCAGTATTTGGTTACATACCATGCCTGGTTAGAAACAACTTCCTCCTCGCAAAATGGAAGTAATTTCCCTACTGCAGTTAAGAGACAGAATTGCATGGTGCTGCACTGCTGCTAGAGGACCAAAGGAACAGAACTTTAAGCATCCCAAAAACCATCAGATGGCTTGAGATTTGATATGTGCCTTATTTTCTTTGGACAGTCGGAAAATATGGACATGCATTTTGAGCTTACCCACAAGCTCAAATATGCAGGAATCTCCTTCTTCAAGATTGTTACCTCGTGCAAAGGCAATCCACCCAGCAGATAAGACACTCCACCCACTGGATATAGTGGTAATATACCTCACTTCCCATGCCTTCCCATTCGGATCTTGGAGGATAATCATGAATTTTCCTCTAGGAAGATGTGCCCTCGCGAAACGAACTGGTATTACCTACATATGTAATAGCTAATCAGTAGAAAACAGTTACTGGGACAACAACATGCAAGTTGGTCATGAACTCATGATCTAAATGTTGCAACTAAAGCATTGATTATTACATGAGGAATGCTAATTTTTTTTTTTTTTTTCACGAATTCTAAACCTGCCTGTCCAAGCCGGGGAAAGGGGAGTGGGAAGAATTTATTATGTTCAACCCATCTCAAGATTTCTCTCTCCTCTCTTCTCTTCCTACAAACTTACCTACAAAAAGAAAAAAAGGAAAGTGGAGTCACACGAGCATATTCACGGGCGGGCGCATGCGCGCGCGCGCGAGAGAGAGAGAGAGAGAGAGAGAGAGAGAGAGAGAGAGAGAGAGAGAGAGAGAGAAACCAATCATGTCGCAGTTCTTACAAATTACAATGGAACCAATTCATTATTACAATTTAATATTATTTAACAATCTTTTTCCGAATGTAACAATTTGTATCCATTTACAGAGAAACCAATCATGTCGCAGTTCTTACAAATTACAATGGAACCAATTCATTATTACAATTTAATATTTAACAATCTTTTTCCGAATGTAACAATTTGTATCCATTTACAGATGCTTCTTTGACATCTTCACCAAGCACCGATCCGTAGTACCTTAAGCCCGAAATCATAAAAACGCTTTCTTAGTGGTATTTTTTCATTAAAAAGATAAATAAGCCCATACAGAACTAACCACCAGCAGCATAGATCTCCTGAGGAATTCTATCAGCTTTCTAGACAAACATCTGAGGAATTCTATCAGCTTTCTAGACAAACATCCGGACTAACGAGAACCGCGAAAGTGGCAACTATGTTCCTCTTATTATCATATTTATTACTCTTGTACTTCCTCAACAGACACACACCCTCTCAAAAAAAAAAAAAAACTCACACCCAGAAAAAAAGAGTCAAATATGATCATGAAATTACATGTGGAATATAGTCTCAAACTCCCAACAGTTCATTAATAGGATCCATCATGGAGCACGACCCCATTACTTCCAGCCTTTTTTATCCCAAGTGCCATGTAGCACCCTAAATTTGAATTATGTCCTTGAGAAAAAATTCCAAAGCAATGTGAATTGTGAAGCACGGTTGGTCCTCTTATCTTCAATATTTTGACCCAGCTTATATCTAAGTTCATTGCGTAAAATATAAAGTACCAATATACAAACCTAGATTAAAACATTTAGAAAAAATCATAAAACTTCACCAAAATGCCCAATGCTGAGGATTATTTGCGCATTTGTCCATAATGTTTTGTTTGATACTTTGATTTTGTACTCAGAACACACGCGTAAAATGGATGTCCAAAACAAGGTAGGGTCTCATTTGCTCAAAGCCTTTGAGAGCCCAACACTTGGTCAGGGGTAGAGTGTTCTAATCATCAATATCTGGCATGCAAGCTTCACGAATAATGAAGAAATCTCATAAAATGTTCTAAAAAAGACAATCAATCAAAACGTAATCAAAGAGTAGTTAATAGGAGCAAACCGGGTCTTTTTCGTTTGTCAAAGGGAACCAATGTCCAAAACATAAAGTAGAATTGCAGCATTCCTGTACTCCTCTCTACTAAAATGTCTTTTGTTACCATTGACCTTATAAATGCAATAGCACTCTTGTAAGGTGTTAGACGAAGCGGGGTAGGGGTATTTTAGACATTGTACATGAACCCTAGTTACACACATACACACACGTGTGTGTGTGTGTGTGCAGCTGCACATAAGCTATCTGTGCATGGCTCACAAACCATTTTTAACATCCACAAATCGAAGGGCTAGGATGATCCTATGGAGCTGATTTTTTGGGCACACCCTATCTATGCCAAGGCCCATCAAATGAATGCTTTGGATCATCCAAACAACATGGGCCCACTGTGTTATTGGTCGGTGGACTAGAGAAGGAAAAACTTTCCTCATATATATATATATATATATATATAACATGTTATGAGAGGGAGAGCTATTCTACTCTCCTCTTTCTCTCCACCTCTTCTCTTCTTCTCTTTTCTCCCTTCTTTTTTTTTCTCTCCAATGGAGCTTCAAATACGACGAACATGGTATCAGAGCTATAGGTTCTTATTAGCATCGAAAAAGTGAGGAAAAAAACCCTTTGGGTTTTCTGATTTCCTGGAGCGCAGCGCCCCCCCCCCCCCCCCCCCCCCCCCTCTTTCATGTAGTGAACAACCCCCCCCCCCCCCCCCCGCCCCCAAAAAAAAAAAAAAACTTACAAAATGTTGCTACCTCCCTCCCCTATCCTTTTTCTTCCCTCCTAGCCGCACCACCCTACGCTCGTCAGAACCCTAACCGCCCCCTCCGTCATCCAAAACCTAGCTGCCCCCCCTCCCTGGCCGCCTAGATATGCCCATCATGTCTCTATTGCTGCCCTGGAGAGTTCTTCCTCGGTTCCTGTTGAGACGACTAATACTTTGGTTGTTTCCCAACCATAAGAATATGATGAATTTTTTAAGTCCAAGGAGAAAGGCATACATCCTACGGCCATTCTCGCCAAGGAAAGCACCCCATCATGTTTTCTCAATAGTTCTAGCTCTTGGCTCATTGACTTTGGAGCCTCCAACCATATGACTGGTAAATCTGATTTACTTCATTTTAGTCATATTCTTCATCTGGTACTTCTGTCACTTTGGCTGACGGGACTAACTCTCTAGTTTCAAGGGTTGGGATAGCCTTCCTAATTCCAGCTTGTCCATTTCCTTTGTTCTTTGTGTTCCTAGTTTTTCATTTAATTTGCTTTACGTTAGTCAACTGACTAAAAAACTCCATTGTTCTGTGACTTTCTTTCCTACTTATTGTACATTTCATGATATGAAGACTGGGAGGGGGATTGGTTCGGATCATGAAGGGAACAACCTACATTATCTTGATCATGGTAAGCTTTATGGAGTATTGTTGACTCGTTTCAGTAGCATTGTCATTTGGGCCACCCTCTCGCGAAAAAGCTACAATGTTCTTCGCTTGTTTCTAATCCAATTAGTATGCTTCAATATGAGTCTTGTTAGTTTAGTAAAAATCATCGCGTCTCTTTTCCTTCTAAGTTGTTAGTCGTGTATCAAGTACTTTTGAGTTAGTCTAATCGGATGTCTGGGGTCCATCTCGAACTACCTCCTCATTTGGCTTTAAATATTTCGTTGTATTTGTTGATGACTTTTTTAGAATGACACAGCTTCTCTTCATAAAAGATCGTTCTGAGGTGCTTATTGCTTTTCATCATTTTTATTGTGAAATTTCTAATCAATATTACTGTTCTATTAAATGTTTGCGTAGTGATAATGCTCGTGAATACTTCTTCACATCTAATGGCTTTAAGCAGTTCTTAGAAACTCATGGTATTGTTCATCAACCCTCTTGTGTCGACATTTCTCAGCAGAACGGGGTTGCCGAGAGGAAGCTTCGGTATCTTTTGGATGTTGAACGAACCATTATGTTTCAGAAACGGGTGTTGAATCCTTAATGGGTCGATGCTGTCCTCACTGCTTGTTTCCTAGCAAATCGTCTTCCATGTTCTATTCTAAATCATCAGACCTCTTTCTCTTTTTTGCACCTATATAGCGAGTCGTTTCCTCTTCTTCCTCGAGTTTTTTGTTGTGTTTGCCTTATACATAATATATCTCCTGGCCTGGATAAGCTCTATCCTTGTGCTAGGAAGTGCATATTTCTTGGCTACTCCAAGACCCAAAAGGGCTGCCCTTGTTACAGTCCTAACTGAGAAGAGTCTATATCTCTACCGATGTCACCTTTTTTAAGGATACCTTCGTTGACTCTCCTGACATGTCTACTGGAGAGCCTCCACTTCCTCTTCCTTTTACCATCCTCATCTTTGTTTTCTTTACCGTCTACAGTACAGGTATATACCCGTGGTACTCGATAGATTGTTTTCCCTACTTATGCAGAACGCCCTTCATGTGACCCTCCTCCTTCCCAACCTAGCAGATCTGACTCCGTCTCCCAAGTACTGGTTCCTTCTCTTATAGTTTATGATGGCCTAGTTTCTTCTCGCACACTTTCTTATTCTGTTACATATTCAATTTCTGATGTTGTGTCTTGTGCTCGCTTTCGTCGGGTTACCGTTCTTTTCTATCACCCATGTCCTCTATTTCTGTTCCTCGTTCTGTTGCAGAAGCATTAGCTCATCTAGGTTGGCGAGCTGCAATGGATTCTGAGATGAGTGTACTTCACTCTAATGATACTTGGAAGTTGGTCCCTCTTCCTTCTGGTGCCCAAGTAGTAGGTTGTCGTTGGGTATTTTCAATGAAATACTTACGAAATGGACAATTGAAAGACTGAAAGCACAACTGATTGCCAGAGGGTACACACAGGCTTAACCCATACGGGTGTAGCTCTTTGGCTTAAATTCATGGGTATGCTCCCCATTGAAGCGAGTTCAAATCCCCCCGGGCTTACCCGATGCGCGTGGTTTATGGGTGATTGCGCACATCCGTAGGGAATAATCCCGCCCTAGAAATTGGGGTGGGGATACCCTATGTCATAAAAAAAGGTTACACACAGACCTTTGGCACCGATTATAAAGAGACCTCTCTGGTTGCAAAAATTTCGTCTGTTCGTATTTTGATTTCTACGTCGGTGAACATGAGTTGGTCACGTTATCAATTGGACGCAAAAATGCTTTTCTACATCGTGACATGTAGGAAGAAATCTTTATGAAGTGATGCTGCTCAAATATGTCGGGAGTGCTAACAATTCTGATACGGAGATCCTGCCTCCTATTGGGTATATCACGGTAGGTTGGTTCGATCTATGACCTGCGTCCACAGAGAAAACGTTAAGGACCACCCGGAGTTCCGTTCGACACTCAAGCTAGACCAAGTCACTAGTAAAAAGAAGAGCTAGACGAAGGAGAGACGAGAGGATCGTCGTGAGAAAAGGGCGGATACGCATGCCTGAGAGCATGTTTACCAGAGGAGAAGAACCTGTTTACCAGAGGAGATGAACCTGGTTCAACTGGGTGCCTAGTGTATGTGTTGGTGTTGGAGATGGAAGAGAGAGTTTCCTTTCTTAAGTGGGGGTTCCCCTATGTAGGTGTGAGTGTCAGTTTCCTACGTGCGATGTTGCGGTGACGTGGACCACATATAAAAGAGATGACGGCATGGCAAGTCATGCGTGTACGATCCTAGAGAGTGATGTGACATGATAGCTAATTTATTTCTCAAGTGGTGACAGATTGGCGGCCTGACAGGTACAAAATCTTGTACGACAGAGGCAGGATCTAATATGGATACTTGTGGAGACAGCATGAGACAGTGACAAGACGGCTAGCGGTCCCCTTGGGGATGGCATCATGCGACTCAGGAGGTTTCCACTCGTAGTGAGCGCTCTGGTCAATATCACTCGGAGTCGGAGGCATTTTGGGGCGAGCACTCCATCGAAGGGGTCGTGTACTGCTGCTTTGGACGAGTGGTCTCATTGTGAGGGTGGCGCCACGTGCAGGCATCACATTAAAGTCTGATTTTTACCCCCAACATATAAGCCCCCCACTTCCTTGAGTTAGCACGAGTGAAGTAGTGGTAGTTGCCTTAGAATCTGCGTAGTATTCTCTCTGCGCAGGATTGCTTGGAGGGAGAGTATGCTTTGGACGAGAGTCGCTTCATTTTCCGAAGTTAATGGAGAGATCCTGAATCGAAGGGGCACGGTTAAAGCACACGTTTTTGAAACGGTTAAGGATACGCATTCTCTCAGGCGCAGGATTGCTTGGAGAAAGAGTATGCTTTGGACGAGAGTCGCTTCATTTTCCGAAGTTAATGGAGAGATCCTGAATCGAAGGGGCACGGTTAAAGCGCACGTTTTTGAAACGGTTAAGGAGTTAAAGCGCGTAGGAGTCCATGGGAAGCGAGAACGAAATGATGATGGCGGTAACATGGGAGTACCAAAGGGATTTGGACCGTGCGATCTGTGTTGCGATCCACACCACGGATGCGGTCAGTGGCATCTCGATCGGTGTGGAGCAGTCTATAAAAAGGACCAAAAAGGAGCATCTCTGCTTCCATCTTTGGTGTCTATCCAATGTTCAATTTTCTTTACTCCTTTTCCCTCATGAGAGGTGATGCTTCTTCCTTCTTTCGGCAGACCTGGAGAATGGGACTTGATTTCGAAAGGATTTCACCATTTGTTTGCAATTGGGGTTCGCCTCGTGTTTCCACCATGCAAAGTGGAGTCGTCTCGGCCGTAATGTCTACATACGACCAGACTTCACAGCCTCCTCTGCGGGTCCTCCCTAAGGATAGTATATCTGATGCTACATCTGGTAGTTTAGGGGACCTTGGCGGGGGTAGCGAGCTTGGAGTGCCCTAGCCTTCTCATACACCCCGGTGGCAGCACCTATCTTTCCTTCTCTTCTTGTGTTGTTGTCTGTTTCGGACTAAGGGAGACTTTTAAGAGGGCGGCTGGGGTAGGAGCGAAGGCAGAGTGGTGCCAGCGGACTGGAAGTGCTCGCAGCATGTTCTCAGAACGACTGCTCAGGCTAGAGTATAGGTAAAGGCAACCTCAGGTCTCGTCCTGGGAAGCAGTGTTCCGTGTATGTAATGGCATCGAGCCTTTCTTGTAAAACTTTGAAATAATAAATGAGAATTTCTCTACGTACCCTGTGTCTTTGAAAGGTGTGAAAATTTGATTGGCCTCGAGGGGTTGTAAAACTATGAATTTTGATTGCTACGGCTAAGGTTTAATCCCAAAATAAGTCCTTCAAAGTTTCAAGATGAGATCTTAAACGATGTAGGAGATATTTGGATTATGGGTTTTTGTATTTTAGGGTACAAGAACACAAAAAAAATTGAAGAACTAATGACTTGCTTGTTTATGGCTGATTGGAGAGGAGAATAGAAGTGAGAAGATGAGAGTGGATTGAGAAGAATGGCTCCAAGCCACCAAGAAGAGAGAAGAGAAGAAGTTCCGAGCTTCAATAGCTTCTTTTGCAAAAAAACTTTAATTCCTTATTCAATAGTCAAAAGTCCCTTACAATGCTTTCATAAGATATATTTATAAGAAAAGAAACCCTAGAAGATAACTTAAAGTTAAAAAACTAATCTCAACCATTCATCTAATCTAAAGTAAAAATAAATAAAGATATAAACTTACCTAAAATAGTAATCATGTAATAGACCTATACCACTTCCTAAAAACACCTATAACTTTCTCAAATCACATTCAAATCATGTGATCTTGGGCTCATTAGATAGGTAATTGAAAAATCTTTCTAATAATACCAAAAACATGCTAAACGGCTGAGATTTGATGCTTAAAAAGTAGGCTACAAATAAAATGACGAAAATAAAAGATAAATAATAAAAAAGGACGCCCATGTTCGTGGCCCATGCTAGTCTCCACCATCAGTCTCGTCCACGTCTGCGCTTATAAACCTTGAATTCTTCGCATTGTTGATGTCCCCATCATTTCTCCCCGGCTTGGAAGAATTCGCCTCTGGTGAATTAAATTGCTCGTACTGCTCCCATAAGTCTGGATGGAGCTCCTGAAGCTCATTGGCTATGATCTAGGAATCATCGATCTGTGGTCGTCCTCGCCATCGAACTAGGAACTTTCTGACTCCGCCGGTGTGAGTGGAAACAATCTTCTCATCCAATATGTCTTCTATTACCTCCTTTGTTTTGTCAAATCTTGGTAATGGTGGGGTAGAAGGGGGTAGCACTGGGATGGGCGGTGATGAAACATATTTGGAATTTTCAACGGTAGAAAAGGGTTCATGATATGGTGCAAGGTCTTCAACATTGAATGTACTACTAATTTCCATGTCAGATGGAAGATCCAAAACATAAGCATTAGCACTGTTAACAGGTCTTTAGGTCTTTATTATAATGCCCAAGGGCATACTTGTCTTTGTACTTCACTCTTTATTATTTATATTACATGAGTGAGGGGGAGAACCCTAACTCAATCTTTTCTCTCACTCTTTACTTTCTCTCTTTTCTCTACCTCTCTCAATATGGTATCAGAGCTCTAGGGCATGGATGCCTAGGGCCATTTTCTTTTCTTTTCTTTTCTTTTCTTTCCTTCTTTTTTCCCAAACCCTAACCTTAACATCCACCTCCATCTTCTCCATCCCTAACCCTAACCATAACCCCTCCATTCTTTGCTACAGTACCCGCTATAGTATTGCTACAGTGAATCGCTACAGTACCTCTACAGTACCCTCTTTTCCCCACTCTTCCTTGCCCTAATCTGATCCATCATAATCTCTTCTTCTTCTTTTGGGTCATAGTTATGCCCTAGATTTTCTTGTTCGGCTTGATCACTATCTTCATGGTGTTGTTCTGGATTTGTACTTACATCATTGTGATGTTTGTGGCTCGGAGTTGTCTCGACTTTGTCTTTATGTCGTGAGGCTATCTCATGCCTCCCTTATGCATATGTTGTCCTCACGAAGCCGCGGTCTATTAGCTTGCTTATAGTCTTCATCCTTGTCTCTACTTGCTCGTTGTTGGTCCTCTTCAGTCTTCTTCCCGGTCTCTTATGGAAGATACCCCTCATATTGAGGACCCTACTATTCGTACTCCAGCTATGGCTACTAGTTCCCAGCCGCGTCAGGCTGCGTCGTCGTCTTTGTCTTCGGTGGATGCGTCATTCCCACCGATTACCACTTCCCGTCTTGATGGATCCAACTATTTGACTTGGAAGATTGCTGTTGAGACATATCTGAAGGCCCAACGAAAGATTTCTATTATTCGTCGTGATCCCCCTCCTGAGACTGACCTTACCTTTGATGATTGGGATGTAGATGATGCCCTTGTTCGTACACTTCTATGGCAGAGTATAACCCCTGCCATTGGTAGCACCATGATGGATCTCCCTGCTGCCAAAAAGGTATGGGAGGACACTGCGGCATTATATTCTGCCAAAAAGGTATGCCATCAGTGTATCCTTCAATTCTCTGGGGCCCATGCCTCTGAAATAACAACCCTTTACCTGGCGAATAGGCTTCCCTCTTCGGTCCTTGGTGGCACCTCTCCGTTCTCGATTCTCCGTCCTACCTCTGACCCTTTCCCTCTTACACCTCGAGTTTTTGGCTGTCTCTGTTTTGTCCACGTTCTTGGGTCAGGATTAGATAAGTTGGGTCCTCGGGCCGAACGGTGTATCTTTCTAGGTTACTCTCGGACCCAAAAGGGTTATCGTTGCTACAACTCTCACCTGCGACGACCCTTTGTCTCGGTGGATGTTAAATTCTTTGAGACTCAGTCATTTTTTAGTCCGCTCATCTCGTTGGATCCCTCCCCCTCTACACTTCAGGAGGATTCCTCGCATACTCTTGTTCTTCCTCTTCCGGTTCTTCCTGATCCCATCCCTGTTTCTACACCTCCGGTGTCCAGTTCCTCCCCTACAGTTGATTCTACAGTTATGCCGACGTCAGCGCCTTGTGCAGCCCCTCTTCCTCCACCATTGAAGCAGTATCAGCGTCGGACCAAATCTGTTGCTCATTCAGCCCTGCCCGAGCCATCATCATCTCAGCCGGAGATCCCCACTTCTGAGGTACATTCTGACTCTCCCATTGCCTCTCGCACTCGGTCTCGCAGTACTGCTCATCCCATTTCCTCTTTTGTGTCTTATGACTTTCTCACCCCTGTATTTCGTAGTTTTGTTTCGTCTTTGTCCTCTATTTCTCTACCTAAGACTCTACAGGAGGCACTTGATCATCAAGGCTGGCGGGCGGCTATGGATCTTGAGATGCAGGCCCTTCAGGCCAATCAGACATAGGATTTGGTCCCTCTACCATATGGTGCTCGCCACGTTGGTTGTCGCTGGGTTTATGCAGTCAAGCACCTTCCTGATGGCACAGTTGAGCGCCTTAAGGCTCGATTTGTTGCCAAATGGTACACGCAGACATATGGGATTGATTATGGCGAGACTTTTTCACCAGTTGCGAAAATTCCTTCTGTCCGTGTCCTGCTATCCCTTGCTGTGAATCATGGCTGGCATCTTCATCAGTTGGATGTAAAGAATGCCTTTCTTCATGGTGATTTGGAGGAAGAGGGTCTATATGGAGCAACCTCCTGGATATGTTGCTCAGGGGGAGAGATCTTCTCTTGTTTGCCGTTTGAGGAAATCCATTTATGGTCTCAAACAATCTTCGAGAGCATGGTTTGGGAAGTTCAGTGCTACACTTATTCGCTTTGGCATGAAGCAGTGTACAGTTGATCACTCCGTCTTCAATTTTCAGTCTCAGGCTGGTTGTGTTCTGTTGATAGTATATGTCGATGATATCATTATCACTCGTAGCGATACAGGTGGCATTAAGAGGCTCAAATCCTTCCTTCAGACAGAGTTCTCTACTAAGGATTTGGGTCGTCTTCGGTATTTCCTGGGCATTGACGTTGCCTATTCGACTAGGGGTATCTACCTCTCACAGAGGAAGTATGTTCTGGATCTTCTTGATGAGACAGGTTGTTTGGGAGTCAAGCCTGCATCAACTCCTATGGACCAGAATATGAAATTACTCCCTGAGGAGGGAGTCCTGTTAGAAGATCCAGGGCGATACAGACGGTTAGTTGGTAAGCTCATTTATCTTACTGTTACACGTCCAGATATTACCTTTGCAGTTAGCGCTGTTAGCCAGCATATGAGCTCACCTCGCACTCCACACTGGGTTGTTGTACTTCAGATATTGAGATATCTGAAGAGTTCACCAGGTAAAGGGTTGTTATTTCAGAGGCATGGGCACCAGAGAATTGAAGGATACACTGATGCAGACTGGGCAGGATCTCCGGCTGATAGGCGGTCTACTACAGGATATTGCACCTTTATTGGAGGTAATCTTGTTTAATGGAGAAGTAAGAAACAAGATGTCGTGTCTAAATCCAGTGCCGAGGCAGAATATAGAGCTATGTCTCATACGAGTGGGGAACTCATGTGGCTACGTTCCTTACTTTCAGAGATTGGATTTCCTCCTTCTTCTTCTCCAGCTCAGTTATAATGTGACAAAAAATCCGCCATTTACATTGCCACAAATCCAGTCTTCCATGAGAGGACCAAACATATTGAAGTGGATTGTCATTTCATTAGAGATTTGATTCAGCGGGGCTACATATCTCCTGTGTTTACCAGATCTACAGATCAATTAGCAGACATGTTCACAGAGCCTCTAAGTAGAGCTAAGCTAAGTTAGTTGATAATTGTAACAAGCTAGGAATGTTAGATATCTACATTCCAGCATGAGGGGGAGTGTTAACAGGTCTTTAAGTCTTTATTGTAATGCCCAAGGGCATACTTGTCTTTGTACTTCACTCTTTATTATTTATATTACATGAGTGAGGGGGAGAACCCTAACTCAATCTTTTCTCTCACTCTTTACTTTCTCTCTTTTCTCTACCTCTCTCAACAAGCACTAATCTTTTTAATTATTTTAAAAGGTCCCTCGCCACGAGCATGTAGTTTGCTAACTACGCGCTTACCATAACGTTCTGGCCTAATCCTTACCATTACCATGTCACCTTCTTGGAATTCCTGTAACCTTTGATGTACATCTGCATAAGATTTATATGTTTCATTGCTAATTATAATATTTCTTCTTATTTATGCATGTAAGTCTCGAATGTGTTGCGCAAAAGACTCGGAAACTCTAGAACTGGCACTAGCTACAGCAGGAATAGGGTCAACTGGTTTCCTAGGGGAATAGCCTGTGATAATCTGAAGAGGGGAAAGACCCGTTCTACGATTCACAGAACTATTATAGGCAAACTCAATTTGAGGTAGAACTCTATCCCAACTAGAAAGGTTGTCACCAACAAGACACCGAAGGAGATTCCCTAGACTCCTAGTAATGACCTCTACCTGACCATCTGTTTGTGGGTGGTACGCACTAGAAAATTTCAACTCGGTTCCCATCATACTATTCTGATGTTGGCCACCTTGGTTTTGATTGACGACTTCTATTTCGAGATCAAGTGCTGGATTTTGGATTCCTTGGTTTCCTTACCTAGGTTGTTCATTCTGGACAGTTCGTTGTTCAGGATTAGTTTGCCTAAGACCTTTTAAAGCAGCAGGCCTTCTCTGCATGTCTTAAATCTCATTACTAACGGCTTGTAGCTCCTGAGTGTGAGCTTCACGGTCCATTATGCTAAGCCGTATCTTTTTGCGGAGAAGATTCAGATCTGCCCTCGTGTCTCTAATAAGTTGAGCTAACACATCATCAGATACTGGATTGCTAGAAGTCATCGTGTGGTAATCTCTACCACTCCTTGTGGGCATGCAAAGGAAAATTAAACACTAATATGGACACTAACACCCTAAAGGTTTCCTACAACTAACTCTAGGCTCTGATACCAAGTTGATGCAGGATAATACCAAAATAAGGGAAAAACCCTACACTCCTAATGAGATTAAAGACTATAGGAACTCTTAGGGCTGAATCTAAAGGCTAGAGGCACTTACGGGTTAAGTAGGGTTGATTTAAAGCAAAATTAATTTTGCGGACAGCAGCAATATCGAGGCTTAAATTTGCATTAAATAATGAGAAAGAACACAATTAGCATGAAATAAACCTTAAACAAATTAGTCGATAGTTAAAGGGTCCTTTGGGAACTAGTTAAGGGTAAAATTAGTCCAAAACAGGGTTTTAAACGTGCGACCAAGTAGAATAATTAAAACAGTACCAAAACCTATGAATTAAACCTTATTTTGATGAGAAATCAGCAATAATCTAATGAAAAAGCAGTAATAAATTTCTGCAGCAATAAAAAAGGGTCAAATCGGTCCAATTTAGGCCATACGGGTATTTAGGTAATTTGGACAGATCTGGAAATTCAGGGTAAACTGCTGTGGGTTGAAAGATAATAGGTTTAAATGATGAAAGAAATCAGATTTGCAGGTTTAGGAGGCAGCTACGTTGGCCGATTACGCTTTCAATCCCCAAAAGCAAGTTGTGGGGCTTGAAAGGTGTGAAAATTTGATTGGCCTCGAAAGGGGTTGTAAAACTATGAATTTTGATTGCTATGGCTACGGTTTAATCCCAAAATTAGTCCTTCAAAGTTTCAAGATGAGATCTTAAACGATGTAAGAGATATTTGGATTTTGGGTTTTGTATTTTAGGGTTCAAGAACACAAAAAAATTGAATAACTAGTGACTTACTTATTTATGGCTGATTTGAGAGGAGAATAGAAGTGAGAAGATGAGAGGGGATTGAGAAGAATGGCTCCAAGCCACCAAGAAGAGAGAAGAGAAGAAGTTTCAAGCTTCAATAGCTTTCTTTTGCAAACAACTTTAATTCCTTATTCAATAGTCAAAAGTCTCTTCCATTGTTTTCATAAGATATATTTATAAGAAAAGAAACCCTAGAAGATAACTTAAAGTTAAAAAACTAATCTCAACCATTCATCTAATCCAAAGTAAAACTAAATAAAGATAAAAACTTACCTAAAATAGTAATCACGTAATAGACCTATACCACTTCCTAAAAACACCCATAACTTGCTCAAATCACATCCAAATCATGTGATCTTCGGCTCATTAGATAGGTAATTGAAAAACCTTTCTAATAATACCAAAAACATGCCAAACGGATGAGATTTCATTCCTAAAAAGTAGGCTAAAATAAAATGACGAAAATAGAAGATAAATTTTAAAAAAAGGACGCCCATGTCTGTGGCCCATGCTGGAGTCCCCACCATCAGTCTCGTCCACGTCTGCGCTTGTAAACCTTGAATTCTTTCGCATTGTTGATGTCCCCATCAAGTTGATTAGGTTATGGAGAAGTCTAGTAAGCGAGGCATGTTTACCTAGGCAATGAGGCTTCTCTGTTGATGAAATGCAAGAGGCACTCGTCTAGCTCGTGAGTTGAACTCATCTGGGGCCGCGTGGCTGGGGCATTCGACAAGCCCGCGAGTTGCACTCGTCTAGGGCTGTGAAGCCGGAGAAATCCGCGAGATGGTGAAGTCCACGAAGCACACGTCTAGCCCGCGAGTTAACCTCATTTGGGGACGTGAGGCAGGGGCGTTCAATGAGCCTGCGAGTTGCACTCGTCTGGGCTACGATGGGGCTACGAAGCAGGAGAAATTCGCGAGACGGCGAAGTTCACGAAGCATTCTTCTAGCCCGCGAGTTGAACTCGTCTGGGGCCGCGAGGCTGGGGCGTTCGACGAGCACGCGAGTTGCACTAGTCAGGGCAGCGAAGCCAGAGAAATCTACAAGATGCCAAAGTCCATAAAGCACTTGTCTAGACAGTGAGTTGTACTCATCTGGGGCCGCGAAGCTAGGGCGTTCGACGAGCTCGCGAGTTGCACTCGTCTGGGGCTATGAAGCTAGAGAAATTCACGAGATGGCGAAGTTCATGAAGCACTCGTCTAGCTCGCGAGTTGTACTCCTTTGGAGCTGCGAGGTTGAGGAGTTTGACGAGCCCACGAGTTGCACTCGTCTGGGGCTGCTAAGCCGGAGAGATCCACGGGATTACGAAGTTCATGAAGAACTCGTCTACCCCACGAGTTGTACTCATCTGGGGCCGCGAGGTTGGGGAGTTCGAAGTGCCCCCGAGTTGCACTCATCTAGGGCTATGAAGCCGGAGAAATCCACAAACTGTCGAAATGCCAATGTATTGAATGTTGCCGGGTCCCTTCCCTCTTGGGTGGGACGTGAGGAAAGAGTCGACTCATCCGGTGAGGTGGCGAGCTCATGTTAAGCTTCCCTGGACACAAAGAAGATACAACGGGCAGAAGGAACAGACTCATCCGGCGAGGTGGCACGTATGAAGCGTGTGTTGAGCCCCCTCGACGTAGAGAGGATGTAAGAAGTGGAAAGAATCAACTCATCCAATGAGGGGTAGACGCGTTGAGGTGCGTGTTGATCCCCCTCGACGCGGAGAGGATGTAATGAACAAGATGGGAACTAAAGAGTCATTGTTGTCTCAGGGAGAGCAGGGGCGGCAATTTAGGATAAGGTCCTGCGCGGTCTGTCGCATGGATGGAGCGTTGTGAATGCCGCATACTACCACGGGGGTAGACTCACGATGTATTCGCGGAAGAAGCCCTACTAACTGAGTTCTTCGATTTGGTCTTTTAACAGAAGACAGTTTTTTATGTCATAACCGTAGCCCTAGTGGAACCGACAGAACTTGCTTTGGTCAACTCTTTTGCCACCAGAGCGTAGCCTGTCAAGCCATCGGAGAAGGTTTCCGTTTTCTTGGGATATGTGCGCAAAGATAACCCCAACGGGGTGTTGAGTGGGGTATGATCCCCACGCTTTACGGAGGTATCTCCGAGATACGTTGAAGGCGGTCTTTCTCGAAGCGGCGATCTTCTGGGGTCACTCTCGAGTCGGGCCAATGTTTAGAACTCAGTAGTGATGGAGGGGCGGATTTCGTGCTCCTCCGTGATTTCAGGTGAAGATGTGCGTTGCTCATGTAGATGAAGGTGTTAACCCTAGCGGCTAAATCATTCATGTTTTGGGGAGGCCTTCTCCGCAAAGACTATTGGAGGGAGGGCGAGGTGTCTAGTAAGCCCCCTTGGAAGGAGAATGTTGCCGTCTCTATGTCTGTCCGAACCTTGAAGGCTGGCCGCGTAGGCCCTTGCGTTGTATCAATGAAGGTAGCTCTTAAGGGATTCACCTTTCTGTTGTCTAAGTGTGGCTAAGGAAGATGGAGGTCCCTAGTATCCTCGAGTGGCATCAAAGCATGCGGCCATTTGCTCATTGAGTTCCTTGTAGGACCTTATAGAGTTAGGTTGGAATATAATGAACCAGACCCATGCTACCTTCCAAGGTGGAGCGGAAAACTCAACATATGATGATGTTGGGCATGCTGCCCATAAGTAAGGCGACTGGAAATGCGTCCATGTATTCTTTGAAATCAGTGAAGCCTTTGTATGGTTCGAATGACACGACTCAAAGATTCTTCGGAATTGAGACGCATGTTATCTTAGTTGTGAAAGGGAGGTCATGGTCAAGATGATGGTTGTTAGCCATTTTCAGTGTCAGAGGCGAAGGTGGGACATAGAAAATGATCCACGCCTTGCAGCGGGGTCGGATCTAAATGAAAGCACCAATCTGATGCTACTCAAATTTGTACGCGAGTGCAAAAGGTCTGAATGCAGGGGTCCTGTCTCATGCTGGGTCTAGCACAATAGGTTGGTTTGAATTGTGACCTGCGTCCACAGACAAAAGGTTAAGGACCACCAGGAGTACGAACTCCAGGGGAATCCTTCGACACTCAAGCCAGACCGAGGCACCAGGAAAAAGGAGAGCTGAATGGAGGAGAGGCGAGGAGATTGTCGTGAGCTAAGGGTGGATGAGCTCACCTGAGAGCATGTTTACCAGAGGGGAAGAACCTATTCGACTGGGTGCCTAGTGTATGTGTTGGTGCTGAAGATGAAGAGAGAGAGAGAGAGAGAGAGAGAGAGAGTCCTTTCTAGAGTGGGGTTTTTTTTTTTTTTTTTTTTTTTGAGGGGGGGGGGGGGGGGGTTGTTCCCCTTTGTAGGCGGGAGTTGTGGTTTCCTAGGCGCGATGTTGCGGTGATGTGGGCCACATATACCACTGGAGATGCAAGCGTGGCAAGTCATGTGTGTACGATCCTGGAGAGCGATGTATAGGATAGTTGATTTGGTTCTCGAGGTGGTGACAAATTGGTAGCTGGCAGGTGCAGAATCTTATACGACAGACGCGGGATTTGATACGGATACTTGCATTCACAGCATGAGATAGTGACAAAATGGCCAGTGATCCACTTGGGGATGGCGCAGCTCGACTCGGAAGGTTTCCACTCTGAGTGAGAGCTCTGGACAAGATCACTCAGAGTCGGAGGTAACCTGAGGCGGCCCATCCATCAAAGGGTCCGTGTACTGTTGCTTTAGCTGATTGGTCTCATTTTGATGGTGGCGCCACATGTAGGCATCACATTAAAGTCCAGTTTTTACCCCCAACGTGGAGCAACGTCATGGGTATGATGCTCAGGGGGAGATGAAGCATGTAATATGCCGTCAGCGTAAAGCATTATATGGCCTTAAACAGTCTCCTTGAGCTTGGTTTGTGAGGTTGATAGAGGCGGTTATGCGATTTGACTTGAAACAATGTGTTGTTGACCATTCTGTTTTTGCTCTCAGTCTAACAAAGGATACACCTTCCTAATAGTTAAAGTGGACGACATTAATACCGGAAGTAATAGCAAAGGCATACAAAGACTAAAGAGTTTTCTTAAGAAGGAATTTTGCACCAAAGATCTTGGTCGCCTTAGGTATTTTCTTGGAGTGGAGGTAGCCTATTCACATGGTGGATTGACTCTGTCACAAAGAAAATAAGAAATGGGACTCTAGAGAGTGAGACCTACTGAAGTACCCATGGATTCCAATGTCAAACTCTAACCTAATCAAGGGGATTTACTAGAGGATCCAGGGAGAAACAGAACATTGGTTGGAAAATTGATTTATCTGGCTATGACCCATCCTAACATCTCATTCCCAGTCGATGTGGTGATCTAGCTCATCAGCTCACCGTGTGCATCTCATTGGATAGGAGTGTCCTAGATTGTAAGATACATGAGGAAAGCTATTGGTAAAAGGGCTATTCTTTAGAAGGCATAATCACATGAGATTAGAGGACTATACTGATGCTGGGCTTGGTCACCTGTTGAAGGGAGTTCTACTACAGGGTACCACAACTTTGTTGGAGGCAAGTTGGTTTCATGGAAAAGTAAATAGCAGGATGTGGTAGCCAAGTCAAGAGCAGAAGCGGAGTATAGAGCCATGGCCCGTATGTGCGGGGAATTGATTTTGTTGATATCTTTTCTGTCAGAGATTGGCTTGCCTTCCTCATCTCCGGCATCACTATATTGTTATAATAAGGCAGTGGTTCATATTGCTTCAAACCCAGTCTTTCATGAAAGGACGAAGCACGTTGAGGTGGATTGCCACTTCATTCGTGAGAAGATTCAAAAAGGGAAAATATGTATTGTTTTTACTAGATCGGGAGATCAGGTAGCTAACATGTTTACCAAACCACTAGGCAGAGCGAAGTTAAATGATGTGTGCCAAGTTGGGGATGTATGACATATACACTCCATCTTGATTGGGAGTGTTAGACAAAGTGGAGTAATTACATACCCGATTAGGGTATTTTAGACATTGTACATGAACCCTGGGCACACACACACACACACACACACACACACACATATATATATATATATATATATATATATATTACATGTTATGAGAGGAATACCTATTCTACTTTCTCTTCACTTTCTCTCTATCTCTTCTCTACTCTTTTCTCCTTCCTTCTTCTTCTCTCCGATGGAGCTTCGAATATGGCGAACATAAGGTAGAGAGGGTTTCTAAATAGAAGATGAAGGAGAGATGACACACCTGGTGATGGCCGAAGTTCCAAGGACGATATATGAGGGGCAAGAGGAGAAATTTTTTGGCTCCCAGGATGCATAGCTCCGAGTTAAGGGCATCCATAAAATTTAGCCTCTAACACGATGAAAGATGTAATATATACACACACACACACACACACACACGTTATCACAACACTTATGTCACAAATTGGTTTGATGGAGATTAAAGGGCATAATTAAAAAAATGAACTGAATGGCATAAAAATTGGCAAAATAGACTCACCACAATGAATCCCCTGCGCACATTTGATGTATTGATAGTTTTCGTAAAATATGGAAATTTAGAGGTAAAGGAGTTGGCTCTTTCTGGGGCTTTTCCTTTTTCTTCTGACATCACATGCTGCCTTCTTCGCAAGTAATGAACTCTCCCAGCAACACAGGCAGGCAGGTAAAGATCCTCTGCTTCAATCCTTACAACCCCCTCTGGTTTAGGAGATGGCTTGTATTTGCCTGTATCATACAAACAATGGTTATCTAAACCCTGTGGTAGATTTAGAAATTAGAAATGGAAGCAGCAAACAGTCACGCATACATTCTTTATTCTTCAAATGAATAGTCATGCATATCTGCATACATTCCTTATTCTTCACCTTAAGGCCATGTTTGACAACTATGGAATTTTTTTCATGGAATATTAGTTTACTAAGTGGTGAAAGAGGGAAAGAATTGAGAGGCAAAGAGTGATGGTGCAGAATGGCTGAAAATAGGGGAAAAACTATTTTGAGTAGAGTTTTTCTTTTCCCTGTGTTTCAACGACTTCTCATCCTCTCCTTGTGCCCTCTCAATTCTCTCCCTCTCCAACCCTCGTTGCCCCTCTCTCTCACCACTTAGTAAAGTAATATTCCATTGAAAAAAATTTCAGTGCTGCCAAACATGGCCTAAATAGATAATTATTCCAAAGAGACATGAAGTTCAATATGAAATAACAGTCACTTTTTCTATTTTTGAACTTCAAAATCTATTTGCAGGGTTGTTCATGAAGTAATTAAGTCTTATTATATATAAACACATGAATAATTATTTGGAAAATTGGAAAAGCTCATACTCAACTCAACTCAACTAAACTCAACAAAGCTTTTGTCCCAAACTAGTTGGGGTCAGCTAAATGAATCCTTTAGAAAAATTTCAAGAAGGATAAATTGATATCCTAGGTTGGAAGCAATTCTTTATATGGATTACAAATTCAAGATTCAGGGAATAGAATTTCTTTATAAAGAAGAAGCTAGTTCAAAGAAGTTTCTTCTCCATACCTCGAAGCGAGCCACTCGGATGATCTTTCGAGTCAAATTCGCAAGCTTTCTGCCGAGAGATGATGTGACCAAAATCCAGAGACTTCTTCTGCGGCCTACCTCGGTTTTTATATCCATGGAAGAAAGTTTGTTCTTGAAAATTGTCGCTGGTAAAAATTACTACCCTCTCACACGCGGTTTTATCGAAAATTAGTACATTGAAACGCATATTTCCATCGTATCTAAAAACTAGAAATTCAGAAACCCTCAAGGAGTGGGCTTTGGCAAATTCCTGCCAACCTTCCTGCAGATATGTACCATTGATTTTTTTACTCAATTCCACATGCCAAACCTTACTGCTAGGACCCTCTAGAATGGCTGTTCTTTTAGATGATGCTTCCTTTGAAATATGCTTCATGAAAGCTGGTGGAATCTTCTACAAATTTAAAGTCAGTTACGATTTCAGCACAGCATTTGGGGGTCAGAATAATGGGTTATTATCCATTTTTAAATTCCAAGACAAATGAAAAAGAACACAAATAAAAACTAAAAAATTGTACTAAGTAGGAAGAAACAACAGAGAACAGAACAGACCCTTAAAGCAAACAAATGCACCATCGATTTCATAGTAAAAAAAAAATTCATCCACTCTAAAGCAAATACAAAGCAATTAGCAATGAAAGATTATGTCCCAAGAATGCAAAACCAAAGATTGTAATCTGGAAATTGAGAGGAACAAAAAGAAAAGGCAAAAATATTCCACAAATTTAAAAACAGTAACATTTTTAGCTCACCATCTTGGGGTCAGAATAATGGGTTATTTTGCATGCAAAGAGTGCAAACCTAAGATTTTCATCTGGAAATAGAGAGAAAAGAGAAATACCAGACTGTGGGAGAAATCTCCCAAGAGAACTTTGAAGAAGTGGGGCTTCCTTTCCAAGCTTTTTCGAGGTGGCCTTGCCATTCTAGAATCAAAAGAAGGGTATGAAGTGCTCTGAAAAAACAGATATTGCCATTCCTCCTTTCACTCAAATGCTGCTGCATTTGGAGATGGGATGCTAGAAAACCCAGATATTGGAAAGTGGCAAGTGGCATCTTCTTCTTCTCAAACACGAAATCTCGGAGAGAGAGAGAGAGAGAGAGAGAGAGAGAGAGAGCACTCTTACACGATTACACATGAAGAAATGGTACCTTGAAGTTGAACTATTTTAGTTCAATTTTCATAGGGGATTTGCTAGGGACCATTGCAGAAGGAATTTCGCAAACCCTCTGTTGCATGAGAAAGCAGAGGGTTTCAAAAGATTTTGTCTAATTGATGAGGTTACTGCTCTCTCATGCAACAGTGACCTTGATTTATAATAGGGAAGTTGAAGTATTCAAACTTGGGACAGCCCCTTCTGGTGTATTTATCAGTTTGTCACTACTCTTTTACACTAGGCGAGGCTGTCCCAAGTAGAAAAAGGGGGAAATATATCATTTCCCTTTAAATAATATCCCTCAAAATTGTAGAAATAGAAAATTTTCCAAGAAAACAATTAGTCAAGAAATATATTTCCTGGGCCTAAGGAACAATGCTTAGATCAATTTTTGGGTCACTACTCTTTTACGCAGGAGGTGAGTGTCCCAAGTAGAAAAAGGGGGAGAATAAATCATTTCCCTTTAAATAATATCCCTCTAAATTGTAGAAATAGAAAATTTTCCCAGAAAAAAAATTCTTCAAGAAATATATTTCCTGGGCTTAGGGATCAATGCTTAGATCAATTTTTGGGTCACACACGGCGACAGCTATGTGTAATCTCGACCCTTAATGTCAGAGAGCGTCATGAGATGACCCTATGGTTTTGATCTCATGAAGAATAGGCATCCCATGCTCGAGATTAAGGACTGAAAGGAATCAACAATTTAGCTTTACTAATATTCGCACTACCATGTTTTGATAATGTAATGAACTCAACTTGTCTTTTCTTTTTTTAATAGCCAGTTGAGAGCTCTTTTAGGATTTGTAAATGCCTTTGATGGCTTAGCCGGTTAAATAATAAAAAGGCAGAGGTGAGTTCATCCCATTGTAAGAAAATAATTTCAGCCGTAGCAATTCGAAATTATTATTATTAATTTTTTACAAAGACCTTCAATTTATAATTATAACCCATTCAGTAATTTATAACCATATATCATTTCCCTCTAAATCGCGTAAATGGTAAAGAAATTACAAAAAAAAAAGAAAAAAGAGAGAAGTGTTAGTGCGCTTAAGTGGTTATAATGCCTCCCATTCGTTTAAATGTTTGGGTCCCACATACAGGAACCAATGGGAGGCATTATAACCACTTAAGCGCACCAAAAAAATTGTGAGCTTAAGCGCACTTCTTTCTATTCAAGGGCTCTTCTTATATTCAAATGGTTTTGAAGTTAATTATGATTATTTGCAAATAACAGTTATAATAATTTTTGAAATGGCATAGGGTACCTTACTAAGTAATTACAAACACTTGCTGAATTAGGACAAAAAGATCAAAAGACCGGTTTACCCTCTTCTACTTCTTTTGTTGTCTCCTTCTCCCTTTTCTTCTGCTTGTCATCTCCTTCAATTGATATCTTTTTTTGGTTCTTCATGTGTTTGTTTTCATTGCACTGTTTCCCTTCAATTCGAGTCTTAAGGAGGAGAAGAAGAATTGACCAAAATTGACAAAAAAAACCTTAAAATCAGCAAAAATCGGGTTGAATCAGTACAGTAAAATGAAAAGTCAGGTTGAATTGGTAAAAAAATGGGTTGAATCACCATAAACTAAGTTGAATCGGTAAAAAAATCATTATGAATTATCAAAATATTGAGTTAAATAGATCAAAATTGGATTTTTACTGATTCAACCTGACCTTTTGATTTAAGCCAATTTTTCACCCTGATTTTTTGTCAACTCAGCTGGGTTTTGCCCATTTTGTCAACTTTTGCAGCTTTTATTTATTTTCTTTTAATTCTTCCTCTTCTTCTGCTTCTCCTTATTCTTCTTCTTCTTCAAGGGTAATGGAGATCTTCAAACTGTGCAGCACCAAGAGGTTTATGGGCTCAGGAGAACAGTTGCAGGAGATAACATAAATAAAAATGGGTGAAATGTAAAAAGTAAAAGAAAAAGGAAGAAAAAGAGGAAAACAGTATTTTGAATCATAAGATGCCCCTAATGGGTGAATAGTTTTGAAATTACCTTTCTTCAGTTATTTCAGCTACTCACTGTAATTACCTTTCTTCAGTAATTTCAGCTACTCACTGCAAATAAAACTAACCTAAACTTATGGTATTAACAAATAAGGATAAATTGTGGTGGCATTAAAAGAGGCCTCAAGTCACTCTCAAACCTAGTTTGCAGGAAAATGGGAAAAAAATATCAAATAAAAAGAAACCATAGTCTTTAGTTGAATGTAAACATCCACAAACTGGCATAACTACATATATATACACACAGGTACCTGCTATAGATGCACAGTGCTGCCCAGGCAAGGCACAAGACAGCCCAGGTGAGCCAAAAGAATTCTTAAAGGAAATATAACTAGTAAAACATACAAAAAGTATGCAATTTTTGTAGTAAGTTCTCTTTCAACTAAGAAAAGATATATACAGAACATTTATCCATCAGTATTTAGTTACATACCATGTCTGGGTAGAAACATCTTCCTCCTCTCAAAATGGAAGTATTTAGTTACATACATAACTTTAAGCATACCAAGAACCATCAGAAGGCTTGAGATATGATCTGTGCCTTATTTTCTTCAGACAAACGGAGAATATGCACAGACATTTTGAGCTTACCCACAAGCTCAAATATGCAGGAATCTCCTTCTTCAAGATTGTTACCCCGTGCAAAGGCAGTCCACCCACGAGATATTGAGTATTTATTACTATTGTAAACAAGCAGCTTCACTTCCCATGCCTTCCCTTTCGGATCTAGGAGGATAATATTGACTCTTTTGTAAGGAAAATGTGCCCTTGCGAAACAAATTGGTATGTCCTGCATAGTTAAAGCTAATCAGTAGAAAACAGTTACTGAGACAACAGCATGCAAGTCAATCATGATAAATGTACCAACTAAAGCATTGATTACTACACAAGGAATGCTAATTTCCTATTCTTCTTTTTCTCATGAATTCTAAAACTGCCCGTGCAAGCCAGGAAGCGGGAAGAGTTTATTATGACCAACCCATCTCAAGATTAATCTCCCCTCTCTTCTCTTCCTACAAATTTACCAACAAAAAGAAAAGAGACATCCATGCACATGCACACGTGAGAGAGAGAGAGAGAGAGAGAGAGAGAGAGAGAGAGAGAGAGAGAGAGTTCTTACAAATTACATTGAAACCAATTCATTACTACAAAATAATATTCACAGTTCATTCCCCAATGTAGAAATTTGGACCTATTACCCATGGTTCTTTGAGATATTCACCACAAGAAAATTCTTCACCAAGCACCGATCTGTACTAGCTTAAGCCCCAACTAATTAAAACGACTTCTTATTGATATTTTTTCATAAAAACAAAAATAAGCCCATACAGACATCACCACCAGCACCATAGATCACTTGAGGACCTCTATCAGCTTTCTAGATAAACATCCTTGGCTAATGAGAACCCAGAAAGTCCCAACTAAGTTCCTCTCCTTATTATATTTAGTACCCTTGTACTTCCTCAAACAACCTCCCCACCCTCCACCCCGACCAAAAAAAAAACACCACCAAAAAACTAAAAAGGAATTTGAACATGAAATTGCAGATTTAGCAGTCTTAATCTCCAAACAATTCATGGATAAGATCCCTCACGGAGCACAACCGTATTACTTCTAGCATTCTTAATCCTAAATGCCATATAGCACCCTAAATTTGGACTTTGTTCTTCTTGAGGAAAATGCCCACCTGATGCAAAGCTTGGTTGATCCTCTTATCTTCACTATTTTTTACTCAAATTATTCCAAGTTCATTGCGTAAAATATAAAGTACTCTATACACAAACTTTGATTAGAACATTTAGAAAAATCATATAACTTAACCAAATTTTCAAGTCCTCACTCAAGCATATAAGCTGCAAAGGATTATTTGAGCATTTGTCCAATTTTTTGCTTTATTCTTTGATATTGAGACTACTTAAGTCATTGAAATGCTGAAAAAGTTCTATTAATTTGTAGATCGTACTCAGAAGTCAGAACACCTGCTTAAAATGGATGTCCAAACCAAGCAAGGGTCTCACCTGCTCAAAGCCTTTGAGAACCCTAGACTTGTTGAGTGGGTAGAGTGTTATAATCATCAATAACTGGCATGCAAGCTTCATGAATAATCAGCAAATCTCAAAACACGTTCTAAAAATGACATACAATCAAAACATATCCAAGAGTAGTTAATAGGAGCAAACCAGGTCTTTTAATTTTTTTGTCTGTCAAAGGGATACAACCAATGCCCAAAACAGCAAATTTGCAGCATTCCCTTATACCTCTCTACTAAGTGGGAGATGCAGAAGAAATGACACGGCTACTGATGACAGAAGCTCCAAGGATGATAAATGAGGGGCTAGATGGGAATTTTTATTTACTCCAGAGACGCATAGCTCCAATTTTAAAGCATCCACAAAGTTTAGCCTCTAAACACAATTGTATGATATAATTTGTGTTGAAATATATTTACATGATGAAAGGCAATACAATATATACGTTATCAGAATACTCACGTCACATATAGGCTTGATGGAGATTAAAGGGAAAAATTGAAAATGAACTGAAGACATAAAAAGTGGCAAAATAGACTCACCACAACGAATCCCCTACGCACATGACACGAAGTGATAATTTTCGTAAAAAATGGCAAATTAGAGGTAAAGGAGCTGGCTGTTTCCAGGACTTTTCCTTTTTCTTCTGACATAACATGATGCCTTCTTCTCAAATAATGAACTTTTCCTTTTTCTTCTGGCATAACATGTTGTATTCTTTGCAAATAATGAACTCTTCCACCAACACTAACAAGTGGGTCAAGATCCTCTGTTTGAATCCTTAAAACCCCATCAGGTATATGAGATGGCTTATATTTGCCTGCATCATAAAAAAAAATTGTTAAATAAACCTACGGTAGATCATTGAGAAGCAGATAACTGATAGCTCTATGATTGCAAATGAGATCGTGGACTACTATGTCAAGAAGGGGAAGAAGGGCATATTATGTAAATAGAACATGGAGAAGGCTAATGACCGAGTGGAGTGGAAGTGTCTCCTTTACCTCCTGAGGAGGATGGGTTTTGGAAGTCGATGGTCCTCATGGATTAGGAGGTGCATTTTCTTCAGCTTGCGTCTAAAGGATTCTTCAAGTCATCGCATGGTTTGAGGCAGGGGGACCCCCTCTACCACTTCCTATATGTGATCATAGCGGAGACCCTTAGTAGACTGATCAATAAAGGCAGAGTTAAATTTAATTAAAGGCTTTAAGTCGGGCGAGCAGAACTTGGTGGTTTCTCATCTGCAATTCACAGATGATACTTTGATCTTTAGCTTGTCAGAAGCAGAGAAAATTCTAACCTCAAGGCGATTCTATGGTGCTATGAGTTGATCACAGTTCAGAGATCATACTTTAGTAAATCAAGGCTGATTCTATCACTGAGCTTGCGAGGGTTCTTGGATGTAGGGTAGACAAACTCTCGTCACCTTACTTAGGCCTGCCTCTAGGCGTGGATAAGCTGAAAAAGAATGCTTGTGACCCTATTGAGGAGCAGGTGGAGCACCAATTGGATACTTGGAAGCACAATATGGTGTCATTGGGGGGTCAAATAACCCTGATCAAGGCTGTCTTAGCGATCATTCCTATCTACCACCTATCAGTGTTCCAATATCCCATGAGTATTGTTCACATAATTGAGCAAATTCAGAAAAGGTTTTTATGGGATGGTTCGACTGAAAGTAAAAGTTCCACCTTGTTAGTTGGAGGGCGGTTTTCATGCCTATAAAGTACGGAGTGGGCATAAGAAGCTTGAAATATGTCAACAAAACTGTTTGGGGGAAATGGCTCTGGAGATTTGGGGAGGAAAGACTTCATTTGTGGTCTAGGGTGATCGAAGCCTATTTATGATTCTGAACTGGGCCAATGGCCATCCTAGGACGGGTTTAGATGTAGTGGAGTGAGAGTTTGGCAAGATATTTTAAAACAAAAACATAAGTTCTACTAAGGTATCAGACACATAGTGTATTCAGGCAATCAAATTATATTCTGGTATTACAAATGGTGCCAAGCTTTTGCCCTTAAAGACACATTCCCAGACTAATTCACAGTGGTGGTGGATAAAGAATCCTTATTGAAGGAGTGCTTCGATTAGGTGGATGGAAGAATCTCTTGGAAAGTGAGGTTTAGGAGGAATTTCTTCGATGGGGAAGTGGATCGGGTGGCAAGTCTTTTGCGGACTCTAGAAGCTTGCTTCATAAAAAGGACAGGTGAAGATAAAAGGGTTTGGATATGGTGCTCGTCTGGATATTTAGGGGCTGTTTGATTGCGGAAAATCTAACCTTGAAGAAGGCCTTGTCCCGGAGTGCCAGTTATTAAGGGTAGCTTGTCCTGAATTAGCTTATCTAATGTTTGTCGACTTTGTTTTCTATCTTGGAATTATTTTTGTCCATTGTTTGTTCCATGCTATACTAACAAGGAATAAATAATTTAGAAGAAGATTAAGTGAAGGACACTCGCCGCAACTAGAGCAACCCTACCTCATAAAATGACCAAAATACCCTTATCTCAAAGAAACTAGTTAAAATCTCTTCTCATAGAAAATGGCCAAAATACCTGTCTTATGAAAAATGACAAAAATTCCCGTCATAGAATTATCAAAGTACTACAAATCTCTCATAAAAAAATAATCAAAATACCTTTATCCATATGAGGTATGGGGTGAATGAAAGAAGATGGTATTTTTGTCATTTTATAAAAGATAGGAGTACTTTGGTAATGTTTTATAAAATAGGATTTCTTAAAATTTTTGATAAGATATTTTTTATCTTCTTCTATGAGATAAGGGTAATTTGGTCATTTTTAGGCAAGACTATTTTTCCATTTTTCTCATTAGATAAGGGTATTTGTGCCATTTACAATGAGAAAAGGCTATTTTGGATAATTTTATGAGATATGAGTACATAAAATTGTTCTAGGATTTTTTAATTATTAGTTATTTATTATTTTTCTTATTTTTTAATTTTTATCAAACTTAAAATGGCTTTTTGTAAGGGTATTCTGGTCATTTTCTATAAGGCAAGGTATTTTGGTCAATTTCCCTGAGATACCGGTAATTTTATCATTTTCTACAAGATAGGGGTATTTTGGTCATTTTATAAAAAAGTGGTATTTTGGACATTTTCAATGAAATGGGATATTTTGGTCATCTTCTATGAGATAGGGGTACATTGGCTTTTTTTTTTATGAAATATGGGTGTTTTAGGATTTTTTTTCCTTTTTTAGGACTTGTAATTTTTTGTCCTGGATAAGTGAAATTCCATCTCTCATCTAGAATTTCACTTGCCCTCATTTTCTAGGTTAAGTTCATAAGTTGAGATTGTTTTTGTCCAGGACAGTTGTTCAACAAATGCTGAATAAGCACTTGTCCTCGAATAAGTTCTGGCCCCAAAAATTATCCTGAAATCAAACAGGCCCTTAGTGTCAAATTTTTCTACTCTGATTTGGCTATGAGTTCTGGCCCTCGCTTCTAGCCAGGGTGTGGAGCATTCCAGTGCCTCCCCAGGTCAATGCCTTTGGTTGACTCCATTTCAAGACAAGATCCACACTGTAGATCATTTTCACAAGTGGCATATGTTGATAGTGGAGCATTGTGCCCTTTCTGTCCAAGCTGGGGAGACAGTACATCATATGTTTCTACATTGTTACACAGCCAAAGAAGTATGGGGTAAAACCTTACGTAAGTTTCGCTTATTGTGGGACTTTTCCCAAATATGTGATCGATCTTTTGGAGGAGTGGTCGTGTGTGCCTTGGTGTTCAAAAGGGAAGACTCTTTGGAAAGTGGTGTTACTTGCCACTTTAGTGCTTTGGAAAGAAAGGAACGCTCAGGTCTTCAAGGGCACAGTTAAGTTGCCTCACATGGGTCAAAGCCCTCCCGAACTTTCGGGTCATATCTTATCAGTTGTGGCATTGTTGGATAAATATTTGCTTTAGCTATGAGGAGAGGCCAGTGTCCTCACTAAAATGGGAACCTCCAGACCCATGGTCCCTTAAGCTAAACTTTGATGGATCCCGTCTTGGTGACCCTTGTAACCCTGGAACAGCGGAAGTAGGAGGTCTTCCAAGGGAAAACCAAGGAGTTACTAAGAGGGCATTCTCAGGCCCCATTGGAACATCGAAATCGAATGAGGCAGAGGTCAGAGCGGCATTATAGGGCTTTCATCTTTTAAAGAGGCCATTCATGGATAATCTCCTGGTTAAAGGAGACTCCCGGAATATAATTAGGTGGCACGACGATAGTTGTCCTCCCACTAGGAGGTTCGCGCTTGGATCAACGAGATTCTCGAGTGAGCAGAAGCGTCTCGAACTCGCTATAACCTCTAGGCATGTGAGGAGATCAGCCAATGGTATGGCTGACAGATTAGCTAGGGCGGGAATGGCCAGAGATTCCTTAGAGTTGTTTGACTTTCTTCACCCTAGACTCCATTTTTAGTTGTTTGCTCTTTTTGTTGCTTTACCTATTTTCTTAAATGGCCATCTGGGTCCTCTATTCTTTGTCCTTTTCTCTCTTCAAAAAAATTTCTTGCCATTCAAAAAATAACTAAACCTTGTGGTAGATTTATAAATTAGAAATGGAAGCAGCTAACAGAAGCATTAAATGTCAACTTAAAATGAATTGTCAAGCATATCTGCGTACATTCTTTACCTTAAGGCCATGTTTGCCAACCATGAATTTTTTTTAATGGAGTATTAGTTTACTAAGTGGTGAGAGAGAGGTACGGAGACTGAGAGATGGAGAGAAACTGAGAGGGCAAGAGTGATGGTGCAGTGTGGCTGAAAATAGGGAAAAAACTCTATTTTGAGTACAGTTTTTCTTTTCCGTGTTTTTTCAGCCACTCTGCACCATCACTCTTGCCCTCTGAATTCTCTCCCTCCCCCACCCTCCTTGCCCCTTTCCTACCACTGGATAAACTAATATTCCATGGAAAAAAATTTCATGGCTGCCAAACATTGCCTAAATAGATAATTATTCCTCAAAAAAAAAACATGAAGTACATACGAAATAATAGTGACTTTTTTCTAATTTTGACCTGCAAAATCTAATTAACGATAATCTCATGTCCAGGATTTCACATGCATCTAGAAACTATTTGCAGGGCTGTTCATGGAGCAATTAAGTATTGTTAAATGCAAACACATGAATACTTATTTGGGCAAGGAAAGGAAGAACATCAAGAGAACATTGAAGATACATGATACCTGTAACCTATGTGAAGAAAATTGGAAAAACTCATCCAAAGGATACAGTTGATATCCTAGGTTGGCGGCAATTCTTCATATGGATTACAAATTCAAGATGCATGAAATATTATTTCGTTCACAGGGTGAAATCTTCATAAAGAACTATGAATAAGATAGTTCGAATTAGTTTCTTCTCCTTACCTCGAAACGAGTCACTTGGATGTTTTTTCGAGTCAATTTCACAAGCTTTTTGCAGAGAGACGAAGTGACCAGAATCCAAGGACTTCTTCGGCGGCTTACCTGGTTTTTTAGGTCGATGGAATAAAGTGGGTTCTTGAAAACTGTTGCTGGTAAAAATATCTTCTCTCTCACACGCAGTTTTATCAAAAATTAGTACACTAAAATGCATATTTCCATCGTATCTAAAAACTAGAAAATCAGAAACCCTCAAGGAGTGGGCTTTGGCAAATTCCTGCCAACCATCCTGCAGGTATGTACCATTGAATTTTCTGCTTAATCCCACATGCCAAACCCTACTTGTAGGACCCTCTAGAATGGCTTTTCTTTTAAATAATGATTCCTTTGAAATATGCTTCATGAAAGCTGGTGGAATCCGCTACAAATTCAAAAACAGTTACAGTTTCAGCACACCATTTGGGGATCAGAATAATGGGTTATTGTCCATTTTTAACTTCATGGGTAAATGAAAAAGAACACAAATAAAAAGAAAAAAATAGTACTAATCAGGAAGAAACAACAGAGAACAAAACAGACCGTTAGGCCCTGTTTGGATTGCAGGAAAATTATTTCTTGAGGAATTTTTTTCTTAGATCTTTTTTCTTTTATTTCACAATTTTGGAGAGAAATGATAAATTTTAGGGATATCGTTATGCATAAAGGTCACTGAAACAACTTAAACTGTGGTGGCACAAGTTACTTTTTTTCATGTGTATTCAATCAATAAAATCGCATAAAATTTTAGAAAAGTTTTATCTTTTCCAAACTTTTACAAAAAATTCCTCCAATATCCAAACTGGGCCTTAAAACAAACAGATGCAACATCAATTTCATAGCAAATTTAAATACAGTTACAAATTCACCACACCATTTTGGGTTCAGAATAATAGGTTATTTTGCATTTTTAACTTCCTTGGTAAATGATAAAGAATAAAAAGTAAGAGTAAAAAACCAGTTCCAACAGGAAGAAACAACAGAGAATATAGTGTACCACTCATTTCAGGAAAAAAAATCGCATGCAAAGAAAGCAAAAACTAAGATTGTCATTTGGTAATAGAGAGAAACAAAAAAAAAAAATACCAGACGGCGGGAGAAATCTCCCAAGAGAACTTTGAAGAAGTGAGGCTTCTTCCTTTCCATCCTGTTTGAAGGTGGCCTTGCCATTCTTGAATCAAAAGAAGGGGATGAAGTGCTCTGAAATGCCTCCTTTTAGGAACCCAATTCAGTTCAGTCAAATACTGCATTTGGATATGGGATGGTAGAAAAAGTAGATGTTGGCAAGTGGCATCTTCTTCCCGAACCCCAAATGTGTGTGTGTGAGATAGAGAGAGAGAGAGCTTTTGCACGATTTCACATGAAAAAAAATGTTAAACTTTCAACAACCAAGGTTTTAAATTTCACGATTTCAAATGAAGCTTTTGCACGAGCCAATGCCGTTTTATAAGCCTTTTTAAAAAAAAAACACTTTTGTAACAATTATTTGCAAATAATCATAATTAATTTCAAAACCATTTTCATATAAGGTTATATTCAAATAAAGAAAACATTTCCTACACACTTGTGTAGGTAAGTTACCTACACACTAGCTTAAAATACATAGGGGGCCCACATTGTTTGGGTGATCCAAACTATTCATTTGAATGGTCCTCACAGAGATAGGGTGTCCACAAAAAATCAGATCCATAGGATCATCCCAACCCTACGATTTGTGGAGGTAAAATGGACGTGTATAAACCTTCACAAATTAGTCCATTTTTTGCCTCCATAGTTTGAATGGTTGGGATGATCCTATGGATCTGATTTTTTGTGAACACCCTATCTATGTGAGGACCATTCAAATGAATGGTTTGGATCACCCAAACAACGTGGGCCCCTATGTATTTAAGCTAGTGTGTAGGTAACTTACCTACACAAGTGTGTAGGAAATGTTCTATCATTCAAATAATGTTTAGAGGTATCCAAATAGGCCCTAAAACCTGAGTTTGGCAGTAATTTTAAGTCTTTTTTTTTTTTTTTACCTTTGTTCATTGTCAAGGGCTATAAATTCAGCCTGACATCGACTTATGTTTACAATTTAGGGGAGGTTGATATCTCACCTTTTTTAATCATTCCACCTCTTTCTATTTGCTTTGTTCTGTCTTTTTAATTTGCTTTTCGGAAGGGATCGAAATTCATTTTTGTTCACCCTCTGCTGTGCCCGAAAAGCAAAGGCATGTAGTTGAAAAATTGGAGGTACCTCGTTACTGAGCAGAGGAGGCAAAATGAATAAAATAAATTATATGGGCCAGTCGATCGCCATCGTAGGAAATACATTACTTTTATTACTGTCAAAGTGGATGATATTCACTTTGATCCCACGAAAAGGCTATTCCCGGCTCTATTTTTATAAGAAAACAACCACCGAAGACAAGGTTTTCAATTTTGGTCTTCACCAAAACCGAAATTTTAACTGAAATCTCAAAATTCGGTAAAGGCGCTCAAAATGGCGGCTTTTTGGGCCAAAATTTTCGGTAATTTTGGCTGAAATTCTGTAAGGAGATAAAAAAATTAATATTTTATCAAAAAATTTACCAAAATTTCCTAAATTTCTACCCAAATTTGGTAAATTTGGCAATTTCGGTTAAGGAAATCCTAAATTTCTGTCTCCGCCGAAATTTAAAACCTTGTAAAAGGTTTTAAATCGAAACGGGATAAACCTGAAACCGTCTATAATTTCGGCTGAAATTTTGATTTCATTTTTCCTGAAATTTTGGTCTGTAATTTTAGGAAAACCCCAAAAAATCTTTGAATTATTCTATTATTTAATATTATCCCGAAATTTCTTAATTTTGAAATTTTTTCCTGATTTTCGAATTTAAGCTGACTTTGCCCATTTTTTCGACCTTTTGTCGATTCCGAAATTTCTTAATTTTGAAATTTTTTCCTTGTTTTCGAATTTAAGCTGGCTTTGCCCATTTTTTCGACTTTTTGTCGATTCAAATTTTTTTTTTTTCCTTCTTCCACTTCTCCCTATTCTTCTTTTTCTAGGGCGATGGCGATCGTCGAACCGCGAAGTGGCAAGAGCTTGACCAGCGGAGGAGAGGAACAATTGCAAGTTGCAGAAGGAAACAAAAAAAAAATGAATCAAAGGTAAAATGAATAAAAAAGGGGAAAATTGTCTTTTCAATCATATTGTGCCCCTAACGGGTGAATAGTCTTGAAATTACCTTTCTATAGTCATTTCATTTCCTTAACAGAAATTGCTTGGGAAAATGCTCAATGATAAATTTAGTGGCTTCCAAAGATGTGCTTTAATGCCTCGTCTGCAAATGAAAAACTATACTAAACTAATGTTATTTTCCCACCCTAAAAATTGGGGTGGGATACCTAATGTCATAATAAATTAAATAAAAAAAAAAAAAAAAAAAAAAACTAAAGTTATTTAAAAACAATGATCAATTTTGGTGGCATCCAAAGAGGAAATATAACTACTAAAACAAACAAACAAAATATAGGCAGTTTTTTTTGGAGTACGTTCTATTTCAAGCAAGAAAATATATACACAGAGCATCTAAATGAGCATGTTCTCTTTCAACTATATATATATATATATATATATATATATATATATATATATATATGAGAAAACGGTTCCTACACATATGTGTAGATAAGTTATCTACACACTAGCTTAAAATACAGTGGGGGCCACATTATTTGGGTGATCCAAACCATTCATTTTTAAGGCCTTCACATAGATAGGGTGTCCACAAAAAATCAAATCCATAGGATCATCCTAACCATTCGAACTGTGGAGGCAAAAAATGGACTAATTTGTGAAGGTTTAAAGACATCCATTTTACCTCCACAAATCGTAGGGTTGGGATGATCCTATGGATCTGATTTTTTGTAGACACCCTATCAAAAGTGAGGGTCTTTAAAATGAATGGCTTGGATCACCCAAACAATGTGGGCCTCCACTGTATTTTAAGCTAGTGTGTAGAGAACTATCTACACATATGTGTAGGAACCGTTTTCTCTCTCTCTCTCTCTCTCTCTCTATATATATATATATATATATATATATAGAGAGAGAGAGAGAGAGAGAGAGAGAGAATGGTTTGTGAGCGCTGCAGTGTCAAAAACTCATGTGGGCCCACATTTTTGGGGTGATCCAAAGCATTCATTTGAAAGGCCCTTACATGGAGATTGTGCCTACAAAAAATCAGGTCCATATGATCATCCTAGCCCATTCAAAAGTGGAGGGGAAAATGGATAGATATTGTTTCTCCATAGATCTGTCCATTTTTTCCCTCTACATTGGCAGGGTTAGGATGATCCTAAAGGGCTCATTTTTTGTACACACCTTATCCATAGAAGGGCCTTCCAAATGAATGCTTTGGATCACCCCAAAAATGTGGGACCACATGAGTTTTTGAAGCAGTTGCTCAGATAAGCTATCTGAGCAGCTGCACAGGAACACTTTACTCGCACTCACACACACACACACACACACACACACACATATATATAGAGAGAGAGAGAGAGACAGAGAGAGAGAGAGAGAGGAAACTGTTGGTGCGCTTGAGCTCACCAAAGTTATGGTGCTCTTAAGCGCCCAATCACATGGGGGCCCACTTTGTTAGGATGATCCAAGGCATTCATTTGAAAGGCCTTATCATAGATAGGGTGTGTACCAAAAATCAGCTCCATAGGATCATCCTAACCCCTCCATTTGTGGAGGACAAAATGGACAGACAGTGTTTGTCCACAAATCTGCCCATTTTGTCCTCCACAAATGGAGGGGTTAGGATGATCCTATGGAGCTGATTTTTGGTACACACCCTATCTATGATTAGGCCTTGCAAATGAATGGTTTGGATCACCTATTGAGCTGTGGGACTCATGTGATTGGGGAGCTTAAGCGCACCATAGGTTTGGTGCGCTTAAGCTCACCAACAGTTTCCTCATATATATATATATATATATATATATATATATAGGGATTTGCTACGGACTATTGCAGACAAAATCTATTGAAAAGTTAAAAAGATATTACTATTGGGACCGGTAGAGGTCACCCTCAAAAGCTAGCCGTTAAGGGGAGGGTGCCCAGTTCCTTATAACCCCATCTACATCTACTCACTTTTCCGATATGAGACCTTTGCTTTTGCGTGGAAGCACCCCAACAATCATAATCTTTAGTTGAATTTAAACATCCACAAACTGGATAAGTGCATATATGCACACTACCTGCTATTGATGCAGAGAGGTGCCCAGGCAAGGCAGCCAAAAAAATTCTCAAGGCTCTGTTTTTTGTAGTATGTTCTCTTTCAACCAAGAAAAGATAAAGATATATCCAGAGTACCTATATACAGATCATGTTCTCTCTCAACCAAGCAGAGATAAATACAGAGCATCCATACATCAGTATTTGGTTACATACCATGCTTGGTAGAAACATCTTCCTACTACAGTAAGAGACAGAATTGCTGCTAGAGGACCAAAAGAACAGAACTTTAAGCATCCCAAGAACCATCAGATGGCTTGAGATTTGATCTGTGCCTTATTTTCTTCGGACAATCGGAAAATGTGCACACACATTTTGCGCTTACCCACAAGCTCAAATATGCAGGAATCTCCTTCTTTAAGATTGTTACCGCGTGCAAAGGCAATCCACCCAGCAGATATAGTGTATCTACTCCAATTATTAATTTTCACCACAATAATTTTCACTTCCCATGTCTTTCCCCTCGGATCTCGGAGGATAATTTTGAATCTTTTTTCAGGAAGATGTGCCCTCGCGAAATGAGTTGGTATCCACTGCATAGGAAATAGCTAATCAGTAGCAAACAGTTACAACAGCTTGCAAGTCTGTCATGATCTAAATGTACTAACTACTAATGCATTGATTATTACATGCAGGGCATTCCTCAGCCTACATCTCCTGATATGAGAACCAAGAAAGTCTCAACTATGTTCCTCTTATTGTCATATTTATTACTTTTGTACTTCCTCAAACCCCCTATAATCAACCAAAAAAAAGTCAAATTTGATCATCAAATTGCATGTGGAGCATAGTCTCAATATCCCAACGATCCATTAATATGATGCATTGTACCGCACAACCCCATCACATCCAGCCTTTTTTTTATCCTAAATGCCATGTAGCACCCTAAATTTGGATTATGTTCTTGCTGAGGAAAATGCCAAAGCAATGCGAAACTTGGTGGATTAAAACATTTGGAAAAAATACAAACCTTTACCAAAATGCCCATGACTTGATTCTAGCATATCATCTGCCAAGGATTATTTGAGCATGTCCATAATTTGCTGCTTGATTCTTTGATTTTGAGACTAAATTCATGGGACTGTAGAAGATGTTGTATTAACTTGTAGATTGTACGCGGAACACTTGCTTATTATGGATGTCCAAACCAAGAAAGGGTCTCACCAGCTCAAAGTATTGGAGAGCCCCAAACTTGTTTAGGGGGGTAGAGTATGCTAATCATCAATGCCTGGACTACAAGCTTCATGAATAATGAAATAATCTCCTAACATGTACTAAAAATGCAGACAATCAAAATGTAACCAACGAGTAGTTAATAGGAGAAAACCAGGTCTTTTCCTTTTTTTGTCTGGGGATACAACAACCAATGTCCAAAACATAAAGCAGATTTGCAGCATCCCCTTACTGCGTACTAAAATATGCCTTTTGTTACTATTGACTTTACAAGCACAATAGAACTCTTGTAAGGTAGAGAGTTTCTAAATGGAAGAAGACACTGAAGAAATGACACACATAGTGATGATATACAAGGAGCAAGAGGGGTTCGGCTAACACTTTGGCTGATCAGCTGGCAAAGGAGGGAGTGGGTTTATTGGTTTTGAGTGTTGTATTTAATGATCCTGTAGCGGGACTCCCGTGATCTATTGTATTACACAGGGACATCTTGTCCCTTTTACGTGTAATTATCTTATCTGGAATAAAATAAACTGTTTCCTTTCGAAAAAAAAAGGGGGGTAAATTTTTTGCTCCAAAGATGCATAGCTCCAAGTTAAGGGAATCCACAAAATTTAGCCTCTAACATATTTGTATTAGGTAGTATATGGTGAATAATATTTACATGATGAAAGATGATATAATATATATGTTATCACAACACTTATATCGCATATTGGTTTGAGGGAGATTAAAAGAGAAATTAATGAAGTGCATGGCATAGAAATTGGCAAAATAGACTCACCACAGTGCGTCTGGAGTGCACATGAAATGCGTTCATAATTGTCGTAAAAAATGGAAAATCGGAGGAAAAGGAGTTGGCTCTTTCCTTAACTTTTCCTTTTTCATCTGACTTCACATGCTGCCTTCTTTGCAAATAATGAACTCGTCCAGCAACACTGACAGGCAGGTCAAGATCCTCTGACTCAATCCTTATAACACCCTCTGGTTTAGGAGATGGCTTATATTTGCCTACATCATACAAACAACGGTCACCTGTACCTAATGGTAGATTTAGAAATTAGAAATGAAAGCAGCTGACAGAAGCACTAAATGTCTACCATTCAAAAAAAAAAACACGGAAGCATTTAATGTCAACTTAAAATGAACACTTTTGCATATCGGCATACATTCTTTATTCTTTACCTTAAGACCATATTTTGCAACCATGAAATTTTTTTCATGGAATATTAGTTTACTAGAAGACTTTTCCTTTCCCCTGAATTTCAGCCACTTCTCGCCCTCTCCTTACTCATTGAGAGGGCAAGAGTGATGGTGCAAAGTTGCTGAAAATAGGGAAAAAACCATTTTGACGAGAGTTTTCTTCTCTGTTTTTCAGCCACTTCTCACCCTCTCCTAGTGCCCTCCCAATTCTCTCCCTCTCCCATACTCCTTGCCCCTCTCCTACCACTTGATAAACTAATTTTCCAGGGTAAAAAAATTCATGGCTGCCAAACATGGCCTAAATAGATAATTATTCCAAAGAAGCATGAAGTTCAATATGAAATAATAGTCACTTTTTTCTATTTTTTAACTGCAAAATCTAAATAATGATAACCTCATGTCCAGGATTTCACATGCATCTACAATCTATTTGCAGTATGAAACAATTAAGCATTATTATATATGAAAACATGAATACTTATTTGGGTAAGGAAAGGGAGAACAACAAGAGAACATAGAAGATAAATAATACCTGTAGCTTATGTGAAGAAAATTCGAAAAGACCATCAAAAGGATACAGTTTGTTAGATGTATGTTTATGTCATGTAGACAAGGTTTTAAATTTCGACCGAAAACTGAAATTTTGGGTTTCGGTTGATAGCGAAACCGAAATCGACTAAACCTGAAAGAGGAGTTTATTTCGGTTGAGTTTATTTCGGTCGAAATTTCGTTTATCCCAAAATTTCGTCCAAAATTTTAGGGATTTCACCCAAAATTCTTATTTTTTATAATTATTCAATATTATCCCGAAATTTCAGCCGAAGTTACCAACATTTTGGAAATTTTGGCTGAAATTTAGGAAATTTCGATCGAAATAAAGGCTGAGAAAAAATAGCCGTATAATAGTTTTCGATTGAAATTTTGGTGGAAATTTCGGTTTTGGTGAGGACTGAAACGCACTACAAAACCGAAATTTGAAACCTTGCATGTAGATGCCTAAGGGCATATGGTCACTTGTAATGTTCTCTCTTCATATAAATACATTAGTGGGGGGGAGTTTTCCCTAACTTCTTCTCCATTCTTCCTCTCTAACATGGTATCAGAGCAAATGCAAACCTCCTAGATAGCAAAACTCCAAACGCAATGGCCAAACCCAAAAGAGGAGCCACATGTCCCACGTGTAGGCCAAACCTAGAAAGAGGGGCCACACGTGAGGGGGAGTGTTAAAGTATAAAAGATCAAATAACACCTTCTCCAACAGCTTAAGCTTTTGGAGTAACTGGTAGTTTCAAATCTCCTTCCGACCCGTCCAGCCCCCTGCCCCGCCCCGCCCCATCCAGCACACCCTCTCTCTCTCTCTTCCCCGCCACTTCTCCACCTCCCCTTCTTTTCTCCGTTTAAAGCCCTCATTTTCCCTCTTTTCTTCTACCGTATTCCCTAATGGCTTAAATTTCTTTACCCTCTCTTCTACTCATTCCACGGCTCCGACTCCTTGTCATTATCTTCTCTCTTTATGTATTAGAGCCCGTCCCATGCCTCCTTCCTATATTGTTTACTCTCACAGCCGCGATCTCCTCTCTTGACTCCACTCGTAGCCCTTCCCTCTTCTTATTTGCTGTCGTCGTGGTTGGGCCTCTTATTTTCTTCTTCTCCACATGGATTCCCCCATCATTGAGGATCCCTCTCTTTGGCAGCCTTCTGTGGCTTTTGTCCTTTCGTCTCCTGCATCCTCGTCTTCGTAGTCACTCCTCTTCGGTGGGTGGTTCATTCCCACCCATGACCACAGCCAAACTAGACGGGTCTAATTACTTGAATTGGAAAGTTGTTGTGGAGACATTCCTCATTGCTAGGGGGAAAGTCTCTCTTATCTGTTGTGATCCTCTTGCTACCGCTGATCCCCACTTATGAGAAGTGGGAACAGGATGATGCTCTTATTCTTACTCTCCTCTGGCAGAGTATGACCATTCAGATTGCGGCTACCATGATGCATCTTCCGACTTCCAGACAGAATTGGGATCATACCGATGTTCTCTATTCTGGGGTCGCAAACCACGCTCGTATATGTGGCACCTATTCACAGTGGATGCATCTCCGGCATGACGACACTCCTCTCTCCATCTATTATAGTTTGTTTGTTTCTCATTGTCAGCAGCTGGACGTTCTTATGCCCCTCACGACTGATCTGACTATGGCCGCCCAGCAGTAGGATTAGCTTCGTGCCGTTCACTTCCTCAAGACTTTGGGCCCTGAGTTCCTGCATCTCCGCCAGCAGATCTTTGGATATGGCACCATGCCTTCACTTCAGGGGGTATATTTGCGTGCACATTAGTGCCTTGTTGGTGATTCTCTGCCCGCTACCTCTGTTGATAGCACTACTACAGCGGCCTATGGCG
Source organism: Tasmannia lanceolata (assembly GCF_043159265.1). Classification (NCBI taxonomy): domain Eukaryota; kingdom Viridiplantae; phylum Streptophyta; class Magnoliopsida; order Canellales; family Winteraceae; genus Tasmannia; species Tasmannia lanceolata. The sequence continues at coordinate 19,285,378 of NW_027518696.1, read as the reverse complement.
TAGGTGGTCGTGCTATCCGTGGTGGTGGTACATTTGGTTGTGGTCGTGGACGTGATTCTAGCCGTGGTGGTCGTCGTGCTGGCCACGATTTTCTTGTCAGCCTGGTGGCCGTCGTCGTCCCTATTGCTCTCACTGTCGGCGAGAGGGACATTATCTTGAGACATGCTACGCTCTACACTCTAAGATGTGCCCTTCCACTAAGCCTCGCTTTAGCCGCTCTGCACACATTTCAGCACCAGATGCTTCAGAGTCCTTGGCCTCTCCATCTCAACCCAGCCCCGCCCCTACTGCTGATAGGGTCCTTCTCTCTTGTGCGGACTATGATGAGTTCCAGCGCCTCAGGTTGACCAGCCGCCCCCCGAGTGCTACTTTCGCCCAGCCAGGTAGCACCCCTGTCCTCTATTTTATGTGTTCCCAAGTCCCCGTTTAGCTTACTTTCAGTCAGTCAGCTTACTAAGCATCTTCACTACTCTGTCTCATTTTATCCATCTTATTTTTTGTTTTAGGATCTCTCGACTAGGCAGACAATTGGCTCTGGCTGTGAGGTGGATGGGCATTATCGTTTGGGCTGTGGCTCTTCCCGTGCCATTTTGCACAGCTGCGTCGCCGCCTATCAGTGGCATTGTCGCCTTGGTCATCCTTGCCTCGAACGTTTACGGCAGATCTCTATTGTTTCTTCTCGTGTTCAGTCTTTTCAGCGCGAGGACCGTGAACTTAGAAAACACCATCGTGTGTCGTTTCCTCCTAGGCATGTTAGTCAGGTCTCGCACCCTTTTGATTTAGTGCACTCGGATGAATGGGGTCCCACGCGGACTACCTCTATTTTTGGATATCGATATTTTGTTGTCTTTATTGATGATTTTTCTCACATAACTTCGCTTTATTTACTTAAGGATCGGTCTGAAGTTTTCTCTGTCTTTTGCACTTTTCATACAGAGGTTATAAATCAATTTAATTGTACCCTAAGATGTTTGCACACTGATAAAGCGAGAGAGTACTTATCCAAATCCAATGGTTTTAATAATTTTCTTTCTACTCGTGGTATTCTTCACCAATCTTCCTGTGCTCACACCTCCTAGCAAAATGGTGTAGTTGAACGGAAGATGAGATATTTAGTGGATGGCGCCCGCCCCCTTCTTATACAAGTGCGGGTCCCAAAGAGTTATTTGGGTGATGTTGTCCTCACCGCCAATTACCTCGTCAATCGGCTTCCTTCCTCGGTCCTTGGTGGTTCCTCACCTTTTGCTATGTTACGTCCTCATCATAACTCCTTCCCTCTCACTCCTCGGATCTTTGTTGTGTGTGCTTTATCCACAACCTTGGTCCTGGCCTTGATAAGTTGGATCCTCGATCTGAATGATGTATCTTCCTGGGTTACTCACGGACCCAGAAAGGTTATCATTGCTACAGCCCTCGCTTGCGTCGGTCCTTCGTTTCGGCCGACATCAACTTTTGGAGAGTGAGTCTTACTTTCTCACTCCTCAGGATAGTATTCCGACCTCTCCTAGTTCCAACCTCCCTCTAATTGTTCCCGTTCTACCTGACCCTGTCGTTGCTCCTTGTCCATCTCCTCCCTTCCTGAGGTTGTTCTTGTTTGTGAGTCATCTTCTTCCTTACAGGTTCCTGCGGCTCCTCCTCCACCTATTACGATGACCTATCAGTAACCGCTGAAATTTGCGGCTCATCCCTCTCCGCCAGCGCAATCGTCAACTCAGCAGGAGATCAAGACTACCATTTATGAGGTACCTATAGATTCTCCCATTGCCTCTCGTACTTGTTCTCATAGTACTACTCATCCCATTTCTTATGTTCTTCCATATAATTCTCTCACCCCTGTTTTTCGTAGTTTTGTGTCTTCCTTGTCTAATGTCTCTTTGCCGCAGCCATTGCCAGCGGCACTTGATCACCCAGGGTGGCGGGCGGCTATGGATCTTGAGATGAGGCCCTTCAGGCCAATCAAACCTAGGATTTGGTCCAACTTCCTCTCGGTGCTCGTCCTGTTGACTACCGTTGAGTTTATACAATCAAACACTTGCCTAATGGGACTGTTGAGCGCCTTAAGCTGTGTTTGGTTGCCAAAGAATATACACAAACCTTTGGCGTGGATTATGGTGAGACGTTCTCTCCAGTTGCGAAAACTCCATCTATTCGTGTTCTCCTCTCTCTTGCTGTCAACTATGGATGGGCCCCACACCAGTTAGATGTCAAGAATGCCTTCCTTCATGGTGAATAAACGGAGGAGGTGTACATGGAGCAACCTTCTGGCTATGTTGCTCAGGAGGAGATGTCATCCTCCATATGTCGATTGAAGAAATCTATCTCTGGCTTGAAGCAGTCCCCTAGAGCATGGTTTAGGAGGTTTAGTGATGCCATCATGTGCTTTGCCATGAAGCAATGTGCAGTTGATCACTCTGTTTTCAACCATCAATCTGCAGTTGGTTGTGTGCTATTGATAGTCTATGTTGATGACATTATCATTACTGGTAGTGATTCGGTGGGGATCCAGAAGTTGAAGACCTTCTTGCAAAAAGAATTTTCTACCAAAGATTTGGGCCGTCTTAGGTACTTCATTGGCATTGAGGTAGCATATTCCACCAGGGGTATCTCCCTCTCACAGAGGAAATACATCTTGGACTTACTTGAGGAGACAGGTTATCCTGGAGTGAAACCTGCCTCAGTTCTCATGGACCCAAATGTGAGACTACTTCCCGAAGAGGGAAACTTATTAGATGACCCTAGCAGATACGGGAGATTGGTTGGTAAACTTATATATCTCCAAGGAGAGGTTTGTTGTTTAAGAAGTGTGGGTATCAGAAGATAGAAGGGTACACATGCAGATTGGGCAGGATCTCCAGCTGACAGGAGATCTACCACAGGATATTGTATCTTTGTAGGAGGTAACATTGTGTCATGGCGAAGTAAGAAGCACGATGTTATATCTAAATCCAGTGCAGAGGCCTAATATAGAGTCATGGCCCACACAAGTGGAGAGCTTATTTGGTTACGTTCTCTTTTGTCAGAGATCGGTTCCCCCTCATCATCTCCTTCTCAGTTATATTGTGAGAATAAGGTTGCGATCCACATTGCCACAAATCCGGTCTTTCATGAGAGGACCAACCACATTGAGGTCGATCGCCACTTTATCCGGCATACGATTCGGAAAGGGGAGATATGCACAGTGTTTACTAGAAGTGTGGACCAGTTAGCTAATATGCTGACCAAACCATTAAACAAATCAAAATTGAGTGACATTTGTAGCAAGCTAGGAATGTTTGACATTTACGTTCTAGCTTGAGGGGGAGTGTTAAATGTACGTTTATGTCATGTGGATGCCTAAGGGCATAGGGGTCATTTGTAATGTTCTCTCTTTATATAAATACATTAGTGTGTGTGTCCGGGGGGGGGGGGGGGGGGGGGGGGTTGTTTCCCTAACTCACTAACTTCTTATCCATTCTTCCTCTCTAACACAGTTGATATCCTAGGTTGGGAGCAATTCTTCACGTGGATTACAAATTCAAGATGCATGGAATATAATTTCATTTCCAGGGTATGAATCTTCATAAACATATATGAATCGGATAATTCAAAGTAGTTTCTTCTCCTTAGTCCTTACCTCGAAGCGAGTCCCTCATATGGTTTTTGGAATCAATTTGGCAAGCTTTCTGCCGAGATACAGCGGGACCAAAATCTAGAGGCTTCTTCGGCGACCTACCTTGTTTTTTGGTTCCATGGAAGAAAGTGGGTTCTTGGAAACTGTCGCTGGTAAAAATGTCTTCCCTCTCACATGCAGTTTTGTCGAAAATTTGTACACTGAAACGCATATTGCCATCGTATCTAAAAACTAGAAATTCAGAAACCATTAAGGAGTGGGCTTTGGCAAATTCCTTCCAACCATCCTGCAGATATGTACCATTGGTTCTTTTTCTTAATTCAACATGCCAAACCTTACTAGTAGGACCCTCTAGAATGGCTGTTCTTTTAGATGATGCTTCCTTTGAAATATGCTTCATGAAAGCTGGTGGAATCCGCTACAAATTTAAAAACAGTTACAGTTTCAGTACACCATTTGAGGGTCAGAATAATGAGTTATTTTGCATTTTTAACTTCTTGGGTCTTGGATAAATGAAAAATAATACAAATAAAAGGTGAAAATGGTTCTAACCAAGAAAAAACAAAGAGAATAGAACAGACCCTGAAGCAAAAAGATGCAACATCGATTTCATAATAAAAACTAAAAACTGATTCATTCTAAATCAACTATGTTGCAATTAGCGATGAAATATTGCATCCAAAGAAAGCAAAACATAAGAATGTGATCTGGAAATCGAGAGGAACAAAAAGAAGAAGAAAAATCCAAAAATTTGACAACAGTAACACTTTCAGCACACTAACAGTTAGGTACCTAACCAATACACCAAAAGCTCAAGAGCTGATGAATGATGAATGTGTTAGGCTAGGCCCTTTAAACCTGTCCCATACCAGGTCGGGTCCCAACTAGTCCCATACCTAGGCGGCCCCCTCTCGAGACTGTAACATTCCAAAATGCTTTCGCATCCACCGTCCTCAGCGGCACACACTGTGACAGCTTTCAATTTAGCCTTTTTTCCAAGTAACCCTCTCCACGTTTTTCGTGGACGTGGTTGCTACTCTGATACCAAATGTTAGGTACCTAACCAATACGCCAAAAGCTCCAGAGCTGATAGAACGCGTTAGGCTAGGCCCTTTAAACCTAACCATACCAGGCTGGGTCCCACCTAGTCCCATACATAGGCGCTCCCCACTGAGATCAGAATACTGGGTTATTTTGCACTTTTAACTTCTTGGTAAATGAAAAAGAATAAAACTGAAAAAGTAAAAAATGGTTATTACCAAGAAGAAGCAACAGAGGACAGAACAAATCCTTGAAGCAAACAGATGCCACATAGTAAAAATTGTTTCATTCTAAAGAAAATACGTTGCAATTAGCAATGAAAGATAGCATCCAAAGAAAGCAAAACCTAACATTATCATTGGGAAATGGAGGGAAAAAAATACCAGACGGTGGGAGAAGTCTCCCAAGAGAACTTTGAAGAAATGTGGCTTCCTTTCTAAGCAGTTTCGACGTGGCCTCGCCATTCTCGAATCAAATGAAGGGTATGAAGTGCTCTGTATAAACAGATATTGCCTTTCATTTCACTCAAATGCTGCATGTGGAGATGCAGAAAAACCCAGATATTGGAAAGTGGGATGTGGCATCTTCTTCCCAAACACGAAATCTCGGACAGAGAGAGACAGAGAGTCAGACACAGAGCACTCTTACATGTGTAACTGAGTGCACTCTTACACGGTTACACATGATCAAAATGGTAGCTTGGACCACTGTGGTCAAATTTTATAGAGAGACCTTCATTTTATTGAGAATTTATATGGTCCCAAAAACAGCAGGACCCACATTTCTCTAGTGATTTAAACCATTCATTTGTTGGCCCTGATGTAGATAGGGTGTCTTCTCCATAAGATGATCCTAACCCTCCTATCTGTGAAGGTTTTTATATTGTGTTGTCCATTTTAAACCTCAACAAATCGAAGGGTTAGGAAGATCTTATGGAGAAGATATTTTGGGCACTCCTTATCTATATTAGGGCCCAACAAATGAATGGTTTGGATCACTCGAAATATGCGGGCCCCACTGCTTATCGGGTGCATCACATGTAAGGCCATTCATCATATAATTTTTCCTATTTATAATAATGAAGTGAGAGAATTATATGATGCCCCTTGAAGTTTGTGGGCGATACGACAAAAGCACCACCCTTGATAATTGATCCAACACTAGCACCAGCCCAAGTACCACCTGCACAGGTGAAGTGATACATTCGCCCCTTTATAGTTGGGAATATCCCTGAGATAAAAGCGTATCATTTCCCTCTAAATTGTAGAAATAAAGAAAAAAGGGAAATGCTATAAGCACAACCATAGTTTGATATTTTCGCTAACCCATCTTGCCTTTTAGTATTTAAATAGCTGTCAAAAGGTTATTACATTTCGCAAAAAGCTCTCCCAAGCCTATTAAAGAAGAAGACTACTAGGTTTGTGCAAACATCAAAATATGGTTGTGTTGATAACATTTCCAAAAAAAATAAAAATTCTTCAACAAATATTTTTCCTGCAATCCAAACAGTGCCTAGGGATCAATGCTTAGATCAATTTTTGGGCCCTCACGAGAACATTAATGTTTAATCTTAACCATTGATCACGTAGAACATCATGAGGCAACCCACGTGGTTTTGATCTCATGGCAAATAAACATCCTATAGATCAATCGCCTAGTGTCTTTCAAAAGATGTGCATCTCAAAGAAATTTGACTAGACTTATGGTCACAGTTGGATCAACAGATCTAATCACATCTCGATCGCACACGTAGACCCCAGAGTGACAATCTAATCACATCTAGATCGAGCATGTGGGGACCATAGTGATATCAGCACATCTTTCCCGATGCACATGGTTTATGGGTGATTGCGTGCATCCGTAGGGATTAGTCCTGGCCTAAACGCGTTAGGGATACCCTATGTCATAAAAAAAGTTATTTTTACAAAGACCTTCAATTCATAATTATATCCCATTACATCATAACTATATCATTCCCCTCTAAATCGTGTAAATGATAAATGAATCCAAATAAGGGCAACTAAGACTGGGGCAAATTGGTTGGCTACTAAGACTGGGGCAAATTGGTTGGCTACTAAAAAATGTATCATTCTAAAAACTTTTGTAAATAGTTTTCAAAAGTTTAAATGAATATCCTCTCTTAGACCTTTTGACAAACACTTGTTAGGTGACTTTTGAAAACCCTAGTTGATTATTTCTTTTTAATCTTTTTATCAAAACACTTGGTGGGTGATTGAAAATTACAAATAAAATGCAAATCCCACAATAAGATAAAGGAATAAGATGAATGGTTTCTTTTAGGCATTTTATCAAACACTTAGTAGAATCCTAGTTGATTTACTCTCTTTAATTCTTTTGACAAACACTTTGTTGATGATTCATGCATGTAAAAAATAAAGAACAAAGACCACAATAAGATAAAGTAGAGAGAGAGAGAGAGAACATACACACAAGAATTTTAGAGTGGTTCGACTCTTAATCCCAAGAGCCTAGTCCACTATCCCCTAGTTTGTCTCCCGGAGATTCTCCACTAGGCGGATTCGCAACCGGCCGGATCTAAATGCACCTTTACAAGGTATTCCGAGGGGTTTAAATAGGTCGCCCTCTCCACTAAGAGTTTCTTGAAGAATACAAGTGTGTATGTGTGTAGGGCTGCAACTCGGGTCGGGCGGGTCGGGTTTTGGAGAACCCAACCCTACCCGAGAAACATCTCGGGTCGGGTCGGGTCGGGTTTTTTTTCGGAAAACCCACGATTCCCAAACCCGGCCCTACCCATGATAAATCTCGGGTCGGGTCGGGTTTTTTCACGTTGACGCAATTTTTTAAGGAAAATTCTTGTTTGGCAAGGCAACTCAACTCATAGAAGTAGAAATTACACTCACATTACACTTGAATCAAACAATGATGTAATTACACTTACATTACACTTGAATCAAACAATGCTGTAATCAAACAATGTTGTAATTACAATCAAACGCTTGAATCAACTCAACTCATAGAAGCAGAAATTACACTCACATACAATAACAGTGGGTGCGTGGGTTTTCACTTTTAACTTGTAACTAACAATAGAAAAAAATGTACATACTATAACTTATGTAACTCGGGTCGGGCCCCTTCAAACCCGGCTCGACCCGAGATTCATGCGGGCTTTTGAATGCTCAACCCGGCTCGACCCGAAACCCATGAAACCTGAACCCGACCCAGGTTATTTTCGGGTCGGGTAAAACCCGGCTCGAGTTGCAGCCCTATATGTGTGTGCCTTCTTCAAAAGCTAATACACTTATGTTTGAGTACAAAACTTCTTCTTGATAAGGAGATACACAAATGAGCTTGTGAATGCTTCTTGAAGTAGATTGAACAATGAGTCTTCATGAAGCTTGCTTGTTGTTGAAGATTTGCAAGTTGAGCTTCAAGCTTGATCTTGTTGATAATGATGGCAAGTTGAGCTTTGCAAGAGATCTCACTCCAAGATGATCACAAATAGACTTAGGAGTCCTTTTTTGATAGATTTGCAAGTTTGAAAAGCACAAAGAAGAAAGATCAAAACTTAAAAGAGATTTTCAAAATATTGCAAGTAGAGCTTGATATTCAAGTTTTTCAAAGTGTAATGGTTGTTTTAAAAGTGTTCTTGGATGCCATATATATAAGGAAGGTTTAAAATTTCGGTTTTGGTACCGGTTTCAGACCCTGAAATTTTGAAATTTCGGTCGAAATCGGGTACAAAACCCAAATTCAATATTTATTCAATATTAAATTTCGGCCGAAATTACCGATTCTGTTGAAATTTCTGTGAAATATTAAATTAATATTAAAAAAAAACAGATTTTTAGGTCAAATTTTGGAAAAACTGAAATTTCGGCCGAAATAAATGACCGTTTCAGTTTTGGGTGATTTCGGTGTCAGTCTCCACCGATCGGATTTCGGTCGAAATTTAAAACCATGTATATAAGCCATCAAATGTAGTTCAAATTAGGGGCAAAATGGTCTTTTTAAGGCCTAGAAAAAAGACCTAGAAAATGTCCAAGAAAACTAGCCGTTATAGAGCCAACGGCTCTATTTTAAACGAGACTTTTGGTTGCAAACATGTTGCAACCAGATGGGCTGCCAGAAGTCTGGTGCATGATCTAGTCAGCCAAAATCTATCTTCCCGGACGATTTTTCTCACCAAATTTTGTGTGAACATTACCAATTTTCAGCCCATTTGGACATCGATTGATTGTCCAACCAATGAAATTAATGAACGAATCAGCGATCTATTCCAAGATCTATTTGGCCAAACATCGACTTCCCGGATGATTTTTCTTCCTAAATTTTGTATGAATGTCAGCTAATATTAGGGAAAGTTCTGTACAAAATTTCAGCTCATTTGGATGTCGTTTGGGTATCCAAATGATGAAATAGATGAAAATTCAGAAGTCTGGTTGCAAGGTCTGATTGGCCAAAAAATTAAGCATCCGGTTGAGTTTCTCCTCAAATTTGGTATGAATATCAGTTGATATTAGGGGAAGGCTCATAAAAAATTTCGGATCATTTGGAGCTTATTTGGGCATCCAACTGATGAGTAGACCTTTGAAAAATACTAGGACTTAGTTGGCAGTTTGGGTATCCAAATGATGAAATAGATAGAAATTCAGAAGTCTGGTTGGCCAAAAAACTAAGCATTCGAATGAGTTTTCTCCTCAAATTTGGTATGACTATCAACTGATATTAGGGGAAGACTCATAAAAAATTTCAGATCATTTGGAGTTCATTTGGGTATCCAACTGTTGAGTAGACCTTTGAAAAACACTAGGACTTTGTTGGTTTTCAAAAGACTTTGAAATTTAATTAGGAAATTGCTTTTGGAAAACACTTGCAAACCCAATCAAAGATTGATCTCCAATCCATTAAAGTGTTTGTGATTCTCTTGGGCTTGATGGACTTCCCATCTTCCTTGAATCCTCACCATCTTCCATTTGTTTAAGCTTTGAAACTCCATTACGATCATATGGGAGACAAACTAAGTTGTGGCATGTAATTGGGAGTGTCTTGGTCCTTCTTGGTTGTTGGATGCTTGATATAATCTTGAGTGGATGTTCCATCTTCCATTGACCTTGTTGTTGATGGATGCTTGAAATTTGCCTTGAATTGGAGGATCCATCTTCCATTGGTCTTGTTGGTACTTTTGTAGCTCGTAAATGATTCTCAACATAAAACCATTAGTACCAAACTACTTTAATCAAGTTGGATTTGTTGTCATAAAAAAATCATAATTAGGGCCACACATGGGAACCCTTGGGCTAACAATAAAGAAATTATGACAAAAAAGTTCCACGGTTTTTCCCACAGTCCAAATGAGGCCTTATTTCTTTAAAAACTTTCTAAATACGCCATATTATTTTGTGGTTGTTTCTCAACTGCATGGTTGGTATCAAAATCAGATTCTTTCTCTGGGTTGAAGACGAAGCTTGGTAGCCACGCTTGTATGGATTCATGATGGCTACGGAGTATTTTCCATCAGTTCAAAGGAGATTTGCTTAATACCAAGAATAGGAAGTAATACTAGACTTGACATCATTTTATTAATACTTAGAGCCAAAAATCATAAATTTAGAGTCATCACTGATATACGATGAATATTCGGATGATGAATAATTAATCATTGCTAAAAGTTCAAATAACGAGTCATTAACTTTTGATGGTGACGAAATGATCAACGAATCACTTAATCGATGGTTGATGGGCTTTGTAAAATCATGAACGAATAACTAAAAGAAATTGGATCTAAGAGCATATTAGGTGAACCAATAGAGATTGAAGGGATCTGTGAATGGAAAACACTACATCGATTTCATCATCAGTTCATATTAACACAATTTTAAGGGCCTCTTTGGAAACCTCTAAACATTATTTGCATATACTCTTATATTCAAATGGCCTTGAAGTTAATTATGATTATTTGCAAATAACGGTTATAATAAATTTTGAAATGGCATAAGGCACACTACTAAGTAATTATAAAAACTTCCTTTTTGTACAAAAAGGATCAAAAGGCCGGTTTACCTTCTTCTACTGCATTCTTGTCTCCTTCCCTCATTTTTTTCCGCTTTTTCATCTTCTTCAATTGATATCTTGTTGTTCTTCATGTGTTTGTAGTTTTGTACTCATTGCACTGCTGCCTTCCAATTCAACTCTCAAGGACGAGAATAGACCAAAATTGGCCCCAAAAAAAAAAAAAAAAAACCTTAAAATAAGGAAAAATCGTGTTGAATCGATGCAAATCGGCTTAAATTGAAAAGTCGGGTTGAATCGGTTAAAAATCAAGTTGAATCGTCAAAAAATAGGTTAAATTGGTAAAAAATCAAGTTGACTAGTCAAAATATTTAGTTAAATCGATCAAATTTGGTTTTTTACCGATTCAACCTGTTTTTTCACTGATTCAAACCTGACATTTTAATTTAAGACAATTTTTCACTGATTCAAACCGATCTTTGACAGAGCAACCTGATTTTTGTCAACTCAACCCAATTTTCTTTTGCTGATTTTTGAACTTAAGCTGGTTTTTGCCAATTTTTGTCGGGTTTTTGCTCCTTTTTTTTCTTCTCCCTCTTCGTCCAATGATATTTTGTCATTTCAGTTACTTCTTGTAATTACTTCGGAGAATGCCCAATGATATATTTAGTGGCTTCCAAAGATGTGCCTTAATGCATCATCTGCAAATTAAACTTAACTAAAGTAACGTTATTTAAAAATAAGGATAAATTGTGGTGGCATTCAAAGAGGCCTCAAGTCACACTCAATCCTATTTGACAGGAAAATGGGAAAAAAAATCCTAACAAAAAGATATTATAGTCTTTAGTTGAATGTAAACATCCAGAAAATGGCATAACTACATATATATACACACTACGTGCTATTGATGCCCAGGCAAGGCTCAAGTCAGCCAGGTGAGCTAAAAGAATTCATAAAGGAAATATAACCGGTAAAACATACAAAACATATGCAGTTTTTGTAGTAAGTTCTCTTTTAAGCAAGAAAAGCAATATACAAAGCATGTTCTCTTTCAACTAAAAAGAGATATATACAGAACATTTATCAATCAGTATTTAGTTACACACCATGTCTGGGTAGAAACATCTTCCTCCTCTCAAAATGAAAGTATTTAGTTACATAGAGAGCTTTAAGCATACCAAAAACCATCAGAAGGCTTGAGATTTGATCTGTGCCTTTTTTCTTCGGACAGTCGGAAAATATGCACACACATTTTGAGATTACCCACAAGCTCAAATATGCAGGAATCTCCTTCTCGAAGATTGTTACCGCGTGCAAAGGCAGTCCACCCACCAGATATACCGTATCTCCTTTTATTGAGAATAATAAGCTTCACTTCCCAAGCATTTCCCTTCGGAACTCGGAGGATCATCTTGACTCTTTCGGTACGAAGATGTGCCCTCACGAAACAAATTGGTATTTCCTGCATAGGTAAAAGCTAATCAGTAGAAAAAAGTTATTGAGACAACAGCATGCTAGTCAATCATGATCTAAATGTACCAACTAAAGCATTGATTATTACACGAGGAATGCTAATGTTCTCTTCTTTTTTCTCATGAATTCTAAAGCTGTTGGTCCAAGCTGTGGAGGGGGAAGAGTTTATTATGTTCAACACTTCAAGCTTACCTACAAAAATAAAAAAAGAAAATAGGAGACACATGCACATGCGTGCGCGCGCGAGAGAGAGAGAGAGAGAGAGAGAGAGAGAGAGAGAGAGAGAGAGAGAGAGAGAGAGAGAGAGAGAGAGAGAGAGAGAGAGAGAGAGAGAGAGAGAGAGAGAGAGAGAGAGAGCAATCATGTGGCAGTTCTTACAAATTACAGTGAAACCAATTCATTTTTACAAAATGATATTCATAGTTCTTTCCCCAATGTAGCAATTTGCACCTATCTGTAGTAACTTAAGCCCCAACTCATAAAAACTACTTACTGATATTTTTTTCATAAAAAGAGAAATAAGTCCATACAGACGACATCACCCCCAGCAGTCTATATCACTTGAGGACCTCTATCAGATTTCTACACAAACATCCTGGCTAATGAGAACCAGGAAAGGCCCAACTAAGTTTCTCTTATTATTATATTTCTCACTCTCGTACTTCCTAAAACAACCCCCCCCCCCCCCGCCCGCGCGTCTCCTAAAAAAAAAAAAAAAAAAAAAAAAAAAGAAGAAGAAGAAGAAGAAGAAGAACCACGGACACTGAAAAACAAAAAAGAAATTTGACCATGAAATTGCAGATGGAGCATAGTCTTAATCTCCCAACAATTCATTAATAAGATCAATAGCAGAGCAAAAACCTATTACTTCCAGCATTCTTATTGTAAATGCCACTATGTTCTTATTGAGAAAAATGCCTAAGTGATGCAAAGCTTGGTTGATCCTCTTATCTTCACTATTTCTTACTCAAATTATTCCAAGTACATGGCAAAAAATATAAAGAACTCTATACAGAAACTTTGATTATAACATTTAGAAAAAATCATATAATTAAACCAAAATTCCCAAGTTTTCACTCTAGCATATAAGCTGCAAAAGATTATTTGAGCATCTGTCCATAATGTTTTGCTTGATTCTTTGATATTGAGATTACTCAAGTCATTGAAATGCTGAAAAAGTTATATTAATTTGTAGATCATACTCAGAAACACCTGCTTAAAATGGATGTCCAAATCAAGCAAGGGTCTTACCTGCTCAAAGCCTTTGAGAGCCCTAGACTTGTTAAGTGGGTAGAGTGTTCTAATCATCAATATCTGGCATGCAAGCTTCATGAATAAACAACACATCTCAAAAAACGTTCTAAAAATGGCATACAATCAAAAAATAATCCAAGAGTAGTTAATAGGAGCAAACCAGATCTTTTACTTTTTTTTTGTCTGTCAAAGGGATACAACCAATGCCCAAAACAGCAGATTTGCAGCATTCCCTTATAACTCTCTACTAAGTGGAAGATGCAGAAGAAATGACACAGCTACTGATGGCAGAAGCTCCAAGGATGATAAATGAGGGGATAGAAGGGAATTTTTATTTACTCCAAAGACGCATAGCTCCAATTTTAAAGCATCCACAAAATTTAGCCTCTAAACACATTTCTATGAGATAATTTGTGGTGAAATATATTTACATGATGAAAGGTAATACAATATATACGTTATCAGAATACTCATGTCACATATAGGTTTGATGGAGATTAAAGGGAAAAATAAAAAATGAACTGAATGACAAATAGTGGCAAAATAGACTCACCACAAAGAATCCCCTACGCACGTGAGACGAAGTCATGATTTTCGTAAAAAATGGACAATTAGAGGTAAAGGAGTTGGCTCTTTCCTTGACTTTTTCTTTTTCTTCTGACATAACTTGATGCCTTCTTCGCAAATAATGAAGTTTCCCTTTTTCTTCTGGCATAACATGCTGTCTTCTTCGCAAATAATGAACTCTTCCACCAACACCGACAAGCGGGTCAAGATCCTCTGTTTGAATCCTTACAACTCCATCTGGTATATGAGATGGCTTATATTTGCCTGCATCATAAAAACAATTGTTAAATAAACCTTACGGTAGACCATTGAGAAGCAGATAATTGATAGCTCTATGATTGCAAATGAGATCAAGGACTACTATTTCAAGAAGGGGGAGAAGGGCATATTATGTAAACCGGACATGGAGAAGGCTTATGACCGAGAGGAGTGGAAATGTCTCCTTTCCCTCCTGAGGAAGATGCGATTTGGGAGTCGAAGGTGCTCATGGATTAGGAGGTGCATTTCTTCAGCTTGCGCCCAAAGGCTTCTTCAAGTCATCGCGTGGTTTGAGGCAGGGGGACCCCCTCTACCACTTCCTATATGTGATCATAGCGGAGACCGTTAGTAGACTGATCAATAAAGGCAGAGTTAAATTTAATTAAAGGCTTTAGGTTGGGTGAGCAGAACTTGGTGGTTTCTCATCTGCAATTCACAGATGATGCTTTGATCTTTGCCTCTTTGGCTTGTCGGAAGCAGAGAAAATTCTAACCTCAAGGCGATTCTAAGGTGCTATGAGTTGATCACAGTTCAGAGATCAAACTTTAGTAAATCAAGGCTGATCAGTATTAACACCCAGTACGAGTCTATCACTGAGCTTGTGAGAGTTCTTGGATGCAGGGTAGAGAAACTCTCGTCATCTTACTTATGCCTGCCTCTAGGCGTGGATAAGCTGAAAAAGAATGCTTGGGGCCCTATTGTGGAGCAGGTGGAGCACCAATTGGATACTTGGAAGCGCAATATGGTGTCATTGGGGGGTTGAATAATCCTGATCAAGGCTGTCTTAGCCATCATTCCTATCTACCACCTATCAGTGTTCCAATGTCCCATGAGTATTGTTCACATAATTGAGCAAATTCAGAAAAGGTTTTTATGGGATGGTTCCACTGAAAGAAGAAGTTCCACCTTGTTAGTTGGAAGGAAGTTTCCATGCCTATAAAGTCCGGAGTGGGCATAAGAAGCTTGAAACCATTTCCTAATATATATATATATATATATATATATATATATATATATATATATATATATAAATCACAGATATGTGTGTGTGTGTGTGTGTGTGAGAGAGAGAGAGAGAGAGAGAGAGAGAGAGAGAGAGAGAGAGAGAGAGAGAGAGAGAGAGAGAGAGAGAGAGAGAGAGAGTGATTGCTTTGTCTATTGCATGGGTCAAAGCCCTCCCAAACTTTCGGGTTATATCTTATCAGTTGTGGCGGTGTTGGAGAAATATTTGCTTTAGCTATGAGGAGAGGCCAGTGCCCTCACCAAAATAGGAACCTCCAGATCCATGGTCCCTTAAGTTAAACTTTGATGGATCCAGTCTTGGTGACCCTTGTAACCCTGGAACAGCGGGAGTAGGAGGTCTTCCAAGGGAAAACCACAGAGTTACTAAGATGGCATTCTCAGACCCCATTGGAACAGTGAAATCGAATGAGGCGGAGGTCAGAGTGGCATTATAGGGCTTTCATCTTTTAAAGAGGCCATTCATAGATAATCTTCTGGTTGAAGGAGACTCCCTGAATGTAATTAGGTGGCACGACGAGAGTTGTCCTCACACTTGGAGGTTCGCGCTTGGATCAACGAGATTCTCGAGTGAGCAGAAGGCGTCGCTAACTCGATATAACCTCTAGGCATGTGAGGAGATCAGCCAATGGTATGGCTGACAGATCAGCTAGGGCGGGAATGGCCAGAGAATCCTTAGAGTTGAGTGACTTTGTTCCCTCTTGACTTCATTTTTAGTTGTTTGCTCTTTTTGTTGCTTTACCTATTTTCTTAAATGGCCATCTGGGTCCTCTATTCTTTGTCCTTTTCTCTTTTCAAAAAATTTTTCTTGCCATTCAAAAAATAACTAAACCTTGTGGTAGATTTATAAATTAGAAATGGAAGTAGCTAACAAAAGCATTAAACGTCAACTTAAAATGAATTGTCAAGCATATATGCATACATTCTTTACATTAAGGCCATGTTTGCCAACCATGAATTTTTTTATTGGAATACTAGTTTACTAAGTGGTGAGAGAGAGGTAGGGAGATTGAGAGATGGAGAGAAATTGAGAGGGCAAGAGTGATGGCGCACAGTGGCTGAAAATAGGGAAAAAACTCTATTTTGGAACAGCGAAATCGAATGAGGCGGAGGTCAGAGTGGCATTATAGGGCTTTCATCTTTTAAAGAGGCCATTCATAGATAATCTTCTGGTTGAAGGAGACTCCCTGAATGTAATTAGGTGGCACAACGAGAGTTGTCCTCACACTTGGAGGTTCGCGCTTGGATCAACGAGATTCTCGAGTGAGCAGAAGGCGTCACTAACTCGATATAACCTCTAGGCATGTGAGGAGATCAGCCAATGGTAGAGTTGAGTGACTTTGTTCCCTCTTGACTTCATTTTTAGTTGTTTGCTCTTTTTGTTGCTTTACCTATTTTCTTAAATGGCCATCTGGGTCCTCTATTCTTTGTCCTTTTCTCTCTTCAAAAAAAATTTCTTGCCATTCAAAAAATTACTAAACCTTGTTGTAGATTTATAAATTAGAAATGGAAGCAGCTAACAGAAGCATTAAACGTCAACTTAAAATGAATTGTCAAGCATATGCATACATTCTTTACATTAAGGCCATGTTTGCCAACCATGAATTTTTTTAATGGAATAATAGTTTACTAAGTGGTGAGAGAGAGGTAGGGAGACTGAGAGATGGAGAGAAATTGAGCGGGCAAGAGTGATGGTGCACAGTGGCTGAAAATAGGGAAAAAACTCTATTTTGAGTACAGTTTTTCTTTTCCCTGTTTTTCAGCAACTTTGCGCCATCACTCTTGCCCTCTGAATTATCTCCCTCTCCTACCCTCCTTGCCCCTTTCCTACAACTGGATAAACTAATATTCCCTGGAAAAAAAATTTCATGGCTGCCAAACATTGCCTAAATAGATAATTATTCCCAAAAGAAAACATAAAGTACATATGAAATAATAGTCACTTTTTTCTTTTTTTGAAAGATTTTAAAAAGTAAATGCCTAAAGCACTTTTTTCTATTTTTGACCTGCAAAATCTAATTAACGATAATCTCATGTCCAGGATTTCACAAACTATTTGCAGGGCTGTTCATGGAGCAATTAAGTATTGTTAAATACAAACACATGAATACTTATTTGGGCAAGGAAAGGAAAAACATCATGAGAACATTGAAGAAACATAATACATGTAACCTATGTGAAGAAAATTGGAAAAACTCATCCAAAGGATACAGTTGATATCCTAGGTTGGCAGCAATTCTTCATATGGATTACAAATTCAAGATGCATTGAATAGAATTTCGTTTCCAGGGTATAAATCTTCATAAACAGATATGAATAAGATAGTTCAAAGTAGTTTCTTCTCCTTACCTTGAAACGAGTCACTTTGATGTTTTTTCGAGATAATTGCACAAGCTTTCTGCCGAGAGACGACGTGACCAAAATCCAGGGACTTCTTCAGCGGCCTACCTGGTTTTTCAGGTCCATGGAAAAAAGTGGGTTCTTGAAAACTGTCACTGGTAAAAATATCTTCTTTCTCACACGCAGTTTTATCGAAAATTAGTACACTGAAACGCATGTTTCCATCGTATCTAAAAACTAGAAAATCAGAAACCCTTAAGGAGTGGGCTTTGGCAAATTCCTGCCAACCATCCTGCAGATATGTACCATTGAATTTTCTGCTTAATTCCACATGCCAAACCCTACTGCTAGGATCCTCAAGAATGACTGTTCTTTTATATGTTGCATCCTTTGAAATATGCTTAATGAAAGCTGGTGGAATCCTCTACAAATTCAAAAACAGTTACAGTTTCAGCACACCAATTGGGGATCAGAATAATGGGTCATTGTCCAATTTTTAACTTCATGGGTAAATGAAAAGGAACACAAATAAAAAGAAAAAAAATAGTACTAATCAGGAAGAAACAACAAAGAACAGAGCAGACTCTGTTTGGATAGCAGGAAAATTATTTCTTGAGGAAATTTTTTCTTAGATTTTTTTTTTCATTTTCACAATTTTGGAGAGAATTGATAAATTTTAGGTATATCGTTATGTATTAAAGGACCCTGATTCCTGAAAATAAAACTTTGAACTCTGTGGCACAAGTTACCTTTTTTTCATGTGTATTCAATCAATAAAAAAGCATAAAATTTTAGAAAAGTTTATCTTTTCCAAACTCTTACAGAAAATTCCTGCAATCCAAACTGGGCCTAAGCAAACAGATGCAATGTTACGTATCCATACTTAGTATGAGTCTGTTGTTTTTATTTATGTTTATTGTGTCTGTTGTTGTTAGATATGTAGTAGTTAGGTTATGTGTATTGTTAACAATCATGTGTAGTTAGTTGTGCTGTAACTGTTTTACAGCTTATAGGTAGTGGGGTGATGTGGCAAGGTAGTTACTGTTTGTGATGAGTGGATCTCAGATCTGGGAAAACTGATGTTTATGTAGTTAGTTTGTACTGGAAAAAGGCAGAGAAATATTTTCCTAAAACAGAACTATTGAGGTTGTTCCCCTGGAAGTGGAACTCTTTTCTCTTCTATTTTGTGTATCTTCTTTTGATTCAGTGCAGGATCTTATCAGTGGTATCAGAGCGGTCGATCTTATCTGTGATACCGAGGAACCATGGCTGATGGAACTAGATCACAGGATGGGAAGAAATTGGAAGCAGAATTCAGACAATTGCGAGAAAACAACGAACACCAAAGTAAACAACAAATGGAGGCAATAAATCAGATCAAGCAACTCGTAGCGGCGTTGGACCTCAAATATGAGACATTGTCGGCATCGGCAATGCACAAAAATGGAGATCAAGAAGAGTCTATACATGATTCGTTTCCAAAAATACAGACGGGAAGGGGTCCTGCTTATACCAAATATACTAAGATAGACTTCCCAAAGTTCAATGGGGAAGATCCACTCGGATGGGTTACAAGAGTGGAGCGGTTTTTCACTTACAACAACACCGAGGAGGAACAAAAGGTTCCTTTAGCGTCCATCCACTTGGAAAAGAAGGCGATTCAGTGGTACCAATGGTTTGAAAAACTCAAAGGACAAGTGCCATGGAAAGAATTTGTAGAGGCTATCTGTTCACGCTTTGGTCCGAATACGTACGAGGATTTCATCGGCCCGCTTACGAAACTTGAACAAACTTCGACGGTGGCAGAATATGAGGATCGTTTTGAACAACTGGCAAATCTGACCAATGATCTACCGGAAGGGTTTTACGTCAGTTGCTTCCTCAGCGGTCTCAAAGATGAAATACGGACTAGGGTGCAAATGTTTAAGCCTAAAACGGTGTTGCAAGCTGTTGGATTAGCTAAGTTGCAAGAAGAGAATCATGAGGCATTGTCAAAGAAACAAAGAATAGGAGCAAACAAAGTTGTGGGGCAGATTAGCGGTCAAGCCAAACAACCGGTTGGAACTACTACTCCAATTATGAAGAAGTTGACTCATGCTGAGATGAAGGCAAGGCGAGATAGAGGGTTGTGCTACAATTGCGATGAGCGCTACACCCCGGGACACCGTTGCAAAAGACAACATATATTTATGTTGGACCTTGAAGAAGATGGAAGTGATGGTGAAGAATTGGTTGAACCCGAACAACAAATCAGTGGTGAATGGGAGGAACCTCAAATTTCTGTGCATGCTCTTTCTGGGTCCACATCCCATCAAACAATGCGAATTCGGGGCTACATTAAGAGGCAGCTTATTATTATTTTGATAGACTCCGGGAGCACCCACAATTTTTTAGATCCGGGAACGGCAAAAAGGACAGCTTGCGAAGTACAAAAATCTCAACCATTGAAAGTTGTAGTCGCTGATGGTGGAAAAGTTACAAGCGTGGCTGAATGCAAAGGGTTGAAATGGGTGATGCAAGGAACTATTTTTCAAGCGGACGTCAAGCTGTTGCCGCTTGGGGGTTGTGATCTAGTGTTAGGGATCCAATGGTTAGCAACTTTGGGACCAGTAGTTTGGGATTTCGCAAGGTTAAGAATGGAGTTTACATTAGAAGGTCGGAAGCATACATTACGAGGTGGCAAGGAAAGGCCAGTGAAGATGGTTGGGTCTCAACGCATGAACCATATTTTGAAGAAGGGAAATATGGCCACTATGGCCCAACTTTTTACAACCACAGTTAGTCATGAAGACACCATGCTTGACAAGGAGATGGAAGAGCTCTTAAGTGAGTTCTCTGATGTTTTTAATGAGCCAAGTGGACTACCACTGCCACGGGCCAAGGATCATCGCATCCCTCTTATAACTGACACCCCACCCGTTAATGTAAGACCATACAGATATCCATATGTCCAGAAAAATGAAATCGAAAGATTGATGAAGGAGATGTTGGAAGCTGGAATTGTTCGGTCAAGCACTAGCCCGTTCTCATCACCTGTCATCTTGGTACGAAAAAAGGATGGATCATGGCGCATGTGCGTTGATTATCGTGCGCTAAATAGGGTGACTGTAAAGGATAAATTTCCGATGCCGATAATAGATGAATTATTGGACGAGCTGCATGGAGCCAATTACTTTTCAAAGTTGGATTTGAGATCTGGATATCATCAAATCCGGGTGCACACCGAGGATATCCACAAGACCGCCTTCCGAACTCATGAAGGGCATTATGAGTTCTTAGTAATACCATTCGGATTGACTAATGCCCCGTCAACTTTTCAAAGCCTAATGAACGAGGTATTTCGTCCTTATCTACGGAAGTTCATTTTAGTTTTCTTTGATGACATATTAGTTTTCAATTCTACTTGGTCAGAGCACTTACAATGTGTAAAGAAAACTATGGGAATTCTACGTGAACACAGTTTATATGTAAAAAGATCAAAATGCTTGTTTGGGAAACCCGAGTTGGAATACTTGGGCCACTTAATTTCAGGTGATGGTGTTTCTGTAGACCCAACAAAGATTTCCAGCATGACCTTATGGCCAAAACCGAAAACCTTGAAGGCTTTGCGAGGCTTTCTAGGCCTCACCGGATATTACAGACGATTTGTCAAGAACTATGGGAAAGTTAGTAAGCCGTTGACGGAGATGCTCAAGAAAGATAATTTTAAATGGTCTGTTGAGGCAGAAAAGGCATTTGAGGGTCTAAAACTTGCTATGACATCAACTCCGGTATTGGCATTACCAGACTTCTCCAAGCCATTTACGATCGAATGTGATGCCTCCGGTGTGGGGATTGGTGGTGTATTGGCTCAAAATGGTCATCCCATAGCCTTTACGAGCCGAGCACTATCAAGTCGACATCTTGGTCTTTCTACATATGAAAAAGAACTCATGGCAGTGGTGCACGCAATTACGAAATGGCGACCATATTTGGTGGGGAGAAGGTTCCAGATTTGTACTGATCATCAAAGTCTCAAATTCTTACTGGAACAACGAGTGACGACACCACTACAGCAGAAATGGCTAGCAAAACTGTTGGGGTATGATTACGAGATCGTTTATCGGCGTGGGAAAGAAAATTTGGCTGCAGATGCTCTTTCACGGCAACCCAAGGATATTGAGAGTACTACAGCCATGGCTATAACCTCTCCTTGTCATGAATGGGTGGAAAAAGTGAAGGATGAATGGCAGACTGATCCAGAATTAAAGGAACTCATCCAACGGCTCTATGAAGACCCAACAACCCATTCAAATTTCAAGTGGGAAAACAAGGAATTAAGATACAAAGGAAGGCTTGTGGTGAGCTCAGTTTCTCCGCTGAGGTTTGAAATTTTAATTGCTCTTCATGCAAGTCCAGAAGGGGGTCATGAAGGAATACACAAGACACAAAAACGGGCCCGTCGTTTGTTTTATTGGCGGCAAATGAAAAAAGATGTCAGGCAGTTCATATCCGAGTGTGAAATTTGTCAGCGTAATAAGAACGAAACCGTGGCTTCGCCGGGACTCTTACAGCCACTACCTGTGCCGGAGCGAATTTGGAGCGACATAGCCATGGATTTTGTGGAGGGTTTGCCGGTATCACATGGCAAAAGTATTATATGGGTGGTGGTTGATAGACTTAGTAAATATGCCCATTTTGTTGCGTTAGCACACCCCTACACAGCTCTTACCATAGCTCAAGCCTTCATGGATCACATTTTTCGCTTACATGGGATGCCAAAAACAATTGTCAGTGATCGTGATCCGCTCTTTCTTAGCAATTTATGGCGAGAATTTTTCAGGTTGCAGGGTACTCAACTTCAAATGAGCTCCTCTTATCACCCACAAACCGACGGCCAAACAGAAGTTCTTAATCGTTGTTTGGAGGTTTATCTAAGGTGCATGACAGGAGATAAGCCCAAGCAATGGGCAAAATGGTTACCTCTCGTGGAATGGTGGTATAATACATCATTCCACTCTGCGGCAAAAATGACACCATACGAGATTATCTATGGACAGCCACCACCAGTGCTGGGCTTATATCCAGATGGAAGTACCAAAGTTGATGCAGTAGAACGAAGTTTACAAAGCCGAGATGCTATGATTCGTTTGTTGAAACACAATTTGCATGAAGCCCAAAACCGTATGAAGCAACTTGCGGATAGACATCGCACTGAACGTGATTTTGAAGTGGGGGACTGGGTATATTTGCGGTTGCAGCCATATAGACAAACTTCAGTGGCGCTTCGCGGAAATATGAAACTTGCCCCCAAATATTATGGACCATTTCTTATACTTCAAAAGGTGGGACAAGTTGCTTATAAATCGGATTTACCAAGGGAATCTCGTATCCATCCTGTATTCCATGTATCTTGTTTGAAGAAGAAACTCGGAGATGCAGTTCAGATGCAGACCAAGTTGCCAGAATTGGGAGAGGACGGAGAAATTAAATTTGAACCAATTGATGTTTTGGATAGACGGGTGATTAAGAAAAATAATCGAGCAATTACTGAAGTCCTAGTTCAATGGTCTAACCTTGGGCCTGGAGAAGCTACGTGGGAGCCATGGCACCAGCTGAAAGAAAAGTATCCAAGCTTTCAACCTTGAGGACAAGGTTGCTGCCCAGTGGGTGGCAATGTTACGTATCCATACTTAGTATGAGTCTGTTGTTTTTATTTATGTTTATTGTGTCTGTTGTTGTTAGATATGTAGTAGTTAGGTTATGTGTATTGTTAACAATCATGTGTAGTTAGTGGTGCTGTAACTGTTTTACAGCTTATAGGTAGTGGGGTGATGTGGCAAGGTAGTTACTGTTTGTGATGAGTGGATCTCAGATCTGGGAAAACTGATGTTTATGTAGTTAGTTTGTACTGGAAAAAGGCAGAGAAATATTTTCCTAAAACAGAACTATTGAGGTTGTTCCCCTGGAAGTGGAACTCTTTTCTCTTCTATTTTGTGTATCTTCTTTTGATTCAGTGCAGGATCTTATCATGCAACATCAATTTCATAGCAAAATTAAATACAGCTTTACTTTCAGCACACCGTTTGGGGGTCAAATCATATGTTATTTTGTCATTTTTAACTCCTGTTTAAATGAAAAGGAATAAAAAGTAAAGGTAAAAAAACAGTTCTAACAGGAAGAAACTATTAGAGAATTGAGGGTTCCTGTTGGTGGTGAGAAAACAAAGCAATGTTGCTTCAAGGCGTGATATCACTTTCCTTAAGACAAAATTCGCCCCCACCAGAAGTGCGCCTAAAAAGGCACCTTATAGCCCATTGCCCACTCGGGCCCAACTCAATGTGCAACCAAACAAGTAGTGGAGAAGGCTAATGCTTTATAAGTCCTTCACTTTCCTTTTTCTCATCCGGGACTATTTTTCCCACTACACTACTATATTCTTTGCAAAAAGCAACTTTTTCCGAGAAAACTTTTTCTTTTTCCCAAACAAGTTTGAAAAACATCAAACAAGTTTGAAAAACATTTTCTAAAGTGCTATTTTTTCACTAAAAAACAAAGATTTTGAAAATCCAAAATCTATAAACAGAAACAACAGAGAAAATAGTGTACCATTCATTTCAGAAAAAAAAAAAACAGAGAATATAACCCATTCTAAATCAAATAAGCTGCAATTAGCAATGAAATATCGCATGCAAAAAAAGCAAAAACAAAGATTGTAATTTGCTAATAGAGAGAAAGAAAAACGAAAAAGGAAAAAAAAATACCAGATGGTGGGAGAAATCTCCCAAGAGAACTTTGAAGAAATGAGGCTTCTTCCTTTCCAACCTGTTTCGAGGTGGCCTTGCCATTCTCGAATCAAAACAAGGGTATGAAGTGCTCTGAAATGCCTGCTTTTAGGAACCCAATTCAGTTCAGTCAAATACTGAATTTGGATATGGGACGGTAGAAAAACTAGATATTGGCAATTGGCATCTTCTTCCCAAACCCGAAATATGAGAGAGAGAGAGAGAGAGAGAGAGAGAGAGAGAGAGAGAGTACTTTTGCACGATTTCACATGAAAAAAGAGAGTACTTTTGCACGATTTCACATGAAAAAAAATGTTAACTTGAGCCACTGAGGTGGTTGTTTTCTGATAAAAATTCAGCCGCGAAGTGCCTTTCCGTCATATTCCCGCAAATTCCTCAATTTTTAATAGGGAAGTGTTATATTTGCCAGTTTTTTACTTGGGAGTTGGGACCGTGGTTTTAAATATCGGTTTCGGTGCCCATTTCCGTCTTTGCCGAAATCCGGTAAGCATGAAATTTCGGTCCTAAATCCGGTGAGCATGAAATTTCGGTCGAAAGGTCTGCAATCATGTTACGTGCCTAATCGGCCACGGAAATAAACAAAATAAAACAGAAATAGAGGGGGGAATGGTTGATTCGAGGCAACCGGACCTCTAACGGCTCGATTCGAGAGGAGCCTTAATTCTCCTAAACAAAGTCTCATTTGCTGTAAATTATCTTCTCATCTTCCTCCTTTCATTAGATTACTACTACATAAATACAAGCAAGAGATAGTGCCACATCACAAGCACACTTACCCACTAACAAGACACATCACAAATAACTAACACCCATAACTCTAAAAATGCATTCCCACAACTAACACCCACACCATAATTACTATGCACATAACATTCCTTCCCCATTAGAATCGACATTGTCCTCAAGGTCGAACTTAGGAAATATTGTATTCCGCCGGGGTCCCAAATCTTGTTGGGCACACTTCGATTGAGAAACACAATCAATTTTAGACCTCCGTATTCTTCAAAAGTAACGAGCGTGATCTTTCGAACCCCGCTTTTAAAATTTGTTGCTCTCAAAGTTGGAATGGAATAAAAAATTTCATCTTCATCACCATTGATTTTCACGATTTTCTCTACGTGAGCATCAACTTTCTCAAGATATAACTTAGCTCATTCTTTACGCATTTCTTTGATCTCTTCGCTGATTTTTTCCAAGCCTTCCGTGATTCGCCAGCACTCCTCCATCATTTAAAAAAAAATTCACTTTGATTTGCCGGAAATCATCGTGTGGGGATTCCAA
This sequence comes from Tasmannia lanceolata, assembly GCF_043159265.1. NCBI lineage: Eukaryota > Viridiplantae > Streptophyta > Magnoliopsida > Canellales > Winteraceae > Tasmannia > Tasmannia lanceolata. The sequence continues at coordinate 19,259,755 of NW_027518696.1, read as the reverse complement.
AAGCTCTAACGGCACAGCCATGGCGTAGGATCTATCGCTTTGATACCAATCGGCCGTAACGAAAATAAACAAAACAAAACAGAAATAGAGGGGGGAATGGTTGATTCAAGGCAACCGGACCACCTAACGGCTCGATTCGAGAGGAGCCATGACTCTCCTGAACAAAGTCTCATTTGCTGTAAATTATCTTCTCCTCTTCCTCCTTTCATTAGATTACTACTACATAAATACAAGCAAGAGAGAGTGCCACATCACAAGCACACCTACCCACTAACAAGACACATCACAAATAACTAACACCCACTACTTAACACATACACCATAACTAACACCCATAACTCTAAAAACACATTCCCACAACTAACACCCACACCATAATTATTATGCACATAACAAATTCCAACAGATTTTTGGCTGAAATTTGGGAAAACCCGGAATTTCGGGTTTGGCCGAAATTCGAAATTTCAGCCAAAATTTAAAACCATTCTTGGGACAGTCCCCTCTAGGGTATTTAGGATTACTCTCTTACACCAGAGGAGGCTGTCCCAAAGAAAAAAAAAAAAGAGGCATATAACATTTCCCAAATAATATCCCTCTAAATTCGGAAAGAGGAATGTTAGAATGAAGGAAACCCTTGCAAAAATGAAGGAAAGCCGAAAGGGCTCCCCCATTGCCTGCACTCCACTCTAAAATGTAAAAGTCATCTCATTTTTTGCATGGGCTCCCTTCAGTGTAGCATTCCTCTGAAGGAAATAATTTTTTTTATTTAAGCTCCATTTCTATGCGAGGTGTCGAAAGAAATGGAGCCTTAAGAAATATTTCCCCTGCAATCCAAACAAGGATCAATGCTTAGATCAATTTTTGGGTCCCACACAGGGACATGTAAATGTAATATGTAATCTTGACCATTGATCTAGTAGAACACCATGAGGCAAATCACGTGGTTTTGATCTCATACCAATATCATGCGGAATAGTGAGATAAAATCAACAGTTTAGCTTTCCAACAAACCTAAAGAGGCTCCGTAGATAAATGGTCTGGGGTCTTTCAAAAGATTTGAATCTCAACTAAAATTTGACTAGACTTATGGCAATGGTTGGATCAAAAGAGCTAATCACATCCACATCGAACACTTGGGGCTCATGAAGTGAAAGATTCTAAAGGGCCATTTGGACTAAAAAGGACCAAAAGGTAACACTTGGGGCTATCGTGTTTTGATAATGGAGGGAACTCACCTTGTCTTCTCTTTTTTGGGATTTGCAATTCCCTTTATCAAGGGGGACCTTCAATTTATAATTATATCCCACTAAGTCACGAACAAAAACAAAACTTCGCTCCTTGCCGGAATTTTTTGGTTTTTGGGATTTTTGTGGAACAAAAAATTTCCTGGGACATTGGTGGGAAAAAAAACTCCCTGGAAGTATCTTGGTAAAATAAAAATCCCATGTTTGGTCGACCGGACTATGGTGCAGCTTTGTTTGGTTGCTTGAACTGTTGGGAAGAAAAAAAAAAAAAAAAAATCTTCTGCAAGCTTATTTTTGGTTCCTGGGAGTTTTTTTTTTCCTTCCTGGGGTTTCGTGCGGGGTTATTTTAGTTCCTAAGATTATTTTGGGCCCATCAACCAAACGTTGGTTTCCTTCGGAAATTCCACAAAAGTCCCAAGAATCCAAAAATTCCGGCAACCAAACGTAGGATGTTTAAAGGGACAGCTGCTGAAAACCAAGAATTTTATGTAATGCCAAACTAGAAATTTTCAACTACGTCACCTTTCTTTTTTCAGTCATAGCATAGGGTGAACAAAAATGACTTTCAACCCTTCCAAAAAGCAAATTAAAAAGACAGAACAAAGCAAATATAAAGAGGTAGAATGTCTATAAACAGTGACATATCAGCCTCCTCTCCTAAATTATGTCAACATAAGTCAATGCCAGACTGAAATTATAGCCCTTGACAATGAACACAAGTCAATAAAAACACTTTTAAATAGACTTAAAATCAATGTTACATGGAACACGGTTCGTTCCGGTACGTGGTACGGGAACGGGTACGGGGTACAATGGTAGCCCGATACGCGGTACGATGAGGGTACCATTTTTATTAGAATATCATTCCATAGTACACACTACATACATTTAATACACAAAAATAAAAGCCTCATTTATGTCATACATATTTTTTTAAAAAGAAAGTTCCCGTTGGAATAAATGAATATCCTTCCATAGTCCATACTTAATCCATTTAATAAACAAAATAAAAAAACCTCATGTATTCCTACATATTTTTTTCAAAAAGAAAGTTCTAGTTCCAATCCAACCCAAAATATATACAATTTGTAGCTCTCTCTCCATCTCTTCCTTAGTCTATATGCATCTCTCTCTTTCTCTCCCGCGAGTCGCCTCGGGTCGTCATTTTTGGCGATCCGGGTCGCTAGCAAACCACGTTTGGGGTCGTGCGACCCCGGATTGTGGGTCGGAGGGCGGATGGCGAATCCGGTAACTATGCTTAAAATGCTACCAAACTCAGGTTTGAGGGTCTCTGAACAGTGGCAAGAGCTTGACGGGCAGTTGCATAAGAAACCGAAAAAGAAAAATTAATGAAAGATACTTGAGCCACTTCGAGGGAAGGGTCGTCCTCCTTACTGTGCAAAAACACACTTTCTCAAACAATTTTCTCCATTCCTTAAATAAGGCTGCGTACAAATTGTTCAAAGAAAAGCTCTAATCTAGATTATCCCTATCTCTAAGACTCCTAACCAAACTACTAGAAAGTAAATCTAAAAGTAAGAAATATCTCAACTAATTTATTTCAGCCAAGTGGGCTAGATAAGCACGTAACATTTAGGTACCTTACCAATACGTCAAAAGCTCCAGAGCTGATGGAACGTGTTAGGCAAGGCCCTTTAAACATGTCTCATACCAGGCTGGGTCCCACCCAGTCCCATACCTAGGCGGGCCCCCACTCAGGACCGTAACATACCACCACGCTTCCTCACCCGCCATTCTCGACGGCCCACTCTGTGACGACTTTCACTTTGGCCTTTTTTCCAGGTACCCCTTTTCACAGGTCGCCCCTTCCGTGACTCGAACACAGGGCGTGGTGGCTGCTCTGATACCAAATGTTAGGTACCTTACCGATACGCCAAAAGCTTCAGAGCTAATGGAACGTGTTAGGCAAGGCCCTTTAAACTTGTCTCATACCAGGCTGGGTCCCACCCAGTCCCATACCTAGGCGGGCCCCCACTCAGGACCGTATCAAGCCACTAGAGCATGTTGGAGATTGGTAGAGAGGGTAAGGAGTAAAAAAGGGAAAGACAGTCTTTTCAATCATATGATGAACCTAATTTCAGTTACTTACTGAAATTACTTGGGAAATGCTCAGTGATATATTTAGTGACTTCCAACGAAGTGCCTCAATGTCTCATCTGCCAATAAAACTAAACTATACTATTGTTATTTACAAACAAGGATCAATTTTGGAGCCATACAAAGAGGAAATATAGCTAGATACATATAAAATATAGGCAGTTTTTTGTACTTTTGTAGTATGTTCTACTTCAAGCAAGAAAAGATATATGCAGAACATCTATGGGGCTACACTGCTGCTAGAGGACCAAAAGAATAGAACTTCAAGCATCCGAAGAACCAACAGATGGTTTAAGATTTGATCCCTGCCTTATTTTCTTTGGCCCACCGAAAAATATGCACATGCATTTTGAGATTACCCACAAGCTCAAATATGCAGGAATCTCCTTCTTCAAGATTGTTACCGCGTGAAAAGGCAGTCCACCCACCACATATACAGTATCTATTACCATTGTAAACAACAAGCTTCACTTCCCACACCTTCCCTTTCGGATCTAGGAGGATAATATTGACTCTTTTGTAAGGAAGATGTGCCCTTGCGAAACAAATTGGTATGTCCTGCATAGGTAATAGCTAATCAGTAGAAAAAAGTTACTGAGAAAACAGCATGCAAGCAATCATGATCTAAATGTACCAACTAAAGCATTGATTATTACACGAGGAATGCTAATTTTCTCTTCTTCTTTTTCTCATGTATTCCAAAACTGCGCCCAGGTGCAAACCAGGGAGGGGGAAGAGTTTATTTTGTTCAACTTCAATCTTACCTAAAAAAACAAAAAAGAAAAGAAGAGATATACAACCACGTGCGAGCGCGCACACACACACGAGAGAGAGAGAGAGAGAGAGAGAGAGAGAGAGAGAGAGAGAGAGAGAGAGAGAGAGAGTTCCTACAAATTACATTGAAACCAATTCATTACTACAAAATGATATTCACGGTCCTTTCCCAATGTACCAATTTGGACCTATTACCCTGGCTTCCTTTAGATATTCACCACAAGAAAATTCTTCACCAAGCACCAATCTCTAGTAATAAGCCCCGACTCATAAAAACGACTTATTATTGATACTTTTTCATAAACAGAGAAAAAAGCCCATACAGACATCACCAGCAGCAGCCTAGATCTCTTGAGGAACTCTATCAGCTTCCTAGAGAAATATCATGGGTAATGAGAACCAAGGAAGTCCCAACTAAGTTCCTCTTATTCTTATATTTATCACTCTTGTACTCCTCCCCCCTCTTGTAGAATATGAGAGCCAAAAATAATCAGCACAAGAAGACAATAAACTAGCTTTTATTGAAGGAGGAAATAGAACAGTGGAATATGGTAGAAAGTTTTCTCATCAAAGTACTGTTTCCTAACTCTATTCCAAATCACTAATAAAATAAGTACAACAACCCTTTATATAGAGCTGCTCCTTTGTACTGTGAATAACCATAAGACCATACGTTTCTTGACTTTCATGCTTGTAGTAGAACTCCTCCTACCACTATGACTCTTAAAGAATAAGATAAACAAATACTACTTCACACTAGAAACTCATGACCGACTGAAACTAAATACTCTCTGCTAGTCATAGATAACAATTAAATAAGAAACTTCTACCAACTTGGCTTAGGTGGGCCCTGCAAGTTTGGATTACTCGTTCCAACACACCCCGCCCACCCGCCCCCGCGCGCGCACCACACTCACAGTAAAAAAAATAAAAAATTGATCATGAAATTGCAGATGGAAGTCTTAACTTCCCAACAATTCATTAATACGATCCATCGCGGAGCACAACCCTATTACTTCCACCATTCTTAATCCTAAATTCCACGTAGCACCCTAAATTTGGACTATATTCTTGAGGAAAGTGCCCGAGTGATGCAAAGCTTGGTTGAACCTCTTATCTTCAATATTTTTTACTCAAATTATTCCAAGTTCATTGCGTAAAATATAAAGTACTCTATACACAAACTTTGATTAAACATGTTGAAAAAATCATTAAACTTTACCAAAATTCCCAAGTCTTCACTCATATAAGCTGCAAAGGATTATTTGAGCATCTGTCCATAATTTTTTGCTTGATTCTTTGATATTGAGACTACAAGTCGTTGAAATGCTGAAAATGTTCTGAACTCCTGCTTAAAATGGATGTCCAAACCAAGAACCTGCTCAAAGCCTTAGAGAACCCTAGACTTGTTAAGTCAGTAGAGTGGTCTGATCATCAATAACTGGCATGCAAGTTTCATGAATATTCAACAAATCTCACAACAAGTTCTACAAATGACATACAATCAAAACATAATCCAACATTTGCAGCATTCCTTTATACCTCTATACTAAAATATGCCTTCTGTTACAATTGACCTTACAAGCGCAATAGCACTCTTGTGAGGTGGAGAGGGTTTCTAACTAGAAGATGCAGAAGAAATGACACACCTAGTGATGGTAGATTATCCAAGGACGATATATGAGGGGCTAGATGGGAATTTTTTTTAACTCCAAAGATGCATTGCTCCAATTTTAAATTATCCACAAAATTTAGCCTCTAGATACATTTGTATGTGATAGTTTGTGGGTGAAATATACTTAGATGATGAAAGATAATACAATATATACATTATCAGAACACTCATGTCCAGGGGAGGAGCTACATGTAGCATAAGGGGGGCAGCTACCCATGTTGAGTTCACCAAAACAAATCCCCTGCGCACTTGACATGTAGTCATAATTGTCGTAAAAAATGGAAAATCAGAGGTAAATGAGTTGGCACTTTCCTGGACTTTTCCTTTTTCTTCTGACATCACATGCTGCCTTCTCCGCAAATAATGAACTCTTCCAGCAACACTGACAGGCGGATCAAGATCTTCTGTTTCAATCCTTTCAACCCCATCTGGTTTAGGAGATGGCTTATACTTGCCTGCATCATACAAACAATGGTTAACTAAACCTTATGGTAGATCATTCAGAGGCAGATCATTGATAGGACTCTGATTGCAAATGAGTTCATAGACTACCAAGAAGGGAGAGAATGGCATATTATGTAAACTGGATATGGAGAGGCTTATGACCAGGTGGAGTGGGACTGCCTTCTTTACTTCCTGGGGGAGGATGGGTTTTGGGAGAGTTTGGCACTAATGGATTAGGATGAGCATTTCTTCAGCTTGGTTCTCTGTCCTAATTAATGGCTCGCCCAAAGGCTTCTTCAAGTATTGTGTGGTTTGAGGCAGGGGGACCCCCTCTGCCCCTTCCTATTTGTGATTATAGTGGAGACCCTTAGTAGACTGATCAATAAAGGAAAAGAGTTAAATTTAATTAAAGGCTCTAAGTAGGCTGAGCAAAACTTGGTTGTTTCTCATATGCAATGCGCAGATTGCACTTTGATCTTTAGCTCTTTGGAAGCGGAGAAAGTTCTTAACCTCAAGGCGATTCTAAGGTGCTATGAGTTGATCATAGGTCGGAGATCAAACTTCAGTAAATCAAGGGTTGATCGGTGCGTAGACAAACTTCCATCATCTTACTTAGGCCTGCCTCTAAGGGTGGGTAGGCCAAAATAGAATTGCATGGGACCCTATTGTGGAGCCGGTCGATTGGACACTTGGAAGTGCAATCTGGTGTCAATGAGGGGTCGAATAAGCCTGCTCAAGGATGTCTTTGCCAACATTCCTATCTACCACCTATCGGTGTTCAGATGTCCCACGAGTATCATTCGCAGAATTGAGCAGATTTAGAGAAGGTTTTTATGGGGTGGTTCCAATGAAAGGAGAAAGTTCCACCTTGTTAGTTGGAGGGAGGTTTGCAGGCCTATAAAATTGGGAGGAGTGGGCATCGGAAGCTTGAAAAATGTCGACAAATCTCTTTTGGGGAAATGGCTCTGGAGATTTGGGGAGTAAAGACTTAATTTGTGGACTAGGGTGATCAAAGCTATCTCTGGTTCTGAGCTAGGCGAATGGCTGTCCAAGGACAGGTGTAGATGTAGTGGAGTGACAGTGTGGCGAGATATTTTAAAACAAGAACATAAGTTCTGCGAAGGTATCAGACAGTGTATTCTGGTATGACGAATGGCACCGAGCTTCCACCCACACATTCCCAGACTTATTCGCACTGGTGGTGGATAAAGAAGCCTTAGTGAAGGAGTTCTTCAATTGAGTTGATGGAAGAATCTCTTGGAAAGTTTAAAGAAGCTTTAGTGAAGGGGTTCTTCAATTGAGTGGAGGGAAGAATCTGTTGGAAAGTGAGGTTCAAAGAGGAATTTCTTCGATTGGGAAGTGGATTGGGTGGCAAGTTTTTGCATACTCTAGAGGCTTGCTTCATAAAAAGGACTAGTGAAGATAAAAGGGTTTGGATATGGCGCTCATCTGGGTCTTTAGTGTCAAATCCTTCTCCTCTAATTTGGGTAGCTATGAGCTATGAACCCCCGCTTCTAGCCAGGGTGTGGAGCATTCGAGTGTCTCCCAGGGTTAATGCCTTCTGTTGGACTGCATTTCAAGATAGATCCTCACTGTAGATCATTATGCCACTTGTGTGCAAGCTTGGGAAATAGTAGATCATATGTTTCAACATTGTCGCATGGCCAGAGAAGAATAGGGTAAGATCTTGAGTAGGTTTGGCTTGTTGTGGGTCTTTCCCAAATTTCTGATCAATCTATTGGAAGAGTGGTCGTGTGTGCTTCGGCGTTCAAAAGGGAAGTCTCTTTGGAAAGTGGTGTTACTCACCACTTTATGGGTACTTCGGAAAGAACAGAATGCTTGGGTCTTCAAGGGCAACGTTAACTCGCCTCACTTCTACACACACACACACACACACACACACACACACACACACACACACACACATGTATGTGATTGCTTTGTCCATCACATGGGTCAAAGCCCTCCCAAAGCTTTCAGTTTGTATCTAATTATCAGTTGTGGCAGGATTGGAGAGATATTTACTTTAGCTATGAGGAGAGGCCGGTGCCCTTGCCAGAATGGGAACCTCCAGATCCAGGGTCACTTAAGCTAAACTTTGATGGATCCAGTCTTGATAACCCTGGACCAGCGGGAGTAAGAGGTATTCTACGGGACGACCAGGGATTTTCTAAGTGGGTGTTCTCAGGCCCCATTGGAACGACGGATTCAAATGAGACGGAGGTTAGAGCGGAATTACATGACTTTCGTCTTTTAGGGAGACCATTCTTGGACAATCTTGTGGTAGAAGGAGACTCCCAAAATGTAATTAGGTGGCTGGATGGGAGTTGTCCTCCCCTTGGAGGTTCGCACCTTGGATCGACGAGATTCTTGAGAGAGAAGAAGACGTTGCTATATCCTTTAGGGATGTTAGGAGATCAGCCAATGGTTCAGCCGACAGATTAGCTAGGGCTGAAGTAGCCAGAGATTCCTTAAAGCTATTTGATTTTCTTCTCCCGTGACTTTCTTCACCAATTCATTTTAAGTGGTTAGGCTTGTTGTGGGTCTTTTTCACCACTTATTAAATGTCAACTTAAAATGAATTGTCAGGCATATCTGCATACATTCTTTACTTTAAGGCCATGTTTGGAAATCATGATTTTTTTTTTTCACGAGTATTAGTTTACTAAGTGGTGAGAGAGAGAGAGAGAGAGAGAGAGAGAGATGGAGAGAAATTGAGAGGGCAGGAGTGATGGTGCAAAGTGACTGAAAAAAGGGAAAAGACTATTTTGAGTAGAGATTTTCTTTTCCCCGGTTTTCAACCACTTTGCATCATCACTCTTGCCTCTGAATTCTCTCCCTTCTCCACCCTCCTTGCTCCTCTCCTACCACAGGATAAACAAATATTCCATGGAAAAGAATTTCATGGCTGTCAAACATTGCCTAAATAGATAATTATATTAAAAAAAAACATGAAGTACATAAGAAATAATAGTCACTTTTTTTTGTATTTTTACCTGTAAAATCTAATTAACAATAATCTCATGGCTAGGATTTCACAGGCATCTACAATCTATTTGCAGGGCTGTTCATGGAGTAATTAAGTATTGTGAAATACAAAAACATGAATACTTATTTGGGCAAGGAAAGGAAGAACATTGAAGATACATAATACCTGTAACCTATGTGAAGAAAATTGGAAAAACTCATCCAAAGGATACAATTGATATCCTAGTTTGGCAGCAATTCTTCATATGGATTACAAAGTCAAGATGCATGGAATAGAATTTCGTTTCCAGGGTATAAATCTTCATAAACAGATATGAATAAGATAGTTCAAAGTAGTTTCTTCTCCTTACCTCGAAATGAGTCACTTGGATGTTTTTTCGAGATAATTGCACAAGCTTTTTGCCGAGAGACGACATTACCAGAATCCAGGGACTTCTTCCGCGGCCTACCTCGCTTTTTAGGTTCATGGAAGAAAGTGGGTTCTTCAAAACTATCGCAGGTAAAAATATCTTCTCTCTCACACGCAGTTTTATCGAAAATTAGTACACTGAAACGCATGTTTCCATCGTATCTAAAAACTAGAAAATCAGAAACCCTTAAGGAGTGGGCTTTGGCAAATTCCTGCCAACCATCCTGCAGATATGTACCATTGAATTTTCTGCTTAATTCCACATGCCAAACCCTACTGCTAGGACCCTCAAGAATGGCTGTTCTTTTATATGTTGCTTCCTTTGAAATATGCTTAATGAAAGCTGGTGGAATCCTCTACAAATTCAAAAACAGTTACAGTTTCAGCACACCATTTGGGGATCAGAATAATGGGTTACTGTCCATTTTTAACTTCATGGGTAAATGAAAAGGAACACAAATAAAAAGGAAAAAAAATAGTACTAATAAGGAAGAAACAACAGAGAACAGAACAGACCCTGTTTGGATAGCAGGAAAATTATTTCTTGAGGAAATTTTTTCTTAGATTTTTTTTTTCATTTTCACAATTTTGGAAAGAATTGATAAATTTTAGGTATATCGTTATGCATTAAAGGTCCCTGAAAATAAAACTTGAACTCTGTGGCACAAGTTACCTTTTTTTCATGTGTATTCTGTTGGCGTTTTTATGTGTGGCTCACATTGGTGGGACCCACTTAGGATAAAACGTGGGTTTCCCTTCTCCACTTTGTGTTCTATTTACAAAGGAGTCCTAGGGATAAATCCCAAGTGTTTTGAAACTCTAGAACACGTGAGTGTTAGAGGTGTGGAAGGACACAAATTCATGTTTGCCAAAATCTATAAATATGGGTTGTGTTTGATGGGAACAACACTAATACGTATAGCTAAAGTCCATCCTAAAGAGGGTCCTAATCTGAGAGGAAAATTTGTGCCTGTGATTCCATCAATCGAGCCATAAGGTCTTCTACAGATTAGAAGATCTCTCTTCTCTTGTTCGTGCACAGCGGAGATCGTGGTTCGTGTTCGTGATTCGCGAAAGCTCGAGAGATTCGTGATCTTCGATTCTAATCGCCATGGCCGGAGGTAAGTTCCTCGTTAATTTCTAAATTAAATAAAGTCTAACGGTTGGCATCAGAGCAAATCATGGAAATGCACAACATTGTTGCGCAAGTGCAGGCCCTGAAATTGAGATTTCTGAGTCATTCTTGGGGATTCTTTATCCTTAACTCCCTCCCTGTTGAATACAGTCAATTTAAGATTGCTCAATATTCATAAGGGTAAGTGGTTTCTCAACAAGTGTCTGACCATGTGTGTAATGGAGGAAGGGAGGTTAAGGCAAGAGAAGCTGGAAACAGTCAATCTTGTCATTTAAGGAAAGAACCTAGGAAAGATTGGCAGAAGTGTTTCTATGGAGAAGAAGTCAAAGAAACCGCCAGTTAACCAAACTGACGCTAAGGATACTCAAGTAAGGTGCTTCTTCTGCAGAAACAAGGGACACGTAAAGGAAGATTGCCTCAAGTACGTAAAGTGACTCAAAAGCGAGTTAATCTCATTTAGTTTGTAGGAATCTAATATAGTTTGTGTTCAAAATGACACGGGGTGGATTGATTCTGGTTTTTCAATCCATATTGCCAACACCTTACAAGGATTAGTTAGTCATCCGACACTGACGGAAAGTGAGTAGTTTATGTCTTACGAAACAAGAAACACTCACGAGTGGGGATATAGGGACATACCAGCTTGAGCCATCTACATGTTTTCTTTTACATAGAGAAAGCACCTCTTAAATACCTTTATTTGCTTTAGACTTACAGTCTGTGATTTGAACCTTAATGTCCATTCTTCTTCCCTTGTATAGTTAAGGATTTAGTTATTGGTAATGGTACCTTGATTGATGGCCTGTATCGTTGAGCCTAAACATTTTTCCTCAAAATATCTTAACTTTGCAAGATTGTGTTTGTATTAAACGTAGTCATGAGAATATGAAATCCTCTACATTGTGGCACAGAAGATAAGGTCACATCTCTATAAAGTGCATCAAAAGGATACTGAATGATGGAGCCCTAGAGACTCTTGCTTTTATAGATTTTGGAACATGTGGATTGCGTAAAGGGAAAGCAGACAAACAAGTCCAAGAAGGGTGCTAAGAGGAGTTCGGAAAAGTTAGATAACATACATACTGATATTTGTGGGCCGTTTCCAACTCCTTATGTGAATGGTCAAAATATTTCATCTCTTTTTATCGATGTTCATATGAGATATATGTATCTCTATCTTCATTTTGAGAAGAGTGAGGCATAAAGTGCCATTAAGGTTTACAAAGTAGAAGTAGAGAGAATCTAGAAAGAAAATAAAGATCGTTAGATCAAATAGAGGAGGCGAATATTACGGTAGATACACAGAAATGGGACAAAGGCTAGTTCAATTTGCTAAATTCCTAAAGGTAGAGGGCATTGTTGCTCAATATTCCATGCCGGGAACACCACAACAAAATGGTGTGGGTGAAAGGAGGAATCGCACGCTAATCGATATGTTTAGAAGTATGATTAGTCCCTTGACCCTCTCATTGAATTTGTGGAGCGAAGCCTTAAAGACAACCGTATATGTTTTAAATAGGGTTCTCAGTAAAGCAGTTCCTAAAACTCCATTCGAGTTGTGGAAAGGTTGGAAACCTAGTTTCTCATTGAATTTGTGGAGCGAAGCCTTAAAGACAACCGTATATGTTTTAAATAGGGTTCTCAGTAAAGCAGTTCCTAAAACTCCATTCGAGTTGTGGAAATGTTGGAAACCTAGTTTAAAACACTTAAGGATATGAGGCTGTCCAGCTGAGGTTAAAGTGTTCAATTCACATGAGAGGAAATTTGACCTAAAGACCGTTAGTGGCTATTTTACTGGCTACGCTAAAAGGTCTAAAGGTTATAAGTCCTATTTATACTACTAAGTTTGTTGAAATAAAGAACGATGTCTTTCTTGAGGATGGTGACAACAGTGGGAGTGAACCACCTCGAGACTTAGTTTCCGAAGAAGTGCGAATTCTAGTTACTATTTCTGCACCTCAGGATCAAGTGATCGGAATTTATGACTCTCCAAAGGATGTGGTTATGGAAGATGAACCAATAGATGGTTTGCCACCCCTACAGGATGTTGTCATTGAAAATGCCAACCAGAATCCATAAGAAGTGGAGGATTTAGTGGCACTAAGGAGATCCTCAAGAATAAAGAGACCGGCTATCCCTTCAGATTATAGTGTATCTTCAGGAAGTTGACCAAGAGTGTGCGAATGATGGAAACCCTTTGACTTTTTCACAAGCTATGAGTGGTGAGGATTCTAATTTATGGCATGAGGCCATGAAGGAGAATTGGAGTCTATGGCTAGGAACCAAGTCCGAATCTTGTCGAATTGCCTAAAAGGGCTAAAGCCATTGGCTGTAAGTGAGTCTATAAGATTAAAAGAGACTCTGTCGGCAATATCGAAAGATATAAAGCAAGACTTGCGGCAAAAGGATTCACTCAAAATGAAGGGCGTAGATTATCATGAGACTCTTTTCTAGTTTCAAAAAGGACTCATTAAGGATTATAATGGCCCTTGTAGCTCATTTTGATGTAAGCTTTATCAAATGGATGTGAAAACGGTTTTCCTCAACGGTAGTTAAGAGGAAGAGGTATACGTGAATCAACCTAAAAGGTTTCAGTATATAAGTAGTAGTCATAAAGTTTGCAAATTAAAGAAATCTATATATGGACTAAAGCAGGCTTCCCGTATTGGTATCTTAAGTTTTCTGACATGATTGGACAATCTTAAAGTCAGTGGGAGTGAATTTTATCTGTTGGTCCTATATGTAGATGATTTTGCTGATGCTATGAAAAGTGAAACAGTTCCTAACTCAAAACTTTGATACGAAGGATATGGGTGAAGCCTTATATGTCATTGGCAATGAGATTCGCAGAAATAGATCTCAAGGTATCTTGGGACTATTTCAGTAGGCCTACATTAACAAAGTTTTGGAAAGGTTTAGGATGCAGAACTGTTCACCAAGTGTAGTATCTATCTGTGGAACCAGATCCGGGACGGGCGTGAGGGGACGGGCCCCCGCGCGAGTCTCTCTAGATCGTCCACGTGAAGGAGAGCCCCACCAAGGAACTCTCGAAAGAGTGCCCCTCACAGCATGAGCGGCGATATAAAGTGAGATACCTCTCGATTCGGGGACTAGCCCAGATTCGAGGCGTACCTTAAACAAAGAAGAGTCGCCATCCAAGGAAGTGGGCCCTGGATCCCATGCTGTGCTCTGTTGCAACGGATAACCAGAGATATAAAATAGGGTTCGTGCCTGATGACGAATGGGGAAGGGATTAGGCGCCCCCAATTCGCCCAAGTGCTAGCACCTGGTCTCTTATGCCATTTATTATTAATTTTGAAGAGTTTTGGGCGAAAATCATGCGAAATGGGAACGAATATCTCCGAGATAACGTCTAGCTAATCATGCATGTCTCGGAGATGAATAAGAAGCACACACAAAAGAAATGAAAGATATGTCGCCTAAGAATAGCTAGGTTATGAGTGCCATGCCTAATTGGTGTCTAAGTTCTGGTGGACAAGCACATGCATGTTACAGCTAAAGGTATAGGATCTGTACATAAAAATAAGAAAAACACAGCAAAACACACAACACAACACGACTCGACACACGACCCGACACGACAAACCCTAGACTCTAATGCAATACTTGACTCGGACCAGGATGGCCATCCATCCTAGCTGCACTACGTATCCCGGCCTCGGGAAGAATCAGAGCCAACGTAGTTCGGTGCCCTATTCTAAACTACGATGCCTAAAACTCTAGGACCGCTATCCTAGACTCGATCCACTAGACTCGACTGATGTTTAAAGCTTTTTGTGCGATTGCTTAAATTCAAGTGGATTGTAATTTTTAGGACTCTATATGCCCTAACTAATGCAAGTTGATTAGCCTTAAGCTAATGCAAGTGGGCCCTACATCCTATGTGTATCTAGGCTGTGCAACATAAAGAAAACCATGGGCTGACTATATGCTTCCTAGTCTAGCCATCGGTTCGACTAAGTGTCTGACCGATCGACTCGAGGCCTCCTAACTCTAGGGACACTCACACGACAGGACATACCACATCAATACAAATCAAGACCGACTCCTAACTCTAAAACACCCTAAATATCTAGGACAGACTCCTAACTCTAGGGGAAGATCTTTTTGAAAAGGTTTTGAAGTTTTTTGTATTTTTTGGAGGTTTTGAAGTTATGAAAAATGGTGAAAGTTATGAGAAATATTTACAAAAAATGGTGACTGAAAATGGTGAAAGGGTGTAAAAATGGTGTCTAAAAATGGTGACTGAACTCAGGGTGCCAGCAGCACGCCTGAGCTGCCTACGTACCCCTCAGCTAGGGATCAAGCCATCCGTAGTTCGGACCAGAATTCCTAACTACTCTGCACATGACTCAAGATTTTTTTTGAAATTTTGATTTTTAAAATGTTTTTGGATTTTGAATTGTTTTTGAGATGTTTTTGAATTTTCAAGTGTTTTTTGGAATGTTTTTGTTGTTTTCAAGTATTTTTGAAATGTTTTTATTGTTTTTTGACACCAGAGAATAAAATCCTATCATCATACGGGTAGGGAGACTTCTGGAATCCCGCAAAGGTTGGATAGCATCCTATGCTTTGCGGGGGAACGAACAGGAAAATAACTCGGCAAGGGTTGGACAGCATCCTATACCTTGCAGGAGCGGGTAAAGATCACGACTTGATGAGAGGATGGACAGAATCCTAACCCCTATGATGATAGGAAAAACTCCTGGACTGACTGAAGGACTGACTCCTGTGCTGAAGACTGTTATAATTACTATTTATAATTACTATACAAGATTACTATTCAAAAATACTATTCATAATTACTATTTATAGGTACTATTCAAAACTACTATTCATAATTACTATTTATAAGTACTATTCAAAACTACTATTCATAATTACTATTTATAAGTACTATTCAAAACTACTATTCATAGTAGGACTCGTTGATGTGGGACCCGCTGCGGGACCCGTTGTGGGACCCGTTGTGGGACCCGCTGTGGGACCCGCTGATGTGGGACCCGCGGATGTGGGACCCTCTGTGGGACCCGCTTTGGGACCCGTTGTGGGACCCGCTGATGTGGGACCCGCTGATGTGGGACGCGCTGTGGGACCCACGGATGTGGGACCCTCTGTGGGACCCGTTGATGTGGGACCCGCTGTGGGACCCACGGATGTGGGACCCTCTGTGGGACCCGCTTTGGGATCCGCTGTGGGACCCGTTGATGTGGGACCCGTTGATGTGGGACCCACTGTTGTGGGACCCGCTGTTGTGGGACCCGCTGTTGTGGGACCCGCTGCGGGACCCGCTGTTGTGGGACCCGTTGATGTGGGACCCGCTAATGTGGGACCCACTGCTGTGGGACCCACTGTTGTGGGACCCGTTGTGGGACCCGCTGTGGGACCCACTGTGGGACCCATGTAGTGCAAAGAATGAATAATTAAAAAATAAAAAATAAAAAAAAAATGAACTTACGCCACAAGAGATCCAGGAAGGTGTTGACAGAGTCGTGCTTGTGTGGGGCCCGCTGATGTGGGACCCGCTGATGTGGGACCCGCTGGAGGTGGGGCCCGCTGGAGGTGGGGTGGAGGAGATGTGGATGCCGGTGGAGCTCCGGTGGTTGGTTGGGAGGATGTCGGAGAAGGTGGTGGTGATCGGTGGATGGCCGGTCGGAAATGGGTTTGGCCTCGCCGGATTCCGGCTGGGTTGCCGGAGGAGAAGACTCTCTCTCTCTCTCTCTCTCTCTACAGATCTCTCCTCTCTCTCTCCCCTCTGCAGATCTCCCTCTCTCTCTCCCTCTCCCTTTCTCTTTTTTCCTCTGGTTTTTCCTTTCTTTTCTTCCTCTCGTTTTTCTTTTTTCTCCTTTTTTTTTCTCTCTTCCCCCTCTGGTTTCTCCTCGCGAGAGAGAAGAAAACCCTCATGAGTCATCATGAGGGGGAGAGAAAGTGAGAGTGGTTGTCCCCCTCATGTCCCCCATTTTCTTAATTTTTTTTTAAAAAAATAAAATAAAATAAAAAATCATTTAATGCATAGGATACCAAAAGAAAACAAAAAACATAATCATTGCTTACAAATTTTAAAAATCAAAAGAAAATGATGATGTCCCCTTTCTTCTTTCTTTGAATATAATCGGATCCCACATCAACGGGTCCCACACAAACGGGCCCCACACAAGCGGGCCCCACACAAGCGGGTCCCACACAAGTGGGCCCCACACAAGCGGGTCCCACATTATATATATATATATATATATATTTTTTTATTTTATAAAAACAGGGTGGTGATATTGACACTACCAATATTGATGGGCGCACTATTGGCGGAAAAATTGATGGACGCACCATCCAATCGTGTCTTATTCGAAATCTGCTCTGCACCGTTCCAGGATAATTCACCCCCCTTTTCTGGTTTACACTACGGTCCTTTCTCTGCTCGTTCGCTAGGCAAATGTACTCGGATTTTGACGAAATTTTGCGGGGACCTAGCTGGGACCCAAAGCTAGCCTAGGGTTAAGTTTGGGACCCTAGATCATTGATCTGATGGGGTTTTGCACAAAATTGGAAGGTTTAGGGCACGGTCAAAATGGGGTGTCTACAGATGCCCCTCTTTGGCAGAGCGTGCTTGTCGCGCGAATGTCAAAGCTGAACAGACAACACATTTTGACTGGCCCAAAATCAGAGATTTTTTTTTTTTTTTTTTGGACTTTTGAAAATGATACTCACAAAGATAACATGGTGAAATAGCCTTTCACCGGACTCTGACTCTACAAACGCTGGTGAGATAGCCTCTCTTGAACTCGTAACTCAATAATGGATGTATGGATGAGATAGCCTCTCTTGCAGAACCTTAAAAGATTGATTTGGCTGCGAGAGAGCCGGGAAAGATATTGGCATGGTTGCGATTGAACCAGAAGCCTAGAATTGACTTGATTGCGAATGAGTCGGAAGGTCAAAAATTTGCTTGGTTGCGAGCGAACCGAGAAGCGAAGGGTTGACTTGACTGCAAAGGAGCAAAAATCAGGGATACTGGCCGAGTTGCGAATGAACTATGAGACCGAATAATTGACTTGGTTGCGAATGAACCAGAAAGTCAGGGATTGACTCGACTGCGAATGAGTCAGAGTTAGGGAGATTAGCTTGATTGCGAATGAGTCAAAGGAACGGGAACTGGCTTGGTTGCGAACGAACTGAAGCGAACGAACCGAAAAGCAAAGGGTTTGACTTGACTGCGAGGGAGCCAGAGTCAAGGATACTGGCCTAGTTGCGAATGAACTAGAAAGTGAGGGATTGACTCGACTGCGAATGAGTCAGAGTCAGGGAGATTAGCTTGATTGCGAATGAATCAAGAAATCAGCAAGAAACTTGGCAGCGAATGAGCCGAAGAGTCTAAGATTTTAGCTTGGTTGCGAATGAACCAAAAGGATGGAATTTGATTTGAGCTGTGAATGAGTTAAGAATTGAAAGATTGACTCGACTGCGAAGGAGTCGAAGTCAGGGAGATTATCTTGATTGCGAATGAATCAAGAAATCAGCGAGAACTTGGCAGCGAATGTGCCGAAGAGTCCGAGATTTTGACCCGGTTGCGAATGAACCAAAAGGCCGGAATGATGACTTGGTTGCGAACGAACTGAAGTCAAAGAGATTAATTTGACTGCGAACGAGTCAAGAGTTTAGAAAACAGGCCTGACTGCGAATGAGTCGGAAACCTAAGATTTTGACCCTGTTGCGAATGAACCAAAAGGTCGAGGATACGAGCTAGACTGCGAATGAGCCAAAACTCAAAGGATTGACCTGGTTGCGAATGAACCGAAAGGTCGAAGATATGCAAACCTGAATTGGGATCTGAGAAGATAGCATCTTGGCAGATGAACAGGGCGGAATGATTAGACAGTTATCATGATCAAACCTATGACCTGGTTGCGAATGAACCGAAAGGTCGAGGATATGAGCGAGACTGCGAATGAGTCAAAACTCAAAGGATTGACCTGGTTGCGAATGAACCGAAAGGTCGAAGATATGCAAGCCTGAATTTGGATCTGAGAAGATAGCATCTTGGCAGATGATCAGGGCGGAATGATTAGACAGTTATCATGATCAAACCTATGACCTGGTTGCGAATGAACCGAAAGGCCGAGGATATGAGCGAGACTGCGAATGAGTCAAAACTCAAGGATTGACCTGGTTGCGAATGAACCGAAAGGTCGAAGATATGCAAACCTGAATTTGGATCTGAGAAGATAGCATCTTGGCAGATGATCAGGGCGGAATGATTAGACAGTTGTCATGATCAAACCTATGACCTGGTTGCGAATGAACCGAAAGGTCGAGGATATGAGCGAGACTACGAATGAGTCAAAACTCAAGGATTGACCTGGTTGCGAATGAACCGAAAGGTCGAAGATATGCAAACCTGAATTTGGATCTGAGAAGATAGCATCTTGGCAGATGATCAGGGCGGAATGATTAGACAGCTATCATGATCAAACCTAAATTGGGATCTGGGAAGATAGCATCTTGACAGATCAACATGGTGGAATGATTAGACAGCTATCATGATCAAACCTAAATTGGGATCTGAGAAGATAGCATCTTGACAGATCAACATGGTGGAATGATTAGACAGCTATCATGATCAAACCTAAATTGGGATCTGGGAAGATAGCATCTTGACAGATCAACACGGCGGAATGATTAGACAGCTATCATGATCAAACCTAAATTGGGATCTGGGAAGATAGCATCTTGACAGATCAACACGGCGGAATGATTAGACAGCTATCATGATCAAACCGAAATTGGGATCTGGGAAGATAGCATCTTGACAGATCACCATGGCGGAATGATTAGACAGCTATCATGATCAAACCTAAATTGGGATCTGGGAAGATAGCATCTTGACAGATCAACATGGCGGAATGATTAGACAGCTATCATGATCAAACCTAAATTGGGATCTGGGAAGATAGCATCTTGACAGATCAACATGGCGGAATGATTAGACAGCTATCATGATCAAACCACTCTAAGAATCAAGAACACGAAACTCAAGGAGGAACAATTTTGATTCAAGAAATCGAGATTTCGATCGATTCCATTACATGATTGATTGTCTCTTGCCGAGAACGTTAGGAGTGTGCGATCTCTGCTGAGAACCAGACACAGGTAACTTGCTGAGGTTTTGAGTATTGACCATTTTTCTAATTTTGCCAGGGATTGAAGGCTGCGCGAGCAAATTCTAGACTCTGCTTGGGAAACTGATTTTCTGGGGAAGTTGACCTTTCAGAGAGTGCACTCGTCTGAGAAGTTTGAAGTTTGGCTCGAGATATACTCGTACATCTCTTATCTCAACTTACTGAAAACATTGGCACTGATTGCCTTTTGTGCTTGATATCTTTTATGACGCAAGTCATAAAAGATGCCCCTAGTATATTGTGTTTCCATGACAGGAGTTTTAAGGAGGCAGGGCAATGATGGTTGAAGAAAATATGCTTCGTTTCATGAAGGCTCGAGGATGCAAAGTTCTTTTGTATGGAGAGAATAGGACAATAACCATGATGGCTGAGTCTGGAAATCTCTTCTTTCGCATGGCTCACTTTTGGAGGCTTAAGGTCTCGGGTAGGTTTGAACAAGATGTCTCCCGCCCCTTCTGATACCTAAACCAGGATTTACTCTGAATTTTCTTCGCAATTTGGAGGACACGCTCCCATTCTTCTAGCACCCGACAGTTTGGACTTTGCAAGGAAAAGGAACACAAATATGAAGGAGGAATAGATTTCCAAGGACTCGGTCAAAGAAGATTCTTGTTGTTCGGAGGACTCGACTCGCTTTCGACTCACTCTTGGATCTGATGTGTTATTTTTCAAGGGTATGGCTTAGCCACTCTTAGAGTATTTCGAAGACCGTGTCAAGAGGTACTATTCTCCTTTTTCGGTGTTTATGTAATGATTATTATCCCTTTCGGATTGCTCGGTTTCAATGCCCCTAGTTTAGATGAATGTTAAAGTAAGCTTGCTGGCACTACTTGGACTCCAAGATTTTACCCTGGTTGAAGACTGTTTCTCCACCTCAATGATTCGCTTTTTCGTTGGAAGTCATTGCCACTGACCAGATTGCCTTGTCAGGTTTTCAATCTGGCGGACCGCTTGCCCTAACTTTTGCCTGGTTCGCCCTTTCGGGTTTTCAATCCAGCGGGCTCGATACCCTAACTTTTGCCTAAGCTGACTTTTCAGTTGTCAACTTAGCGGGTGAATGACCCTAAATTTTGCCTAGACCGCCCTCCCGGGTTTTCAGCCTAGCGGGTCTTCAGATTCCATCGTTTTTTGTTCTTGACTTTGAACCTCTGCTTGTTCACCAGAAGGACTTTCTAAGTGGGCTGGGGTTCAAAACGGTTGGATATTTCTTTTGGATTTCAAAGTTTCGACTAGACTTGGATTGGCCAGGTTGCCTAAGTACCCCAACAATGGAGGATCAGGTTCGAGTGGTTCGCTGAGGTTTGGAACAGAATGATTTGGCTTTTAAGCTCAAAGGTTGAAAGGGAATAATTTGACTTTTATCCCAAAGGTTGAAAGGGAATAATTTGACTTTTATCCCAAAGGTTGAAAGGGAATAATTTGACTTTTATCCCAAAGGTTGAAAGGGAATAATTTGATTTTTATCCCAAAGGTTGACCGAACCTGAATTGATCAGGTTGCCTACGTACCCCCGAAGAGTTGGGGATCAGGTCAGACGTAGTTCGGGCCGAAATGCCCCTAATTTGCGGGTGTTTGAAAAGAATGTTTGATTTTGTTGAGGCTCGAAGGTGTTCGCAAAAGGATTTTTTTTGAACTTGGGATTTTTGGCGTTTATGGCTCAGGCGTCCAAGGATGGCCTTCTGATGTTTTGGCATACAAGCTTCTTGAATGGCTAAGGTTCAATGGCTTTGAACTTTTTTCCTTTCTCTTTTTTTTTTGAGGAGTCCGGC
This sequence comes from Tasmannia lanceolata, assembly GCF_043159265.1. NCBI lineage: Eukaryota > Viridiplantae > Streptophyta > Magnoliopsida > Canellales > Winteraceae > Tasmannia > Tasmannia lanceolata. The sequence continues at coordinate 19,238,005 of NW_027518696.1, read as the reverse complement.
GGCATTTCCTGGCAAGACTTCATCTGCACTGTGCAAGCTAGACTGATTGAATTCCCACTTTTTCTTTGAGATCTCGCACTGATATTCGGGATTCTACGACTCTGGGTCTTCTCTAAATGCTGAAGATGATTTTGAAATTTTCAATCTATTTATCAGCTTTGCTTTTTGAGATTCTGACGTTCTTGAGGAGTTGACGTGGGGCATGCTCCCCTCTCCTTTCTTCTCTGGATTCTATCTTATTTTTCTTTGTTCATTCTGATTTTAATTTTTTTGCTTGGATGTGGGGAATGCCCCTACACCTGGAATGTTTTAACTTGAAATTCCATCGCAATGTATAGCCCAAGTATTCTTTTTGGGGTTCATGCTCTATGCTCATGACTTTGTTGTCTGAAAGTCTTCTCTCAATTTTTCATTCATTGCATTTGATGTCTGGTATTCTTCATTTGAATTTTTTTTTCTTTCGACCTGATGTCTGAAGCTGAGGGTGACTCACGTTGAACAGTGCCAAGGCACGCTTCTGATTTATCCTCATAGGACCAAGCAACACTTCCTTGAACCCTCTAAATAGGTTTATCGACTCTTTGCACTCTTCGGGAGATTTTGCCAATCCTTATTTCCCGAGTTTCAGATTTCGATACCACTATCAACGGTATCAATTTCATCTTCAAGTGGCTTTGCTCGACGCTCTTCCTCTCGTTTGATTATCTTTCAAATCTCGAGGAGAATTTCATCGGCATCCTCATTCGAGGAGGGTGTCTTAATTTGTTTATTAACATTAGATCCAAGAGTGAACATATACAAGAATATTGACGACACTGGAATCAAATGTTCTTTTCATTGAATGTTTGAAGTACATACAATGATTTTTGATGCGCCACGATAGGCTCTCCATCAAATTCAGCAAAAGATTGGACATTGGCTCACAATGAGAGAGACCGGTAAACACAACATACTTAGAATTGATACTGACATGGTTAGACTTACCAACTTTGACAGGAGGGTTGGTATACACACTTCAAAACAAATTTCAAAGATGAGACACTTTATCGGAGGCAACGGATTGGCGCTGAAAGTTCAAGGACAACGTGCCTTCATTAATGGCGATAATGATCGGAAAGAGTAATCCTAGAGTTAGAATCTCAGAAGGGAGGGTCTCTTCGGTTTCTGTTGACCCAGCTCAAATTGTTCTTTGGCACCTGACAATGGCAAGGCTTTCTCTGGTATGATATTTTTCTTTTCTCTTCCCAATCATTTTCCAGCCCAGAGGTGGTACAGGTAAAGGTGGTAAGATATATGAAGGGTTGAATGGGTGAAATGGTTCCCATGGTGGGTGTAGGAGGTGCAACACGGTTAGGTGTAGGGTTCTTGGAAGCACTTGAGTTCAAGAAGAATGAGGGGATCCCTGTCTATCAGGTCTTGAATGTCATCATCGTCTCTCTCATTTCTGTCAAGATGAGATTTTCAGTGTACTCGGCCATCTGGGCAATGTGAGAGGAAAAAGGTACAGCAGACTGGCTAGACCAAGCGAGTTTAGAAATGAAAGCTCTTTTGGGGTTGATGGCAGACGAGTGACTAAGACTCCTTTCATGGACACCACAAACACTAAGCTCAATGAGAATTAATCACATGGCAATGCAATGCGCAAGTTGAGACAAAAGGTAGCACCAATACATCCTTCCGTTGGGTAAAATCCGACAGCATAACAACTGTACATAAAGATGTGGTACGGCAAGTACATGGTTTGTCAACAAGCCAAAAAGGATGATGATCACACTCAAGGTATTTGGAGAAAATTCGACAGCATAACGGCTATAGTAGGAGATGTGGTAAGGTAAGCACATAGTTTGTCAATGAACCCAAAAGGATAATGATTACGTTCAAGGGTTCTGAAAAGAATCAGCAGCATGACGGCTATACTAGGAGGGTCTCAGCAACTAAACATGAAGAGTATGCCGTCATGATCAAGATAAAGCAGGGCTCTCAGCAAGAACACACACTCCGATAATGATAATGGCAAGATAGACTCACAATCGACATGTGGAACACGGTCTGATCAGGATCAATCAAATGATCAAGCTCACGGAAGACAGATCATGACTAAAAGAGCCAAGAATCTGATGATAATCCACAGAATGGATAGATGGGGAAAAATTGATTAGATTAGAAGGAAACCTAACTAAGAAGCAAGCCCTAATCTAATAATAAATATATACATATATATACATCCTAACCAGGGGCACCAACCCTAGTCTAATCTAGCGCAGCCAAGAAAATCTTGACCCAGAAGTGTCTGTGAGTGTACTAGATAACGCGGCGGGTAACCACGGTGTGACTTACCCTTCTACACTACATGGGTAGGCTGACTTCTATCCTAGGCTTACATATGCTGGTCGCACATGTTCGTCCTATATGAGTACATATATATAGTGTCCTAGCAAGGGTTCCCTAATTTTGGTTCTAAAGGGAGAAACTAATATATATACATAATATAATGAAATAAAAGTAGGGCCCGGGCATTTCTGCAGGGTACTATGCTTATGACCATACCCTTGATGTATAACGCCAGCACACCCAGCATTATACAAAGTATGTTCATTGCTCATCGGCTGCTGTAGAACACCAGCACACCCAGTGTCTACGGCTGCAGCTCCGGCGCATAGCTCGGAAATAGATACAACGGTTCCCATCTGGTACGCGTCATATCTATTCCCTGAGGCCAATAATGAAAATGATGAAAGAAATAAAGAATATGACAATGTATGATGTGCGATGTGTGAATCCCTTGTTTTATTTACGCGCCTACTTGGTGCCCCTGGATTTCTAACGATAAAGTTCCCATTTAACTCGATTTTGGCCCAAATTTCCTCAAAATTAGTAACAATGGCATTTTTACAGAGTTAGGCAATGTTTCAAGAAATCCCCAGCAGAGTCGCCAGCCTGTGGAACCAGATCCGGGACGGGCGTGAGGGGACGGGCCCCCGCGCGAGTCTCTCTAGATCGTCCACGTGAAGGAGAGCCCCACCAAGGAACTCTCGAAAGAGTGCCCCTCACAGCATGAGCGGCGATATAAAGTGAGATACCTCTCGATTCGGGGACTAGCCCAGATTCGAGGCGTACCTTAAACAAAGAAGAGTCGCCATCCAAGGAAGTGGGCCCTGGATCCCATGCTGTGCTCTGTTGCAACGGATAACCAGAGATATAAAATAGGGTTCGTGCCTGATGACGAATGGGGAAGGGATTAGGCGCCCCCAATTCGCCCAAGTGCTAGCACCTGGTCTCTTATGCCATTTATTATTAATTTTGAAGAGTTTTGGGCGAAAATCATGCGAAATGGGAACGAATATCTCCGAGATAACGTCTAGCTAATCATGCATGTCTCGGAGATGAATAAGAAGCACACACAAAAGAAATGAAAGATATGTCGCCTAAGAATAGCTAGGTTATGAGTGCCATGCCTAATTGGTGTCTAAGTTCTGGTGGACAAGCACATGCATGTTACAGCTAAAGGTATAGGATCTGTACATAAAAATAAGAAAAACACAGCAAAACACACAACACAACACGACTCGACACACGACCCGACACGACAAACCCTAGACTCTAATGCAATACTTGACTCGGACCAGGATGGCCATCCATCCTAGCTGCACTACGTATCCCGGCCTCGGGAAGAATCAGAGCCAACGTAGTTCGGTGCCCTATTCTAAACTACGATGCCTAAAACTCTAGGACCGCTATCCTAGACTCGATCCACTAGACTCGACTGATGTTTAAAGCTTTTTGTGCGATTGCTTAAATTCAAGTGGATTGTAATTTTTAGGACTCTATATGCCCTAACTAATGCAAGTTGATTAGCCTTAAGCTAATGCAAGTGGGCCCTACATCCTATGTGTATCTAGGCTGTGCAACATAAAGAAAACCATGGGCTGACTATATGCTTCCTAGTCTAGCCATCGGTTCGACTAAGTGTCTGACCGATCGACTCGAGGCCTCCTAACTCTAGGGACACTCACACGACAGGACATACCACATCAATACAAATCAAGACCGACTCCTAACTCTAAAACACCCTAAATATCTAGGACAGACTCCTAACTCTAGGGGAAGATCTTTTTGAAAAGGTTTTGAAGTTTTTTGTATTTTTTGGAGGTTTTGAAGTTATGAAAAATGGTGAAAGTTATGAGAAATATTTACAAAAAATGGTGACTGAAAATGGTGAAAGGGTGTAAAAATGGTGTCTAAAAATGGTGACTGAACTCAGGGTGCCAGCAGCACGCCTGAGCTGCCTACGTACCCCTCAGCTAGGGATCAAGCCATCCGTAGTTCGGACCAGAATTCCTAACTACTCTGCACATGACTCAAGATTTTTTTTGAAATTTTGATTTTTAAAATGTTTTTGGATTTTGAATTGTTTTTGAGATGTTTTTGAATTTTCAAGTGTTTTTTGGAATGTTTTTGTTGTTTTCAAGTATTTTTGAAATGTTTTTATTGTTTTTTGACACCAGAGAATAAAATCCTATCATCATACGGGTAGGGAGACTTCTGGAATCCCGCAAAGGTTGGATAGCATCCTATGCTTTGCGGGGGAACGAACAGGAAAATAACTCGGCAAGGGTTGGACAGCATCCTATACCTTGCAGGAGCGGGTAAAGATCACGACTTGATGAGAGGATGGACAGAATCCTAACCCCTATGATGATAGGAAAAACTCCTGGACTGACTGAAGGACTGACTCCTGTGCTGAAGACTGTTATAATTACTATTTATAATTACTATACAAGATTACTATTCAAAAATACTATTCATAATTACTATTTATAGGTACTATTCAAAACTACTATTCATAATTACTATTTATAAGTACTATTCAAAACTACTATTCATAATTACTATTTATAAGTACTATTCAAAACTACTATTCATAGTAGGACTCGTTGATGTGGGACCCGCTGCGGGACCCGTTGTGGGACCCGTTGTGGGACCCGCTGTGGGACCCGCTGATGTGGGACCCGCGGATGTGGGACCCTCTGTGGGACCCGCTTTGGGACCCGTTGTGGGACCCGCTGATGTGGGACCCGCTGATGTGGGACGCGCTGTGGGACCCACGGATGTGGGACCCTCTGTGGGACCCGTTGATGTGGGACCCGCTGTGGGACCCACGGATGTGGGACCCTCTGTGGGACCCGCTTTGGGACCCGCTGTGGGACCCGTTGATGTGGGACCCGTTGATGTGGGACCCACTGTTGTGGGACCCGCTGTTGTGGGACCCGCTGTTGTGGGACCCGCTGCGGGACCCGCTGTTGTGGGACCCGTTGATGTGGGACCCGCTAATGTGGGACCCACTGCTGTGGGACCCACTGTTGTGGGACCCGTTGTGGGACCCGCTGTGGGACCCACTGTGGGACCCATGTAGTGCAAAGAATGAATAATTAAAAAATAAAAAATAAAAAAAAAATGAACTTACGCCACAAGAGATCCAGGAAGGTGTTGACAGAGTCGTGCTTGTGTGGGGCCCGCTGATGTGGGACCCGCTGATGTGGGACCCGCTGGAGGTGGGGCCCGCTGGAGGTGGGGTGGAGGAGATGTGGATGCCGGTGGAGCTCCGGTGGTTGGTTGGGAGGATGTCGGAGAAGGTGGTGGTGATCGGTGGATGGCCGGTCGGAAATGGGTTTGGCCTCGCCGGATTCCGGCTGGGTTGCCGGAGGAGAAGACTCTCTCTCTCTCTCTCTCTCTCTACAGATCTCTCCTCTCTCTCTCCCCTCTGCAGATCTCCCTCTCTCTCTCCCTCTCCCTTTCTCTTTTTTCCTCTGGTTTTTCCTTTCTTTTCTTCCTCTCGTTTTTCTTTTTTCTCCTTTTTTTTTCTCTCTTCCCCCTCTGGTTTCTCCTCGCGAGAGAGAAGAAAACCCTCATGAGTCATCATGAGGGGGAGAGAAAGTGAGAGTGGTTGTCCCCCTCATGTCCCCCATTTTCTTAATTTTTTTTTAAAAAAATAAAATAAAATAAAAAATCATTTAATGCATAGGATACCAAAAGAAAACAAAAAACATAATCATTGCTTACAAATTTTAAAAATCAAAAGAAAATGATGATGTCCCCTTTCTTCTTTCTTTGAATATAATCGGATCCCACATCAACGGGTCCCACACAAACGGGCCCCACACAAGCGGGCCCCACACAAGCGGGTCCCACACAAGTGGGCCCCACACAAGCGGGTCCCACATTATATATATATATATATATATATTTTTTTATTTTATAAAAACAGGGTGGTGATATTGACACTACCAATATTGATGGGCGCACTATTGGCGGAAAAATTGATGGACGCACCATCCAATCGTGTCTTATTCGAAATCTGCTCTGCACCGTTCCAGGATAATTCACCCCCCTTTTCTGGTTTACACTACGGTCCTTTCTCTGCTCGTTCGCTAGGCAAATGTACTCGGATTTTGACGAAATTTTGCGGGGACCTAGCTGGGACCCAAAGCTAGCCTAGGGTTAAGTTTGGGACCCTAGATCATTGATCTGATGGGGTTTTGCACAAAATTGGAAGGTTTAGGGCACGGTCAAAATGGGGTGTCTACACTATCCTTAAAGGTGATAAACTCAGTGAGGCATAATCCTCTTAGAATGATTTAAAAAGAGAACAGATGAAGAATATTCCCTATGCTTCGGCGGTTGGCAGTTTGATGTATGCACATGTCTGTACTAGACCAGACATTGGATACGTTGTAAGGATGCTAGGAAGATAACCAGAATAATTCTGGGATGGATCATTAGATAGCTGCAAATAAGGTTTTACATTACCTTCTGGGTACGAAGGTTTACATGCTGACATAAAGGCGGTCGGATCACTTAGTTGTGATCAGATATTCAGTTTCTAACTTTGCCAGGTGTCTTAATTTTAGGAAGTCAATATTTGGGTATATCTTTCTAGTTGAAGGAGGTATCAATTCATGGAAAAGCATAAAGCAAAGATAGATAGCTTCTTCCACTATAGAGGCAAAGTTTATGAGTGCTATAAGGAAACTATGCATGTGTTAATTTTCATCTCCAAGCCGTTAGTGATTTACTATGATAATCCCGATATGGTATTCTTATCTAACATGGAGTTCCTTAAAGTTAGAGAGATTTTTCTAAATTATCAAGTGACTATTAAGCACATTGTACTTTATAGTTGACAATGGATCCCGTGATTAAAGGATTTCCGCCTAAGTTGTATGCGGAATATGTGGATCACATGGGTCTTGTCGTATTTGGTGCTTAATTACATTGATGTCAGTTTTGGTTGCAACATAAAGTTGATGATTCTGTTTATATGTTATTACATATATTCTGTCTTATATAAAGTGTATATACATCTAGGTTTAATAAGGCGGACTGTCCATGAGGACAAATAAAGTTGGACCCGAATAAGCATTTGAGAGCTTATTCAATAAAGTTTTAAACCGCACATAAAGTGTACATTAGTGTGAATTGGTGCATGTGATACATAGAAGGTAACATTTTCGCTTGGAGGTGTATGCTGCTGTGATTCGTACATTTGAGACATGCTATAAGGGTGTACAATAAAGGCATAGTTAAAGATATTTGGGATTAATGTTTTTCCAAAACAATGGCCCTAAAGTTTTCAATTTTTTTTTATATCTTAAGACTCTAAGTTACTTTGTGGATATATACCAATGTGGACCAAGTGGGAGAATGTCAGCGTTTTTGTGAGACATTGGTGGGACCCACTTAGGATAAAACGTTGGTTTCCCTTCTCCACTTTGTGTTCTATTTACAAAAGAGTCTTAGGGATAAATCCCAAGTGTTTTAAAACTCTAGAACACGTAAGTGTTAGAGGTGTGGAATGACACAAAGTCGTGTGTGCCAAAATCTATAAATATGGGTTGCGTTTGATGGGAACAACACTCATACATATAGCTAAAGTCCATCCTAAAGAAGGTCCTAATCTCAGAGGAAAATCCGTGCCTTCGATTCCATTGATCGAGCCCTAAGGTCTTCTACAGATTAGAAGATCTATGTTCTCTTGTTCGTGCGCAGCGGAGATCGTGGTTCGTGTTCGTGATACGCGAAAGCTCGAGAGATTCATGACCTTCGATTCTAATCGCCATGGCCAGAGGTAAGTTCCTCGTTAATTTCCAAATTAAATAAAGTCTAACAATCAATCAATCAAAAAGCATAAAATTTCAGAAAAGTTTATCTTTTCCAAACTTTTACAGAAAATTCCTACAATCCAAACCGGGCCTTAAAGCAAACAGATGAAACACCAATTTCATAGCAAAATTACATACAGTTACACTTTCAGCAAGCCATTTGGGGGTCAGAATAATATGTTATTTTGTCATTTTTAACTCCCTGTTTAAATGAAAAGAAATAAAAAGTAAAGGGTAAAAAAACAGTTCTAATAGGAAGAAACTATTAGAGAATTGAGGGTTCCTGTTCGTGGTGAGAAAACAAAACATTGTTGCTTCAAGGCGTGATATCATTTTCCTTAAGACAAAATTCGTCCCCACCAGAAGTGTGCAAAGGGGATCCACGAACTGCCTCCAAGATACAATGAAGCCTAGTAGGAATATCCTACTAATGTTTGATGACGCCTCACACAAGCAGAATCAAACCCGAAACGCCCTTAAGAAATTTCAAGCCTTAGAGAAATTTCCAGATACTATTTCTGCAGAATAACAGTATCTACTAATGTTTGATGACGCCTCACACATGCGGAATCAAACCCGAAACGCCCTTAAGAAATTTCAAGCCTTAGAGAAATTTTCAGATACTATTTCTGCAGAATAACAGTATCCGGAACAGTAAATAGAATAAAACAATATGTAAAATGCTTGGGTAATTTTGAAGGAATATAGAAGTATGAATTGATTATGTCAGAATGCACTACAAGTTTGCCAATTCGTTTTCTGTATGGAAATATAGAAACCCGCTCTCCCAAATCTGCTCTCTCTTTTTTTTATAGAGCCTCTGGTGTCTTTTCAGTGTGAAAAGCACCTCTATAGGGCAACTTTCCAAATTGGTTTGAATTCTGACCGTTAGATCGCACCCATTCGCAATTGAACGGTCCTGATCGATTCTGGAGTGACTGTTGGTTTGACTAAAACCTCCCTCGAACCTCACAACCACTAGATCAACCATCTACGGTACGGATCGCAACCCATGGGATACAATCCAATGGATCGCACCCGCTGGCACAATGGCCGTTGGAGCGCACTGGGCCCGTTGGGCAGACCGTTCAACCCGACTCGAAGCCCAACCCAAACGAACCATTCGGCACTGGGCTTGCTGGGCCAATCGAACAATTCGGCCCACCCATATGACCGATCCACCTTGATCTAGATCCAACGGCCTAGATCTAACCTGGAAAAATGAAAGGCTCCAATCGCTCCTCTATTGGTTTGAATTATGACCGTTAGATCGCACCCATTCACGATTGAACGGTCATGATCGATCCTGGAGTGACTGTTGTTTTGAGTAAAACCTCCTTGGAACCGTCAACCACTAAATCAACCATCTACGGTGCGGATCGCACCCACTGGCACAATGGCTGTTGGAGCGCACTGGGCCTGTTGGGCTGACCGTTCGGTCCGACTCGAAGCCCAACCCAACCGAACCATTCGGCACTGGCTTGCTGGGCTGATCGAACCATTCGGCCCACCCATCTGACCGATCCACCTAATCTAGATCCAACGGCCTAGATCTAACCTAGAAAAATTAAAGGCTCCAATCGCTCCTCGATTAGTTTGAATTATAATCTTTAGATCGCACCCATTCACGATTGAACGGTCATGATCGATCCTGGAGTGACTATTGGTTTGAGTAAAACCTCCCCAGAACCCCCTCAACTACTAAATCAACCATCTACGGTGCGGATCGCACCCGCTGGCACAATGGCCGTTGGAGCGCACGGGCCCGTTGGGCCGACTCGAAGCCGAACCCGACCGAACCATTCGGCACTCGGCTTGCTGGGCCGATCGAACCATTCGGCCCACCCATCTGACCGATCCACCTTGATCTAGATCCAACGGTTTAGATCTAACCTGGAAAAATTAAAGGCTCTAATCTCTCCTCCATTGGTTTGAATTATGACCGTTAGATCGCACCCATTCACGATTGAACAGTCCTGATCGATCCTGGAGTGACTGTTGGTTTGAATAAAACCTCCCTAGAACCTCGCAATCACTAAATCAACCATCTACGATGCGGATCGCAACCCCTGCGGTGCGCCTAAAAAAGTGCCACTAGTGCCCTATAGCCCATTCGGGTCCAACCAAGGTTTAAAATTTCGGTTTCGGTAACCGTTTCGGACCCCACCAAAAACCGAAATTTTGTAGCACTTTTTTTTAAAATAAATAATGTCATTAAACCGAAATTTCGGACCGAAATCCGAAATTTCAATCCGAAATTTGGTAAAGGGCGAAAAATGGAATTTCGGAAAATTCCGGTTTCGGTCCCCACCGGTAACCGAAATTTCGGATTTCGGTCGAAATTTTAAACCATGGGTCCAACCCAATGTGTTGGACCGATCCACCTTGATCTAGATCTAACGGTCTAGATCTAACTTAGAAATATTAAAGGCTCCAATCGCTCCTCGATTGGTTTGAATTATGACCGTTTGATTGCACTCATTCACGATTGAACGGTCCTGATCGATCCTGGAGTGACTGTTGGTTTGAATGACTGTTGGTTTGAATAAAATCTCCCTGAACCCCGCAATCACTAAATCAACCATCTACGGTGCGGATCGCAACCCATGCGGTGCGCCTAAAAAAGTGCCACTAGTGCCCTATAGCCCATGCGGGTCCAACCTATGGGTTGGACCCAATGTGCAACCAAACAAGTAGTAGAGAAGGGTAATCTTTCCTTTTTCTCATCCGATGCTGGGACTATTTTTCACACTACACTTCTACATTCTTTGCAAAAAAGCAACTTTTTTCCAAGAAAACTTTTTCTTTTTCCCAAACAAGTTTGAAAAACATTTTCTAAAGTGCTATTTTTCACTAAAAAATAAAGATTTTGAAAATCCAAAATCTCTAACAGAAGCAAGACAGAGAAAATAGTGTACCATTCATTTCAGAAAAAAAAAAAAAAACAGAGAATATAACCCATTCTAAATCAAATAAGCTGCAATTAGCAATGAAATATCGCATGCAAAGAAAGCAAAAACCAAAGATTGTCATTTGGAAATACAGAGAAACAAAAAGAAAAAAAAAATACCAGATGGTGGGAGAAATCTCCCAAGAGAACTTTGAAGAAGTGAGGCTTCTTCCTTTCCAACCTGTTCGAAGGTGGCCTTGCCATTCTTGAATCAAAAGAAGGGGATGAAGTGCTCTGAAATGCCTCCTTTTAGGAACCCAATTCAGCTCAGTCAAATACTGCATTTGGATTTGGGATGGTAGAAAAACTAGATATTGGCAAGTGGCATCTTCTTCCCAAGCCCGAAATATGAGAGAGAGAGAGAGAGAGAGAGAGAGAGAGAGAGAGAGAGAGAGAGAGAATTTTTGCACGATTTCACATGGAAAAAATGGTAACTTGAACCACTGAGGTGGTTGTTTTCGATAAAAATTCAGCCGCGAAGTGCCTTTCCGTGATATTCGCTATCAAAAAACACTAGAGCGCATAAATCAGTTCCCTTTTTAAGTAATAGAAGATAAGATGTGTTTGTGCGAATATCAAAACATAGTTGTGCTGATAACATTTCCCAAATAATATCCCTCTAAATTCTGGAAAGAGGAATGTTAGAATGAAGGGAGCCCTTGCAAAAATGAGATGAAGGGCTCCCACATTCCCTGCTCCCCACTCTAAAATGTAAAAGTCATCTCATTTTTTGCAAGGGCTCCCTTCAGTCTAGCATTCCTCAAAAGGAAAAATAATAATATTTAAGCTCCATTTTTACGCGAGTGTCCAGAGAAATGGAGCCTTAAGAAATATTTCCCCTGCAATCCAAACAGGGCCTAAGGATCGATCAATTTTTGGGTCCCACACAGGGACATGTAAGTGTAATCTTGACCATTGATCTAGTAGAACATCATGAGGCAAACCACGTGGTTTTGATCTCATACCAATTTCATACCGAATAGTAAGATAAAATCAACAGTTTAGCTTTCCAACAGACCTAAACAACCTCCGTGAATCAATGGCCTGAGTTCTTTCAAAAGATTTGAATCTCAACTAAATTTGACTAGTCAAATTGTCCATGACTCTTTAATGTGAGGACATTTGAATAGGGTTTTTGGTTGGGGATTGAGATAGAACACACATTTTCGACCAATTATCTTATCTTACAATAAGTGGAAAAGCAATCCCCTTATAATGGAGTGAACTCACCTTGTCTTTTCTTTTTTAATCGGCTGCCGATTGCTTTTTGGGATTTGTAAGGGCCCATTTGGATGTCGAGAGATTTGGATTTCTCACTTTTGCAGCCCATTTTGCGTTGTGATTTGGATCCGGGTTGATGGGGTCCAAAATATACGACCAACCGGCTGTTGACACGTGGCCCTCACAGGGGCCACTGCAGACACGTGGCCCTCACAGGGGCCACTGCAAAGCCAACACCTGTCCACTGCTAGGTATGCTGTCTGGACTAATCAGGGACTTCCACCAGCACCTCCTAGGTTCCAACTGCACCTCTTAGGTATGAGATCTGGTCCATACAGGGGCTACCACCTGTCTTGGATAGGTTGAAGGACAGGTGGCTCCGAATCACTATAAATAGCCTTCATTTGTGCTAAGGTGAGGGTTCTGAAAAAACATCTATGACCTTTAGTGTTTTGCTCTGACTTTGCTCTGCACTCCTGCTCATACTGACTTGAGTGTCGAAGCGTCCGTCCGGAGTACCACTCCGGGTCGGTCTTCTGACCCTTTGTCTTCTTGTCTGTGTCCTTGTGCAGCGCAGGACTCCACCAACCCTCTAGCTGTGGCTTGTCAAATCAGCCCTTCCGGCCCTACTATAACCTGTTACCGATTTTAGACCTAACAGATTTGGCGCCATCCGTGGGACGGCCGCAACAAAAAGCTGTTCGACATCTTACTTCAAGAAACAATGGTAGGGCAGACCGGCAAGCGAGCGCCTCCGACTTCTCGGGCGACCCGGGCTACAGCCCCCCGCGAAGGACGAAGTGAGCGACTTGCTTCACAGGTAGAGGTCGGGGCGGCTGTGGAGCGAACTTCACCTCGCTCGGACCGCTCAGACCCTACCCCGACCCCAAGGGAGATGCGGGCCCTTTTTCAAGAAATGACTGCTGTGGTTGCGCAGTTCAAGAATGCGGCCCCCGCACTCCAGCAACACCCAGTCGAAGTTTCTCGACCCGTCCAGAGGGGGGAGAGCTCCCGCAGAGAGCGCACGCCTCCGCCCCGGGATCAGACTCATCACTCCACAAGAAGAGATCACCGCTCGCGGGACAGACACGTGCGCCCTGAGCCTCGTCAGCATCACCGGTCACGATCTCCCTCCGTGCAGAAGCGTGGCAGCAAGAGAGACCCCACGCACTGAGAGGGATCGCGGCACCGGCGAAGGAGTCCACTCAGCCAGTCCGGTTCTGCAATGAGCCCATCAGCCATAAGGAGCAGACCTGCCCGCCAGGCCGAAAAGAGGGATGATCCAATGTTGCTGAGGATCCAGAAGATCGACAATAGAATCGAAGAGCTGGCCAGAGATCAGGGCCGCCCTGCTTCGAGGATCTTCAGTAGCAATCCTCCTTTCACAGACAGAGTACTCGGTGCGGCAGTCCCCGTGGGCTTCAAGATGCCGCAGATCCCGCAGTACGATGGGACCACCGACCCCGTGGATCATCTGCAGACTTTCAGAACTACAATGCTCCTCCATGGGGAGTCGGATGGATTCCTTTGCAGGGCACTCCCCACCACATTAATTGGAGCCGCGAGAGACTGGTACTCGCGGCTGAAGCCCAAGTCTGTGGACAATTTCGACGACTTCGGGGATGACCTGGCCCGACATTTCATGAGCAGCAGAAGACCTCGAAAGACAACAGCTTCGCTGATGGCCCTGAGACAGGAAGACGGTGAGGCCTTGAAAGCGTTCGTTGGCCGGTTCAACAGGGAGGCTCTGCAGGTACCCAACCTGGATCCCTCCGCGGCAACGAATGCCCTTCTGGCCGGAGCCCGGTCAACTGACTTCAGACGAGCAGTTGCCCGGTGCAATCCGCAGTCCCTGGCAGATCTGATGACCGGGGCGGAAGAGTACATCTCCGTCGAGGAAACTCTCGCCGCCCTAGACTCCGTCAGCAAGAGAAGACCCGAGGAGAAGAACCCTGCCAAGCAACGTAGGGACGACAGACCTCAGAGGAAGGAGAGCAGTCCGTCCCGGAAGGAGAGGAGCTCTCCCCGGCCCCGGAAGGAGAGGAGCTCTCCCCGAGCCCCCCCGCCGAGGGAGCGCTACACCCCGCTTACCGCATCCAGGGCCCAAATCTTGGCAGCCATTCGGAAGGAAGACTTTATCCGATGGCCGAAGAAGCAGACATCAGAGGAGGGCACGCGAGATATGTCCAGGTATTGCCGGTTCCATAAGAGTCACGGCCATGACACCAATGCGTGCATTCATATGAAGGAGGAGATCGAGCAGCTGATAAGCAGATGGTACCTCGGAAGGTACTTAAAAAATAATGACAACAGAAGAGAGCGCCAGGACAACCCGAGGCCCAGAGATAGAAGCCCCCGAGACGCCCAACCTCTGGGCGACCGCATCCAAGCTCCTGCCCCGGCCAGCCCCCCTCCTCAGGTACCTCAACCTCAACCTCAACCTCATGGTGTTATTGGTACCATTTCAGGAGGGCCGACCGCGGGAGGGACCTCTTCATCAGCCCGCAGGACTTATGCCCGGCAGGTCAACGCCGTCCATGCCTGCAGCAAGAAGGCCAGGCCAGAGAACGAGATATCCTTTTCAGAAGCAGATCTTGACGGCCTGATCCTCCCGCATGATGATGCACTGGTCGTCACCATGCTAGTGGCGAACTGGGAAATGAAGAAGATCTTGGTCGACAACGGGAGCTCCGCAGACATCCTCTACTATTACGCCTTCGAGCAGATGCTGATCGGAACTGACCGTCTGAAGCCGGCCAACTCTGATCTGTTCGGGTTCTCAGGAGAAGTTGTCAAGGTTGAAGGGCAGATTGAGCTTCCAGTTCTTATCGGGGAGCCGCCCTGCCAGTCCTTCGCCATGGTGACCTTCCTGGTGGTGAGGGCCAAGTCGGCCTATAATGCCATTCTAGGACGCCCTGGCCAAAACCTCCTCCGAGCTATTCCCTTCGCTTATCATCAGAAAATGAAGTTCATTACGCCAGGAGGCGTAGGTGAAGTCAGAGGGGATCAGCCCCAATCAAGACGGTGCTATGCAGCGGCACTGAGAGGGAAGAATGCGTCTGAGTCTTTGCCAATCGAGCTGTATGATCTGAGAGATGAAGCGCAGATCACAGTCAACGAGCCGGCCGAGGACCTCATTTATATCCCATTGAACATCGATGACGAACAGAGGGTTGTCCAGATCGGCTCTGCCCTGCCAGAGGCCGCGCAGCAGGATCTTGCTCAGTTCCTCAGAGCCAATGCAGATGTCTTTGCCTGGGCTCCTTCAGACATGCCCGGCATCGACCCAGCAATTAGCACCCATGAGCTCGGTGTTGATCAGACCTGCAAGCCCGTGAAACAGAAGCGGAGGCACTTTGCACCAGAGAGGCGGAGAGCCATCAGAGAAGAGGTGGAGAGGCTTTTGAAGGCCGATTTTGTCCGCGAGATCCAGTACCCGGACTGGCTCGCGAATGTGGTGATGGTAAAGAAGTCCAATGGGAAGTGGAGGACCTGTATAGACTTCACAGACCTGAATAAGGCCTGCCCAAAGGATAGCTACCCGCTCTCGAAAATAGATCAGCTCATTTACGCTACTGCAGGTCACGAGCTGCTCAGTTTCATGGATGCCTTCTCAGGATACAATCAGATCAGAATGTATGAGTCAGACATCCCGAAGACATCGTTCGTGACTGATCAGGGGACCTATTGCTATGGGGTGATGCCTTTCGGACTGAAGAATGCAGGAGCCACTTACCAGCGGCTCGTCAACAAGCTGTTCAGAAATCAGATCGGCCGGAACATGGAGGTCTACGTTGATGATATGCTAGTGAAGAGCAGAAGTGCTTCCGACCACGTCACGGACCTCAAAGAGGCCTTCCAAGTCTTGAGGGAACACAACATGAAGCTTAATCCGACTAAGTGTACGTTTGGCGTCGGGGCAGGCAAATTCCTGGGCTTCATGGTAAGCCAGAGAGGAATAGAGGCAAATCCAGAGAAGATCAAGGCAGTAATGGAGCTGACTCCTCCCAATACTATCAGAGAAGTGCAGCGGCTGACCGGGCTGGTGGCAGCCCTGGGGCGGTTTATTTCCAAGTTCGCCGAAAGATGCCTCCCGTTCTTCAACGCGGTCAAAGGTATAAAAACCGCGCCCTGGACTCAGGAATGTCAAGCAGCGTTCGAGGAGCTGAAGCAGTACTTATCCTCTCCCCCTTTGTTGTCCATGCCAGAGCCAGGAGAAGAGCTGATTCTATATCTCTCAGCGGGACCCTTGGCAGTTGCAGCAGTACTGATCAGAGAGGAGTCTAACCAGCAAAAGCCGATCTACTATGTCAGCAAGGTCCTCCACGATGCAGAGACCAGATATCAGCGAGTAGAGAAGCTCGTGTACGCCCTCATTATGGCGGCCAGGAAGCTAAGGCCGTACTTCCAGGCGCACACGATCAAGGTCTTGACAGGACAGCCCCTCAGACAGATCCTCCACCGGCCAGACACTTCAGGCCGACTTGTCAAGTGGGCCGTGGAGCTCAGCGAGTTTGATATCAAGTATCTGCCCAGACCGGCAATCAAAGCTCAGATTCTCGCAGACTTCATAGCTGAGTGTACAGTTCCAGAACCAGACCCCGGGTTGGTAGCAGTTCCTTCTCCAGAAGCAGATCTGGCTATACCCGAGCTGCGAATCGAGTCCGGAGCAGCCCCGCCCCCCGGGACTGAGTCCGTCAGGGCGCATCCGGATTTTGAAGAGCCGCTCTGGGAAGTGTATGTGGACGGGTCATCAAACAAGACAGGGTGCGGTGCAGGACTAGTTCTCACTGGACCCCTGAATTATGCCCTGAGGTTTGGTTTCCGTGCGTCCAACAATGAAGCAGAATATGAAGTGCTCATAGCTGGAATGAATCTCACTGTGCAGACCCGTGCTCAAAGGTTGAAGGCGTACTGCGATTCACAGCTGGTCGTCTGTCAGATCCAGGGGGTATATGAAGCCCGTGAAGAACGGATGATCAAGTACCTGGGAAGGGTTCGCAGTCTGGCTGATAAGTTCAAGAGCTTTGAGGTCGTCAGAGTCCCCAGAACAGAGAATGCAAAGGCGGATGTGCTATCGAAGCTGGCAGCATCAGGTTACACCGCTCTCAGAGAAATTTGCATGGAGTTTCTGAAGAAGTCCAGTATCGATGGCCAGTCCGTCGTAGTGATGCAGATCGACGATGAGCCGTGCTGGATGGATGAGATCATCAGATATCTGCGCAGCGGAGAGCTCCCGGGAGAGAAAAAAGAGGCCCGTAAAGTCATGCAGCGAGCAGCAAGGTTTTCACTGGACGGCGAGACTCTGTATAAGAGGTCGTATACCCTCCCGTATCTAAAGTATCTCCGCCCCAGTGATGCCTTGTTAGCCCTGCAGGAAACTCATGAAGGAATCTGCGGAGAGCACCTCGGGGGCAAGGCCTTCGCCATTAAAGTCCTCCTGAGAGGTCTGTACTGGCCTACATTGAGGAAGGACGCTCTGAGCCTTGTGAAAAAGTGTGAGAAGTGCCAGAAGTTCTCTCCGGCCGTCCACCAGCCCCCCGTTCCGATGGCCCCGATCATCAGTCCTCTTCCCTTTGCAGTCTGGGGAATGGATATCCTGGGCCCCTTTCCGCCGGCCTCTGGAGGCCGTGAGTTCGTCGTTGTCACCATCGATTATTTCACCAAGTGGGTGGAAGCCGAGCCTCTGGCCAAGATTACAGAGCAGAATGTACAGAACTTCTTCTGAAAATCAGTAGTGTGCAGATTCGGAATCCCCCGGGTCCTCATAACGGACAATGGCAAGCAGTTCGACTCAAGGAACTTCCGAAAGTTTTGTTCAGATCTGCAGATCGAGCAAAGGTTCACATCTGTGGCACATCCTCAAACGAATGGGCAGACAGAGGTGACGAACAGGACCCTGTTGCAGGGGATAAAGAAGAGACTGGATGGCAAGGCCGGACGTTGGGCTGACGAACTGTATCATGTGCTCTGGGCGTATCGGACCACTCCGCGCACTGCTACAGGTGAGTCGCCCTTCAATCTTTCCTTTGGAACGGAAGCAGTGATCCCGGTTGACATCGGCGTCCCCTCCCCAAGGATCGTCCATTTCAATGAGCAGCTCAACGGGGACGGACTCCGTGCCAACCTTGACTTGCTTGAAGAAGTTCGTGAGGAATCTCAGATCAGGGCTGCAGCCTATAAGCAGAAAGTGTCCAGATATCATGACGTCAAGATCCGACCAAGAGAATTCCGTGCCGGCCACCTAGTCTTGAGGAAGGCCTCCGTCTCCCAACCAAGAAGAGTAGGCAAGCTCTCTCCGACCTGGGAAGGGCCGTACCGAGTCAAAAAGGTCGTCCGTCCAGGAAGCTACCGGCTAGAGTCCCTTGACGAACAGATGCTACCGCACGCCTGGAATTCTAGAAATCTTCGGATCTACTATCAGTGATTTTGTTTGCCTTCGTAGACTTGTAAAGAACTGCTGTAATTATCAAGTTCCGAAATGAATAAAATAAGTTTCCCAAAAAAAGTGTCCCTCTTTGAGTCACTTATAAACGCCAACATACAGCACTGGACCACTCCGGCTCATCCTAGTGGCTTGGAGATCAGTTCCAGCCGAGGACGCCCGCAGTGGAAACCACCTTCAAAGATTCTAAGTGTTTGCATACTGAGCTCCCAGCTCGGTTCTCGCAGACTTAGGACGAGCAGTAGTGGTGCACTCCGGCTCATCCTAGTGGCTTGGAGATCAGTTCCAGCCGAGGACGCCCGCAGTGGAAACCACCTTCAAAGATTCTAAGTGTTTGCATACTGAGCTCCCAGCTCGGTTCTCGCAAACTTAGGACGAGCAGTAGTGGTGCACTCCGGCTCATCCTAGTGGCTTGGAGATCAGTTCCAGGCTAGGACGCCCGCAGTGGAAACCACCTTCAAAGATTCTAAGTGTTTGCATACTTGGCTCCCAGCTCGGTGCTTGCAGACTTAGAGGGTTGAAGTGGTTCACTCCGGCTCGTTGTAAATGGCTCACAGACGCTCTCGGCCAATGGACGGACAACCACTCCGGCTCGACAGAAAGAGAAGAAAGCAGCACAAAAATTATGCGTACAAAAAACAAGAACGGCGTACAGACAGTTGAACAAAAGTGTATTTGTATTCATAGTATTCATATTACAAAATTGCTCTCTTCGCCGAGCTGGCTTACAAAGAATGGGCCTCACGGACCGTACAAAAAGCATACCACCAAAAAGAAAGATAGGAGCAAGAGGGCTGCTACTCAGGCCTCCTCGTCGGCCACTCCCTCGGTGACGACCTCTGTAGGAGTGAGGGTTGCAAGCCCGCCGACCTCAGTGGAGGAGACTGCGGCCACAGTCACCTTCGCATCCATCTCAATAGGCCGGGAGGAGTCCGGTTTGTCTTCCTCTTCATCATCCTCCCCCTCCGGAGGTACATACGGAACGGTCAGTCCGTCCAGGGAAACGCCGGGGTGAATCCTCTTCACCTGCTCGGAGCAGAGAAGGAAACCCGCCCTATAGGCCTAGAGGCCCAAGTCAAAGTGCTGAGCGTCCTTCCTCTCCTCGGTCTCCTTCACGGCCTTCTCCACGGCCGCCTTCTCCTTCTTTCCGGCCCTCTCCGTCGAAATTAGGAGATCCTGCACGGCCTGGTTCTTGACCCTCTGCAGTTCGTCCTGCAAGCTGTTGAGTTCGGCTTCTTTGATTTGGACGGCTTCGGTAAGCTCGCCGTTCTCTTTCTGGAGCTGGGCCTTCTCGGACTCGATCTTTGTGATCGTCTCAGAGAAGAGATATCGTTTCTTAGCCATGTACCTCGAGTAGACTTGGAGTTGATAGAGGGCGGAGCTGATTGCCGCTTCGCAGGTCTCCGGCACCTCTTTCTCGACTTCTAACCGGTCGCGTGGGAGGACGCCCTTGTACATCAATTCCGTGGCCACCCGGGTATCCCCCAGGCCGGTGTCCGTTTTCTGCACGGCCCAGTTCGGGCGGAAGACGTTGTCGCCTCCAACCGTCGTGGCGGCAGCGATGCCCAGAACTGCCCGCCGTGTTGCGACCCTGTCATCCCTCCGGACCTGGAGCTCTGTCCCGCGGTATTTGCCCGCTCGATAGGGCAAGCTTATGTGTCGCCCGGCTGCTTTTCAGAGGCTTAGCCAGTGCGACCATCGGCGGAGTCGACTCCGGCGCCTTCCTCTTCTTGCCCTTGGCTTGGGGCTGCTCCTGCGCTGAGGACGCTTGGGAGGTCTGCTTGATTTTGTCCAGCAGGGACATCTGCTTCACCATTTCTGAGAGAGAGAACAGAACGCAGTCAGAACTATGAAAAATTGAAGAGCAGTTCAAAAAAAATAAATGCTGGCCTAAAAAGTCTACGTACGTGCCGGCGTCGCACGACTGACCCCGAGCGCTACCAGCTCGGCCTCCTCTTCGAATTCTGAGCAGTGTATTTGACCTCGCTTCAGCTCTTCTTTGATCAGAGCGAAGGTCATGTGGTCGTAGTCCTCAAGGGCTGGTTTCTTACTAAGGAGAAGAGTGTCCGGCGTTCTCCATTCCAATGAGAACGGCCAGTGGGAGCCCGGCTCGGTGTCCTTTACGTAAAAAAACCTGTTCTTCCATGTGTGAATGGAAGTAGGTATGCCAGTGATCATTCTCACTTCGGGCCTCTGGCTGATGTAGATCCAGCCGCCGTCCTTGTGCCTCTTCAGGTGCGCACACATCCTGAAGACGGGCACGGTGGGGTTCCTACGGAGCCGGACTCCCAAAAGGTACAGGAAGCCGACCAGCGTCCTCCAAGAGTTCGGCACGACCTGTGTAACCGCCAGCCCGTAATAATTCAGCACATCGACAAAAAATGGGTGGAAGGGAAGCCTAAGCCCGGCCCGTAAGGCCTCTTCATATAGGCAGAGATCTGCACTATCGTTGCTGGCCCGGTCCCCTTCAACGGCCGCCCTCAAAAGGTACCGATCAGGAATACAGTATTTGTCCCTGACGGCCTGAAGTTTGCCCGGCCACAGATGATTCACCTCGTACAGGGCCCCGATGTTGTACTGTGGGTTGGCCTCCATCCGTGCCTCCGCTATCACCTCGACAGGCATGCGCGGCGAGCGAGGAACTACCGTTTCAACGTCTTCTTCATCGTCGCTGGTTTCTACCCGGTCCGGTCCGTCCCCACTGACCAGGATTGTGTCTAAGTCCACAATCACTTCCTCTCCGCTCTCCTCGTCTAGTACGATTACTATCTCTTCGTCCTCAACACCGGCCTCCATAGGTGAGGCCGGCATCGTCCTCTCCACGCCCCGGACCCCGTAGTGGTACTGGTTGAACCGGACTCCTTTGAGCTAGAGTCCGACTCCGAACTAGTGCTAGACATTAAAAGGGAAGAAAAGAAAAGCTAAAAGAGATTACCGAACTGAAGTGTTGGACGAAGATCTCCGGGCTCACTGATCCGAAGCGGGCAGAAACTTGAATAGCCGAGCAGAAGAGGAGGAGAGTAAAAGGTGAAAAGTAAAAAATGAAGAGTAAACTTCGGTATATATAGAGAGGCTGGGAAGAGCGGGAAAAATCCCGCCCTTTTCCCACCAGCCGGAGTGCGCCACGTCACCTGCCGCATTAAATGCGCCGTTCGCATTAAATGCGCCGTCCGCATTAAATACGAGGCACAGGTTCCAAAGCGCTAGAAGACAAAAGACCTGCCCGGCTGGCCGTCTACAGCCTTAGCCGGACAGGATATGGCGCAATCGCTAGACGACAAAGCGCTAGAAGGCAAAAGACCTGCCCGGCTGGCCGTCCACAGCCTTAGCCGGACAGGATATGGCGCAATCGCTAGACGACAAAAGCGCTAGAAGACAAAAGACCTGCCCGGCTGGCCATCTACAGCCTTAGCCGGACAGGATATGGCGCAATCGCTAGACGACAAAGCGCTAGAAGGCAAAAGACCTGCCCGGCTGGCCGTCCACAGCCTTAGCCGGACAGGATATGGCGCAATCGCTAGACGACAAAGCGCTAGACGGCAAAAGACCTGCCCGGCTGGCCGTCCACAGCCTTAGCCGGACAGGATATGGCGCAATCGCTAGACGACAAAGCGCTAGAAGGCAAAAGACCTGCCCGGCTGGCCGTCCACAGCCTTAGCCGGACAGGATATGGCGCAATCGCTAGACGACAAAGCGCTAGACGGCAAAAGACCTGCCCGGCTGGCCGTCCACAGCCTTAGCCGGACAGGATATGGCGCAATCACTAGACGACAAAAGCACTAGAAGACAAAAGACCTGCCCGGCTGGCCGTCTACAGCCTTAGCCGGACAGGATATGGCGCAATCGCTAGACGACAAAGCGCTAGACGACAAAAGACCTGCCCGGCTGGCTGTCCACAGTCTTAGCCGGACAGGATATGGCGCAATCGCTAGACGACAAAGCGCTAGACGACAAAAAACCTGTCCGGCTGGCCGTCCAGCGCCATTGCCGGACAGGATCGCATGAACCGCATGAACCAATTATGCCCGGCTATGACGCTCAGGAAGCCTGGCCGGCCAGACTTCTCGCCCAAAATTTGGCCGTACTGGATAACCGAGAGCCTTCTGCCCGGCCGTGCTCCTTCAGGCCAAACTTCAAGGCCAGACCAGGGCGCCCGGAGGCTCCTGTCCGGCCACGATTCCTTCCAGCTGAATCTGAGTCCGGCCTGAGCTGCCCAGAGGCCTTAAGGCCGGTCAGATGCTGTTTTTACCTTCTCTTTGCTTCTTCCAGCCACTCTCATGGCTCGAAGAACCAGGGGGCAACTGATGGGGTCCAAAATATACGACCAATCGGCTGTTGACACGTGGCCCTCACAGGGGCCACTGCAAAGCCAACACCTGTCCTCTGCTAGGTATGTTGTCTGGACCAATCAGGGACTTCCACCAGCACCTCCTAGGTTCCAACTGCACCTCTTAGGATGAGATCTGGTCCATACAGGGGCTACCACCTGTCTTGGACAGGTGGAAGGACAGGTGGCTCCGAATCACTATAAATAGCCTTCATTTGTGCTAAGGTGAGGGTTCTGAAAAAACATCTAAGACCTTTAGTGTTTTGCTCTGACTTTGCTCTGCACTCCTGCTCATACTGACTTGAGTGTCGAAGCGTCCGTCTGGAGTACCACTCCGGGTCGGTCTCCTGACCCTTTGTCTTCTTGTCTGTGTCCTTGTGCAGCGCAGGACTTCACCAACCCTCTAGCCGTGGCTTGTCAAATCAACCCTTCCGGCCCTACCATAACCTGTTACCGATTTTAGACCTAACACGGGTCAAATCCTTGGATTTCCAAATCAGCGACTGTCAGTGAAAAAATCAGATTTCCAAATATGCTGTGGAAGTAAGTAATTGGAAATCCACATATCTGGCAGTTTCCTTCACCCTGTTTGCTCCTCAACCTCTCCCCTCCAGTAGGAAGTACCCGCTTCCCTCTTTGTCTCCCTCAGCATGAACTGGCAGATCTACTCATTTTTGTATTCAAAACTCAATTCCAAATCCAAATACAAAATATGAAGTATCCAAACCGGCCATAGCTGGTTAAATAATAAAAAAAGCAAGGTGAATTTGCCCTTTATAAAAAATAAAAGGAAAAATATGCCAATGGGGGACACCAAAATACGAGAAGTGCCAACGGGGTCACTCTTTTGAAAAATTGTTAGAGAGGGACAAAATGGGGTTATCAAGTCTCTAAAAGGGGGTTATCAACCTTCTAAATGGTGTTATCAAACTAAGGGGGTTATCAACCCTCTTTAACAATTTTCCAAAAGTGTGTCCCCTGTTGGCAATTATCGTATTACTGTATGACATATGAAGAGGAAACTGATACTTCCCACATTTCCACCCTTTTGTTCCTATTTTCCTAAAATTATCTGCATTGTGGATGAAAATGCTGAGAAAGGGGGTGGAAATATCATTTACCATGAAAAATAAAAAATGAAACTCCATTTCTTTTTATATATTGCTTTGAATTACTAAACTAATAGGACCCACCATGGATTGACCACAATACAGCAATTACAATGATCAGACGATCCTAATCATCCAATTAGTGGTGCATAAACAATCATCGAAGATTGGGACAACATGGATTACCTTTGGTTGCAGATTAAGTATTTTTCTAAGCATACAGATAATTTAAATCCTTTTCCACAACAAATGCTTTTCCTACAATCCAAACACACTTCTTTTCCTTGGGTTGAAGCAGAAGTTTGGTAACAACGTTTGCATGGATTCATGATGGCTACATGTACCTTCCGTCACTTTAAGGAACAGTTGCCGAAAACCAAGAGTGTTATGTAATACCAAACTTGAAAATTTCAACTATGTCACCTTTGTTCTTCAGTTATAGCATAGGGTGAACAAAAATGACTTTCAATCCATTCCAAAAAGCAAATTAAAAAGACATAACAGAGCAACATAAAGAGGTGGAATTAGAGGTGTTCGTTCGGTTATAACCGAACCGAATAGACCAAAATTTGATAACCGAAATAATTTCGGTTATCAAATTTCGATAACCGAAATTGCACTGATTAAAAATTCGGTCATAACCGAATAACTGAAAAAGAGGAAAAAAAGCAAAATCTTGATTTGGATCGGAGGGCTAGGATCATCCTATCAAATTGATTTTTTGAGCACAACCTAATTGAGTTGTGATAAATCAAATGGACGGTTTTGATTATCCTACGGAGTGACCATATGGCACTTTTTTTGTAAAAATAATGGTCTTTACCCATAATTTCGGTTATTCGGTTAACCGAATTTTTTTTTTTTTTTTAGATAACCGAAACCGAACCCGAATTTCCAAAAAAAAAAAACCGAAACTGAACCGAAAAAAAAAAAAACCGAACCGATCAAACCAGTTCGGTTCGGTTCGGTTATTCGGTTATAACCGAATAATGAATACCCCTAGGTGGAATGTCTAAAAAGGGTGACATATCAGCCTACTCTCCTAAATTATGTCAACATAAGTCGATGCCAGACTGAAATTATAGTCCTTGACAATGAACGAAGGTCAATAAAAACACTTTTATATAGACTTTAAAATACAACCAAACTCAGGTTTGATAGTCTCTTTGAAAAATTGAGAAGAACTATTCTATATTTCTCATTGTGTAAATGTACAAATTTAGTGTTTACAGAATCCAATCCCAAAAGTCATGGGATGTAAAAAGGTATGAATCCCCATAATCAAGGGGCGCATATACAAAGAAGGAAATACAAGAGCTGCAAGGTACTATACAAGGAATGTCCAGCAAGGTAATTTGGGCTGGAAATCTGGCAGCTGAATGGATCTGGAATGGAAATCTTTCAGCTAGGTGGAAAGATTTGGAATGTAGAGATGGAAAGTTAACACTCCCCTTCAAGTTGGTGCATAGGGATTCATCAAGCCCAACTTGGATGTGAGGTTATGAAATTTGTCGTGTCCAAGAGCTTTGGTGAAGATGTCTGCCAATTGTCGAGAAGAAGAAACATACGCCATTTGTAAGGTGCCATTTTGAATATTTTCACGAACCAAATGGCAGTCAATTTCAATATGCTTTGTCCTTTCGTGAAAGACTGGATTGGCAGCAATATGCAAGGCTGCTTGGTTGTTGCAGAAAAGTGTAGCTGGCTTAGTTGCATGAACACCCAAGTCATGTAGAAGACGGCGAAGCCAAACAATTTCACAAGTTGTTTCTTTGTTCTCCAAGATATGGGACTATGAGCCAAAAAATACAATAACCAGTGGTTGAATGCCATGTAGTTGGACAACGCCCCCAATCCTAGTCACAACAGGCATATAGATGCAGGTCACTCATGGATGAAAGAAGAATAATCTGACCAGGGTTGCTCTTAAGATAACGAAAAATTCGGTAAGCAACATCCAAGTGAGGTTTGCGACGCGCATGCATAAATTGGCTGAGCAAGTTAACTGAGAAGACTATGTCTGGATGAGTGATGGTAAGATAGATGAGTCTACTAACAAGCCGCCTATAAGTGGAGGGGTCAGGCAATAATTCACCATCGTTCGGGGTGAACTTCAAGTTCTGTTCCATTGGAGAAGGTGAAGTCTTGGCTCCGAGAAGACCCACGTCATTTAAAATTTCCAATGCATATTTTCGTTGAGAAAGAAATAAACCTTGCCGAGAATGGGCCAACTCAATACGAAGGAAATATTTGAGAGTGCCGAAGTATTTGATATAAAACTTGTTATGTAAGAAGGCTTTGAATTTGGCTATGACATCTGGATTATCACCAGTGATGATGATGTCATCAACATACACTAAGACGTAAGTCTGACCTTGCTTGGTATGTTGTAAAAATAGGGAGTAATCCGCCTTAGATTGGGTAAAGCCAGCATCGAGTAGAGCTTGTGAAAACTTGGAGAACCAATTTCTTGAGGCTTGTTTTAGGCCATAAAGGGACTTGTTCAACTTGCAAACACAAAGCTCCCCCTGTCGTGAAAAACTAGGTGGAAGTTGCATGTAAACTTCCTCATCAAGGTCACCATGTAAGAAGGCGTTATTGACGTCTAGTTGATGTAGAGCCCATTTACGGACACTAGCAATAGCAAGAAGGCAATGCACGATGACTAATTTGGCCACGGGTGCAAAAGTTTCGTGATAGTCTAACCCTTCCCGTTGTGTATACCCTTTTGCTACTAAGCGAGCCTTATGTCGTTCAATGGAACCGTCCGCACGATGCTTGATTTTATACACCCATTTGCAGCCAATAGGTTTTTTATTTGGGGGAAGAGTAGTGAGCGTCAAAGTTTTATTTTCCTCCAAGGCTCAAATTTCAGCCGCCATGGCTTCTCTCCAATGGGGTTCTTTAACAACTTGAGTGAAGGTGGTAGGCTCTGAAACTGAAGTTCGATGAGCAGGAGAGATATTGGTATAAGATAAGAAGTGAGACAAAGAATAGGGTGTACCTTGAGGAGTGACCTCTGAGGGAAGATGGAGATGAGCTTGAGACAACAACAGAACACTTGAAATTTGCAAGATAACGAGGGGCAGTTCGAGGTCATGTGGAACATCGACGGATGGGATGGTTGGAGGCCTCATTTGGAGTGGGAGGAGGCACATCGGTGGGAGGTGCAGAGATGATGATTGGGGATGGGCTGTCCGGCTCTACTGCTTTGGGTGGATTGTTTGGGCTGTAGCCAACAATAGGTTGGTCGGGGGATAGGGTGAGGTATGACAGCATGATAAGGAGGTTCAGGTTCTATGGTACGGAATGAGAAAATGGATTTGTGGAAAACGTCTCGACTGGTAAAAATTTGTTTGGTATCCAGGTCATAGACTTTGTAACCACGTTGTCCATATGGATAACCAACGAAAATGCATCGACGAGCTCGTGCATCAAACTTATGTTTATGATGTATATTATGTGCATACCATAAGCAACCAAAAACTAACAAATGCTTGTAATTTGGTGTAACTTTAAATAAGATTTCATGAGGACTTTTGTTCTCTAAGATAGGGGTAGGAAGTAAATTAATTAAATATGCTGTAGTGAGGACACATTCTCCCCAAAAAGACAAAGGCGAATGAGCTTGAAATCGCAATGCTCTAGCAATTTCAAGTAAGTGTCTATGCTTTCTTTCCACCACTCCATTTTGTTGTGGGGTAGACACACAACTTCGTTGATACTGACGAATGATACGAACAAATGAGTTAAATTGAGTATTTACCATATTAACAAAAGATTGTAAAAGGTAAGGTGTCTCAGATTTATATCGCATCAAATAAAGCCATGTGGAACAACTAAAATCATCAAGAATTGTTAGAAAATACCATGCACCATTCAAAGATGGAGTAGAATACGGTCCCCAAATGTCACAATGGATTAGCTCAAATGGATTATTTGTAGAAATAGAACTATTAGAGAAAGGAAGTCTAGTCCGTTTAGCCAGTGGGTCCACTTGACAATGACAAGAAGAAAAAAACACATCTTTATTCAACCTAGCTAAACTTTGACGACGTGAAGCAGATGGATGCCCCAAGAGCCAATGCCAGAGATCGAACTTGTTAGCCCAAGGGTTTCCATGGGTTCAACTATTCATATTTACCTTCTTGTTTTGATGCTAGCAAACCCAAATTTATTAGTCTTTATAGACTAATGTGTTGCTTTGGAGTGTTGTGCCTTAAACAAGAACTTCATATGTCATACCGCCATTACACAATACAACATAACACAAGGCTTGAGGGTCAACATGCGCAAAGGAACTAAGAGAGCTTGCACACATTGGAGGCATCATCCTTGGAAGATTTCCAAGCATAAAGCTCAACTTAAAGATCGTACAAGCATGCCTTGCACAATGCTAAGAGGAGCTTGAAGATGAACAAGTGTTGGTGACTATCTCAAGAATTCAAAGTGAAGATGATTGAAGAAGAAGAAGTCACATGTACCAAGCATTCTCAAGTGTTCACTTCCAAGCCCAAGATCCCAAAGACCTTTGAAGCCAATACGATCAAGGTGCTAAGTAGTTTATCTTTCTAGATTGTATTGGAAATCTCTTTCAAGTGGTTTTGCATTTCAAAGTGTTTTTAAACCTCCATCAAAACCAAACTTGAAACCTATTTGTATTACATTGAAAATCATTTTCAAAGGTCCAAAATATCATAAAAGCCAAAGCCCATATCCCAAGAACCAAAGCCCAAGTGCTAACCAAAGTTCCCAAGTGCTAACCAAAGTTTACAAATAGAAAGACATGACATTAGCACTTGAATTATGAGTCCAGCAACTTAAACCTGATTTAACTGGTCCAAAACATTTTCAAATATTTTTAATAGATAGATCTCATCATTTACATTCAAATCAAGTATAAGAGCGTCAACATCTGATAAGAAAAGTGTGAGACATGAATTTTAAAAGATCGTGACTAAAAACAGTTTTTTGCAGCCGCGGTCGACCGACCCGGTCAACCTCCGAACCCCGGTGGACCGGGGCAGTCAAAATGCCATTTTTTAGAATTCCAGACGCCCTCCCGAGGGCGACCGCGCAACCCCGGTCGACCGGGAGTGCACGATAAACTAGCCGTTGAGGCTTAACGGCTAGTTGCTTTTTTTATCCGTTTGAGATCTTTTCTTGCCAAAATCACCTCCAAACGGTCATAAATCATTATGGACTATAAATATGCTATTTTATCATGGATTCAAAGGCTTTTGGATTTATTGAAAACCTCATTTGAGCTTTAACCTTCAAAATCCATTGTTTCTCTTCAAGAGCTTTAAACTTGCATTTTCATACTTGAAGAAGATCTCTATAGGGCTTTATTGGTGTAATATTTTGGAGAGATTGTGAGCGTTTTATTGTTTGTATTATCCTATCAAGAGGCATTGAGTGAGCTTTATCTTCTTCCATTTTCATTATAATTGGGGTCTACGATTCGGCCCAACAACAAAGGTGAATCCGGCGCGAAGATGAGCTTTTCCCTTTGAGGCAGTTTGCGAAGATGGTTAATTTCTTTGGAGGAGGTTAGCGAAGAGAAGTGATTCCCTTGGAGGCGGTGTACGAAGAAGGTTGTTCTTCTTGGAGGCGTGTTTGCAAAGAGGGTTTGGTCCCTTGGAGGCGGTGTTCATTGTAAAGCTTGGGATTCAGCATTTTAAGAATCCCATCATAGTGAAGGAAAATCTTAAGGAAAGACCAAGTACTTCGGTAGTGGAGTAGGTCCGTTTGTGACCGAACCACTATAAATCTTTGTGTGGTCTCCTTGCTTTGCTTCTTGCCTCCTTTGGGTGTTTGGTAATATCTAACCTTTCTCTATGCTTATAATCATTTTCAGATCAAGAAGGTTGATTTCAGTAGAAGAGTCAAAGCACCGAGGACTTGACTACGAGGCATATTATTATTTTCTATATCTAGTTGTTTAGATGAGCAGGTGATTGATGGATTCTATTTCTATTTCATATTATTGTCATGGGTTGAGAGTGGGAGGTTGACACTCAAAGATGGTTGATTTATCTTAAGTTTTAGGATTAATGACCTAAATGGATTTTAGTTTATTTTGATTTATTGAGCATGGGTCTGCATTGCTAGCCTTGCATGCTTGTAGAGTATTTCCTACACAGGTATGTGGCGTTGTTATGTTCTAAAACCATGGTAGGTGTTTTGGGGCGTGACACCAAGCTTATTGCAATAGGTGCAATGACGGCGTTCGCGGCGTGGCTTGGTCGCATTGTTACGGCCAAAATTGTGCTAGTTTTGAACAACAGAAGCAGATGGGATGATGGTGGCAGTGGCGGCCTGATTGGCTACAACAACAGTCCCATCAACATGTGTCTCATACCTGAAGCGCATCAGCCTTTGATTCTCTTCTTGAAGAACAAGACTATATGCTTTGTTAGCAGCAGGTAGGGGACCCATTAACAAGATCTGACTACGGATGGGAGAGAAAGAGTCATTAAGGCCCATTAAGAACTGCATGAGTTTCTCTTGTAGCTGAAACTCAGTAAGAGCCTTCATGACTCCACAGGAGCAGGGAGGGAGGACAAGATAGGATGACAACTCGTCCCAAAGAGCTTTCAGCTTCGTATAATAGGCAGAAACAGAAAGTTGTTCTTGGTGATGATTGATGATATCACATCGAATGCGATAAACTTTGGCTGCATTCCCTTGGGAAAATCGCTCACTAAGATCTATCCAAACAGCAGCCGCAGTATCCGAGTAAATAATGCTGTCACGAAGATCTTTGGATATCGCATTGAGGAGCCAAGAAAGAACCATCATGTTGCAGCGAGACCACGAACCATAATTTGGAGAAGATGCTTTGGGTTGTGGGAGAGAGCAGTCAACAAACCCGAGTTAGTTTTTGCGGTGAGTGCCATCTGCATTGCCCTGCTCCATGTCTGATAGTTATCACCATCACGGAGGGTGGAGACAATGATATTTCCAGGGTTATCAGAGGGATGAAGGTAGAAAGGACTGTTGTAATTGTCATTGAGGGAATTGCTTGAAGAATCATCAAGAGTCTTTGGTGGAGAATTTTCAGAAACATTGGGAATATTGGTCGACATGGCTGAGTGGAGAGATATAAGAACATAGAGTTGAGAAGAGGAAAGTATATGTATCAGACATACAGCTCTGATACCATGAAAAATTGAGAAGAACTATTCTATATTTCTCATTGTGTAAACGTACAAATTTATAGAAGTGTTTACAGAATCCAATCCCCAAAGTTATGGGATGTAAAAAGGTATGAATCCCCATAATCAAGGGGTGCATATACAAAGAAATAAATACCAGAGCTGCAAGGAACTATACAAGGAATGTACAGCAAGGTAATTTGGGCTGGAACTCTGGCAGCTGAATGGAAGGATCTGGAATGGAAATCTTTCAGCTAGGTGGAAAGATTTGGAATGTAGAGATGGAAAGTTAACTCACCCCTAAAAGCTAGCTTTTTTAGAGGGAGGGTGCCCATTCCCTTGTAACCCATCTCCATCCACTTCACTTTTCCGATGTGGGACTATTTGCTTTTGCATGGAACCCCAACAATCTCCCCTTCCACGCGGAGCAACGTGGACCAACTCGTCCCCCAAGGCGGCAGCAACGTGGGAACCACGAGATCTTCTCCGAGGGAATTCGACCGTCCTCGGAGGCACACCGGGGTTACCGAGATCTTCCCGGGAGTTACCACGCCCCAGCTCTGATACCATGATAAGTTTTGAAATTTCACTATTCTTGGATGACGAGGCTTTGTACTCTTGTTACTTTTGCTCGAAATCTGTTGTTCTTTCCCCTGGTTGCACCTTCACCATCGACATCACGAGCATGTGTTCTCCCAATTTCATCATTTTGGATGGCTTTGCCAGGATTTGATATGTCCTTGCCGGAAAAGTGTCTCTTCACCGTTGTACAAGTCTTGAAAAAGCGCACCATATTCTGATGAACCTTCCTTCTTACCAAATCTGATCATTTAGGAAAATAGTAACAACACCGTCTCCTTCTTCACCCACTTGGTGCCTGATAAATATTGTCAGCAAGTTTTTGTATCCTCCTCAGGGTGAGATACAGATAGAATAGGGTAAAAAAAAATGCAGCCTCTCATTTTGATATATCAAATGCTTGGTTTCTCATGTGCTTTGAAAAATATCTGCACCCTAATTGATATTGGCACCCCATTCTCTTCTACTTTTTCCCTTAGTTATTGATATCGACCCTCAGTGGATTTCATTTTCCATATTTCCCTTTGCATTTTCAATGCACTCATTTTCTTGCAAGATTCTTCATATTTGATATTTGCAGCCCTTTTGTGTACACACCATCCGATTTGCCTTTAAAATCATGTCTTTGATGTTTGCCTATAATTGTTGTCCCTGACCCGCTTGTTGTAGCTCTCTTAACTATTTTTCCTTAGTTTTTCTTTCTCCAAACTATTTCAGTTGAGGTGCTTCAGTCCGTTGGGGTATATGCCTCGGACACTTGGGGTGCGTGCCTGAAATAGTAGCTACTCTACTCAGTTGAGGTGCTTCAGTCCATTGAGGTGTATGCCTCGGGCCCTTGGAGTGCGTGCCTGAGAAAGTGTGAACCATTTCATGTAGACTCGTTCATAGGGGCCTTGAGTCTCATCTAGTCCATTGTGGCTTCCTTTCGGCAACCGGCTTTGGCGTACATTTGGCAAGAAGCATCAATCAAGACCTTCTTCATCTGCTTGGTGTGCATTACACACGAAGATTTGGCAGTATGCTGCTAAGTGTGTTGGGGACATTTTATTGTAATCAATTTGGGAAATTATATTGTAAGCAAACGTTTATTGATTTTAAATCAATATACTTTTGAGGGGGCATGTTAAGATTTGTCAGATCAGACCGTTGGATTATCTTGGTGTAGATTAGGCAAGTGGGTTGAATGGGATTAGGCAAGTGGGATGAATGGGAAAGCTAGCTAGATTAGGTAGCTTAATTAAATTAGCAATTAGGCCAATCTTAGAGGGTAGGATTTTTATATTTATCTCTTGCCTTGGTTTTGCTTATCTCTTACTGTGTTTAACCCTTTGAGTGTTCTATATAATAAGTCATTGGGCTCTTTGTAAAGTATCCAAGTTTAGTGAAATCTTCTGTAAATTTTACAAGGGACACCTCTACATATTATTTGCATATAATCTTATATGCAAATGGTTTTGCAGTTAATTATGATTATTTGCAAACAATGGTTATACAGTTTTTAAAATGACATAGGGTATCTTTCTAAGTAATTACAAAAACTTGCTAAATTTAGGACAAAAGGCTGTTTGAAAACTATTCAACTAGTAAGAATGTTGTAGTCTAAAAGACCAATTTACCCTCTTCCACTGCATTCTTGTCACCTTCCCTCTCATTTTTTCTGCTTTTTTATCTCCTTCAATTTATATCTTTTTGCTCCTTCATGTGATTGTATTCATTGCACTTTTGTCCTCCAATTCAACTCGGAATAAGGAGGGGGAGAGACCAAAATTGGCAGAAAAAATCTTAAAATCAGCAAAAAAATAGGTTAAATCAGTAACAAATTGGCTTAAATTGAAAAGTTAGGTTGAATCGCCAAAAAAATCGGATTGAATCAGTAAAAATCAGGTTGAATTGTGAAAATATTGAGTTAAATCGATCAAAATTGGTTTTTTACCAATTCAACATGATGTTTACTGACTTAACCCGAAAGCCAATTTTTGGATCACTCAATCTTATTTTTTGCCGCCTCAACCCAACTTTTTGCTGATTTTTCAAATTTAAACTGATTTTTGCTCATTTGTGTCAAAATTTTGCCAATTCTCTCTTCTTCTTCTTCTCCTCCTCCTCCTCCTCCTCCTCCTCCTTCTTCTTCTTCTTCTTCTTCTTCTTCTTCGTCTTCTTCTTCTTCTAGGGAAATGGATATCATCGAATTGCAAAGTGTCTTCTTCTTCTTCTTCTAGGGAAATGGATATCATCGAATTGCAAAGTGGCTAGAGCTTGACCAGCAGTTACATAAGAAAACGAAAATAAAAATGAAAGGTCAATTTTTTTTGGTTTTTAGCATCTGATTCAAGATTCTCTTGGTTTCGTGCATAGGATTCAAGATTCTCTTGGTTTCGTGCATCTGCTCTAATATCCCCTTGGCCCAAAAGAAAAAAAAAAGGGAAAAACTGCCTTTTCAATCATATCAAGCCTTTTATGGGTGAATAGTTATGAAATTAGCTTTCTGCAGTCATTTCAGCTACTTACTGAAATTACTTGGGAAAATGCTCAATGATATATTTAGCGGCTTCCAAAGAAGTGCCTTGATGTCTCATCTGCAAATAAAACCAAACTAAACTATTGTTATTTATAACCAAGGATCAATTTTGAGGGCACACAGAGAGAATATAATTAGTAAAACATATTAAATATAGGAAGTTTTCTGTAGTATGTTCTACTTCAAGCAAGAAAAGATATATGCAGAGCTTCTATGGGGCTGCACTGCTGCAAGAGGACCAAAAGAATAGAACTTCGCATCCGAAGAACCAACAGATGGTTTAAGATTTGATCCCTGCCTTATTCTCTTTGGCCCACCGAAAAATATGCACACGCATTTTGAGATTACCCACAAGCTCAAATATGCAGGAATCTCCTTCTTCAAGATTGTTACTGCGTGAAAAGGCAGTCCACCCACCACATATACAGTATCTATTACTATTGTAAACAACAAGCTTCACTTCCCACACCTTCCCTTTCGGATCTAGGAGGATAATATTGACTCTTTTGTAAGGAAGATGTGCCCTTGCGAAACAAATTGGTATGTCCTGCATAGGTAATAGCAAATGAGTAGAAAAAAGTTACTGAGATAACAGCATGCAAGTCAATCAAGATCTAAATATACCAACTAAAGCATTGATTATTACACGAGGAATGCTAATTTTCTCTTCTTCTTTTTCTCATGAATTCCAAAACTGCGCGCCGGTGCAAACCGGGAGGGGGAAGAGTTTATTGTGTTCAACACAACACTTCAATCTTACCTACAAAAACAAAAAAGAAAAGAAGAGATATACATGCACGTGCTAGCACACACGAGAGAGAGAGAGAGAGAGAGAGAGAGAGAGAGAGAGAGAGAGAGAGAGAGAGAGAGAGAGAGAGAGAGCTCTTACAAATTACATTGAAACCAATTCATTACTACAAAATGATATGCACAGTCCTTTCCCAATGTACCAATTTAGACTTATTACCCATGCTTCCTTTAGATATTCACCACAAGAAAATTTTTCACCGAGCACCAATCTCTAGTAACAAGCCCCGACTCATAAAAATGACTTATTATTGATACTTTTTCATAAAAAGAGAAAAAATCCCATACAGACATCACCAGCAGTAGCCTAGATTTCTTGAGGAACTCTATCAGCTTTCTAGAGAAATATCATGGCTAATGAGAACCAAGGATGTCCCAACTAAGCTCCTCTTATTATTATATTTATCACTCTTGTCTCCCCACTCCCACCATTACCACGCCGCCCACAACTCCCCCCCCCCTCGCGCGCGCGCGCGCACACACACACACACACAAAAGAAATTTGGTCATGAAATTGCAGATGGAAAATAGTCTTAACTTCCCAACAATTCATTAATACGATCCATCGCGGAGCACAACCCTATTACTTCCACCATTCTTAATCCTAAATTCAACATTGCACCCTAAATTTGGACTATACTCTTGAGGAAAGTGCCCGAGTGATGCAAAGCTTGGTTGAATCTCTTATCTTCACTATTTTTTACTCAAATTATTCCAAGTTCATTGTGTAAAATATGAAGTACTCTATACACAAACTTTGATTTAAACATGTAGAAAAAATCATAAAACTTTACCAAAATTCCGAAGTCTTCACTCATAGCAGATAAGCTGCAAAGGATTATTTGAGCATCTGTCCATAATTTTTTGCTTGATTCTTTGATATTGAGACTACTTAAGTCGTTGAAATGCTGAAAACGTTCTCAACACCTGCTTAAAATGGATGTCCAAACCAAGAACCTGCTCAAAGCCTTTGAGAGCCCTAGACTTGTTAAGTGAGTAGAGTGTTCTGATCATCAATAAGTGGAATGCAAGTTTCATGAATATTCAACAAATCTCACAACACGTTCTACAAATGACATACAATCAAAACATAATCCTAGTAGTTAATAGGAGCAAACCAGGTCTTTTATTATTTTATTTTTTTGTCTGCCAAAGGGATACAACCAATGCCCAAAACAGCACATTTGCAGCATTCCCTTATACCTCTATACTAAAATATGCCTTCTGTTACAATTGACCTTACAAGTGCAATAGCACTCTTGTGAGGTGGAGAGGGTTTCTACGTAGAAGATGCAGAAGAAATGACACACCTAGTGATGGTAGATGCTCCAAGGATGATATATGAGGGGCTAGATGGGAATTTTTTTTACTCCAAAGATGCATTGCTCCAATTTTAATTTATCCACAAAATTTAGCCTCTAGATACATTTGTATGAGATAGTTTGTGGTGAAAACCTGAAATATATTTAGATGATGAAAGATAATACAATATATACATTATCAGAACACTCATGTCCAGGGGCGGAGCTACATGTAGCAGAAGGGGGGCAGCTGCCCCTGTTGAGTTGGGCCAAACTCCTTAATAGCCCCAACTCAATTGGGCCCAGCCCCCTTTAAAATTTGAAGACTGCCCCCACCTTATGTATAAATCCTGGCTCCGCCACTGCTCATGTCACATACCGGTTTGATGGGGATTAAAGGGCAAAATAACAAATGAACTGAAACATAAAAATTGGCAAAATAGACTCACCACAACAAATCCCCTGCGCACTTGACATGTAGTCATAATTGTCGTAAAAAATGGAAAATCAGAGGTAAATGAGCTGGCTCTTTCCTGGACTTTTTCTTTTTCTTCTGACATCACATGCTGCCTTCTCCGCAAATAATGAACTCTTCCAGCGACACTGACAGGCGGATCAAGATCCTCTGTTTCAATCCTTACAACCCCATCTGGTTTAGGAGATGGCTTATACTTGCCTGCATCATACAAACAATGGTTAACTAAACCTTATGGTAGATCATTGAGAGGCAGATCATTGATAGGACTCTGATTGCAAATGAGTTCATAGACTACCAAGAAGGGAGAGAATGGCATATTATGTAAACTGGTTATGGAGAGGCTTATGACCAGGTGGAGTGGGACTGCCTTCTTTACTTCCTGAGGAGGATGGGTTTGGGAGTCTGTGGTACTAATGGATTAGGATGAGCATTTCTTCAGCTTGGTTATCGGTCCTAATTAATGGCTCACCCAAAGCCTTCTTCAAGTATTGTGTGGTTTGAGGCAAGGGGACCCCCTCTGCCCCTTCCTATTTGTGATTATAGCGGAGACCCTTAGTAGACTGATCAATAAAGGAAAAGAGTTAAATTTAATTAAAGGCTCTAACTAGGCTGAGCAGAACTTGGTAGTTTCTCATATGCAATGCGCAGATTGCACTTTGATCTTTAGCTCTTTGGAAGCGGGGAAAGTTCTTAACTTCAAGGCAATTCTAAGGTGCTATGAGTTGATCATAGGTCGGAGATCAAACTTCAGTAAATCAAGGCTAATCGGTGCGTAGACAAACTCCCATCATCTTACTTAGGCCTGCCTTTAAGGGTGGGTAGGCCAAAATAGAATTGCATGGGACCCTATTGTGGAGCGGGTCGATTGGACACTTGGAAGTGCAATCTGGTGTCATTGAGGGGTCGAATAACCCTGATCAAGGGTGTCTTTGCCAACATTCCTATCTACCACCTATCGGTGTTCAGATGTCCCATGAGTATCATTCGCAGAATTGAGCAGATTTAGAGAAGGTTTTTATGGGGTGGTTCCAATGAAAGGAGAAAGTTCCACCTTGTTAGTTGGAGGGAGGTTTGCAGGCCTATAAAGTTGCATCAGAAGCTTGCACAATGTCGACAAATCTCTTTTGGGGAAATGGCTCTGGAGATTTGGGGAGGAAAAACTTAATTTGTGGACTAGGGTGATCAAAGTATATAAGGTTCTGAGCCAGGCGAATGGCTGTCCAAGGACAGGTGTAGATGTAGTGGAGTGACAGTGTGGCAAGATATTTTAAAACAAAAACATAAGTTCTGCGAAGGTATCAGACAGTGTATTCTGGTATGACAAATGGTACCGAGCTTCCACCCTTAGACACATTCCCAGACTTATTCGCATTGGTGGTGGATAAAGAAGCCTTAGTGAAGGAGTTCTTCAATTGAGTTGATGGAAGAATCTCTTGGAAAGTTTAAAGAAGCCTTAGTGAAGGAGTTCTTCAATTGAGTGGATGGAAGAATATCTTGGAAAGTGAGGTTCAAGAGGAATTTCTTCGATCGGGAAGTGGATTGGGTGGCAAGTCTTTTGCAGACTCTAGAGGCTTGCTTCATAAAAAGGACTAGTGAAGATAAAAGGGTTTGGATATGGCGCTCATCTGGGTCTTTAGGGTCAAATCCTTCTCCTCTGATTTGGCTATGAGCTATGACCCCTCGCTTCTAGCCAGGGTGTGGAGCATTTGAGTGTCTCCCAGGGTTGATGCCTTCTGTTGGACTGCATTTCAGGATAAGATCCTAACTGTAGATCATTTGCGCGAGTGGAATATGTTGAGTAGTGGATCATTATGCCCTTTGTGTGCAAGGTTGGGAAATAGTAGATCATATGTTTCAACATTGTCGCATGGCCAGAGAAGCATAGGGTACGATCTTGAGTAGGTTTGGCTTGTTGTGGGTCTTTCCCAAATCTCTGATCAATCTTTTGGAAGAGTGGTCGTGTGTGCATCAGCGTTCAAAAGGGAAGTCTCTTTGGAAAGTATTGTTACTCACCACTTTATGGGTACTTTGGACAGAACGGAACGCTCGGGTCGTCAAGGGCAAAGCTAACTCGCCACACTTCTAGACACACACACACACACACAGACATGTATGTGATTGCTTTGTCCATCACATGTGTCAGAGCCGTCCCAAAGATTTTCGGTTTGGGTCTAATTATCAGCCATGGCAGGATAGGAGAGATATTTGCTTTAGCTATGAGGAGAGGCCGGTGCCCTCGCCAGAATGGGAACCTCCAGATCCAGGGTCACTTAAGCTAAACTTTGATGGATCCTGTCTTGATAACCCTGGCACAGCGGGAGTAAGAGGTATTCTACGGGACGACCAGGGAGTTACAGTGGGTGTTCTTAAGCCCTGTTGGAACGACAGATTCAAATGAGGTGGAGGTTAGAGGGGAATTACATGACTTTCGTCTTTTAGGGAGACCATTCTTGGACAATCTTGTGGTAGAAGGAGACTCCCAGAATGTAATTAGGTGGCTGGATGGGAGTTGTCCTCCCCTTGGAGGTTCGCACCTTGGATCGACGAGATTCTTGAGAGAGAAGAAGACGTCGCTATATCCTTTAGGCATGTGAGGAGATCAGCCAATGGTGCAGCTGCCAGATTAGCTAGGGCTGAAGTGGCCAGAGATTCCTTAAAGCTATTTGATTTTCTTCCCCCTGTGACTTTCTTCACCAATTCATTTTAAGTGGTTTGGCATGTTGTGGGTCTTTTTCATCACTTATTAAATGTCAACTTAAAATGAATTGTCAAGCATATCTGCATACATTCTTTACCTTAAGGCCATGTTTGGAAATCGTGAATTTTTTTTCACGAGTATTAGTTTACTAAGTGGTGAGAGAGAGAAAGGTAGGGAGAGTGGGAGATGGAGAGAAATTGAGAGGGCAGGAGTGATGGTGCAATGTGACTGAAAATAGGGAAAAGACTATTTTGAGTAGAGTTTTTTTTTCCCCAGTTTTCAACCACTTTGCTCCATCACTCTTGCCTCTGAATTCTCTCCCTTCCCCACCCTCCTTGCTCCTCTCCTACCGCAGGATAAACTAATATTCCATGAAAAAGAATTTCATGGCTGTCAAACATTGCCTAAATAGATAATTATATTCCAAAAAAAACATGAAGTTCAGAAGAAATAATAGTCATTTTTTTTTTGTATTTTGACCTGTAAAATCTAATTAACACTAATCTCATGTCTAGGATTTCACAGGCATCTACAATCTATTTGCAGGGCTGTTCATGGAGCAATTAAGTATTGTGAAATACAAAAACATGAATACTTATTTGGGTAAGGAAAGGAAGAACATTGAAGATACATAATACCTATAACCTATGAGAAGAAAATTGGAAAAAGTCATCCAAATGATACAGTTGATATCCTAGGTTGGCAGCAATTCTTCATATGGATTACAAATTCAAGATGCATGGAATAGAATTTCGTTTCCAGGGTATAAATCTTCATAAACAGATATGAATAAGATAGTTCAAAGTAGTTTCTTCTCCTTACCTCGAAATGAGTCACTCGGATGTTTTTTCGAGTCAATTTCACAAGTTTTCTGCCGAGAGACGACATTACCAGAATCAAGGGACTTCTTCCGCGGCCTACCTCGTTTTTTAGGTCCATGGAAGAAAGTGGGTTCTTGAAAACTATCGCAGGTAAAAATATCTTCTCTCTCACACGCAGTTTTATCAAAAATTAGTACACTGAAACGCATATTTCCATCATATCTAAAAACTAGAAAATCAGAAACCCTTAGGGAGTGAGCTTTGGCAAATTCCTGCCAACCATCCTGCAAATATGTACCGTTGATTTTTTTGCTCAATTCCACATGCCAAACCCTACTGCTAGGACCCTCAAGAATGGCTGTTCTTTTATATGTTGCTGCCTTTGAAATATGCTTCATGAATGCTGGTGGAATCCGCTACAAATTTAAAAAACAGGTACAGTTTCAGCACACCATTTGGGGGTCAGAATAATGGGTTATTGTCTATTTTTAACTTCCTAGATAAAATGGAAAATAACACAAATAAAAAGTTAAAAATAGTTCCAACCAGGAAGAAACACCAGAGAACAGAACAGACCCATGAAGCAAATAGATACAGCATCAATTTCAAAGTAAATTTAAATACAGTTACACTTTCAGCACACCATTTTGGGGGTCAGAATAATAGGTTATTTTGCATGTTTAACTTCATGGATAAATGAAAAAAGAATAAAAAGTGGGAGTAGAAAAAAGAGTTCTAACATGAAGAAACAACAGAGAATATAACAGAACCTTGAAGCAAACAGATGCTACAACGATTACATAGTAAAAGTTCACCCATTCTAAATCAAATACGTTGCAATCGAATCCAGCGAAAGAAAAACCAAAGATTGTTAGGAACAAAAGGAGAATGTGAAAAAAAAATACCAGACTGTGGGAGAAGTTTCCTAAGAGAACTTTGAAGAAGTGAGGCTTCTTCCTTTCCACGCTGTTTCTACGTGGCCTTTCCATTCTCGAATCAAAAGGAGGGTATGAAGTGCTCTGAAATCACTCGTTATAGGGACCTAATTCATTTGAGTCAAATGCTGCATTTGGAGATGGGTTTGCAGAAAAACGGATATTGCCAAGTGGCATCTTCTTCCCAAATCCAAAATGAGAGAGAGAGAGAGAGAGAGAGAGAGAGAGAGCACTTATGCATGATTACACTTGTAGCTTTTATAATTGGGAAGTGATATATTCAGACCTTTTTTTTTTACTTGGGACGGCCCCTCGATTGTATTGATGAGTTATGATCATGGATTTAAATTTCGGTTTCGGCCTTGAAACCGAGCCTAAATACAGCAAAAAAAAGTGTTAATTTAGGGAAATGTTATCAGCACTCATGTATTTTGATGATCGCACTCCTCACTTTATTAAAAAGTACAGTAAGGCCCACACCATAGGATGATCCAAACTGTCCATTAGATGGGCCACATCCTAAATTGGTTGTGCCCCTAGGGAATTGATTTTTGGGCCCATCTAATCAACGGTTTAGATCATCCTATGGTGCAGGCCATACCATACTTTTTATTAAAGTGAGGAGTGTGATCATCAAAATATGGGAGTGCCGATAACATTTCCCTTTTATTACCAATGCTCTCGTATTGTGCCTAATATAACTTTCGATTTTTTCTTTACCGATTTTACCCATCCTCAATTATAGTATGAGTATCTAATGTTTACTTTTTTATTGGAAGAGATAATAAGGATAGGATAGTAATATACAAATCCCTAAAATCTTTCCCTCCCAAATAATGGTATTCCTAATTATTTGAAAAGGGCGATCTCTCTCCCTCTCTGAAAAAATGAGAGTGAAGAAAGGCTCTTCTTCTAGTTCTCTTCACCTCGGTAGGACCCTTAGTGGCATGCAAATGAACAATGATCAGAAAGGGTCCACTAGGAACCCAATGCTTCAAAAGTCAAAATTATTCAAACTTTGCAAGAGAAACCATGCAAACTTTTCCATAAAGAATAAAGAAAACAAATATAAGTTGTACGACATTAGGTATTCTCAAGATGTGATCTCTTGGCTACATGGCATGCCTTTTAGAATTATAGTAATCAATCGAATCCATCTCAATCGTCTGGATTTGACCAAGCAAATCATACCTAATAATCATATGATTATTGGAAAAACAGTTGGATAAATAATCTTTATTTCACAAGAAGGTCTGCGCATAGAGAGATCTTCAACCTTCTATTTCATCTTCCTTGAGAGAGAGAGAGAGAGAGAGATTTTCAAACGCTTGAGTGTTGCCATTCTTGATGGAGGGATAGATTTTAGGGATTTGTCTGTTACTATCCTTGATGCATGCCTTTTCTAACTAAAATTAAACATTATCTATAATTAAGGATGCCTAAAATCGGTAAAGAACAAATTTGAAAGTTATTTAAGGGACAATACGACAATACTGGTAATTAAGAAAAATTTGGGGTAGATAAGTTTTGATTTAGGGGGTTTCTAAGTAGGAGGAATTCTAGACTGAAGGGAGCCCTTGCAAAAAAGAGGTGAAAGGGCTCGGCTGCACATAACCATCATGTTTGACTTTTCAGCCATTATTAATGCATGATGGTGATGTGTAGCCAATAGGAGAGCCCTTTTACCTCTTTTTTGCAAGGGCTCCCTTCAGTTTAGACTTCCTCCTCTAGTAGTTTTCCCAATAATATATTTCTTTTAAAAAAATAAATTTATTGAAATTTTGGATTTCGGGAAATTTTGGGTTTTATCCCAACCAAAACTTGAAATTTCAGACTGAAAATTCGGATTTCGGCCGAAATTTAAAACAATGTTTATGACTACTCCGTTAAACTAGAAGGGGTTGTCTCAAGTAAAAAAAAGGCGAAGAAATCATTCTCTTTAAATAGTATCCCTCTAAATGAGAAATGATAGATGCAAGGGCGCCCTTACATAAAGAGCCGGAAAAGGGCCCTTGATTGGATTACATCATTTTCATAACCTTCTAAAATTGGTTGAAAAAGTAAACTATGTTGTACTTAATGATGTTGATCCAATCAAGGGCCCTTTTCCTGCCCTTTATGCAAGAGCGCCCTTGCATCTATCATTAATCCCCTCTAAATAAGCACCTATCAGTTCCCTCCAACCTAAAGGAGGTTCCATGGATCAATGGCCAAGGATCTTTCAAAAGATGTGAATCGAAGAAATTTGACT
Source organism: Tasmannia lanceolata (assembly GCF_043159265.1). Classification (NCBI taxonomy): domain Eukaryota; kingdom Viridiplantae; phylum Streptophyta; class Magnoliopsida; order Canellales; family Winteraceae; genus Tasmannia; species Tasmannia lanceolata. The sequence goes on along the minus strand of NW_027518696.1, from coordinate 19,194,246 downwards.
AGACTTATGGTCACGATTGGATAAATGGATTGATAGAACACCGTTGTATCAGAAAAGAAAATAGAGAAGAAGATGAAAAGGGTGAATTAATTTGAGGAAACTCAGACCTCCAATGAGTTAATTCGAGGAAACTCGACCTCCAATGTGCTAACGCAAAAATTGATTATTCATTGACAACGGCCATACGGTGCATCTACACCATATTTTATAGGAAAAAAAAAGCAAAATAGGAAACAAGACTTAGCAGAATAAGAATACAAAATAAGGAAACCCAGATGCTATATGGAAAAAGTAAATAAGGAAAGAAATCTAAAGAAAGAAAAGTAATTCTAACATTCCCCTGCTCTTAATTTCAACATTTTCCTCAAGGTTGATTATCCTCATCATAATCGTCGTCGGAATAGAGCTAGCTGGATCGATCATCAACAACCGTTTTTGTCCACAATGATGACCCTTATGCCACTTCTCATCACAGTGCCAACATAGTCCCTTAGTCGTTCGCTCCTTGAGTTCCTTTTATGTCAATCGCTTTACATGCATGTTGCGACTCATGGATTCAATGGGACCTTCTCGAAGAAGATCAGGGGGTCGAGCAGTAAAACCTTCATACGAACGTCGACTATCTTCATTTAGTCTTTCCTCCTAGAATTGCGCATAAGAGATAGCAGTCCCCATCGTGTGGGGACAATATATTTTAACTACCTGCCTAATGTCTGGAGAGAGTCCCGTGACAAACGTCCCAACCAATTGTGGCTCAAACTAGTCTCTGGCTCGGTTTGAGAGTCGTTCAAAGCAACCTTGATACTCCAGGATAGTTGATGTTTGCTGTATTTTTGCTAGCTCTTTATGGACATCTTCGTACCCAGATGGGCCAAAAAGAACTAATAGACCCTTTATGAATTCCTTCAAAGTAGGAATTCCATGACAAGTTGCTTCAAACCAATCATACCATTGAGTAGCATCTCCCTCGAGATTGATTGAAGCGATTGCGACCCTGGCATCCTCCGCCGTTTGATGGAATCGAAAATATCGCTCCACTCGGGACCCACAGCCAATCGGATCGCTACCATCCCACCATGGAAACTCGATTTTAATGAGAGGAAAATTTTGATCTCTATCAAGATACGTTTCGCCACCTTGATTATCACGTTCATTGATTTGACGATCACGGAAGTTTGTAGCTCCTTCTTCAAAGTGATCCTTGTGCACAACGGTAGATTCAGACACAAGATCAGGTCTATCTTGGGTGGTCAACACTTGAGGAGGATTCAGAATTTGAGAGAGAAATTCTCTAAACAACTTTAACAAATTCGCTTCAACAACTTGGATTCGAGCTTCAATCCACGCATTCATCGCATCCAAGTTTGCTTCCAAGGCTTGTTCTTCTGGGAACAACCCATTCTTGTTTCCTGTAGCCATGGGATAAGCCTTCAAATCCTTGATACTAATCTCGTTCTTTTGACGGTGAGTAAGAGGCATCCACCCGTAAACCGCTCTAACACAAGGTTGATAGAACATTGTTCTATCAGAAAAGAAAATAGAGAAGATGATAGAGAAGATGAAAGGGAGAGTTAATTCGAGGAAACTCAGACCTCCCATGAGTTAATTCGAGGAAACTCGTCCTCCAATGTGCTAACGCAAAAATTGATTATTCATAGACAACGACCATACAACATCTACATCATATTTTACAGAAATCAGAGAAAGCAAAATAGGAAACAAGTCTTAGTAGAATAAGAAATAGAAAATAAGGAAACCTAGATGCAATATGGAAAAAGTAAATAAGGAAAGAAATCTAAAGAAAGAAAACTAATTCTAACATAGATCTAACCACATAAATTTCGCATACCTGGGCCCATAAAGTGACAAAAAATAAAGATTATACGAGCAACTTAGACTAAAAATGGATCCTAGTATCTGAACTACAATGTTTTGATAGTGGAGTGAACTCACCTTGTCTTTTCTTCTTTAATTGGTTGTTGGGAGCTTTTTTGGATTTGTATTTGCCCTTGATAGCTGTTAAATAATGAAAAGGCAAGGTCAAGGTGAGTTCGATCGTCTCATTATCAAAAATACTTTGAACCACAGCAATTCAAGTTTTATTTACTGAGATCTCGATTCACAATTATATCCCACTAATTCATAACCATATCGTTTCCCTCTTAATCCTGTAAATGATGATAAAAATTATGGAAAATATTTCACAACAAATGTTTTTCCACCATCCAAACAAGACCTTGCTTATGGTGAAACAACCAAATACTAAAATAGCCACATGATATCATAGCAAATTGCCTGCGTTCAGAACTCCTTGATATTAAAAATCCACTTGTAATGGCCAACCCAAAAGTGGTGCCACATGAGACACATGTAGGCCAACCCTAAAAAGAGGGGCCACAAGTGAGGTGTTGGGGGAGGGGGTTAAGGTATAAAAGATTAAATAGTGACATCTCCAACAGCTTGAGCTTTTGGAGTAATTGCTTGTTTCACATGGTATCAGAGCCAAGGTTCTGGGTTCAAAACTCCTTGATATTAAAAATCCACATGTGATGACAAACCCAAAAGAGGGGCTACATGTGCCACGTGTAGGCCAACGGTGCAAAAAAGGGGCCACAGGTGAGGGGAGTGTTAAAGTATAAAATACTAAATAATGGCATCTCCAACGGCTTGAGCTTTTGGAGTTATTGGTCGTTTCAAATGGTATCATAGCAAATTGCATGGGTTCAAAACCCCTTTATATTAAAAATCCACATGTAATGGCCAACTCAAAAGAGGGGCCACGTGTGACACGTGTAGGTCAACCCTAAAAAGAGGGGCCACAGGTGAGGGGGAGTGTCAAATTATAAAAGAATAAATAATTCCATATCCAACGGCTCAATCTTTTGGAGTAATTGGTCGTTTCACACTTTCTTCAAAAACTTTCTAAATTCTCCGTACTTCTTTGAGGTTGTTGTCACGCCCCAAGCCACTCACAAACATATTAATTTACAATCACAAGGCTTAGGGGTGCGACAGCGCCACATACTTGCAAAGTCGCCTTCACAAGCATGCAAGGCTAGCAATAAACAAAACCATGCGCAAAGAAACAAATCCAAATGATCATTCAACCTTAAAATAATTAAATCCGTTACAATCCATATTCAATTTCTCTCATCCCCGTGCTAAAGAAAATAAATTAAATGAGTCTAAAGCTCTCTAATACTCACTAGTAACCTAAGAAAGCAAATAAAGAAATCTCCAGATAATCCTCCCTCGCTGCTCTAACGTCAAGCTGGAATCACGCCTCAGGATCTGAAATTGTTAAATAAGGGTGAGCTAAAGGTGCTCATGTGATGCAATAAGAAAGCTACACTAACAGATATGGCATCAAAAGCAAAAGCAATCCAAAGACGATAAGGTATTCAATGGTAACAGTAATTTGTAATTCAATGGGCATCAATTTCAGAAATATGGCATCAATTTAAATTTCAATATTCAATATGGGTGTCAAATTAAATAAGTCAGAGTTTCTTGAGACATCGATAGTGCTATGTTTATTGATTCAATATATGTCTACTATATGACAGTAATTACACTGGCCAGTGGTATCTAAGTGCCAAAGGTCTTATGCATTCCCCCAGTGGCTAAGGGTCCAGAAAATAAACTAGCATCTCAAGAAAAACTGATTCGATATTCATAAGGTTAGGTATTCAATAACATGTGATTCAAAAAGATTCATAATGGGTGTACAGTCTCAATATGTAAGGTATCACAGTTTTCGATATTCAATAGGGTGTAATAATCAATATAATTGATTTTCAAACAGTGAAGCATGTGAACAAAAGAATACTGTCAAAAAGGGTTTGCGATAACCCATTAGTATAGTCCCTTATTACTCACCTCGATTAAAGTTCGAATCTTTTTTCACAGAACACCTCGGTTACCTATAATCAATATTAGGAACATTCCCCATAAGTTCCATTATTAATATCAATCATATGGTTCTTTTTAATATTGTTTTTTGGAATTATTATTATTTTAAAGATTTCAAAACTTCTTGAAACTATTTTTAACAGAAAGAACTCATTTCCGGCATGTCCTTAGAGTACTAGAGCACTGAAAACGGAGAAGAAACGAATTAGTTATGAATTTCTGAAGTTTTCACAAATACCTGTGTTCGGACGCCTCTGAAATTTTCCAGAAAAACCAACTCTCGGGTTCAGATTTCTTTCACGTTCAGACGCCTCCCTCGGATGCCCGAACAACCTTCGGACGCCCCCCTCGAACGCCCGCTTACACAGATTGGGTTTTTCCGAAAATTCCAGATTCATCCCCAATTTTTCTAAAACTTTGACGGGTTATATCTTTTTCGTTTTAGCTCCGATTCGCACGTGGCTGGATCCGTTGGATTTGTATCGACGAGAGGAATCCATCTAATCTAATTACACGCTAAAAATTCTCAGATCTAATTACCAAAAATTAGTCAAAGCTTTTAGGGCATAAGCCCAAAACTCAATTCTTAGGGTTCTTATCACGTTCTTAATCTCTTAGGGACCTATAGATTCATCCCTTAGATTATCGTAAATCATCCCGACATCTAAATCTTATTTTCAATCCTTCGATTTCTTGTTTTAGTTTTCTTTAATTACACCTACGAATTATAAACATGGGTTTAAATTCTTACCTGGATTCGTGTCTTCGATTTCTTGGCCTCGATCTTCGTCTCCTTCGATCCGCTTCTCTCTCTCTTCTATGGCTGCAGAAACGATTAGGGTTGGAGTTATGTTCTGCAGAACCCTAAATTATGTATTTATAGTTTTCTTATTAAAAGTCCTAACCCTAATGGGTTTTGAAAAGACAAAAATGCCCTCCCCTTTTAAAAGGGGTATGAGATTTTAAGTAGTGGTATCAAAGCCTAGGCTTTAGGTCCTAGGTCAAATTGAATAAGATCATAAGAGTGAGATTGGGTACTCAATGAGCAACTTAGGAAGCACTTGACAAACTTTTGTGTATCAAGGACGCTTGACTATGCATGAGTTTGTCGCGCGAAGAGGACCCTATCACAGACTTTGGTGCACTTGGGGACGCTTAAGAGGCAATAGATTTTGTGACAAGATAAAGAAACAAGAAAACAGAGTAGAGCTCCATGGGAGGATTAGATTTGATTGAAATATAATAAATATTTAATGTGTAGACTATTACTGATTAGAGTTATTTATTGGATGATAGGATGGCAATTCAAACTACTAGAAGATTTCAAACTGGACTTGGGAACCGCGAAGACGTGGAACCTGCGCTAAAGCCCTCCAGTGGTTGGTGGCACATAATGGCAATATGAATGAACCAATCCAGGAAGGACCTCAGATTTATCAGGATCAACACCCTCAACAGAATGATCAGCAGCCACCAGTAGAAAATCAGAATCAAAGAGTTCAGAATCCTCAACAAGGACAGAGAAATGAGCAACCGGATCAGGGAGCTCAAAATCAGCCACAAGTAGTGAATCAAGCTGCAAACCATCAATGAGAAAACCTTAACATTCAACAAGGAGAAGTTCGGAATCTCATGCGCACTGTGGTAAGATTGATAGATCATCAGGGCAACAACAACCCCCTCCTGTTCAGCATCAGCACCTTGCAAACGATCGTCCTTGTAGACACCCAGTTTTGACCGAACCCTCAGCACATGTGTTTGAGTAAATTCCATTCAAATAAATGAGCTAGAGTTCCAAATTTAACCCTAGAGTAGTTTAGAGTCCCAAGCGAGTCCCTGCCAAATTTCAGAAAAAATCGTCAAAAAAAGAAAGAAAAAAGAAAGAAAGAAAAAGATTACCTAGTAGGACAAGTTGAGTTAGCGATGTACTGCGAGAGGGGTGGTGCATTATCGGAGCAAAGGAGTGACGGTATCAACTTGTAAATCAATTAGAGGAGAAAAGACAGTTAGGTTAGTGCCTTCGTCCAATATGGGTGTGCGGATATTAATGTCTATTTTGCATCAAGATACTCCATTGAAAAGAGATGAAAAGGTTTGGTTACAAGTAGAAAAGGAGTAGGATATATCATTTCTTTTATTTTTATTTGAACAATCTCTCATGAATAGAAAATTCATAGTGAACATGTTATAAAGGTTGTCCAAGTAAGAGAGGGTGCTGAATAAATCATTTTCATGATTAAAGGAGGGTAAACTATCCAAAATGAGTGGTGTTATTGTCAAGGCATGGTAGTACAAGTACATTTACCTTGTTGCAAAAGAGGTGTGAATTATCCGAGAGGGAGTTGTCCATGAAAGAGAGAGAGCAAATATATTATTCTCTTATGTTCACCCCAAATATTAGCCGAGCCACCTTATTGTAAGTGATAAAATGCATTAAATAGGGCTGTCCAAGTAAGAAGGAGGGGGGGAATATAATCCCCTTTATATGTCATCGAGCTAGGGTTTTCCCAGGGGAAGAGGCTTCTTCATTTATATTTTTCCCAACAGATAACTCATGGTTGCAGCCACCAAGGGGGAGAGGAAGAGAGAGGCATAGAGGGAGAGCAAAGGCCATTCTCACCCCTATCACCATCTCCTTCACCGTCGCCATCATCTCCACCTTCAACTACCTCATCCATTACCTTCATCTCAAACCCTCTTCTCCGATCCACCACCACCATTATCATCTTCCATTTCTACTCCCCACCACCACCGAGCCACTATCTCCGGCATCAACCTCCAATTTCACTCCTCCCTCCGAATCCAATCCTCGAGCCCCTCTCAACTCCATACCCTCCTCGATTAAATCCGACCATTCACCACCACCTTCTTCCACCTCTATCCCACGACCTCCGACCACCATCTCCGGCCTTCTCCTCCGGAAACCTTGCCGAAGATCCAATCCAAGCCTCCACCATTAACACCATCTCATCCCCATACCTCATTTCTACCATTTTTAATCTTTAATCCCCTTCATCTACCACCATAGCTCGTCGACCATCTCTCTCTTTCCCGATCTTTCCCGATTAAACTCGGTAATTCTGCCCAATTTCGCTCACCCGCTATCAACTTCTGGCGATTTCACCTAACCCCGTTCACCCTAATTCCTAACCCGTAAACCCATTTCCACCATTTTTTTTAGGTCCCAAACCATTCCCCTTTGTTCTCATCTGCTGATTTGAAACCCATTTTGATTCCCTTCCATTCATTTTGCCTCCCTCATCATATGCCCTGTAACGAACCACTAGCATTTAAATCCCAGGAAAAATTTGATTGAGTGTTACAAAAGGAGATAAAGGGGCGAGATATTGTCTGATGTAAAAGAGCAGTTGGGGATTTCTATCTCTTTGAAGTCTTCCAATGTATTTGAAAGAAAAATTGAAACTGAAATGTAGAGTAGTCTGAGAAGAGCAAGGAGAAGGAGCGGATCCAATGTGTTACACAGCGCTATGATTTGAAGCCCGAGGTTAATCCAATCAATCTAAAATTTGGATCAAGCTAGGAGGAAGAAAAGATCGGAGACCAAATTCTATTTCCTCTGTAAATCTTAGATCCCAAATCCTACCTCTAAGCCCATTTCAATCTAGACCTGATCTATATCCCTCTTGTCCATTTGGGTATGAATTGGAAGAAGAAGAAGAGGGAGCAGCCCTCACCTTTGGCCACTATTTCTGCTCCGTTGTCGTCGTGACCAACGTCTCAACCCGTTAGCGATTCCGCCATTGCTAATTGACACCCCAAGGGATTAAGGAGCTGTTGTCCATTGCATTATCATGTTGTAAGTATAGTTGGTTCCATCAAGTTCTTTATGCCTTATTCTTGGTCTATGCTACTTTGTGTGCATGTTGCTCCTTCGATTTTCTTGTGTTTTATGCTGAATTCGAGTAAGAAATCGCTAGACAAATATAGGGTTTTCATTGGAATTTTCATAAAATGCAAAGTCCATATTTTCCTTGGTTTGTTCTCAACAAGGAAATGATAATCCCATGACTGATTTTGTAGAAATTGGAGTACTTGCAAACCAATTGAGATTTTCTCATTTATGTGTGGTTCCAAGTTGTTCGCATATTGGCAAAATAACTTTGGTTTCCTTCTCTCTGTGTTTGGAGATGTGGCTTAAAATTTTCTTTTGTGGTATATGTAAGTTCTAGTTAGTAGAGCTTTTGCAGGGTAATGGTGATTCTCACTTTTATGGGTCTATTTGCTTTGGTTCGAGCATTGATTGAGAGGTTTGTATTTAGAAGGAATCAAGAATAGGAGCCATTCTTGTGGCTTCATTTCTTTTGGAGCTTTAGTTCTCAATGTTCTAACCCGTAAGGAGGAAAGAATAAGACTTTGTTAGAAACTCCAATGTTGCCTTGATTTCATGTCTTTGAATCATACCATTATAAGGCTACTCGGAGCCCCTCCTTTCTTCTCTCCTTTTCTCCCCTTCAGGTTTTCAGTCAATACTCAGGTTTTTAGAGCTTCCCCTGTTTCCGGGACTTTCATTAGAGTTGGAGTTTCTTCACAGTGTTTGACATTGCATTGGTTTTTGGAAACCTTCACTTGGGGTTCTGGCTATGACAGAATGTTCCTTGAGCCAACCCCTTCCCTTCCCGCCTAGAGCTTTCACAGGTTAAGGTATTTCTTCCATTTTAAGGTCCTTCATAGAGTCATAAGGAGTCTGTCTTTCCCTACCCGTTATAGAGTCATCTAGAGCCCTCACTAGGAGACACACTATGTCTCATTAAAGAGATTCTCCCTTGGAGATAAGCCTTGTCTTAGAAGAGTTTTCCCTTTAGGAGGCTTACCCAGCCTCATGTTAGAGTACCCCTTTTTTCTAGAGCGAGTCTTTGACATATTTGCCCCCATTCTTGGTAGCGTTAATAGCGAGTCTTTGACTTATTTCCCCTCTCATGTTGGTAACGTTATTAGAGAGTCATTGACTCATTTGCCCCCATTCTTTAGTGTTGATAGCTAGGAGCTTCTCCTTTAGAGTTGTAGTCATTCTTCTTTATTAGAGACTAGCACAGTCTTATTACTTGGGATTTTAGATCGTTTTCTCTGTTCTTGGGACACTTTTTACTTGTTCGTGGATTGTCACATCTTGTTTTGAGATACTAGTTTGTTGATTTGGGATTTCCCCTTTACCCTAAGGGTTTTACCCTAGGGTGTTATATTGTGTGTTCCCTTTGGCCTTTGACCAAAAGGGTGAAAATATTTGAAATTTTAAAATCCATAAACCTTCGAAATCTTAAAATCACAAGAACATTGAAATCATTTAAAATAACAAAAACATTAGAATATTTGAAAACTAAAAAAACAGTAGAAATTTGAAACCAAAAAACAATTGAATATTTTAAAATTAAAAAACATTGAAATATCTTAAAATTCAAAAACAGTTGAAAAATATCAAAAACCTTAAGTCATTTTGAAGTGCTTTAAAGCTTTAGGAGCATAGTAGGAGAGTTCGTTTCGAACTACGTTGGCTTGATCCTTTTCCACAAGGTACGTAGTGCAGCTTGGGATCCATATCCAAAGTCCAGCCAAACTTTGTAAATAAATCATTCAAACTCTTTAAAAAAGTACAAAAATATTTCATAAACCTGTTTTCAAAAAATCTTCCTCTAGAGTTACGACTTTGTCCTAGATAGAGAGTTTTAGAGTCAGGGCGTAGTCTTTATTTTATTGTGTGCTTGTTTGTGCTTGTTTTAGAGTTAGGGTTTGTTCTAGAGTTATAGGAGTGCCTCCGTCGAGTCAGCTGGCGATCCACATCGCCGACTGATGACTAGAATATGATGCATTAGTCTGCCCTTTGTTTTCGTTAGGAAGCACAACCTAGTTACACATAGGTTGTAGGAACCACCTGCATTAGCTTTGGGCTAACCTGCATTTAGTTAGGGCATATAGGGTGTCAAAAAATTCACAATTCACTCGAATCTAAATGATCGCTCAAGAAGCTTTAATAACTAGTCCGGTCTTTTAGGTTGAGTCTACGATAGAGGTCTAGATGTCTTAGGCCTCATAACTTAGAATAGATGCGAAGAACTACGTTGCTTTGATTCTCATGGAGACGGGGATACGTAGGCTTCTTTGGATGAACATAAGACCATCCAAGGACTCGGGCTAAATCGTTTAGAGTCTTAGGATTTGTTGTGTTGTCATTGTTGTGTAATTTGTTGTATTTTCTTACTTTCATGCGCATACCTTATACCTTTAGCGGTAGCATGCATGTGTTTGTCCACCAGAACTTAGCCACCAGTTAGGCATGTCACTCATAACCTAGCTGTGCTTAGGTGACACATCCTTTATTTGATCTTTTGTGTGCTTATTATTTCATCCCCGGTCATGCATGATTAGGTAGACGTCCCCTCGGGGATATTTGTTCCCATTTCACATGAGTTGCCCAAAATTCTTTGGAGTTAATGAAAATGGCATAAGGGACCAAGTGTTTGCACTCGGACGAATTGGGGTGCTCTTCGGACCTTTTCCATTCGTAACCAGGCACGAGCCCATATATATTTTTGGTTATCCATTGCACAGAGGATTTGTTTTTGGGGTTCCATGGCCTATCCATGGATGACGACTCTGAGTTATTTTAGGTACGTTTTGGTTTGGGGATTTATCCTTAGATCAAGAGGTATCTCATTTATCGCCACTCGTGCTATGCTATGAGGGTGGCACCGTTTCGAGAGTTCCTTGGTAGAGCTCTCCTTCACATTGTGGAGATCTTCGAGGATTGCAGAGGATCTCGTGTCCTCCGCACTAGTCCTCAGGATCGGGGTCCACAGGCTGGCGACTCTGCTGGGGAGTTCTTGAAACATTGCCTAACTCTATTAATATGCAATTTTTATTAATTTTGAAGAAATTTGGGCCAAAATTGTTCTAAATGGGAACTCTATTGATAGAATCCAGGGGCACTAGATAAGTGCGTAATTAAAACGAGGGATTCACACACTGCACGGCATGCATTATCATATTTTTTATTTCTTTCATTGTATTTTATTATTGGCTCCATGGGATAGATACAATGCGTGCCTGACTGGGATGTCATTACCCTGATGGCGCTGTTGAATCTATTTCCAAGCTATGCGCCGGTGCTGCAGCCGTAAACACTAGGTGTACTTGTGTTTACAGCAGTCGATGAGCAATGAAGCATACTATGTATAACATTGGGCGTACTTTTGTTATACATAATAAATATGGTTCATACGCATAGTACCCGATAGATTGAGTCCGGAGCCCTACTTTATTTTATATATTATGTATATACTTACTGACTTAGTGAAATCCAACTAGGAAGTGCCCATGTTTATATATATTGCATTCATATAGGATCGAGCATGTGTTGCTTACACATGTGAAGCCTAGAGTTAGGAACTTTGTCCCACTTGTAGACTAGGGTAGCTTATTTTATATGGCTACAACACGGTCCTAGTACACTCATCAGTCTGTCTTGAGTCGGGATTTTCTTGACTCTGCTAGATTAGAATTAGGGCTGGTGCCCCTGGTTAGGATATATGTATATGTATATATATATCTATATCTACTGATTATATATTAGGGTTCTCCTCTTAGTTAGAGTTCCTTATTCAATTCAATCGGTTATAGCCGTTCTTTATCCAGATCTAGATCTGGTCCGTAGATTTTACTTGCCATTACCTTGGCCATGATCTGTCATTCGATCTGTTGGTCATAGGATTTGACCCGTTGTCATATGTTCTCACCTATGATCAGTCCTTCATTTGATTACCTTTCTTTGGTAACAATATTTCCTTTACCGATTATGAGCTTATCTTACCACCATTGTTCATATACCTTTATGTTGAGTTTTGGGATCCCTTTTGTAGCGTAGTCATGCTGCTTGATTTTACCTAGAACATTTTGAGCATGGCCGTGTAGACACCCCATTTTGACCGTGCCCTATACCTTCATGTTTTGTGCTTAACTTTTTCAAATCAGTGTGTTAGGACCCTAAATTACACCTTAGGCTAGCTTAGGGTCCCACCAAGGTCCCTATAAAATTTTGTCAAGATCCGACCGCGGTTGCCTATTAAACGAGACGAGGTAAGTGTCGTGTTGCAAGTTTATAAGGGTAGCGATTTAGCCAGAAAAGATGGTGCGCTGGAACCTGGAAAACCAGTTCAAATTTTTTGTAATAGGTTGTCCAGGGAGATACCGGGGGGTATACGGATTAGTGTGTAACAAAATTAGTTAGGGGAGAATCTTAGGAAGCTTGGTTAGGCTTCCTTTGATCCCAACCCTTGAGCAAAAAGGTGATTTGAAGGGTTGGGATCAAAAGAAGGAGAAGATATTTTGCAAAGATTTTTTCCCCTGTTTTCTACTTGGACCACCCCTGCAGGTTAAAAGTTGTCAAAGATTACGCTAGAGGGGGCTGTCCAAAGGAGAGGAAGGAGGCAGAATATATCATTTTTTTTAAAGACCATTTCTTTCCTGGGCCCCCCCTGTTGAGTAAAGAGTAGTCATAAATATGCCTAGAAGGGGGGCTGTTTAAGAAAAAGAAGGGGGGCGGGGGTTTAAAAATACCATTTCCTCTTTTAAAAGAAAAAAAATTAGGGTTTTGAGGGGATTCCCATTTTTTTTTCGCAAATTTCAGAGAGGGAGAGAAAAAAAAATCATCACAAACCCACCTCCCATTTCTCTGCTACTCCGGCCGAATCCCTTCCCCATTTTCTTCTTCTTCCCCAAATCCACCACCATCTCCGACCGAGCCACCACTTCCACCCAAATCAATCACCACCATTAACCTCCACCCTCCTCCTCCATCTCCATATCACCACCATCTCCTTGACCCTAACCATTTCTCCGGCCAAGCCCTTCAAACCCTCTTCCATCACTCCCATCCCCACCATCTACCTAGCCGAGCCACCACCTCTGCAACACACCTCCACCATTACCATCTCTCAGCCACCTCTCATTTCTATTTTCAAACCTAAGAAAAACCCACTTCGTTGGTTCCATTTCCCACCGGAGCTCCGACCAAACCCCTTCATCTCCCCCACCATCTAAGCCACCACAAACCCGACCACCTCCAAACAAACCCCACTCCATTTCTCCGGTCAACACTCCGGCAAGCCCCATCAGAATCCGGCTAGCCACCATTCCGGCCGGATTCATCCAATTTCCGACCCTATTTTCCATTAAAATCCCAATCCACCTCTTCATCTACCATCACTACCCTCTTCTATCGCCATCTTCCACCTATTTCTGCTAAAAGCCCATTTCAATCCACCATTTTTTCCAACCACCATTTTCTCCGGCGAAGCCATCGGAACCCATTTTCCTCCACCCATCCAAACCACCATCACCGACCCCACCTTCATCTTCTTCTATCTCCAAACCCATTCCATTGCAACCACCGCCATCTTTCTCCTCCCGGCAAACCCATTTCACCATCTTCTTCTTCACATCCCCATAAAATCCAGCCACCCCATCCCATTTTCCGGTCGGATCCTCGTAGGAATCCGACCACAATCTCCATCAAATCTGATCAAACCCACATCAATCTCCATCACACCCCCAAACCCCTTACTGCCATTGCCATCTCCATCAAAAGGCCGAGCCACCACTCCCAACCCAAATCCAGCAGGCTCCATCTCTTCTTCGCATTTCTAATCCTTGATTTGCAAGGAATTTTATCCGATTTATACCTTGGCATCCCCACGCCAAGATCCCTTGGAGCTTGGTTGGAATTCATCGAAGAAGAAGGCAGATCTGTATTTGCGTGCAAGGTTGCAGAAACCCTCGAGTTGCTGAGAGTTCCCTCGAATGAGAATCATTTAGAAAGACATCTTTCTAAGTGATTTCATCTCCTCGGCTCATAGCTCTGTTTTGGTACGATTTCATCTCCTTAGCTCATAGCTCTGTTTTGATGCATTGAACTCGTAGAAATTCTAACTTTGGTAGAGCGATTAGGGCCGGTTATGAACATGTTTATTTTATGTTGTTATATGTGTGTGAGCGCTAGAATTTCTGAGGAGAGAGATCCTAATCTGGTGTGATCGAGGTTCCAACATATTCAAACAATTACTTCAAAGTTCTGGAATGGAATCCTCATATTCTGATTTCTGATTTCCAAAGTTTTTTTTATAAGGATAGGGAATTGATAGGAAGAGTCTCAAATATAGCAGAAGCTTGTTGTCGAGTAATATTAATTTTCTCTACTCGCCTAATAGCCTCCATTTCAATTGCAAGCTTGTGTTTGTACCAAAAATGTCTCTCATTGAAGCTCAACTGCTTGATGAAACGTGTCATTGAAATTGAAAGAACTATTCTATTCAGTTGTTCAGGAC